>NC_044041.1:14550898-15171523 GCF_901765095.1 Microcaecilia unicolor | reverse complement strand
AGCAGAATCTTTTGCCTTCCCCTGGAAACCTTGCTGGCGCCTGGCCCCGGGAAATCGTGCCCCCTCCCCTCTCGACAACCCTACTCATGTGAACTCAGTTATGAAACTCATTACTTGGTACAAACATCTGCCTGCAATTTTCTTTGCATGGTAAAATTTTAGAGTATAATTGTGTCCTCTGTTGTTCTGTGTATATGGCACGGATATATGATCCCAGACCATGAACTGTGTACATGGCCTATTTTATTTGTGGAGTGCAGAACAAGTTGGGGGTAAATTTTATAAAGCTTTTTCCACACGGAGAAGGGCTTTAATAATACTGCGTGACTCATTGGAGCCAACTTTTCAAAATGATTGGGTGTGCTAAACTCAATGAAAGTGACGTCTCCCAATATACCCGCAGAGCTGGCTCCTATGGTGTGACTGCATATGCACGTAAAAGACTAGATTCAGTAAATGGAACCCAAATTTGAACACTGGAGAAAATCAGCACTATGCGCTGTTCTATAAAGGGTGCTCCAGATTGAGCGTTTTTAACAGAAAAGCACATAGTGCCAATTCCCGCACCCACTTACGTCTGCATTCCCAGCGCCCAACTTCAGCGTGCATCCCCGGTATTCTATAACACTGTGCACAAATTTGTTGGAATGCCCCTGACTCATCCGTGCTCGCATTAAACGTCATCTGCCATTTAGACACCCAGTCTCCCAGTCTCGTAAGGTCCTCTTGTAATTTTTCACAATCCTCTAGCGATTTAACGACTTTGAATAACTTTGTGTTGTCAGCAAATTTAATTACCTCACTAGTTACTCTCATCTCTAGATCATTTATAAATATGTTTAAAAAACAGTGGTCCCAGCACAGACCCCTGGGGAACCCCACTAACTACCCTTCTCCATTGAGAATACTATTTGCCTTGGGCTGCCCCTGTTCTGGCACATGTATGTATTTTATAAAATAGGCATGGAGATGCACAGAGGACACGCACAAATTTATACTTTCTTTCAAAAAGGTTGGTATTTGTGTGCTGCTAGGCCAGGATCCAACAGAACACATGTTACCTTTATAAAATAAGCTCAAAGTAGCTGTCTTTTTAGACTTCTCATTGAGGCATTCTAGGTTTGATATTCAGCCGGTGGCACTCAGCGTTTTGCTGACCACCACTGGCGCTGTGTTTCTATGTTTATTCTAATTTACTATACCGCCAATACACCAAGAAAGTCTAAAGAAAGAAAAGAACTCCATAAAAAATAGGAAAGAGTCAAGGATATTAAAACAAAAAGCAAGTGACTGCATATGTCTCTCATCCTCCAGCACAGCCTGTTGTAATTGATCCGGAGAAAAAGAAGTTTTATATTTTAGAGGCAATATTAAACAAATTAGTTTTAAGTTCAGATTTAAACTTTTGATAACATAGCTCCAACCAGAGTGTTAACAGCTAAACCTGGGATTTCAATGCCAGGCCATGTCCAGGCACCGGTGTTGAATTTCTGGGTTTCTGCAGCCGGCGACACCATAGCCAGTTAAGTGCAATATTCAGCGCTTAACTGGCTATGGGTTCCCACATAAAGATAGGACTGACTTTTATGTGGTCCTATTTATGTAGTCAACCTGACCGGTTAAGTTCTGAAAATCTGCACTTAACCGGCCAAGTGCTGACTCAACCCCCAGAATAGCTGGTTTTGAGTTCAGTTAGCTTCAAGCATGCGATTTAACTGGCCAGAAGCCATTTCTGGCCAGTTAAATCATGTTGAATATCGACCTCCTTATCAAATTACCCCCATTAAGATCCAATAAAATAAAGTCATGAACTCAACAAGTGGAACTAAATGATCTGGTAAAAGTTTCTGAGATTAAGTTTTGCAAACAGCATGTTGCAAAATTCATAGACTAAGTAGGACCCATGGATTGAATGTGTTGCCCTCCCTCCAGGTATTATTCTACTACTACTACTAATCATACTAATCATTTCTATAGCGCTACTAGACGTACGCAGCGCTGTACACTTGAACATGAAGAGACAGTCCCTGCTCGACAGAGCTTACAATCTAATTAGGACAGACAAACAGGACAAACAAGAGATAAGGGAATATTAAAGTGAGGATGATAAAATAAGGGTTCTGAACAAGTGAATAAGGGTTAGGAGTTAAAAGCAGCATCAAAAAGGTGAGCTTTTAGCTTAGATTTGAAGACGGCCAGAGATGGAGCTTGATGTACCGGCTCAGTATTATTAGCTGCCAGTATAAAACATCTTCAAAGTATTATTCCAGCCACATAAGTGGTGACCTAACTACTCTTTTTTTCACCAATATCTAGTTTGTGTGCTGATGAAATACATTTCTATAGTTTTTTTTTTTTTGTTACATTTGTACCCCGCGCTTTCCCACTCATGGCAGGCTCAATGCGGCGGGCAATGGAGGGTTAAGTGACTTGCCCAGAGTCACAAGGAGCTGCCTGTGCCGGGAATTGAACTCAGTTCCTCAGTTCCCCAGGACCAAAGTCCACCACCCTAACCACTAGGCCACTCCTCCACTTTTCGTTATGTTTTGAGCAGTAGAGAATCCACAAACGTGGAGAACTCAACGAAATCCCACGGATAGTCACAGTACAACAAAGCAGTGGGTAAAAAAACAGGAGTTCCAGAGTGAAGATGAACCAAACTTTATTAATCAGTATATTGACTCGACACGTTGTGTTTCAGCCATAGGGCCTACATCAGGAGTCTACATACTTGAGTTGAGACCGATAATGGTGATCCAGAATTAGCAATGTTGTAAAATACAGTCTGTATTGTAGTGGATCATCATTATCGGTGTTTCTTAGACTGCACAGCCCAGACGCTCATGTGAGTGATCCGGCTCACGCTTCAGAACAAAGGTCTTTTTTAAGACCACTACAATACAGACTGTATTTTACAACATTGCTAATTCTGGATCATCATTATCGGTCTCAACTCAAGTATTTAGACTCCTGATGTAGGCCCTTTGGCCGAAACACAACATTGTGTCGAGTCAATATACTGATTAATAAAGTTTGGTTCATCTTCACTCTGGAACTCCTGGTTTTTTACCCACTGCTTTGTTGCGTTATGTTTTGAGCAGCATTTTAGAAAAGATGTACGAATCAGAACTGAAGTATCCAGGTTGGAACGTTTCAAGTTCTGCTAGTAATTTAGAACAGGATCTGCAGATACAGAGCCTGTTTTAAATACAAGGAGGAATTACTTTATACACCGCCTTTGCCATGAGATCAAAACATGAACTCCCTGCTTATTTCTAGGATAAGCAGCATAAAATCTGCTTTACTGTTTTGGGATCTTGCCAGGTACTTGTGACCTGGATTGGCCGCTGTTGGGAACAGGATACTGGGTTTGATGGACCTTCCATCTGTCCCAGTAGGGCAACGCTTATGTTCTTATGTTCACTGTTACGTGTGGCAGGAGCGTCCATTTTAGAATCATAAATATCAATGGGCCAAAACGAGCACATAAGCAATTGTGGTCTGGAATAGCAGCATAAATGTTTATGTCAGCCATTTTAGAAACATAAACATTTATTTTTCCCAATGCTATCTCAGAGCCCAATATCCCTTACCTGTTTCACTTTTTGGGAGGGGGGGGGGGGGGGGAATCAACCATTGGATTGCGTGCCAGTGAAGTAGAGGGACAACTCAGTAGCCTAGACTGTAAATAAGTGATACGTATCTATACACAGAGAACACATTTCCAAAAAAGAGCACCGGCCCAAGACCCGAAACTTGCAGCACACCACTGGAAAAGGATGTTACCAGTGGTGTGCCGCAAGGTTCGGTTCTTGGGCTAGTTCTTTTTAACATTTTTGTAAGTGATGTTACTGAAGGGCTGTCTGATAAGGTTGCCTCTTTGCGGATGATATCAAAATCTGCAATACGGCAGACACCCCTGATGGTGTGGATAACATGAGGAGGGACTTAGCGAAGATAGAGCAACGGTCTGGAATTTGGCAGCTAAAATTTAATGCTAAAAAAATGCAGGGTCATGCATTTGGGCTGCAAAAACCCGAGAGAACGATACAGTTTAGGGGCTCAAGAACTTCTGTGCACGAAAGAGGAACGGGACTTGGGTGTGATCATATGTGATGATCTTAATGCAGCCAAACGGGTAGAAAAGGCGACGGCAAAAGCTAGAAAGATGCTTGGGTGCATAGGGAGAGGAATAGCCAGTAGGAAAAAGGAGGCGATGACGCCCCTGTATAAAACCCTGGTGAGACCTCATTTAGAATATTGCGTACAATTCTGGAGACTGCACCTTCAAAAAGATATAAACAGGTTCAGAGGGCAGCTACTAAAGTGGTCAGTGGTCTTCATCATAAAGCATATGAGGACAGAAGTAAATATCTCAATATGTATACTTTGGAAGCAAGGTGGGCGAGGGGAGATACCTACGCGGCATAAATGCACAGGAGGCGAGTCTCTTTCAACTGAAAGGAAGCTCTGGAACAAGGGGGCATAGGATGAATGTGAAGTATGTGCAGGATGAAGTAACCTGAGGAAATACTTATTCACAGAAAGGGTGGTGAATTCGTGGAACAGTCTTTCGGTGGAAGTGGTGGAGACAAAAAGAGTATCTGAATTCAAGAGAACCTTGGACAAGTACATAGGATCTCTAAGAGAGTAACCGGGAGAGTAGATGGCATGGATGGGCAGAGTGGATAGGCCAGATGGTCTTTATCTGCCTACATTTTTCTCTGTTTGTATGAATAGCAGACTGTGTTTCATGTTGTTACAGCAAGTTCACGCTCACCTTCCCGGTAAGGTGAATACCTGTCAATTTAGAGAAACAGCAGTATTTTTATTCAACTATGCTCAGCATTAACAGTGATCTATAAAGAAGCACCATGGCCCTCCATTCACACCTTCGCCAGGCATTATTGGTTGGATCTAGCTTCAGAAAAAGATATTAGCCCTTTTGGCCAAACCATATTCAGCAGCTTATACACATAACATTTCCACCGTCCACCTACACCACAACTAGAACTTATGTTATAAAGAATGGACTAAAGACTTAAATGTTGATTACAATCCTCAGCTTGGGAGTCGCCACTTTTGTTGCTTGTCCATGGAGAAATCAAAGTTGCATACCTCCATGGATAGCAGGACATGCAGCCACACAACCCATCCTGCCCATTCCCAAAGCTGAATCTAGCTAGAATACAGACTGACTGGGGAAGGCCAAGGCGCCATGTGAGAACATCCAAGCATGCTCAGTAAACTTTCTAGAGATTTCAGAGCTTTAGCGGGACAGCAGACTTGGTTTGGTGCTGTCTGGTCATGCCATCATTTATGTAGCTGTCATTGGAGCCAACTCTGTGGGTGCTGTGGGTGCTTGAGCACCCCCAATATTGAGAAAATTCCTTGTATGTGTCCAGGGAGGGGTTATTTCCATTTAGCGAAGCACCCCCAATAATTTGGAAAAGTTGGCTCCTATGGTAGCTGTCATATCCTGCTGGCCATGGAGAACCACTGTTAAGCAGAGTCGCTTTCCAGACCAGTCGGAATCTATTAGCATCATGAGGCTGAGGCTTCCAGAACACTTACCCAGGTCTTGGATGGCGTTGTGTTGCAATGTCAGCTCCTTTTTCAGGGTGGAAACGTTTTCCTCAAGGTCAGCAGCTCCTACAGAAAGGAAAACAAACCTCATGGAACTGGCCGAGACAGCTCTTCTAATGTTCATAGTTTCCTGTTCTTAAAGTTTCATGATTAGGATCCCAAACACTCTCCCTAGATATTCTAACCACATCACTAGCCTGGGCTTTCGAAAACTCTTCTTGCACATCAGGCTCAGGCCTCTAGTCTTTCTCCTTGCATCTCAGAGCTGAAAACTTATCCGACTGACCCAAAAGAAGAAGAGAGTGATAGCAAATAATGAGAGGAAGATATAAAGAAAGAGTTAATAAAGAGGTAGAAAGATCAAGAAACAGAGAAACAAAGCAATAAGAGGGAGAAAATAAAATAAAAATGGAAATAGAAAAAGTGAGATATGGTCTAAGAGGGAGAGAGAAAGACCCATCCATTTTCGATAAGCATTTGGGTTTGTTTTCAGAAATATTTTCAAGAACTAGTTCGACCAACCATCAAGAAAGTTGGTGGCTTATCAAGGGGCCCTTTTACTAAGCTGCATTACATAGAGGGGCATAATTGAACGAAAACGCCTATCTCCATGGGCGTTTATCTCCGAGAACGGGTCCGTGAAGGGGTGGACCGAACCGTATTTTGGGAAAAAATAGACGCCCATGTTTTATTCAACAATGTGTGAGCTGGGCGTTTTTGTTTTTCAGCGATAATGGAAAATGAAAGCGCCCAGCTCAAAAACGAATAAATCCAAGACATTTATTCGTGGGAGGGGCCAGGATTCGTAGTGCACTGGTCCCCCTCACATGCCAGGACATCAACCGGGCACCCTAGGGGGCACTTTTACAAAACCAAAAAAACAGGTAAAAGAGCTCCCAGGTGCATAGCACCCTTCCCTTGTGTGTTGAGCCCCCCAAATCCCCCTCAAAACCCACTGCCCACAAGTCTACACCATTACTATAGCCCTAAGGGGTGAAGGGGGGCACCTACATGTGGGTACAGTGGGTTTGGGGGGGTTGGACGACTAATAAGCATTAAGCAGCACAATTGTAACAGGTAGGGGGGATGGGCCTGGGTCCACCTGCCTGAAGTCCACTGCACCCCCTAACAACTGCTCCAGGGACCTGCATACTGCTGCCAGGGAGCTGGGTATGACATTTGAGGGTGAAAATAAAAAGTTGTGAAACATCATTTTTTTGTGGTGGGAGGGGGTTAGTGACCACTGGGGGAGTCAGGGGAGGTCATCCCCGATTCCCTCCAGTGGTCATCTGGTCATTTAGGGCACTTTTTGGGGCCTTATTCGTGAAAAAACAGGGTCCAGGAAAAGTGTCCTAAATTCTAGCTAAAAACGCATACTTTTTTCCCATTATCGGTGAAATGCGCCCATCTTTGTTCGGCAGATAACCACGCCCCAGTTCCGCCTTCGCCACACCTCTGACACGCCCCCATCAACTTTGTCCGCATCCGCGACGGAGTGCAGTTGAAAACGTCCAAAAATCGGCTTTCGATTATACCGCTTTATTCGTTTTTGTGAGATAAACGTCCATCTCCCGATTTAGGTCGGAACTTGGGCGTTTTTCTTGTTCGATTATAAGCAGGATAGTAACATAGTAGATGACGGCAGAAAAAGACCCGCATGGTCCATCCAGTCTGCCCAACAAGATAAACTCATACGTGCTACTTTTTGTGTATACCTTGATTTGTACCTGTCCTTTTCAGGGCACAGACCGTGTAAGTCTGTCCAGCACTATCCCCGCCTCCCGCCACCGGCTGTACCACCCAATCTCGGCTAAGCTCCTTTTAGCATTAGGTGCTAACATGTATCTAACGCAGGATGCGCTAAAGC
The DNA here is from genome assembly GCF_901765095.1 of Microcaecilia unicolor. Lineage (NCBI taxonomy): Eukaryota > Metazoa > Chordata > Amphibia > Gymnophiona > Siphonopidae > Microcaecilia > Microcaecilia unicolor. Next base: position 15,164,070 of record NC_044041.1, on the reverse strand, counting down.
TTTCAGTGTTAGTTTTGCCATCTGTGCACGCTAAGGACTAGATTCTATATACAGCACTGAAAAAAATAATGGCGCACCGAGTTGGATGCTCTTTATAGAATAGCGCCTAGTGCCAGGAGCCGTGTCTATGTTTTAGACATGAGCATTTATACCAACCGCAACCTGATATAAGCATAAGCACCGCCATACTGGGAAAAGACCAAGGATCCATCAAGCCCAGCATCCTGTCTCCGACAGTGGCCAATCCAGGCTTCAAGAGCCCGGAACCCCCCCCAAACCCACTTTAAACTCCGTAAGGCCAGCTGCTGTCACTACATTCTCCGGCAACGAGTTCCAGAGTCTAACTATATGCTGAATAAAGAAAAACTTTCTCCTATTTGTTTTAAATCTACCATATTCTAGCTTCATCTTGTGTCTCCTGGTTTTGTTGTTGTTTGAAAGTGTAAACAAACGCTTCACACCTGTCCGCTCTAAATCCCTGTGCTTAAATTAGGTGTGGATCAGGCTTATTCTGTAACAGTGCACATAGATTCTTGGAACGCCCATGCCCCACCCACGGCCACGCCCCTTTTCAGATCCACACACTAGAATTTACGTGACCATCTTTATAGAATACACCTAGCAAGACACGTGCGTAAATTCTACTTGTTGCCACTTAGTGTCGATAATTTACATTACTTTATTTGGAATTTCTAGACCGCTTGTACCCTAATAAGTTCTAAGTGGTCTACATTTCGGGTCTTGAATATAAAACGGGACTGAGACAATATCTAGGGGCTTACAGCGAAATATTACAGATGAAATGACCATTGTAAAGGAATTAACATAGGAATTTTTTAAAGAGAAATGTTTTTACGTTTTTGGTTGTTTAAATAGTCTAGGCCAGTGGTTCCCAAAGCTGGTCCTGGAGGCACCCCAGCCAGTCAGGATATCCACAATGACTATTCATGAGAGAGATATGCATGCATTTAGGTCGACCTTAGAGATGGTCGTCCTTAGAGATGGTCGTCCCTGGTTTTCGTCAAAAATGGAAACCGAGGACGCCTATCTCAAAAACGACCAAATCTAAGCCATTTGGTCTTGGGAGGAGCCAGCATTTGTAGTGCACTGGTCCCCCTGACATGCCAGGCCACCAACCAGGCACCATAGGGGGCACTGCAGCAGACTTCACAAATTGCTCCCAGGTGCATAGCTCCCTTACCTTCGGTGCTGAGCCCCCCCCCCCCCAAAAAAAAAACTCACTCCCCACAACTGTACACCACTACCATAGCCCTAAGAGGTGAAGGGTGGCACCTACATGTGGGTACAGTGGGTTTCAGGTGGGTTTTGAAGGGCTCATATTTACCAGAACAAGTGTAACAGGTAGGGGGGGGGGGTGGGCCTGGGTTTGCCTGCCTGAAGTGCACGGCACCTACTAAAACTGCTCTAGGAACCTGCATACTACTGTCATGGAGCTGGGTATGACATTTGAGCCTGGCATAGAGGCTGGCAAAAAAAAAAAAATTTAGGGTGGGAGGGGGTTGGTGACTACTGGGGGAATAAGGGGAGGTCATCCCCGATGCCGTCCGGTGGTCATCTGGTCAGTTTGGTCACCTTTTTGAGGCTTGGTCGTGAAACAAAATGGACCAAGTCGACCAAATGCTCATCAGGGATGCCCTTCTTTTTTCCATTATCGGCCGAGGTCGCCCATCTCTTAAGCACACCCCAGTCCTGCCTTCGCTACGCTTCCAACACACCCCTGTGAACTTTGGTCATCCCCGCAACGGACTGCAGTTGAGGATGCCCAAAATCGGCTTTCGATTATGCCGATTTAGGCGACCCTGAGAGAAGGACGCCCATCTCCCGATTTGTGTCGGAAGATGGGCGCCCTTCTCTTTCGAAAATGCCCCTGATAGTAACATAGTAAATTACGGCAGATAAAGACCTGTACGGTCCATCCAGTCTGCCCAAGATAAACTAATTTTACATGGTATGTGTTACTTTATATGTATACCCGAGTTTGATTTGTCCTTGCCTTTCTCAGGTCACAGACCGTAGAAATCTGCCCAGTACTGTTCTTGTACTAAGTTCTGAAGCTAACGTCGAAGCCCCTTAAAATTTACACTCCAGCCCATCCCTATCTATTCAGTCAAGATCAGGGTGTAGACCGTAAAAGTCTACCCAGTTACCGTTTTGTTTCCCAATTGCCGGCGTTGCCACCCAATCTCCGCTAAGATTCTATGGAACCATTCCTTCTAAACAGGATTCCATGTTTGTCTACATGTTCTGTAATTTTATTCTTTATAATAGTTTCCACCATTTTGCCCGGCACCAACATCAGACTTACTGGTCTGTATTGATTATTAGCACCCAATTATTGGTGCTAATTGATTCATTATTCCAATTCAATTGCGTGTAGACATTTGTAGTGCGCCCAACTTTCCACATGACCCTTTAAGCGCCATATATAGGATCCAGGGTAAGATGTAGTGTTTATTTTTTCTTATTTGTTTGGAGGAGGTGTGTCAGGGGCAGAGAATGGTCATGGATGTGCTAATTGGCTAGCGTGCTGACATTACGACTGCATGTCCATAATGTGGGAGCCCTTAGTACCTCCTAAACAGAAGGCAGTAAGTGTTCCCAAGCAGTGGCGTTCCTGGCCTGGATGGCAGCCGTGGCAGAGCGCCGATGCACCCCCCCCCGCTAGATGACACCTCCCCCCCCTCCAGCGAAATGACACCCCCCCCCCCCCGGGTGCAGTGCGCCCTCCCTGCTAGATGACACCTCCCCCCCTCCGGCTAAATGACACTCCCCCGGGTGCCCGCCGCTGGGGGGGGGGGGTGCGCCGCGGCGCGTGCCTGCTCCTCAGAGTTCGCTAAACTTTGTTCGTTCGCTGCAGCTCCCTCTGCCCCGGAACAGGAAGTAACCTGTTCCGGGGCAGAGGGAGCTGCAGCGAACGAGCAAAGTTTAGCGAACTCGGAGGAGCAGGCGCGCGCCGCGGCACCCCCCAGCGGCGTGCACCCGGGGCAGACTGCCCCCCCTTGGTATGCCACTGTTCCCATGTTTATTTTTTAAAAGGCCACTCGCTAATGCTAACATTAGTGCATGGCCAAAAACGCAACAAATAGAAAACAATCCCTTTTTGACTGCTGTGCTAGAAATGGACTTAGCGTGTGGGAAGGGCCCTTGTAAGGATAGGCTAAGCCCATTTACAAGCGCAGCTTAGTAAAGGCCCCCAAATTAATTGTCTGAACATTTCAAATTCGTGACTTTGCATCAGAGTTCAAGCAGACCTGCCCAGTTTGCAGAGTCCACAACAATCAGATTGCACAGATTCCCTTGAAGTGCTGAATACACAAGGAAACTGTCATATTTCCAGTGAAACTGCTTCAACAGATTTCCTTAGCAAATCTACGAAAATGTGACTAGGTTGATTTTGACCTCAAATTACTCCCTAATGCTACTGAACAAGAGACTGCTCTGTGAACTAATTTTAAAGAGCCTTTTCAGCTGTATATGAGACTTTTCTGCTCCTCTGGCAAAAGCCCCAGTAGCAATGACACTTAACTTGTCTGCAGTTCCTTCTTAGCTTTTTCCCATCGGGTCATATTTTCCAGATTCTCTAGTTTTATTTCCTCCAAGCAGTGCTTGGACAACATTTGCTGCCGCCCCTGTTCATCCTTCTCCTTCTGAATATCCTTGATAAAATCTTCAATCTGACTTTTCAGCTTCACCTTCTCAACCTCGGAGGCTTCCAACTCAGCCTTCAGGGGGTTTACCAGTTGCATGAGTTCTACGAGTTGCTTGTTGATACGAGATATATCTTTGCTCTGCTCAGATGCCCAATAGCTCATCTCTGTGGCTGTCAGGATCCTGTTTCCTAACATTTCTTGCACCACCTCCTGAAACTTACACAGGGAAGAGGGCAGGCCTTGGTTCTGGCAGGCCTTGATAATAGCATTACTGACCTCCCGAAGGCTGGCTTGAGCAGTGGCACAAGAATCACATGGCACCAAGGCTGATTCGACTGTCTGACAGCCAACAGTCCTAGTGTCCACAGACACAGTGTAATAAGAGCACTGGGACCTGGAGTTGGAAACACTGGTAGTTTGCTGATCACTGTGTTGTGACTGGCTGGATCTGATCAAACAGTTATTAGATAAAGACGCTTGTGATGTGGAACTCTTTATGCGCTCTTTCCCATCTATCATGGTCAGCGCAGGTTGATGTGTAGGACTATCATCCTTGTTGAACTTTTTCTGTAAGGTAAAAATGATTATACAGTAAATTATAACACTTGTAATCAGATGACACAATATTTACGCTATGTTATATTACCCTTAAGACACCGCCTTCCTCAAACAAAAGCTCAACCCAAAGAAGTTTACATCATACAAAATCTAATAATGAAATGCATTATAAATGATGACCTAATGCATAAAAATGCCCTAAAATATAAATTAATCAATAAAATCAAGTTGATCATGAAATCTCGATCTCTTTTTTTCAAATAGACATCATCAGTAAATTAAAGGGGATGATCTCAAATTATGATTTTCGAACGATTGTACAGAATCTGACCTTGACAAAATTAGATTATTGTAATTCATCATATTTGGGTTTATCATTGGCTAGAATTCAAGCTGTACATGTCATACAAAATGCAGCAGCTCGGTTACTGACCAGGACACAGAGATCAGATCATGTGACTCTGACTTTACAGATCTGAAATATTTTCCAGATTGTCTGTAAATATACCAACCTGACCTGAAAATGGCAAGGAGGTATACATAAGTATCACATACCGTGTGTAATGAGTTTATCTTGTTGGGATGGACCGTACAAGTCTTTATCTGCTGTCATCTACTAAGTTACTATCAGGCTCATTTTTGAAAGAGATGGACGTCCAAAAACTGACATAAATCGGCATTTGGACGTCCATCTCACAGAGACATCCAAATCGGTATAATCGAAACCACATTTTGGATGTCTTTCTCAGAAGTCTGTCGCAAGGACGTCCAAATCTCAAGAGGCGTATCGGAGGCGTGTTTAAGGCGGGACTTGGGCGTTCCTAAGACTTGGACGTCTTTGAGCCATAATGGAACAAAGCAAAGATGTCCAGGACTAAAACTTGGACATTTTCAGCTAGATCTGTTTTTATTACGAATAAAGAACAAAAAAGTGCCCCAAATGATGACCTCCCCTTACTCCCCCAGTGGTCATTAACCCCCTCCCAATCCCAAAAATTGTGATGAAGAAGATTACTTGCCAGCCTCAGATGTCATACTCAGGTCCATTACAGCGCATGCAGGTCCCTGGAGTAGTTTAGTAGTAGGTGCAGTGCACTTCAGACAGGTGGATCCAGGCCCATACTCCCCCTACCTGTTACACTTGTGGAGGAAACAGCGAGCCCTCCAAAACCCACCAGCAACCCTCTGTACCCACATATAGGTGCCCCCTTCACCTATAAGGGCTATGGTAGTGTTGTACAGTTGGGGGTAGTGGGTTTTGAGGGGCTCAGCACACAAGGTAAGGGAGCTGGGTACCTGGGAACATTTTATGAAGTCCACTGCAGTGCCCCCTAGGGTGCCCAATTGCTATCCTGGCATGTCAGGGGGACCAGTCTATTAAAAATGCTAGCTCCTCCCATGTCCAAATGGCTTGAATTTGGACGATTTAGACTTGGACGTTTTTGTTTTTGAAAATGGCCGAAAATCAAAGACGTCCAAATCGCAAGACATCTAACTCCAAGGACGTCCATGGTATTTTCTAACACAAAAGATGGACATCCATCTTTTTCGAAAATGACCTTCTCCCCGACTCGGAATTTGGACGTCTTTGTAAAACGTCCAAATTCACATAGACGCTTCTTTAGAAAATGCCCCTCTATGGGGCTCATTTTCAAATCACTTAGACTTACAAAGTTCCATAGGTTACTATGGAACTTTGTAAGTCTAAGTACTGTGAAAATGCACCTCTATGTTACTATAGTGGTCTTTACGTTCAGAAATCAATAAACAACTGTGTGTTTCTTCTTGTTGATTGGTTGATATCCGTAATAAATCTTTTTCTATTGCAGGGGCGACTTTATGGAACCACTTACCAGGTTACCTGAGATTGTGTTCTGATAGGTTACAATTTAAGAAACTTTAAAAAACATATTTCTTTGTGAAATATTTTGCGGGTGACTGATCTTGGAGTAGATTTGGACTTGTTTCTCAGGTTAGCAGCACAATGTTAGAGATTAAAATTTATGATTTTGTCTTTTTGTGTTGTTATGTTTTACTGATTTTATGTATGTTATTAATGTAATCTGTTTAGGTTTAAAAGCGGGATATAAATATGATAATAAATAAATAAAATAATAAATTAGCATGACTCTCAGTAGGAAGATATTGTCTCCATAAGAACATCACCATGATGATGCCAGGAATATGCCAAATGACTCTATATTATACAGAAACGACAAGCCTCAGCAGTCTGAAAAATATGAGTTCAGCACGCAGGGCAGGGAAGGGAAGAGAGACATGATTACCCCATTCTCCAGATGTATTGCAGTTACCAGAGCCAGAGTGAGATATACTCAGGGGTTAGTCCAGCCAGTGGCAGGCACCCTGAAGCTCTTCCTCAGAAACAGAGTGCCCCTTGTGGTGCTGGAGCTCTGGGCAATTCTACTTGCCTGTTACCTCCTGCCCCCTCCCTCCGCAGTTTCAGCCCTGCCAGTTACCCTGGTGTTTTCTTACCTCACTGCTGACTTTCTGGTAGAGGGACCCCAGTTTCATCAGGCTGTTCCAGTACTTCCTCACCGTTAGGCCAATGGACATGCTGGGCCCCATCAGCCTGGAAGCAGGGATGCCGTGCTTACTGGTAAGAATTTCCATGTATCCTGTAAAGCTCTGAAGCAGCAACAGCAATCTTCATTGAAAGAAAAGAAGGCCAATTTAGTGTGAATTACTCGTTCCATTTTCTATTTTTTTTTTAAGGGAGCTTGCATTTCCTTAGGGTGGCAAAATTCATTGTGCACTCATGGTCAATAAGAAATGCTTACTTACTACAGCGCATTAAAAGACCCTTTTACTAAGCCGTGGTAGGCTCTACGCACGTGCAGCGCTTGCCCAAATGAGACTAACGCTAGGCCAGTGTGCCCCCCCCAGCGGTAATTTCAGATTTGGCGCACGCCCATAACACCTGGATGAATTATTTCCTCCCACGTACGTTTCTGGTAGTAATCGGCAGTTGGTGTGCGCCAACCATCACCGCGCATGTAGCATGTGAGCCCTTACCGCTAGATCAATGGGTGGCGTTAAGGGCTCAGTCCGGTTTTAGATGCACAGGATCAAAGTGTGCCTAATACACGCGCCTACACTGCTGCAGGACACTTTTTACCATGACTCAGTAAAAGGGCCCCTAAGCAATTAAACAGTAATTCAGCAAATCATTTCTATGACCTTAAACTGCATTCTAATTCATAGAGGAGGATGCTCAATTCTGGCATATTTGCTGATGAGCAAAAAGATTACATAGAGCAAATGCAAGGAAACCATCAGTGAGCTTAAACATGTGTCACAGTAGGCCTAGAAGGGAGCTGAACATTTCAGAAGGTTGCTAATCTCTATTTAGGGCTGTGGAATACACTATCGAGCCAATTAGTGCTAATAATTGGGGGCTAATTGGTACCATCTTGCTACACGCTATTCCATAGGAGGTACATGGGCGGGTCAGAGGTGTTCCTAAAATTTGCATGCAGTGTTATAGAATACTAGGGACGTGCGTCGAAAGCATCGCTCAATTGTATTCTATAATGGACGCTCATCTTTGAGTGCTCATTATAGAATAGTATTGAGTGCCAATTTTTTTGGTGCTGATTTTTGAGCGCCATTTACTGAATCTAGTCCTATCTGACTTGTTTCAGTTTTTGGCCTTATTTATCCCCTTTTTAGCTATGTATCCTGCCTAGAAGACAACAGGCGGATCTGGAAAGAGGTGGAGAGCACTCACTGAGCATGTCCAAACTGCCGACATCAACACCGAGGAACAGTACGATGCCACAAACCCCTGACCATTTGTAAACACATTTGAAATCCTAAACTCAGGGCCAGGGTTGGCAACTTTTTCAAGAGAAAAACTGACATTCTGTTGGGTCCTTTCAATCAAGAATTTCTCACGGTCCTGTTCCTGAAGGTCCATTTGTGCTTTTTGTTCTGCTTTGTCTGATTGGTGTACTTTGGGCCCTCTCTTTTCTCCTTGGCTGCCCAAACCTTGCCACACCTCTTGCCTACCCTAATAACTAACTGTAGTGACAGCAGCAATGCTGGCTTCAGAAACTGTAGGTCACGTCAAGGTGGGAGGGGAGAACAGGAGGTTGCAGTAAATGAAAACTAGATCACAGAGCCATTGAGATAGTCCATTGAGGTGGCCTGAGAGGAATTCAGAGACTGATCGCAACACCTCATTTCATAAGTCAGTAGGGGCTGAAAAGGGAACGGGAATGGGACTTAATATACTGCCTTTCTGTGTTTTTTCCAACTACATTCAAAGCGGTTTACATATTACAAGTCTACTCTACCACGAATAAATTCTAACGCAATACCACTCTATCTCTAATTCTAAATATGATCTCTTTATACTTGACTGTTTAATCTACTCATGCCAATCATGATCTCTAATGTAATACCAGTTGTATCTCTCACTCCGGAAATGGCGATTGCCATGACGGAACAATGTAAGCCACATTGAGCCTGCAAATAGGTGGGGAAATGTGGGATACAAATGCAACGAATAAATAAATTATATACAGGTACTTATTTGTACCTGGGACAATGGAGGGTTAAGTGACTTGCCCAGAGTCACAAGTAGCTGAAGTGGGAATTGAACCCAGTTTCCCAGGATCAAAGTCCGCTGCACTAACCACTAGGCTACTCCTCCAGCAGGGCCATGTGTGAAAAACAGAGTAGTTCAATAGTACAGCTGGTCCTGATAGTCTATTAAAATAGCACAACCTACATCTTGCACATTGACCCTCATTTCTACATATTACTTACTGTTCTTCATATCTTAATGTCATGACTGTAGTCAGTGGGAATCTACTATAAAGTAACTCCATGATGCCATGGAGAGATGGTTTTCTCTGTCACAGCCCAACCAATGGGATGGATTCAAACAGAACGCACAGGATATTAGACAAAACAGGCTTCAAACAGCTGGCACACAAGTGGCTTTCCAAGGATATGAAGCTCACCTGGGATGTGACTTTAGCGATGACGCAATAAACTGCACAGTTTAAGACGTACCAAACTGAGTCTCAGCTGCTGACAGGCTGCTTTGTGGCTAACTGAGAGCACTTTAGTCTCACACGACTTGCTAAGGGGTTCAAACTCCTCCACATAAAAGGATTAATTTAAGCTTGTTGAGAAGTTGCATTTTATCATCATAAAACTTTTTCCATTCAAGGAAAAAGTGGCAATTGTAATGAAAATTTGAAAATATATAAGCTTAAAATCTATATTTTTGCATAGCATACAGGCAGCAAGTTACACTGAGGGCCTTGTTTACTAAGCCGCACTGTAGGCGCGCTAGTGTTTCCTATGGGTGTCTCTAGCATTAGTGCATGCTAATTTTTAGCGCATGCTAAAAATGCTAGCGCACCTTAATAAACAGGGCCCCAAATTTAAAATGTTTAAAATAACTTATGGGGGTCCTTTTACTAAGCTGTGGCAAGCACTAAAGTGCTCAGGTATCCTGCGGTAACGCCCGAATCTGCGCGCTAAACATTACGTTTTATTTTTTGCTTGAGGGGGTGTGTCTGGGGATGGAAAGTGGGAGTTTTTGTTCTAATCTGTTAGCGCACCTACATTAACGCAGGATTACCATGTGAGCCCTTATTGCCTACAAAATGGGAGGTGGTAAGTGCTCACGTGGTAATATTTTTAATGGCTGCGTGCTAATTACTGTGCACCGCCTTGAGTGAATCCCTTCAAAAAGGTGCTAAATAAATCCTAATAAATAAATAATGGAGAGATTAGTGCATGGTCCAAGGGAACTGCAGATTATGCTGCCAGTTACATTTCTGAAATGCTGTGTGAGGCTGCCATCTTTTGGCCCAGACTGCTTTTTACCAAGGAGGTGAAGTGGCTTGTAAACACCAATTGATTACCTTAGCCCCTGACGCAGCCCTTGCGTGGGTGAAACACGGCCAGTGTTGGGCTTTTTTTTATAGACTCACATGAAGAAACTATTTCTCAAAGGACCTTTTCCTGTGTGATCTGCTCCTTTCATACCGAGATTAGTGCATGGCCATTAATACAAAAAATAGAAAATTGGCCATTTTATTGCTGCGGTAAAAATGGCTTTAGCAAGTGGGGGCCACATAAGGGCGCACTAAGGCCACTTTTTACCGCAACTTAGTAAAAGTACCCTTATGTTTGGTGTAAGCTTTCAAAAATATTTGTAATTTGTCCAAGTACATTTCTGCAGGTAAAACAGCATTTTGCTTACAGCAATGATCTTTTTCAAAACTGCCCACCCTCAACATGGATAAAAGTGCATGTGTCATTCAGTGACATATGGATGTTTACCCACACAATTTAGAGACTTCACTAGGATCAGGGTTAGGTTGGAGGAAGAAACAAAAATGTGCGATCCCCCCCCCCCAAAAAAAAAGCTACCTGCAGATAAACAGATGCAATTTTTTGTGGGTATTTTTCTTGTAGGCAATATCTGTGTGATTTTGCTTTGATTACCGGCAGAATTTGTACCTATGTAAGTGGTTTGGTTATTGCCCCTCTAGTGTTAAGAACATTTTTTTTCACACCTGTCAATCACTAATTCCAAAAGCAACACGTGTGAATGTTGTGAAAACTCAGGGTCATCTTCTACATGGTCATAATTCTCCAGCAAAGCCACCAAATCTAGGTCACAAGAAATTTTATCAGGGAACTTCCAGGATGGGTAACGCACAGCTCCCACTCGAGAAAAAACATCAACAATGGCTCCTTGCAGATCTGTGATATCCTTTCTCAGGCTGTCGATGCAATTACGATTGCCCAGAAGGTGTGCCATGGCCACAGATCAGCCAGTCACCTAAAGCTCATCTGACGGAAGTTGCTAGTCTGCTTCTGAGCTCTTTCTAAGTTCAGCCTTTCAGCTCCACAGCAGTTTCAGATCTGCTGGGGGAAAGAAAAGGATATAAACGAAGTACCATAGGGAGCAATTTTCACAAATCTGCAAAGTATGCAAGAACCTGGCAAGTTTCTCTTGGGAAATTCACTAAGGGGCCCTTTTACTAAGCGGTGGTAGGGCTACTGAGTGAGTAGCGTGCACTGAATCAGCAGTCAAAAATTATTTTCTAGCACTGGGGGTGGACAGTGGGCATGCCCTGCAGTAATCGGCTAGCGTGTGGCCATTGCTGAACGCTGCCTGATTACTGCATGATTGGTATGTGAACCCTTACCACCTACTCAATAGGTGGCGGTAAGGGCTCATGTAATAATGGCCACACGCTAATTTGGAAATTAGCACATGGCCATTTTAAAGCCACGCTAAAGAATGGCCAAACCACGGGGGAAACCCACAAGCTATTCGCAGGGCCGGCCAGTAGTAAAAGGTCTCTTAACTAAAGGTACACGAGCACTTAATTTGTCCCTGCTAGTTCTGTGGATAGCATCAGGTAGGGAAAATATGCACATATATCAGAATACCCAACATTTGTTTGCAAGCTACAATATACAAACCTTGTATGCAAAATGTCTACAGGTAGAACAGCTAAATACACAGTAGCCATGTACTGAAACTATGTAGCTTGTATTTAGCCATTCTGCATGGGACAATTTTCTAGCCATACAACTCCGTGCTTAGGGAGCTAGATCCCTTTCACTTGCACTGTGTGGGCTACCATTAAGAGGTGTTATTTTACTGTTAACCCCAGTTATTAGTAGCTAGGTCTCACTGCATAAAATGGGACCTGTGCTAAGGGGTAAAATAACACCTCTTAATGGTAGCCTACATTGATAACTACACCCCATAATGCCAGGTCTTTCAACTGTAGAATGTGTGACATAAATAATCCCTTTCATCCCTTTTATTAAGAGACAGGAGTGACTTCTCAACTCTTCTAGCAGGAAATTAGACATTGGGGTACAAAAGTGCTATCATCAGCCATTAATGTGAGTAAACACAATCAGCTCAATATTCAAAACTACATGTCCAGGTAGAGGCACCTGCTGCCTGGATAAGTGTCAGTGACCTGGGTCATCCATGGATCCTCAGTGGTATTACAGAAAATCATTACAGACCACCTCAGTTCCCTATGAGGAAAGGCTAAAGCAGCTAGGGCTCCTCAGCTTGGAAAAGAAATGGCTGAGGGGAGATATGATAGAGGACTATATAATACTGAGTAGAGTGGAATGGGTAGAGGTGAATCGCTTGTTTACTCTTTCCAAAAATACAAGGATTAGGGGGGCATGTAATGAAGTTACTAAATGGTAAATTTAATACAAACTGGAGAAAATATTTATTCATTCAACATGTATTTAAACTCTGGAATTCGTTGCCAGAGAATGTGATTCTGGGCAAGTCACTTAACCCTCCATTGCCCCATGTAAGCCGCATTGAGCCTGCCATGAGTGGGAAAGTGCGGGGTACAAATGTAACAAAAAAAAAAATAGAGGCAGTTAGCTTAGCAGAGTTTTAAAAAAGTTTGAATAATTTCCTAAAAGAAAAGTCCATAAACCATTATTAAGATGGATAAGCAGCATAAAATCTGTTTTGTTGTTCCAGGATCTTGCCAGGTACTTGTGACCTGGATTGGCCACTGTTGGAAACAGAATGCTGGGCTTGATGGACTTTTGGTCTGTCCCAGTATGACAACACTTATGTACTTATGAAATATGAAGTGCAAATAGACGAGTGTTTTAAGACTTGGCATTTGATATTTGACTGGATATGCATAAATAGTACATGATAATGCATGAGGGGATATTTTTCATGTCTGAGTTTCAGAAGATGATGTACTAACCTATAGAATTTTCTTTGGGTTGGCAGACTCATTCATATGCAAGACTCATGCAAATTAACTGGGACTGGGTAGGAAACTTGTGTGTGAACTTGAGATTCCCAGAAGTCAAATAATAATAGTTTAGAGCTAGGTGCTGTACGGCACTTCTATATAGAGGAAGCCTCAGCCATTACTCAACAGGCACTTAGTGACCGGACTAAGAAACATTTCATAAACACATGCTCTTAGCAGTACATTGTCCCTTAATTTATACCTACTGTACCTGAATGTTCACTGCTTTGATAGCTTTTGGGCTTGCAAGTGGGATATATTAAATAATTAAATGCACTGTCAAGCAGAACTATTCATTTAGTATTGAATCAGGGAATCTGGGTGATGCATATACCCTATTCAGCAGTGTTCAGATAATTTTCTAGTCAAATTATAAAATTATACATATTCCAGAGTTGTTTCTTTTTCTTGTCCTGGAAATTGACATTTTTATCTACAATACTTTAATAACTGGAGCTCAGCAGCTCCATTCCGTACATGACATTGAGCCACACCAATGCTACCGCTTCCTTGAAGATCTGTGCTAGAATTCATCAGGTCTAGCCCTACTTTGCTTTACAAGCCTAGAGCAATAAGACTCTGGGGCAGAATACTGGCACAGACCCCTAGAAAAACAAAGCTGCATGCCATTTCGACCCAATATACTTTTCAAGTGTCAGTGAACAGAAAACCTGGGGCTGGTATCTGAATTCAAGAGAGCTTGGGACAAGTACATAGGATCTCTAAGGAAGTGATAAGGAGAGCAGATGGCATTTATTTATTTTATTTATTTATTTTAGTACCCCACACTTTCCCACTCATGGCAGGCTCAATGCGGCTTACATGGGGCAATGGAGGGTTAAGTGACTTGCCCATGAATGGGCAGACTGGATGGTCTTTGCCTACATTAAAATAAAAATATTTCAATGGTATATAAACGAAAAATACTGCTCCCCCCCATCAGGGCTGCTGAGAGGCTGAGTCGGGTCCGGGGCAGGGCCGCCACAGCCCCCTCCCCATACCCCAACTGCCGGGCCCCCTGGACCACCGCTTCCGCTCCCCCTGAGAGCCGCTGCTGCCCCCTCCCCCCCCAAGACTGCTTCATAGCCAGACTTTAAAAAACTGGGAGGGGGCAGCCCAAGGTGGTGGGGGGGGGCACATGTTGCTCCACCTCCCTGACCCCCCCCCCCAACCCAACTCCACATGCCTTGGCTGGTGGGAGCTCCCTCCAAGCCCCGCCAGCCAAACCAGAGGCCCTGTGGCTGCCTCCTCCTCCCCCCCCCCCCCCCCCCCCGTTGTTTTCTCTCTCCTGCTCCTGTGGGGACGCGATCACCCGAGTCCCGTCAGCAGCAGGAAACAGACAGACTCCGTCACCGGACCCAGAAGAATCTTGCCCCCCCCCCCCCGGCAGCCCTCCTGCCCCCCATTGGAACAAAACAGAGCCCGACCCACCTCCCTCCTATCTGCTCCTTGTTGTTTACAGCGCGCTGCCATAGCAACCGGAAGCTTTGCGTCTGGACGTACCGGTCCTCACAAGGAGGTTGAAGAAAAGAGGAGACGGGATGACGTCACAATGTTGAAGCCAATTTGATTTGTCGCTGTTTCCCATTCCCTGAAAAAAAAAAGTCTGCACGTGCTAGAAAGTCCCTATAACCAGCTCCTTCAAATGACACACTGATTACTATTTCTAACAAATTACTACTTTACCTATGAAAAGTTATTCCGCTATTACTTCCTCTGTGTAATCCGTATGCTGCACAAGCCAACATGCTTGAAAATATACACGAGATTAAATACAAATGCTACCAACAATAAAGAACAACGAGGATGCAGCAGCTCGTTTGTTTTGAGTGTACTAGATGACGACGACGCGCGCGCGCGGGGAATAGGAAACAGCCGACAAACCGAATTGGCTTCAACGTTTTGACGTCACCCCGCCTGTTGCTTTCTTCAACTTCCTTGGTTTCTCCGGGCCGTGGGGTACGTTATTTCCGGTTGGACGGAGTTCCTCGGCCGCCATCTTGTGTGTTGTAGGAGAGCTGCCCGAGGCGCGTTTAGGCCGGGGCGGGTATAGTGGTTTTCGGAAAGAAGTCCGAGCGTAATTTACGCTATGCCAGTGCAAGGCCTGCCGCCCCTGGGGGTGGAAAACAAGCAGGTACGGAAGGGGGGAAATGAAACTGTGGATTGTATCATTTGAGAAAACCAACTTGTTTTAATTTAAAATGTATTGATTGCTAAATTGTCTCTCACGTAGGGACTCTGATTTCATCGTTGCTACTATTTGAGTTTCTGCCAGGTACTTGTGACCTGCATTATGGCCACTGTTGGACCCAGTATGGCTGTTCTTATGTCTGTGGTGTCATAAGCATCCCAAATTAGATGTCATAAGTGACGTCATGCATGCTTCGTCTCCGCAGTCCTGTGTGTGCTCTTAGGTGCGACTCTTGTTGATTTAACTAGATCTGGGTTTTAAATTTGGTAGAAGCTTAATTGGCACATTTTTAGTTGAGATACTGTTTTTCTATTCGTTGTGAACTTTTTTTCAGATTCTGCACAGCACACTACAGCTGATGTTTTAAATGCAGATTAACACAGTAACATAGAGGCATATTTTCAAAGCACTTAGCCTTCCAAAGTTCCATAGGTTTCTATGGAACTTTGGAAGGCTAAGTGCTTTGAAAATATGCCTCATAGTAACATAGGAGATGACGGCAGAAAAAGACCTGCGCGGTCCATCCAGTCTGCCCAGTATTATACAGTTCTGTTAAGTTATGCCGATCCATTTTTAATATCTTTTACATTTAAGATTTTCGGTATAGAGCAATTTAGATTTCCATCTAGAATGCTGGATTGTTTTGTTTTTTTTATTTTAAAGCTGTCTGCATGCCCGGCTGCTTTGGAACATAAGTTAAAAGTTGCCATAATGTTTTAGACTAAAAGATTATCAGTCCTAGTACTCTTTCTGGCAGTGGCCAATCTAGATCACAAATACCTGACAGAATGGATCTTTCCTTTCAGTAAATTGTATGTAGTTCATTTCATTTTGTATTGATGGTTTTACTGTGTACAGCGCCATGAGCTGTAAGTCAGTTCAGATTTTAAACTAAATCCTGAAAAGGGTGAGCTAAATCTAGATCCTCAGGGATAAAACAATGCCTTTCTGTATGTCTACCCTAATAAAACTTTATGGCCTTTTTCTACATGAATCATTTTTTAAATGCAGCTACAGTAACTGTGTTTACCATCTCTGGTAAATTCCAGAGCTTAATTAGACATTGAATGGACATACATTATTTCCTCTGGTTTGTTTTAAATGTATTATTTAATGACTTCAAGGCATTTCTCCCAGTCTTTGTATTTTTGAGAGAGTAAACAACATTGGCATTTATCTGATATACTCCACTCTTGATCTTATAAATCTCTATCATATTTCTCCAAGCCGAAGAGCCCTAACTTCTTAGCCTTCCACACAGGGAGGCTGTCCTGTCTCCTTTATTGTTTTGGTTGCCCTTCTCTGTATCTTTTCAAATTCTAAGGCATTGTGTTCTTCATTTTATCCTCCATTATTTTCTTAATAATGCCAAACATGCTGTTTGTTTTCTTGGTTGCTGCTGCACACTGAACACAGGATTTCAACATGCTGTCCAGTATGATACCTGGATTTTTTTTCTGGGTGGTGTGATGGTATTTTTAAACAATGCCTGCTCTAATGTCAGCTTGTAACCTATTGCAGCTTCACGGTGATTTGTGCAGCTATGACATTAGTGGCATCATTACTACTACTACTATTTAGCATTTCTATAGCGCTACAAGGCGTACGCAGCGCTGCACAAACATAGAAGAAAGACAGTCCCTGCTCAAAGAGCTTACAATCTAATAGACAAAAAATAAAGTAAGCAAATCAAATCTGTGTACAGGAAGGAGGAGAGGAGGGTAGGTGGAGGCGAGTGGTTACAAGTGGTTATGAGTCAAAAGCAATGTTAAAGAGGTGGGCTTTCAGTCTAGATTTAAATGTGGCATCATATATCATGGCTCTAGAAAGTAAACATCAGTGTTCAGAATTTTTGAGTCCTATTAAAACTCACATCATACCCATGTTCCTCAGAATTATTGAGGATGGAAGGGCATGATCGATCAACTTGTTTACTTATTGTAACTCATCCTAAGCTCTTATTTGACAAAGGCAAATAATTAAATCTCAGATCTAGTCCAAATCCAAACTATACTTTTTTTTTTATTATATAATTTTAATATTGCCTTCATGTGCTACCATCAAAGCAGTTTACATACTGCATTCGAGCATTTTTATCCCTAGTGAAATCACAATCTAAGTTTTTTGTATGTAAGACCATACGGGTTGCCATACTGGGACAGACCGAAGGTCCATCAAGCCCAGCATTCTGTTTCCAACAGTGGCCAGTCCAGGTTACATGTACCTGGCAAGATCTAACAAGTCCCAGGGTCAGATGGAGCTGCAGTGGGAATCAAACCTAATTCCCCAGTTTGCAGCCCATTACACTAACCATTAGGCTACTCATCCACTCCTTGTTTTGCCTCCATAACTTTGACACTTGTTTCTTCTAACTGTGAGACAAAGGTACAGTTTTACTTTATTTTTAGATGAGACTTATGTGTGTTGAGCAGTGCATACATGTAATTCTGGGGCCCTCTTACTAAACTGCGTACCTAAGTATTGCCATACTGGGAAAGACCAAAGGTCCATCAAGCCCAGCATCCTGTTTCCAACAGTGATCAATCCAGGTCACAAATACCTGGCAAGATCCCAAAAAAGTACAAAACATTCTATACTGCTTATCCCAGAAATAGTGGATTTTCCCCAAGTCCATTTAATACTGGTCCGTGGACTTTTCCTTTAGGAAGCCGTCCAGTCCTTTTTTAAAACTCTGCTAAGCTAACTGCCTTTACCACATTCTCTGGCAACGAATTCCAGAGTTTAATTACACGTTGAGTGAAGAAAATTTTCTCCGATTCATTTTAAATTTACTACATTGTAGCTTCATCGCATGCCCCCTAGTCCCAGTATTTTTGGAAAGCGTAAACAGAAGCTTCACATCTACCCGTTCAACTCATTATTTTATAGACCTCTTATCATATCTCCTATCTCCCCTCAGCCACCTTTTCTCCAAGCTGAAGAGCCCTAGCCGCTTTAGCCTTTCCTCATAGTAGGTGCCTGCGAGTGCCAAATTGAAGTTAGAAACTAGTTACCGTGTGAACCTTGTAGTAATTTCAATTTTGGTGCAAGCCTGAAAAATATTTGTTGTTTTCCTACGCGTGTCAAGTGGAATTTGACGCATGTAGACCGTTACCGCCTAGTTACTGTGTGAGACCTTACCGCTAGGTCAATGGCTTGCGGTAAGGTCTCAGACCCAAAATGGACACGTGGCAATTTTCATTTTGCTGCAAGTCCATTTTTGGCAAAAATTTAAAAAAGGCATTTTTTGTAGGTGTGCTAAAAAAAATAATTCTATGCACGCCCAAAACACGCGTCTACACTACCGCAGGCTATTTTTCAGCGCACCTTAATAAAAGGACCCTTCTGTGAGTTATTAAAACATGTTTTCTGAAATATTATATGAGGTTTCTGTTTCTGTGATGGATACTGATGATGGTGGTGTGATATATATATATATTTTTTCTCTTTTCATTAGCCTGAAGATGAGCCAAAGGAAGAAGTGGTTACTCCCAAACCTATTGTGGGAATTATTTATCCTCCTCCTGAGGTCAGGAATATTGTTGACAAAACAGCCAGCTTTGTAGCCAGGTGTGTATACAAGCTAAAGTCCATTGTGTTCTTTTTAAAGTCTTGGAATTGCTTCTGTCTAGGAAGACTCCTTCCTTGATGCATCAGCATATGAAAGATTCCAGATGGCTTAAATTTGGTCATGATTTGCAAAAATGTTTATGAGCGGTTGGAGGGTGTAGGACAGTGTGTTGATGTCAGGGAAGGATCATCTGTGACAGTTCCACAACTGCAAAGTTGTTAGTGAGTTGGGAAGAAGGGGTTATGGCAGTAGCAGAGTCATTACTTCAAGGGGATCCCCACAGCAGAGCCCCATCTACCAGTGACAAAAAGCTGCTACATGACTGCCCTCCTGCCTATATGTTATTATTTCTATTTATATAAACAGTATAATATAGGTTAGAACCTAATACGAGACACTTTCACATTGATATGCAGGTAATATTTAGTGGCAAATATTGTTTTCTAAGGTGGTTATGTGGCGATCATTTTAGGTATATGATAAAAAAAAGAAATTTGCGTAAGAGTGGATGGCACTTTGTTCATTTGCTTATCTAATATAATAATTCGCACCTCCAATGTTCTGAAGCTGACTCCATGGCAGCGAAGCCGTGTAGCATTCTTAGGGTTCGTAATCGCACTCCCGATCGCTGCCAAGCCCTCGAGGGAACTCTCTATAGTTGCCAGGGAAAGAAACGTGACGTCAGAAGAAGAAGGGACCAACCACAGGCAATCGCACTCGCTGTCACTGCCCCGCCCTCGGAGGGAAGGGAAGGCTGCATAGTAACGCCACGAACAGAGGACCACGGTGGTGGGAAGCACACAAACCGCCTGACAGGACTCTCACTTTCAAGAAAGTTGAACTCCGAGGTACGGACAGTGCACTACAAATGCTGACCCCTACCACGTCCAAATGCCTTGGATTTGGCCGGGTTTGAGATGGCCGACGAAAACCGATGCCGGCCATCTCTGACATTTGGCTGGCCCCAACCGTATTCCCACGACCAAATGCCTTGGATTTGGCCGGGGTTGAGATGGCCAGCATCGGTTTCCGTTATCGGCGAAAACCGATGCCAGCCATCTCAAGCCCGGCCAAATCCAAGGCATTAGGTCGTGGGAATATGGTTAGGGCCGGCCAAATGTTTGCGATGGCCAGCATCGGCTTCCATTATTGGCGAAAACTGATGCTGGCCATTTCAAACCCGGCCATCTCTGACATTTGTCCGGCCCCAATCGTATCCCACGACCAAATGCCTTGGAGATGGCCGGTAACTGTTTCCATTATCGGCGAAAACCAATGCCAGCCATCTCAAACCCGGCCATCTCTGACACTTGGCCGGCCCCAACCGTATTATAGAAACGAAAGATGGCCGGCCATCTTTTTTGATAATACGGTTCGGGACTGCTCTTTGCGGTGCCGGCCATATAGATGGCCAGCGCCATTTGATTATGCCCCTCCACGTGTATCTCTCTCTTCCACTCCCTGAAAATGAACTCCAAGGTACAGACATCAAAGGAGGAGGCAAGTGGAGAGCCCTTAAAAACATTAATGGCAGAAGGTCATTACCTTGCTACCGCCCGTTTCATTTCAATGAGAAACGGGCTTTTTTTACTAGTATGTATATAAAATTTTTCCATATTTTGGGTACATTATAGCTTTAGACATGAGATGTATGCAAGGATTCTTCAGTGTTAATTACACATCTCAATTGATGAGCAGAAGTCTGCAACACTCGTGTCTTTTTTTTTTTTTTTTTTTTTTAACTCCAAGAATCCTACAGGTTTAAACTGTTAACCTCTCCAATAACACATCATCACCTCTCTACCCATTTACTGCCTCTAAAACAGTCCCCTCTTGCTGTTATCATATCAACCCCTTGTCCATTCCATATAAAGCTGTCTTAACAAATGGTAAAGCAGGGCAGACTTATTCTGTGGAGAGACAGGGGACTTCAGGCTTATGATTTTGTGTTGTTGCTTAAATGGCACCTTTCTTTCAATGCATTTCCCTTGTTTGGCCAGCAGATGGTGTCTGTCCTCTGCTTTATAGCTGTAACAAGCTGAAAAGAAAACAGACCTCTGCTTTCCCACAGGAAAAGAAGAAAACCCCTGGGGGAGAGTAACCTGCAGTGCCTTTGGCCAGAAACCCCTTAGTGCTAGTGCTCTGGGCCCTGATTGGCCCTGAAGTCTAAGATCCAGCCAGAATATGCTGGAATTCTCCACACTCCAGAGTGGGAGTGTGGAGAGTGAAGACCTCTGCACCGAGACCCTGCTCAAAATCTATGAGCAGCTATATTCCCTGAACTCTCCAGGCACTACTTAGGTAGTAAGACAATATCCTGCTTCTTGCTGTTTACACCTTTTTATCATTCACTGTTCTACCTTTTTTTGATAACTGTACTTGGATATTTTGGAAGTTCTTTTGCCTTAAACTCTGATTTGGAAAGGGGAGTAATTAAAATCAAAATTAAGAAAAAAACCAAAACGTCTTGACAGTCATCTGCATTGCACCTCGCTACCAAGTCTAAATGAGTGAAGTTGTATTTTTTTTTTACATTAGTCTCTTGGGCAGTGGGAGAGATCCAAGAATTGCAACTCTTAAGATTCAAAGCTTAATGCATTGGTTTTTGTTTTGTTTTCCCCCCTCAGGAATGGCCCTGAATTCGAAGCTCGGATTCGGCAGAATGAAATAAATAATCCCAAATTCAACTTCCTGAATCCCAACGATCCATATCATGCATACTACCGACACAAAGTCAATGAATTTAAGGAAGGAAAGGGGCAGGAGCCCTCTGCTGCCATCCCCAAGGTTATGCAACAGCAGCAGTCCGCACAGCAGCTTCCCCAGAAGGTAAACTGTCCTTCAATGTATTCCGCCAACTTTAGTCTTTTCCATCTGGTATGACTAGTGCAATTCACTCATATGAATCTTTTTTGTTTTAATTCGATTCAGTTCTTTAAGGCTACTTATCAATAAATAGATGATAAAATTCATTTTTTCTACCATTGTTATCTAGTCTTTTAATTTTTGTAATTGCGTCTCTGGTTTCCACTTTCCTCTGTCTTCTCTTAACTCGTTTGCCAGGGTCTCCTGGTCCATATGGTATTTCTTCACTGTCCATGTCCATCATTCAATTCCCTTTCTGTGGCCCTGCCCCTATCTTCCTGCCATGTTGAGCATCTATACCCCCCCCCCCCCCCATTGTATCTTTGCTTTGTCTAGCAAAACCTTTCTGTGCCCCTATTCCCCTTCCCCATGTTCAGCTTCTCCCCTTATTCCTCTTTCACTCCTGTCTCCTATCCCCTTTTGTGTTTCCTCCCCCGGGACCAGCATCTCCCTTCCTTCTTTCTTATTCTCCCCCTCCTCTTCTCCCTTCCATCCAGCCTCTGTCCTCCTTCCTTCTACCTATGGTCTGCCCTCCTCCGCTGCCCCCTTTCTATCCAGCTTCTGCCCTCTCTCTGTCCCCATCTCTTCCATCCAGCCACTGTCCCATCTTTGTAGCCCTCAATCCAGTGTCTGCCTCTTCCCCCTCCTACCCTGACACCCCAACCGCTGCTGCTTCTCTAGAGCAGCAGTTGCGGCAAAAGAAGCTAAACTTGCCATGGGGGCCAGACTCTCCATTGGTGCAGCTGCCGGTCCTGCCCCCTTGATGTCACTTCCTGTTCCAGGGCAGAGCCGGCAGCCTGTGCCAATAGGGAGACTAGCCCTGTAGTGAGTTTATCTTCTTTTGTCATAGCTGAGAGAACAGCAGTGGCTTGGGTGACAGAGGGAGGTGGGGAAGTCCGAATCGAGACTTCCAATTCCCTACCCCCCAAACATCGATTTGAATCAATTCACTGAAAACGAATTGGTGAATCAATTTGAATTGTGAATTAGACAGCACTAGGTATGACCCTCTCATTTGCACCACCCCCAGATTTCAAACATCTGCCTTGAAGTGGCAGGTGGATCACATCTTGCTGGCTTGCACAGAGGCGTGAAGCATACCAGCCTTTCTGTACTGGAGAATCAGTTTTAAATCTCATGGGCTGATACAACGTTGATCCCGTCCTTCTGGCTCACACAGAGATTAAAAGTGTCTGTTGATTGCTTTCCATTCTGAGCATCCTGTTATTCTGGAGCATGCGGATACCATACAGCACATTAGCTGTAAAAGGCAGCTGTTCTTTTATTCATCATTGACTGCCTTGTACCTTGGGTTGTTCAGGTTTTGATAGTTTTTATTAAAGGTTTTTGTACAAAATAACTTGAGAAAGGAGTTTTCAGTTTCCATCCTATTTTAAATTTATGCCTTGTTTTTTTTGTAAACACTCGGCAGCTTACAGGCATAACAATAATAGCATAAAGTTCTAATGCACAACAAATTTACAAGATTTCACATTGGATGTCGTGTCGTATTTCTGGGGAAGGTGCGACAGTAGAAGATAAACAGAAGAACGTTCCTCCACAAATCTCTGACAGGAAAAACAAAAACCTGCAGAGGTGACACAGAACAAAAATCCACCCCTGAGGTGCCAAGCAATCCTAGTTCTTCACTAGACTTGACGTGGGCTGTGTTTCGGCCTATGGATCTGCATCAGGAGTCTAAAAAAACAAATCCAAAATACTTAAATCAGAGATCCTATATATACTAGGGCTGCACCTCAATCAAAATCTTTTAATCACGATTAATCATGCGACTGAAGTTTATTTGTTTACTTATTTCCCACTGCGGCTCCTTTTCACTATGGGCGAATCACTTAAATCTCCATCGCCCCAGGTACAAAGTAAGTACCTGTATATAATATGTAAACCGCTTTGCAACCATAGAAAGGCGTTATATCAAATCCCATCCCACTTCCCTAAAGGACTGATAATCTCCCTCCCTCCTGCCCCCAGATCCAGCATATCTTTCTTTCTTTTCCTTCCCTCCCTTTCCTCTTCCCCAGCTCCAGTATCTCTCTCCCTCCCTCCTATTATTCAGCACCTCGCCCTACTCACTACATAAACTTGGTAGTGAGTAACACAAAGTTGTTTTCCTGGCTGCTGGAGATTACTGCTTTGGCAACAGCTTTCACTGGTGACCCCTCCAGTGCAGGTCTGCAGCTCACTCCATTCCCCCCACTCGGGGTTTGGCATCTGCCCTCTCTCAATTCACCTCTCCCCCCCAGTCTTCCTTCAAGGTGCTTTGTTGGTCCCTGATAGTGGCTTCCTGTGTCCAGGTCCGAAGCTTTCCCTCTGACCCATCCCGCCCATGCAAAAACAGAAAGTGATATTGGAGGAAGCAGAATGAACAAGAGGGAAAGCTTTGCAGCAGACTGCAGGCAGCATATGTGCACCACTGCTGCTGCTGGAGACCAACAGAAAACCATTTAAGGTAGACTGACGTGCGGAGGGGGGGGGGGGTGATGTTAAATCCTGGTTGGAGGGAAAGATGCTGGATCATGCTGAGGACAGAGGTCAGGAGTAGAAAAGACGTTTGGAGGAGACAGCAGATGCTGCAGTGTGATTAAATTCTCTAATCACGATTACATTTTTACATCATGCTTAATGATCGATGCATTAATTGCATGGTTGACTGTGATTAACTTGCAGCCTTAATATAGACATGTACAAAATTTAGAAAACATACACATGTTATAAAGAAATGAATAGATTTGTTTATCTGCATAAGAGAGACGTCTAGAACATGTTCCAATAGATAAAAACCATTAAACATATAAGAAATATGAAAAAAACCTTGCAATGTACACTATCAATATGTAAAAGATACTGACAAATTTCATAAAAAGAGTACTGGCAAAATTTGTTAACATGTTTGGTCAGAACAATTATTTGATTACAGATCACCCGTGTCAAGTGAAGAACTAAAATAAAAGATTTCTTGGCACCTTAGGGGTGGATTTTTGTTGTACGTCACCTTTGCTGTTTTTGTTTTTCCTGAAGGTGTGACTACCAGTTTAGAGACTGTAAACTTTCAAGAGGGGAGGATACAAATTTTTCAGTGGTATGGCCAATTCCATCCCATGATGCATTGCATCTTTGCAGCCATAATCGCAATGCCTCGTCATTGGGTCAGCAGCTTTGCTTTTCTAGCAATCTTTTGACTTGTTCAGGCACCCATTAAGACCTGTGGCCCTGCTATCTTAGCTAGTGAGGAGCTCATTCTGATCTTTGCTTTCCTATTAAATTCATTGTTCTGCCATCCTAATTACCCCTGGTTCATTAAGCATCATAGCTTGTTTAACAGTTTATAACAGTGGTTCCCAAACCTGGTCCTGGAGGCACCCCAGCCAGTCAGGTTTTCAGGATATCCACGATGAATATGCATGAGAGAGATTTGCACGCAGTGAAGACAGTGCATGCAAATCTCTCTCATGAATATTCAATGTGGATCTCCTGAAAACCCGACTGGCTGGGGTGCCTCCAGGACCAGGCTTGGGAACCACTGGTCTATAATATTCTGTGTTCTGGTTGTGTCAAAATACAGGTGCGCTAGAATTCAAGGAGGATGAAGTGGAGCCATCCTTCTCTGTCTCATTTTTCCTGGACTTCTGCTTCTGAACGTAGAACCAAGCTAGGCTTCCTGCCGGAGGATTTTAGTTTTGAATAATTCTGCTAATGCGTTAACTCATGTCATATACTTTGTATAAGGTAAACCTGCTAGAACCTGTAGCTTGTATTGGGCCTGTTTCCGTCACATGATCTATGCACAGGTTTCTAATATCTCAACATTATTTCCTAGGTTCAGGCTCAGGTGATCCAAGAAACCATTATTCCAAAGGAACCTCCACCAGATTTTGAGTTTGTCGCTGATCCCCCCTCCATCTCGGCCTTTGACCTGGATGTGGTGAAGTTGACAGCGCAGTTTGTGGGCCGGAACGGTCGGCAGTTCTTGACTCAATTGATGCAGAAGGAGCAGAGGAATTACCAGTTTGACTTCTTGCGGCCACAGCACAGCCTTTTTAATTATTTCACCAAGCTGGTGGAGCAATACACTAAGGTACGGTTTATTTAGCTTAATATACCGCTCATCAAAAGCTTTAACAAATCGGTGTACAAGTCAGGATAAAACAGGGGTTCTCATTCCAATCCTCAGGGACCACCTAGCCAGTCAGGTTTTCAGGATACCCACAATGAATATGCATGAGATAAATTTGCATACAGTGGAGGTGGGGCATGCAAATTGTTTTCATACATATTCATTATGGTTATCCCAAAAACCTGACTGGCTAGGTGTGTCTCAAAGACTGGGTTTAGAACCGTGGGATTAAACAAAAGAGAGAATAGCGGAAGGGAACGCCATTTCAAATAGGAAAGAGAAGGAGTTTGCTTCAGGACCGACTATCAAGGCTTGCAAATCACACATTGATACGTAATGTGTAGGACACGCAGGGCTTTTTTTGAGGGGGTACTTGGGGGTACTGAGTACCGGCACCTTTTCCACTGTCTGCTAAAATTGACCCACGGACCCCAAGTTTTAATGAAAGAGCTCAGGCTCTACACACCAATTCTGCCTTCTCATAGATTCTGTGACTGGTTGCAGGGGGCCTGGCTATTGTGGGATAGGTCCCTCAGTGATCACCTCACCCCTGAAGGGTGGCTTAGTATTTGAGTACCGGAACTTTTTTTGTTAGTGCAACACGTGTCCTCAGTGTGTTTTTATTTTCTTCACAAGAACAGGCAGGCTTGTCAGGATACAGACTACAGGAAGCCAAAGTAAAACTGTAGGACATTTGCTTTCTTTTCTTTATTCAGAGGAATTTGTAGTGTGACCTTTGTTTTCTCGGCTTGAAATATGGCCAGTTAAACTCTGAATCCCCTGTACCTTTAATGAAAGAGCAATACCCAGGGCTGACCTGGGGCAAATCAGCTGGAGCAGGACACCTCTCTATGCAGATTGAAGAGCAGTGATAAGGGGAAATGGGTCCTTCAGAGAGTGAAAACAGAGGGGGGGTTACTTACTGTTATCCACTGCCTGCTGAAATCTCCTAGCACTGTGCAACCCACTGCATGGCAACTCCAGGCCCCCTGACACGTAGGAATAAGAAATGCCATCGGCAAGCAGCAAGGGGTGGGGCTGTAAACTTGCAAGTCTGGTGCAGTTGTTCCGCTTTGCCTATTTGTGCTCCCCCCACCCCCCCCCCCCACCCCTCGAGATGGCTTTGGTTTATGTTTCAACAATTTTTATTGACGTTACAGCATGTGAAACATTACCAACAAGTTCAATAATGTACAAGCCGAGACTCAGAACATTCGTTCTAAATACAAAATAATAGAATCTAATATCAAAATTTGTTCATTTTTCTCCCTTCTCCATCCACCCTCCCCCTTTCCCATACTTGGGTGGAGATGACCCAGCTTTAAACCAAAATAGTAATATAACCCAGACAAAACTGGCCAGCAACCCAGAAAAAAATTAACAAGAAAATCTTAGTATACCCTAACCCACCCTGCCTGTGGTCCTACTCTCCCCCCACTGCTGCACTCCTCCCCACCTGCGCCCCAGGAGGACTGGGTTCTTATGACCTCCCAGAACAGTGGACAGAGAACACTTAAACCAGCTCTACCTCCCACCCCACCCCCCAAATCCCCCCCTTATCTAGCGGACAACTCAACCCAACAGGTTCAGAATAAGATTTCTGCCTCTAGGTGTCAAAAAGGCCAAATAGGGATTCCAAATCTTCAAAAACCGAGATTTACGTTAACTTCTCGTGCCTCCCAAGATAATAAAAGATGCACCATATTACACCAGTGCCAGAACTCAGGCGGGGAGTCAGAGGTCCAGGACTGCAAAATACACTTCCTCGCCAGTAGACACATTTTACGAAACAACAATCTACTCTCCCCTGAGGGGCCCCAAAAGTCCCCAGGGCAATCCAACACCAGCTGCAGTGGGGAGCCAGTTATTCTGCATGAAAAAAGTGACGACAAATAATCAATAATCCGGCACCAAAAACGCTTTATCTCCACGCATCCCCAAAACGCATGAAAAAAGGTATTATCCATTAACTTACATTTTAAACAGGATGGCGATTGAATGCCACCCGGCCAAAATAGCTGAACTTGGGAAAGTAAGCTTTGTAATAAACACGAAAGCAGCACTCCCTATAGTTAGCATTACCACTCAAGTGAGGGATAGTCTTAATAGAAGTCAGAAAGTCCCAAGAGGCTAATTTCTCCCCCACATCTTGTTCCCATTTGCTTTTGATTTCTTCCACCCAGTTCGTGCCTTAGCCAAGTTTCCAAGAAGGTGCGAATGTCATGGTCGCCCACTGATTCAGATTGTTTCTCCTAGACTGATTTTCCAGGTTCTCTTTTTTCCTCATATGAAGCAACCATTTTTTGTATGTGGGCCTGCACCTCCTCCACCGCTACCATCCGATCTTCCAGTTCGTTGTTGGTACGCAGCTAAATCCTGGCTAAGTTTCCCCATATTGCTGTGAAGCTGTTCCAACTTTGAATGTATCGGGCTCAGTCTCTTATACAAAGTGACCTCCATGGCTCCTGTCACCTCAGCAGCGATCTCCGCCACCCACGCCGAGCCGACCAGGGAGCTCGTAGGGCTTCCTGGCGCCGCCATTTTGTCCTTGTGTGCCCTGCTGCGTTCTTTATCTTCATAGCAATTTCGCAGCCATGCTTACTTCAGCTCCCGGGCGCTGCGCACGAACCTCCCAGCGCTCTCAGCTCCCCTCGACGATGCACAATTCCGGCAGTTAGGCTGCCAGAATCGTGGGAATCTTGAAAGGGTGGCAGGAGCAGAACCGCTAGCGACTGCTCCCGTTCATAGCGTCACGTGACCTCCTCAAGATGGCTTTGATTTAAATGAGTAGTGGCTCCTCTAGCTACGTAGAAAGAGATCAGCTTTAATCATGTACTTTTCTGAGCCTTCATTATTTCAGCATGTCTTCTTTTTGTATTTCTCGAAGGAGAATCTCTCTGTGTATTCCACAGTGTCTGTGCAGCCGAGTAGTTCTTTTTATTTAGTTGTTAAGGTCTGTGAAATCTTGTGAGATTCTTGGTGTAAATATGCTAGTCGGCAGTAAAAAATTTGATCACTGATACTTCTGCAGTGATTGAGAGAGAGCTTAATACAAGCAGAAGTATCAGGAGGAAATTGCATCCGGGGTGTGTATGCAGGCTTCTCATCTGGAAGGTTTATACTTAAGTACAGGAATTCAATATTTAATGGACTTGGGAAAAATCCACAATTCCGGGAATAACACGTATAGAATGTTTGTACGTTTGGGAAGCTTTGCCAGGTGCCTTTGGCCTGGATTGGCCGCTGTCGTGGACAGGATGCTGGGCTCGATGGACCCTTGGTTTTTTCCCAGTGTGGCATTACTTATGTACTTATAATGTGTGGGTGCCTGAGCTTCCCCAGTATTAAGCAAACACCTTCACTGTGTCTGGGGTGGGGGTGGGGGGGAGGTTTTTTTTTAATACTTTTGCCTCTTAAACTCACATGTCCCTGTTTTTCCAGATTTTGATTCCTCCGAAAGGATTGCTTGCAAAGCTGAAGAAAGAAGCAGAAAATCCCAAGGAAGTCCTGGATCAGGTAATGCACATCTTGGGGCTTTTCTATTTTCTGGCAAGGTTCATGAGCTTTTTTACTCAATATAACCATGAGTTCCTTCTTTATGTAATGTGGAAACTTTTCCTGTGTCTTGAGAGAAGTTATGTCTGAAGTTACGTTTTGGCACTTTAAAACAATCCTGCAGAGTATGGATTGCCCTTGGAATTGTTCAGATTATTACAAAAGGACTTGATCCCTTAGGATAACTGCTGTTCATTGATTTGGATCTTTAAGAGTCTGTGTGAACATAAGAATTTGCCATACTGGGTCAGACTGGTGGTTCATTTAGCCCAGCAGTGGCCAATCCAAGTTACAAGTACCTTGCAGAATCCCAAATATTAGCAAGATTCCATGCTGCCAATCCCAGGGATATGTAGCGGCTTCCCCATGTCTGTCTTAATAGCAAATTATGGACTTTTCTTCAAAGAACTTGTCCAAATCTTTTTTTATTACATCAAGATATGCTAACTGCTGTTACCATAAATAAAATTGGTCTTGTGGATTAATCAATCTCATGGATTAATGTGGGGTGTTCTGTATGTGATATTTGTTCTTTGTTGTGGAGGTGTACTAGGTCTCTCTGTAAAACCCGACACAGGCTGTGTTTCATCCACAAGGGGGCTGCGTCAGGGGCTAGAAAGTAATAAAATGACAAATATAAAAAAAACTAGTAAAAAAGCCCCGTTTCTGATGCAAATGAAACGGGGGCTAGCAAGGTTTTCTTCAGAGTGTGCATGTGGGAGTGTGTGTCCCTGCCCTCTCTCCCTCCCCCCCTCCCAGTCCAGTCCTTCAGTGTTAAGTTTCCTGCTGTTCTGTGTTTTTGTTACAGAGAGAGTGAGGGCATCTCTCTCCCCTCCCCCCTCTGAGTCCTTCACTGTGTGAGATTTCGTGCTGTGCTGTTTTCCTTCACTCATGGGGAAACTGGATATCTCTGGCGCTTCACACTTCCGGCTGGAGGCTTCATAGAACGTTGGTCTTGCCTTTTATATATATAGATAACTAAAATTCTAAAATGAATAGTAAAAACCAGTATAGCACAAGCATCACAAATACATATATATAGTAGACATAATAACTAACCAATAACTCTAATTAAAAAGTACTTAAAATATATCTAATGCTCGAGAACATGAATGTAAAATATATCGCATCTGCATTTAGCACAGAAGTCCATAAACAATCATTCAAAACTACATATATACCAAAAATATGATATAGTAGGAATAGGATACATACCTTCTGATCTTTACCACTAAAAAACTTTGTAGTGTATATTTTATATTCATGTTGTCAAGCATTAGATATATTTTTTAAAGTACTTTTTACTTTACACATTGAGCCTGCAAAGAGGTGGGATAATGTGGGATACAAATGCAATAAATAAATAAATAAATTAGAGTTATTGGTTATTTATTATTATTAATGTCTAATATATATGTATTTGTGATGACTTTACTATATTGGTTTTTATTTTTCATTTTATATTTTTACTTATTTTTTTTTATATTTGTAATTTTGTTTATTTATTACTTTCTAGCCCCTGACGCAACCCCCCTTGTGGGCGAACCACGACCTGTGTCGGGCTTTGCATTAGGTTGAAACTCTACAATAAAGATTTGTTTGTATCAACTACTGATCTGCTCTGTTTGTTTCCACATCGGAATTTGCGGATCGGCTACCTTGTTGCTTCTTAGATGCATTACATGGTACATCTTGGATTATTGTGCATACTTCTGTTTGACAGATTTTATGACTCTTTGTCTTCAGGTGCGATACAGAGTAGAATGGGCAAAATTTCAGGAGCGTGAGAGGAAGAAAGAAGAGGAGGAAAAAGAGAAGGAAAGAGTTGCTTACGCCCAGATTGATTGGCATGATTTTGTAGTGGTGGAGACAGTGGATTTCCAGCCCACTGAACAAGGTAAGAGGAGGAGTTAAAAATGAGTGGAGCATTATACAGAGAATTGAAATGAAAATGGGGGTGGGAGTGAATATTGGTTAATTTCGCTAGGGAAGCTTCTAGGAAGCTCTGACAGGCTACACTGTAAATGAATCAAGTGCCACAAACACATTTGCTTTACACAGAGGTATCCAGATATCTGTTTGAAGTTTATGAACAGTTTTACCAGTTTGCTGGTAAAATTCCTAAATTTCAGTTAATAACAAGAGAGTGTGCGCACCGCTTGGCCATGGAGAAAACAGTATTAGTCCTAATGAAAGAGTTTTAGGGGCTCAACATTTGCAGGAAGTGGAAGAGACGAACACTGATGGTGAGTTTGGTCATCTGTGCTAATGTTTTCTTCATTCTGCAGTGATTCGATTCCTGTCGAGGAATATAACTTGCATGGATGTCACTGAATTCACTGTCATGCTTTGTGGTATCAGTTTCAAGTCCAGTATGGTACCCTAGCCGGAGGTAATACTGGCTCCCAAATCCCCATATGTTCATGGACAGCTAGGATTCGAACAGCCATATATTTTTGACGGCACCACTGTCGAATGTCAACTTTGACATTCAAAAATACACTCTGGAATCCTCACCTGCCCTTGAATCATTCGCCCCAACCATTACCGCGCAGTCTTCATTGATCTGCCTGTATGTGCAGTTGTGATTCACTAGCTTCACTTGGGTTTTAAAAGATGTTCCTCTGATCGTAAGATGGTGCTTCTTGATTCACATGATCAGGAATTGCTAGATAATATAGCCTTAAATTTGTTCTGAGTGTTGGTTTTGGCAGAAGAGTTGGCATTGGGTTTTCTTATCTAAGAACCTTCCCTCCACTTTTTGCAGGAAATTTCCCTCCTCCAACCACACCAGAGGAGCTAGGGGCCCGTATCCTGATCCAGGAGCGTTATGAGAAATTTGGTGAAAGTGAGGAAGTTGAGATGGAGGTGGAATCAGATGATGACGAGGACGAAAAAGAGGATAAGTCAGAGGAGACACCATCACAAATGGACCAAGATACGCAAGTACAAGATATGGATGAGGTATGGAGAGCTGACGGGAAGGGATCAAACTGAACAACTTGCTAGAGAAAATTAGTAGCTGTATTAGCCAGTTAAAGTGGATCATTGCCCATTGAGAACGCTTGCTTTAGTAATTTCCAACTATGTTATTACAGAAGGAACTTACTGTAGACAAATCAAGAGTTCCTCGCTGAATAATTCAATACAGGCATGATGATTCCTGATTTAAATACTTTAGTTAACTAACTTATAATCACAGGAATGATAGTTGAATAATTGGGGTCAAAAGACAAGGATACTTCCATTACGTAGCTTCCCACTATTCCAGAACCTGTGGGATAGTTGTGTCCATCAACCAGCAGCTGTAGATAGCTGAGCTGAGACATCTCTTCTGGCATCCGGTCCAGCTCCTCAGTGTTTTCTGTCTCCAGCAGGTGGATGGACACATATTTCAGTCTTTGATTCTGAGTGATTTACTCCTGGTCCAGTTGGTCAGCTGGTCCCTAGTTGAGCTTTGCAGGTGGCCTGAGTCTGCAGAGTCATATCTGGGGGTCTTCAGATCCCTGTCTCTGGTGCCCTGCAAATTTACTTTTTTACTTCCTTCACCTCTACCCTGTTTCCTGTGGAGCTTTCCTTTTCCAGCATAACAAGCTTAAAAAAAAAAAAAAAGAAAGGAGAACGAAAGAGGCTTTGAGGAGAACGTGGGACAGTCCTGACCTTTCTCATCTGTGTTGACTTGTGGAGACTGTGAGTTTGGGGGGAGTAGCCAGCAGTGGTAAGTTGGAGTAAAGTTTGACTTGAAATCACTTGGAAGGCTGCAAGTTCTACTTGGTGCAGGGGAGGTATCCTGACTCACCGCTTGGGACACGTTGTGCTGCATTCGTGATGGAATGGATGGTGAATCCTGCGGAGGAGGTTAAGCGGTCTTCCTGCTGGCCAGCATCGGGGCATTGTAGTGCGTGCAAGCCAGGAATCCTGCAGGACACGGAGGAAATGGTCGTCAGCAGTACATCTTTGGATTTGGCACAACATCTGAATGTCAAGGGGTTTTTGGGCTCTCTGGCGGGGCCGGTGCACAGTTTGATGTAGAAGAGCATGGGAACGGGCGCCATTTTGTTGTGGCCAACTGACAGTGATGAACAGCCTCTGTCTGATTACGTGCAAAGCACAGCTGCCATTTTACAGCCTCGAGGCCCAACAGAGCATTCAACTGCTTTGGAATCTTTGTTTTCTCCAGATTTTATATTGCTCTTATACCAGGCCTATTTACTGAAGCAGGAACAGTCGGAGGTGCTGCAGGGTGGTTCGGTTTCTCGCCTCACTGCCCCTCTGGCTTCTAAGAGGTCTTGTTTAGACCTCCAGGAGTGGACAGATGAGGCTGTCTCTGCTTCTCCCTTATGTGATGTGGCCTCAGTCTGTTCATGTTGATGGATCCATTAGAGAAGGAAGAACTTCCTCCTGAGGAGGGAGGTGGTTGAAAGTACTGAGGTTGTTTCATAAAGAGGAGCTCAGTACTCAATAAGAGTACTGGCCAAAAGCAGAAGGCTCCTCAATGGAAAGCACAGTGCCTCAGAAATAAAACTGTGCTTTCCATTGAGGAGCCTTCTGCTTTGGCATCGGGAGTTCCATCTTCGTTGATCATGAGGGGGCTTGGAGTTTCTTCTAAGGCCTTCCCAATGCATCCAAACATTCAGGACCTGATTACAGCAGAATTAGTATAACCGGACATGGGACTGAGAGCGGGAAGAGCCATGACCTCAGTGTATTCAGTTCCGGAGGAGAAAGGTAAATTCCCTGGTTATGGTGGTGACTAAGAAGACCACCTTGCTGGTGGAAGGGGACATTGCCCTAAACGTCCTACAGGATAGGAAGCAAGAAGGCTTGCTGAAACAAGTCTTTAAAGTGGCCTCTTTCGGCTTTCAAGCATCACTGTACAGCTCATTCATGGCAAGAGCATGCCTGATGTGGCATCAGCGGTCTGCAACACAAGATAATGCCCAGCTGGTTCTCCACTTCTGGACTTGATGGTGATTAAAAGGAATGCCAAAGTACCCACGTTTTTCAACTGTCAGAAAGAACTGGGCTCGATGGGGATTGATGCCCTAGTGCAGCCCTGGTCTTCCCTTCTTGGCCCATAGTAGGCTGTGTGTTGAAAAGGATCGCATTGCACTAGTGTCAAATTATTCTCGTAGCCCTGGATTGGCTATAGAGGCTGTGGTTTGCGGACATGATTTCTGGTACACAGCCTACTGAAGCAATAGGCCTCATGGAGGATCCATACCCTTTTGGTCTTACGGTGTGGCCATTTAAAGGGCTCGGTTGAGACAAAAAGGTTATTCTGATGCAGTCATTGCTACCTGCTTCAGGCTTGGAAATATTCTACATCCATGGAGAACTGTGACAAATGTGGGTTTCTAAGCCTGAAAATTGTATTATTTCATGAAGTGTATTTCTCCTAATTGGCCAGTAGATGGCAGTTGTTTTAAGTTTTAAAGCTGCTGTTTTAAGTTTTAAAGCTGTTGCAGAAAAAGACTCTCTCTTCCAGTTTCAGTTTATGGAAAGGCAATCTGCAGTACCATTGGACAGCTACTTTCAAAACTGATACCCTGGTCTCTGATTGGCCATGGATTTCAAATCTAGCCTGCAGGTAGATCTTTTTATTGAGACCCTGTGAGCAGTTATATGATATAACCTATGAGCAACTATATTTCATGACCTTCCCAGGTACTACTACTACTACTTAACATTTCTAAAGCGCTACTAGGGTTACGCAGCGCTGTACAATTTAACATGGAAGGACAGTCCCTGCTCAAGGAGCTTACAATCTAAAAGACAGGTGTACAATCTAAAGACAAGTGTACAATCTAAAAGACAGGTGCAAATCTAGAGACAAGTGTACAATCTAAAAGACAAGTGTAGAGTCGATCTGATAGGGCTTACTATATTTCTCGAAAGGTACTACCCAGATAGTAAACAAATATTTAGATAGTTTTATAATTGATCCATATTCAGTTACCTGTTATCGCTTGCTGATTTCACCTTTTTCTGTTCACTGTTCAAATTCTGTGACAATAAACCTTATTTAGTTTATTGACTCTGCTGTCCTGGACTGTTTTTTGTTCTGTGGGTGCTTTCTGGGACCTATGGAACCCCTGGAGTGTGGCCCCAGTGTCCTAGAAATCACCGGGGAATAACCTGAGAGTGGTTATTCAAAGTTTTTAAATCGCAAAAGGATTGTGAAAAATTGCAAGAGGACCTTACAAGACTGGGAGACTGGGCATCCAAATGGCAGATGATGTTTAATATGAACAAATGCAAAGTAGTGCATGTGGGAAAGAGGAACCTGAACTATAGCTACGTCATACAAGGTTCCCCATTAGGAGTCACTAATCAGGAAAACAATCTAGGTGTCGTGTCATCGTTGATGATACGTTGAAACCCTTTGCTCAGTGTGTAGCGGTGGCTAAGAAAGAAACTAGAATGTAGGTATTATTAGAAAAGGAATGGAAAACAAAAATGAGGATATTATAATGCCTTCATATTGCTCCGTGGTGCGACCGCACCTTGAGTACTGTGTGCAGTTCTGGTCACCGCATCTCAAAAGAGATATAGTGGAATTAGAAAAGGTACAGCAAAGGGCAACAAAAATGATAGAGGATGACTTCCCTATGAGGAAAGGTTAAAGTGACTAAGGCTGTTCTGCTTGGAGAAAAGACAGCTGAGGGGAGATATGATAGAGATCTATAAAGTAATGAGTGGAGTGGAACGGGTAGACGTGAATCGCTTGTTTACTCTTTCCAAAAATACTAGGACTAGGGGACACACAATGAAGCTACAAAGTAGTAATTTTAAAACAAATCAGAGAAAATATTTCTTCATTCAATGTGTGATTAAACTCTGGAATTTGTTGCCAGAGAATGTAGTAAAAAGCAGTTAGCTTAGCGGGGTTTAAAAAAATTTGGATAACTTCCTAAAAGAAAAATCCATAAGCCATTATAAACATGGCCTTGGGGAAAATCCACTGCTTATTTCTAGGATAAGCAGTATAAAATGTACTGTTTTGGGATCCTTGCCAGGTACTTGTGACCTGGGTTGGCCACTGTTGGAAACAGGATATTGGGCTTGATGAACCTTTGGTCTGTTCCAGTATGGCAAACGCTTATGTTCTTATGACTAGCCCAGAGGCAAGTGGGACCCAGTCGGTGGGTGGAGGTTACTAGTATAGAGCACGAGACCAAGTGCAGGCAAGGCTGGGCCGCAGGGTAACCCCAGGCGGGTGCTAGGCATTTCGTGACAAAGACGTTTGAGGTTTGATGTTCTGAGCGCAGATTTTCTCCCTTTTCTGCTCAGGTTGCGCACATCCTAGTGTTTGTTCAGACAGGCAGTTTGTCCAGAAAGTTCAGGTTGTGGCTTTAACTTGTTTCAGGGGCTGACTACAGAAGACATCTCTTGTGGCTTACCCAGATATTTTTTTGATGCCTTCAGCCTCCCTTTTGTACACCATGTCCAGAGTGGAACCAATTTAGTCCTTCAGGCTCTTCAGAAGCCTCCTTTTGAGCCACTCCGGAAGCCTACTTGAAAGATCTTACACTCAAGACAGTGTTCTCGGTGGCTGTTGCATCAGCACATAGGGTTTCAGAGCTTCAGGTTCTCTCGTCGGGATCCGTTTCTTTGCTTTTCGGAGGTGGGGATCTCCCTGCGCAGAGTCCCTTCCTTTCTTTCAAAAGTGATATCAGCATTTCATTTCAATCTGTGGAGTTGCTGTGCTTTCGCAGAGAGGACGAAGAGGCTCCATATTCTTCCTTGAAGCTTTTTGATGTGCGTAGAGACCTCATCTGGAAGTCACAAATGAGTTTCACAAATTGTTCAGACTGTGCTTTTTGGTAAACAGAGACTTGGCCTCATAGCTTCCAAGCCCACAATTGCTAGATGGCTGAAGGAGACTATCGTATCAGCTTATTTGCTTGCGGGAAAACAGGTTCCTTGGTCCTTGCTGGCTTATTCTACAAGGTGTACAGTGACATCCTGGGCAGAGACTACCCTACTGTCTCCGGATATTTGCAGGTGGTGACATGGTTTATGCTGCTTAAGTGCTACAGGGTGAATGTTATGGTGCCCTTGGAAGCCAGTTTTGAGGCTTCAGTCCTCAGGGCGGTGGCGGCGCCAGGATCCCACCCACCCTCTTGAACATCCCACAGGTTCTGGAATAGTGGGATGCTACGTAATGGAATGAGATTTTCTTTCTATTAGTCCTTCCCGTTATTCCAGAGGTCTGCCTGAAGTTTCTGTGATGTGTAGTCTGTGCAATGTAATGGGTCAGAAAATGACTGTCACCTTGCATGGTGCTTCCTGCATAGCTTTTGTTCTCTACAAGTTAGCCATCTATCCCCCCTTCAGTCCATCCAGAACTCGGCCGCACGTCTTATCTTCCGCCTCAACCGATAAACTCATATCACCCCTCTCCTCAAGTCACTTCACTGGCTTCCGATCAGTTACCGCATACAGTTCAAGCTTCTCCTACTCACCTACAAATGCTCTCGATCTGCAGCCCCTCCTTATCTCTCTACTCTCATCTCCCCTTATGTCCCCACCCGTAACCTCCGCTCTCTTGACAAATCCCTCCTTTCAGTACCCTTCTCCACCACCGCCAACTCTAGGCTTCGCCCTTTCTGCCTCGCTTCACCCCATGCTTGGAACAAACTCCCTGAGCCCATACGCCGGGCCCCCTCCCTACCCATCTTCAAATCACTGCTCAAAGCCCACCTCTTCAATGTCGCCTTCGGCACCTAATCACTACACCTTTTCTCAGGAAATCTAAACTACCCCAACTTGACATTTCGTCCTTTAGATTGTAAGCTCTTCTGAGCAGGGACCGTCCTTATTCGTTAATTTGTACAGCGCTGCGTAACCCTAGTAGCGCTCTAGAAATGTTAAGTAGTAGTAGTAGTACAAGTTGTCCAGAGATGAGAGGTCTGCACGTTTGCTCGTCTGGTTAGTGTTAAGTTAGCGAGTTGTTTAAAGTTGTTGAGTTTATTCTGAGTTTCTCCTTGCTCCTTGTCTACGTAAATAGTGAGGAGATGGACTGGATGCCAAAAGCAATATGTCTCGGATCAGTTTTCAGTTCTGTATCTCCACCTGCTAGTTGATGGGCACAACTGTCCCACAGGTTCTGGAATAGTGGGAAGGACTAATGGAAAGAGTACAACGCATTACGTAAACTGTAGGGGCAGAAAGGTAGATCTCACTGTGTTTCATTTCATTTATATACAATCTATCTTCATATTTATAGGAAGGCCTGGTTACTTCATTTTTACTAAAACAGCGAAGATGAATAACAAAAGCAAAAATAATCAAAAAATTAAAAACAAGAAAATATCAAATTTGTAAAATACAAATACATAAAAAAGTAAAGAAGTATGAAAAAGACGACACTTGTTTATAAAAAATTAAAACACTTTATTAGCCAAAGGATAGCAGGGAGAAAGGGACTCGACACAGCTGTGTTTCGGCCGTACAGGCCTGCGTCAGGAGTCTTCTCACCTTGTGTTGATTTTTAATTCTATCCAATTGTAAAGGAAATATGTGTGTCTCTTTTTAAACTGTAGCGTTAAATAATCCTTGAAACAAAGTCAAGCAAAAAACATCGGAGCAACGTCTCGTCTCTGTAAAGTCTTTTTCATACTTCTTTACTTTT
This sequence comes from Microcaecilia unicolor, assembly GCF_901765095.1. NCBI lineage: Eukaryota > Metazoa > Chordata > Amphibia > Gymnophiona > Siphonopidae > Microcaecilia > Microcaecilia unicolor. The sequence continues at coordinate 15,125,074 of NC_044041.1, read as the reverse complement.
TTATGTATTTGTATTTTTAAATACAAATTTGATATTTTCTTGTTTTTAATTTTTTGATTATTTTTGCTTTTGTTAGTCATCTTCGCTGTTTTGCTTTTTTGTTGTTTTTTTTTTTTTTGCGAAGATTGGTTTCTTCTGTTTTTTGTACTACTTCATTTTTACTACCATCATATTTCGTAGACCTGGAATGTTCTTATATTCTCCTGCACAAACAAAAGCTAGCCTGCTGTATTTTTACTTGGAAAAAAAGATGCTGGCATACTTCTTCTTTTTGAATGTTAATTGGTAGACAACCCTCAGGCTTAGACCAAAGAGGATAAACCGAGGACTGGAACTTTAAACATTAGTTCCTTGCTGTTTACTTTTCATCTCTGGCTCAGATAAAATTCCAGAAGAAAACATTTTTCTTGTTTTTAAATAAACAAGTTTGCTAGGAACTGTATGGTTAAAAGTTTTTGATTTGTATTTTTTTAAGTCAATATTCAGTTTTAAGGTGCCAGTGGAAAATGTGACTTACACTGAAATATTTTATTGTATAGGGTTCAGATGACGAAGAGGAAGGTCAGAAGGCTCCCCTTCCTCCTGAGGCTCCAATGCCACCCCCTCTTCCTCCCACACCAGATCAGGTTATTGTTCGTAAAGACTATGATCCTAAAGGTAGGCTGTCTCTTTCTATTTTCTCCTCTGTTTGTTTGTTGCATCTCTTTTGCTGCACCATTAATATTCTGCTCTTTGTTCCCCCAGCCTCCAAGCCAATGCCATCTGCCCCAGCCCCTGATGAATACCTTGTGTCACCCATCACTGGGGAGAAGATTCCAGCCAGTAAAATGCAAGAACATATGCGCATTGGGCTGCTGGACCCCCGCTGGCTCGAGCAACGAGATCGCTCCATCCGTGAGAGGCAGGGCGATGATGAGGTCTATGCCCCAGGTCAGTTATCAGTATGTCGTTGTTTACTAATCAACAGCATTATAGCCTACTCAGTTCTTCAAAATTAAAATATTTGTTGCATGCAGCCTTATCAAATTATTCATTCACTAGATGTTAGTAACCAGTAATAACAATGACAGCTTCCTTTTCATCCACAAGTCTAGTCCAGTATGAATGGGTTATGCCCCTTGGCCAGCAGATGGAGACAGAGACTTACAAGATATAAGCCCTGCCTTATATAAGGCACCATGCAGGCATCTGTTCTTCAGTATTCTCAGTGTCCAGCAGATCATGATGGTGGGCATATCAAGCAGCAGAGGACTGATCTAGTGAGAGCTCCTGGGTCCAGTTGGGGAACTGGTCACCTAGTTGAGCCTGAGTGGTTGGAGGAAGATCCAGGCTCCTGCCAGGGGTGGCTGCACTTTTAAGTGGTACCTGGAGGAGTCTAGGTCCCTTGACCATATCAGGAGGTTCTAACAGGTTTTGTTTTTGTCCCTTCCCCCGACCCTTTCCCCCCACTCAAGATTGTTTGCTTGCTTATTTATTTTATTTAAATGAGAGCAGCTTGGGGGGGGGGGGGGGGTACAGTACTAGTCCTCATCCCCAACCCACACCAGTGGCAGTGTGCTGGTGATAAGATGGAGCTCTGTGGGCCGCTGTCCCTCGGCCTCCCTCACTTCAGGGTGATACTGCACTGGGTTCTTCAGCACATATAAAGAAATGAACTGGGGTAGATATCCTGGAGCTAATCCATGTAAGTTTTAAACACAAACAATACAGATGTAAAGATAATCCTAGCCTTTAGCGAGAGCCAATGTAATTGGCTCAAGAAGGACCAGCTAATAACCTCAGCCTCCCCCCCCCCCAAAAATGAATTTGGCTGTTACATTCTGCAGAATGAGGGAGAGGGAAGGTGGCGGTGTGCTGCCACGTGTCATAGAATATAACTTGAGCTTTTGCTGTTAGTTTCATTCAGAAACAAACATATTCAACTCTCTTCCCCTTTTTTGTGATCTTGTCTTCCAGGTTTGGATATTGAGAGCAGCTTGAAACAGTTGGCCGAGCGCCGTACTGATATTTTTGGTGTAGAGGAAACTGCTATTGGTAAGAAGATTGGAGAAGAGGAGATCCAGAAGCCTGAAGAAAAGGTACGACTTTTGCTTATTTGGATCATTTTAACTGTTTCTGAAATTTGTAGCACAGGATTTTTTAATTGTGAATTTTCAGTGTCTTCCTCTGCGGTTCTGGTCATAGCTTCTGTGTATGCCTAATCTCTTATTATACACATTAAAAAGAATTATTGATTAGCCTGGTGGTCAGTGAATTTTTTGATGTTTTGCTACTACACCCAGGTTCCTATGTCACCTGGATTTCAATGATTTGATGGAGTTAATTGGAAGTGGTGGTCAGTAAACATGGAGTGCATTTTGGAGGGCTAATGGGAGAAGTAACGCATGTCTCCAAAGAGGTTTTCAGCCCTATCACGGCACCAAGGTGCAGGTTATAAGTAGGGGAAAGGGAAATGGGACTTGATATACCGCCTTTCTGAGGGTTTTTTTTTTTTTTTTTTTTGCAACTACATTCAAAGGTACTTATTTTGTACCAGGGGCAATGGAGGGTTAAGTGACTTGCCCACAGTCACAAGGCAGTGGGAATCGAACTCAGTTCCCCAGGATCAAAGTCCACTGCACTAACCACTCGGCTACTCCTCCACTAGCAACATTCCATGTAGAAGCCTGCCCTTACAGATCAGCAACGCGGCCGCGCAGGCTTCTGTTTCTGTGAGTCTGACGTCCTGCACATATGTGTAGGACGTCAGACTCACAGAAATAGAAGCCTGCGCGGCCGCGTTGCTGATCTGCAAGGGCAGGCTTCTACATGGAATGTTGCTAGTGGAATAGCAACATTCCATGTAGAATCTTAAATAGTAGCAGCAGAATCTCAATAGAAGCAACATTCCATCTAGAATCTCCAATAGTAGCAACATTCCATCTAGAATCTCCAATAGTAGCAACAGAATCTCAACATTCCATTTAGAATCTCAAATAGGGAAAGGGAAATGGGACTTGATATACTGCCTTTCTGAGGTTTTTGCAACTACATTCAAAGTGGTTTACATATATTCATGTACTTATTTTGTACCAGGGGCAATGGAGGGTTAAGTGACTTGCCCAGAAGCACAAGGAGCTGCAGTGGGAATCGAACTCGGTTCCCCAGGGTCAAAGTCCACTGCACTAACCACTAGGCTACTCCTCCAGGCAAATGGACGCTGGACTCCCTGACTAGACCTGCTGCTGGGATGTTGGATCACTGTTCCCTCATATGGTTGATCAGTACAAAATAAGGATCAAGAGCTGCATGCTAAGAATAGAGCAGGCAATTGAAAAGAACGCAGTGAATGAGTTTTGGGCAAAGCAGGATTGCAGGAGAACTTCATAAATCTGTTAGTCTTGGCATGAGAGCAGGCAAAGTAAATGATGGAAATATGAAAGGAATGGCAGTACTAGAACTAGAATTGTTAATGTATCTGTTCTTAGGCTGACTAGGCTTGTATTTTAAAAGGAGCTGCCAAAATGTTGACTCCTCAGCTCGGATCTAAGGAATCATTTCTCGTTTCTTGAATCCCACCCACTGCTGTTTCCACAGTCCTGCACACTTCTGCCTAGCTAAAACCTTACTCTGTCCCCTCACAGCTCCTTTTCGAGGAGCTGATTAAGGTCTGAATAGGTGTCTTTGGGAGGGAGCTTCTTTTCCTCCTCTTGTTGATTACGATAGTTCCTCCAACTTTAAACTCCTTTTTCTCTCTTCCTTTGCAGGTGACATGGGATGGTCACTCCGGCAGTATGGCCCGTACACAGCAAGCTGCCCAGGCCAATATTACTTTGCAGGAGCAGATTGAAGCCATCCATAAAGCCAAGGGGTTAGTCCCAGAGGATGACAGCAAGGAAAAGATTGGGCCCAGCAAGCCCAATGAAGTTCCACAGCCTCCGCCACCCTCCTCTGCGCCAAATCCACCTAGCTCAGCTCCACCAATTACATCTGTACCCAGACCTCCCTCGGTAATGCGTTGTTTTATTGTACTGGCTGCTGTGAGAGATTTTGTATTAAGGGGATCCCTATACAGCGGGTAAATTAGTTCCCAGTTGTTGAGAGGGAAAGGATTGAATCCGAGTTGGTGGGTTGGGTTCCATTAGTATCTTTCTAGAAGGTAAAACTTGTTGGTTTTTTTTATGGCTTTATTGGGAATTTTCTTATTCTGTTTCACTCATGCAGTTTGCACCAAATATGATGTATGTTTTATGTGCTTCAGGTATGTTTCAATCATTTTTATTAAGTGAACATAATCAGCTGTAACATTTCACATTACATAAGCAAGTTCCATAACAGCAATTGGCATATCTTCACATTTTGTATTTTTATTGATATTAGTATTTCCCCCCCTAAACTACTCCCCCTCCCTTCCCTGTTCCCTACACCCCTTCCCTCCCCAAAGCCTCCCCCCCCCCCTTTTTCCCTTATATATCCAATGACAAGCAGAGGTTACAGGAGCAGCAGCAACGGGGATTATAGGTTCAATATCTGGCTCCGGACCATTGGGGTCAAGGTTTCCCAAAAGGGTGCCCATCTGCATTCAAATTGTTGTCTTCTTATCTGTGGCTGGTTCCGCATTGCCAGATGTTCTGTACGTAAAAGTATAAGCATTTGAGTTCGCCAATATTGCAGTGATGGTGGTTTTGTTCCCCAGCCACTCCTGCAGGATTGCTTTTTTCGCTACTACTGTAGCTCTTTTTACAAAGTCTGTGAATCCCTTCGGCGTTGGCTTGCTTAGTCTTGGGTGTCCAAAAAGCAACTTTGGATCATATGTCCATCTTCGGGACCAGAGTTCTGTCACTTGTTGTAGTATACTTTTCCAAAACCAAACCACTCTTGGGCATGTCCAAAACATGTGCGCCAGTGTAGCCCCTTCTTGATGGCATTTCCCACATGCTCCATCCGGTGATGCTCCCATATGGAAAGCTCTTCTAGGCGCCACATATATCCTTAGTGCAAATGTATATTGTATTTCCCAGTGCTCTGCCAGTTTTGTGGTCTGCACATGGTCCTTAAACATAGTCTATGTGCTTCAGGTATAATAAATTCAATAAAGTGGTTTACAGACTAAAATAAGATAGAAAGGAAAGTCTTCCAACTGATGGGAGAGAAAGACAAAAGGAAACTACAAAATCATTTTGTCAGAAAAGGATTTTTCTATCGGACAGAGAAAGGCACACATCAAAGAAGAAAGATGCAGATGTAGGTCATGAAAAGTATAGCTGCAAAATACCCAGTTAGCTCTAAGACAACACTAAACTCTGCTGCTCCAATTAAAAATGGGCTGCTAATATGACTAGACTAAGAGCGACTTTGCTTAAGATTTGTTACAGAGAAAAACAGGACGGCTGGCGGCCATTTTCCTGCATTTTGCTTTCTTTGTCGGAGCCCTTCTGGTGATAATGAGTGGCATTTCCAATTTTATTATAAGCCAAGTAGACGTACAGACACACAGAGTACACCAATTTCTGAGAGAGAAGATGTGCAGTACAGTCCAGAGGTATTTTCTTGTTTCTCATCTTTGCTGTGCTGCTGAAACTGAGGCAGGCAGGCACTGACGGACTCCGAGGGGATTCCCAGACACTGCATAATGGCAATATGAAAACTAATTTCAGGGATCTGGGAGCAGCCCTGACTGAGGCTCATTACTGTAATAAAGGGATATAAAAAAGAAGGTGGGGCGGGGGGAAATCCTTGGATGGTTGCAAATGAAAGCTTCTGGCAGTGCAGATCAACCGAGGCTATTTACAAATTAACTGGAAACCTAAAGAAGAGAGGTTATGCTTAAACAGAAAGAAACGATACAATAAGACAACAGGAATCAGTTCTACAAAGACTACAACCTAGTGCTTAATGTTCAGTTATTCCCTTATGTAAGAAACCTTAACTGTGATCCCAATTTTCGAATTGAATGCCTCCCACCCTTGAAAAGTAAATGTGTGGGATGGCCGATAGGGGTTTTACTCACACCCTGTGCTTGCCAGGAGAGGTTATATGTGGTTTCAGCCTGGCAGAATTGCCAGAAGCTAAGAGATATCACCTGTGATTAACCACCTTGAATGAGTGTGGTCAAATTTAGTAGCATACACGCCTTTTAAAATAAATAAAAGATTTATGAGCTAGGAATAACCAGGAGGGAAATGCAGTAAGCGTCCTGGAAGAGTCACTGCTCTACTGTAAAACACTGCACAAAAAAATACCATGGCATACTATAATCAATGAGTATGCAAATTACTGCCGTGTTAAAATTGTGGCAGTAATGTGCAGGCTGTTGATTAATTTTCACCTTTTCTGTCAGTACTTGAGCACTGACAGGAAGACTAGCGTTAAAAAAAACAAACAAACCCCAAAACAAAACATAGCATCTCTCTCCCGAATCCTTTGTAGAGACCCCCTACCCAGAATTCATAGATTTCCCCACACCTACATTTTTCTCTGGTAGTCTAGTGGCCCAACCCTTTTCTGCCAATAAAAAATATTAACTCCCTGGAGTCTAGTGGCACCTTCCCACCCCTGACGCTTCCTCCAGCCCACCCGACGTAGCTTATAGGAGAGGCAGGGGCAATGCCTATTTGAACAGTGGTGGTGCCTTGCCCTGTGTGGTTCATTCTGAGGTCCTGTCTGCCATGTGTGGGAGGGTGCCACTAGACACTGTGGATTTAATTGTTTTTAGTTCCGGGAGGGAGGGAGGGAAGGGGTGAGCAATTCTGCCAGGGAAATGTACGTGTGTGTGGTTGTGTGTGAGGGGGCCACTAGATTACCAAGGAAATCTTTTGAGGTGCCGGGGGGGTGGAGGGGGGACTGGGTCGGGTCATTGAGGAAGGGGCCTGATGCAGGCATCTGGGGCAGGGTGGTTGGGTTGGAGGGAGAGAGGGGGTGCTAGTAGACACCCCCTCCTCTCACTCAGCCTTTCTATGCTGCTCCGGATCCTGGCATTGTTTTTCCCATGATAGGCGTGCAGGCAAAACTTTTATTTGTATATTTTGTATTCCACAGGATAGCAAATACACTGCATTTGCATGCATTTTTAAAAAATGCAGTAGTGGTAAGGGTTTCCACTTGAGTTAACACTGGCACTGAAACCATTTGTGCGTTACTATCCTGTGGTAAAACTGAGTTTAACCCCCCACGGTAACCTGCAGGAAGCTTTCTGCATTGTCTTCCTAGTGAGGTGTGAAATTACATGCCCCTGACAGGATAAGATTATCCCTTCCCTTTGTCTCTTCTTGTATTTGTGATATGTATATCAAAATGCCGGAGTTATGTTATCATGTCTAACAGAAAGATAGTCTAATCTGAAGTGGCACAAAACTACATTTACATGTTCAGTCTCTTTCTCTTTGCAGATGCCACCACCTATTCGTACCACTTTGGTGTCTGCGCTTCCTGTCATACCCCGGCCTCCGATGGCTTCTGTGGTTCGTTTACCTCCTGGCTCTGTCATAGCTGCTCCCATGCCACCAATTATACATGCACCACGCATCAATGTTGTACCAATGCCACCTAGTACCCCACCTATCATGGCACCTCGCCCACCTCCCATGATTGTGCCAGCTGGTGAGTAATGTAGCGCTTTTTTTTTTCTTAACTGCTGAAAATTGGTTCAGCCACTTAATTTTATAGTATTTCTTGCTTTCCTTGAATGCTTTCTTACTGGTATCACACGTAGCACATACAAATGACACAAACCATTTAGGGCATTTTCATTACTATGCTGGAGATGGTTTTTCTTAAGAGAACATTACTATGGTACATTTGGTTTTCTTGTTGCAAGAGGAATCATTTAAATTAGGGGTAGAAAATTCCTGGGTGCCAGGATAAGTAGGCACCTAAAAATTGGAACCTGGCACCCATTGTTGGTCTAACTCAACAGGTGGTGAAATCACATTATGAGGCCGAGGAGGAAGAGCATCTGCTTTAGTGAATCCAAGGTCATGGGAGAAATCCAGTGTTTAAGTGAGCCTGGGCCAGATGAGAGGAGCCAGACACCTCTGACTGGGAATGTAAGCTGCTTTGATGTGCACTTCAAAAGTGGTTACATAAGTATTGCCATACTGGGACAGACCAAAGGTCCATCAAGCCCAGCATCCTGTTTCCAACAGGTCACAAATACCTGGCAAGATCCCCAAAAAGTACAAAACATTTTATACTGCTTATCCCAGAAATAGTGGATTTTCCCCAAGTCCAATAAATTACTACAGTGTTTCCTTATTGTCCCTCTAGACCAGTCCAGATATGTGGGTACTTGCTTTTCAGCCAGCAGATGGAGACAGAGTACTACCGACTGAGGGGTCCTTTTACAAAGGCACACAAGCGTTTTTAGAGCGCTAAAAATAAGCATGCTCTAAATGTTATACACGCCCATATATTTCTATGGGTGTCTCTAGTGTTTAGAGCGCACTAAAAATGCTAGCACGCCTTTGAAAAAAGGACTCCTTAGTGATGTCACCCTATAAGTATCCCATTCAGCTTCTAGCTAGTCAATTGTTTTCAGTCTTCAGTAGATGGTAGGTGAATAAAAGAAAATAAGATGTGGGGAAAGGGGGGGGTAGTTCTGTTTCTGTTGAAATGTTATTGTTAGCACTGTATTGTGAAGTTTGACAATGGTCCTCAGCTTTTGTCTGTTTGAAATGCATGATTTGTTGTACTTCACCTTTACCGCGAATAAAAAAATATTGAATATAAAAAAAGAGAAAATAAGAAGGGGGCTGATGCTGTCTAGTTCTCTTAGTTTGGCTAGGCTGCTCTACATAGCATGAGGACCCCTCCTCTCACCCATTCTAGTCTCCTGGAAGTGGGGGTGTCTTCTGGCTTCCTGTGCCACGGCCCTCCTCCCCTACTTATTGGGAGGAAGGCCTTGAGCACCTGGACCAAGGACAAGACACAGCTGCTGTCTTTGCGTTGAGAGTACAGCTGGCACTGTGCAGTAATGGCCACTGCTCCGGAGTTTCTTCCAGTAGCTGGTGCCATGTGTGAAGGAGACCTTGCTGGTGTGGTTCCCACAGTAGGCGTAGTCGGTGGTGAGCATCTGCATGGAAGCAAGGCAGAATGCCGGTCTTCATATAGTGGTGTTCTGACATGGCGAGAGACTGTTCTTTGTGGGAACTGCAGCCATTTTGAGTCCAGTATGTTCAGAGTCCCTGTAGGAAGAGCCCCCTGTATTAAACCTGATGGGGGCTCAGACCTTTGAGGAGCGGGGCAGACAGCAGTACACAGTTTTAGCTCTGAGTTTGGAGGACAGTCATCCATGTTGGCTTCACTTCCACTCTTGGGGAGCAGACCATCAGGGCCAAGAGGTCAAGGATCTCCTTGGAAAGAGAATTGGGTGGAGTTATTGGGATCTACAGATTCGTTGGGCCTAGATGAAGTTTCAGGAGGAAGAAGCGCCTCCTGGAAGAGGCACCGCTGTGGTGTGGATTTTTCACAGAGGGGCACCCTTTCACATAGGTGTTTAAAAGAGGACTGGCCAGCGCAAAGTACAAAGTCAGAGGACCTGCTCTTGGAAGGAATTTCTTCTGTACAAAGTGATCAAGAAATGCTTACAGCAGAGTGGAATAATCCTGATGTAGGGCTAAAGGTGGTGAGATCTTTGTCTAGGCTGTATCCCATTCCGGTGGAGGAGGAGGATTTATGCCTTTCATAGGTGGATGTGTTGGTATCTTCGGTGATGAAGATGACTATTCTGTTGGAAAGTGCTACAGTCCTGAACAATATGCAGGCTTATTGGATGGAAGTGCTCCTTAAGCAGGCCTTTGAGGTGGAAACGCTTGTCCTACAAGCAGTAATATGTGGGGGTTCTGTTGCCAGGGCCCGTTTCCAGTGAGCAGAACAGTTGCCCGAAGGGTCCCGATAGACAGTCCTGCTGGAGATGGGCATACCCTTCCTGATGACATGTATGATCTCATCCGGATTTCAGCTAAGATTATGGCCCTGCTAGTTTCCACATCTCACTTTCTTTGGCTAAGGAGCTGGTCAGCTGATGTAGTCTCATAGGTCTGTCTTAGTAAACACCCCTTTAAAGGGAAGCTACTTTTTGGTGAGGACCTGATAAAGATTTTGGGAGCGCTAAGATGCCTGGGATTCCATAAGACCGCCTGTGTCAGTGCATTTCCAGTTGGCTATAGGGCATTTTAGGGAAGCCAGAATATACTGTCCCAGTAGAGTCAGCTGTTTGCAGCAGGGTTATTTTTGTCCAAGGTGTAGCCCTTTCAGGGAGGCCACTAGGTGGACAGGAGTTTGGTACAAAAGAACCTGTAGGGGTCTGAAGGACCCAAAGAGTTCTTTAGGAACCACGCTCCAGTGGGAGGTCATTAAAAGGAATTTCATGGGAAGTGGGTCCAGATAATATTGGATCAGTGGGTCCTTGAGGTCTTACGTGAAGGTTACATACTGGAGTTTCTCCGAGGACAAGCAGGCTGCTTGTTCTCACTGATGGGCGACGTCCACGGCAGCCCCTCCAATCGGAATCTTCACTAGCAAAGTCCTTTGCTAGTCCTCGCGCGCCCGCGCGCACCGCGCATGCGCGGCCGTCTTCCCGCCCGAAACCGGCTCGAGCCGGCCAGTCTTCTTTCGTCCGCACTCGGTACGGCTGTGTTTTTGCCGTGTCGAGCCCCGGAGAGTCGACCTCGCGCGTCCGTTATCTTAATCGACGTGTTTTTTCTTCGGAAAAGTTCTCTTTTCGTTCGGAAAGTGCTTCAAAAACCCCCTTGGGTTTCGTTTGCCCCTTCCCGTATTTCCAGTTTTTGCCCCGGTAAGTTTTCTTTCGTCGTCGGGGTAGGCCTTTTTTCGGCCTCGTTCGAGATTTTTTCTCCCTTAAAGTTTTGGTGCTCAAATTCGTCATTTCGGATTTTGATTTCGCCGGCGTGATTTTTCCGCCCATGACATCGAAGCCTTCCAGCGGCTTCAAGAAGTGCACCCAGTGCGCCCGGGTAATCTCGCTCACTGATAGGCACTCTTCGTGTCTTCAGTGTCTGGGGGCCGAGCACCGTCCTCAGAACTGTAGTCTGTGTTCCCTGTTACAAAGGCGAACTCAGATAGCGAGATTGGCCCAGTGGAACGTTTTGTTCTCGGGTCTTTCGTCGGCATCGGCACCGGGGTCATCGAGTGCATCGACGTCATCAGCGTCCAGACCTTCATCCTCGGCCGCCAGTGCATCGAGTGCATCGAGGCATCGGCGCCGAGACATTGGATAGCTGCATCGACGTCGGTGGTACCGGGACCTCGTCTCCTGATGTCGTCGGACGGTGGTGCATCGTCAGGAGTGCAGGTGAGGGCTGTCCATTCCCCTGCTGGTGGCGGTGAGCCTTCGGGTGGGTCTCCCCCTACCCTGAGGGCTCCTGCGGTACAGCCCCCCCGGGATCGACCTGCTTCGACCTCGGCCCCGAGGAAGCGACGGATGGATTCTACGTCCTCCTCATCGGTGCCGGGGAGCTCCGGTGACATGCTTCGGAAGAAATCGAAGAAGCATCGACACCGGTCTCCTCCCCGCGTCGGCACCGAGAGCTCTGGGTCGCCGAGGGAGTCGGCACCCAGCAGGCATCGGCACCGAGAGGACCGCTCACCCTCTGTTCAGGAGGTGTCGATGCGCTCCACTCTGGACAGCCCGGAACAGCCTCCACGCCCGGAACAGGTTCTGACGTCGACGCCTGCATCGGCCTCCATGCCTTTCTGTGCAGCCGCTCTGAACGAGAGCCTCCGGGCCGTTCTCCCAGAGATTCTGGGAGAGCTGTTGCGCCCTACCCCTCCGGTACCGGCGGTGCTTGCGCCTCCGGTACCGTCGAGCGTGGCGCCGGCTGGCCCATCGCCCGGGGTGAGGTCCCCGACGTCGGTACCGCGTGCGGTGCCGACTGCGGCCACCTCCCAGGAGGGCTCCCCGACTACGTCGGCGGAGGGAGCTTCGCCGATGCGGGCGAGGGAGTCTACCTCTCGACGCCCCCATCGTGGACGTGGCTCCACGGAGTCGAGCCGGGCGAGGTTGCAGACACAGGTCCATGAACTTGTGTCTGACACCGAGGGTGAGGCCTCGTGGGAAGAGGAAGAAGACCCCAGATATTTCTCTGACGAGGAGTCTGAGGGTCTTCCTTCCGATCCCACTCCCTCTCCTGAGAGACAGCTTTCTCCTCCCGAGAGTCTGTCTTTTGCTTCCTTTGTCCGGGAGATGTCTACGGCCATCCCCTTCCCGGTGGTTGTGGAGGACGAGCCCAGGGCTGAAATGTTTGAGCTCCTGGACTATCCTTCTCCACCTAAGGAAGCGTCCACTGTTCCCTTGCACCATGTCCTGAAAAAGACATTGCTTGCGAACTGGACCAAGCCACTAAGTAATCCCCACATCCCCAAGAAGATCGAGTCCCAGTACCGGATCCATGGGGACCCAGAGCTGATGCGCACTCAGTTGCCTCACGACTCTGGAGTTGTGGATCTGGCCCTAAAGAAGGCTAAGAGTTCTAGGGAGCATGCTTCGGCGCCCCCGGGCAAAGACTCTAGAACCTTAGACTCCTTTGGGAGGAAGGCCTACCATTCCTCTATGCTCGTGGCCAAAATCCAGTCTTACCAGCTCTACACGAGCATACACATGCGGAACAATGTGCGGCAGTTGGCGGGCTTGGTTGATGCTCTTCCCCCCGAGCAAGCCAAGCCTTTTCAGGAGGTGGTCAGGCAGCTGAAGGCGTGCAGAAAATTCCTGGCCAGAGGGGTGTATGACACCTTTGATGTTGCGTCCAGGGCCGCTGCTCAAGGTGTGGTGATGCGCAGGCTCTCATGGCTGCGTGCCTCCGACCTAGAGAATAGACTCCAGCAGCGGATTGCGGACTCGCCTTGCCGTGCGGACAATATTTTTGGAGAGAAGGTCGAGCAGGTGGTAGAGCATCTCCACCAGCGGGATACCGCATTCGACAAGTTCTCCCGCCGGCAGCCTTCAGCATCTACCTCTACAGGTAGAAGATTTTTTTGGGGAAGGAGGACTGTTCCCTACTCTTCTGGTAAGCGTAGGTACAATCCTCCTTCTCGACAGCCTGCGGCCCAAGCTAAGCCCCAGCGCGCTCGCTCTCGTCAGCAGCGTGCGCCTCAGCAAGGCCCCGCGGCTCCCCAGCAAAAGCAAGGGGCGAGCTTTTGACTGGCTCCAGCAGAGCATAGCCGACATACAAGTGTCAGTGCCGGGCGACCTGCCGGTCGGGGGGAGGTTGAAAGCTTTTCACCAAAGGTGGCCTCTCATAACCTCCGATCAGTGGGTTCTCCAAATAGTCCGGCAAGGATACACCCTCAATTTGGCCTCAAAACCTCCAAATTGTCCACCGGGAGCTCAGTCTTACAGCTTCCAGCACAAGCAGGTACTTGCAGAGGAACTCTCCGCCCTTCTCAGCGCCAATGCGGTCGAGCCCGTGCCATCCGGGCAAGAAGGGCTGGGATTCTATTCCAGGTACTTCCTTGTGGAAAAGAAAACAGGGGGGATGCGTCCCATCCTAGACCTAAGGGCCCTGAACAAATTTCTCGTAAAAGAAAAGTTCAGGATGCTTTCCCTGGGCACCCTACTTCCCATGATTCAGGAAAACGATTGGCTATGCTCTCTGGACTTGAAGGATGCCTACACACACATCCCGATACTGCTAGCTCACAGACAGTATCTGCGATTTCAGCTGGGCACACGTCACTTCCAGTACTGTGTGCTACCCTTTGGGCTCGCCTCTGCGCCCAGGGTGTTCACAAAGTGCTTGGCTGTAGTAGCAGCAGCACTTCGCAGGCTGGGGGTGCACGTGTTCCCATATCTCGACGATTGGCTGGTGAAGAACACGTCCGAGGCAGGAGCCCTGCAGTCCATGCAGATGACTATTCGCCTCCTGGAGCTGCTGGGGTTTGTGATAAACTACCCAAAGTCCCACCTTCTCCCGGCGCAGAGACTCGAATTCATAGGAGCTCTGCTGGATTCTCGGACGGCTCGCGCCTATCTCCCAGAGGCGAGAGCCAACAACTTGTTGTCCCTCGTCTCGCGGGTGCGAGCGTCTCAGCAGATCACAGCTCGGCAGATGTTGAGATTGCTGGGCCACATGGCCTCCACAGTTCATGTGACTCCCATGGCCCGCCTTCACATGAGATCTGCTCAATGGACCCTAGCTTCCCAGTGGTTTCAGGCTGCTGGGGATCTAGAAGAAGTGATCCACCTGTCCACGAGTTTTCTCGAATCCCTGTATTGGTGGACGATTCGGTCCAATTTGACTCTGGGACGTCCTTTCCAAATTCCTCAGCCACAAAAAGTGCTGACCACGGATGCGTCTCTCCTGGGATGGGGAGCTCATGTCGATGGGCTTCACACCCAAGGAAGCTGGTCCCTCCAGGAACGCGATCTACAGATCAATCTTCTGGAGTTGCGAGCGATCTGGAACGCTCTGAAGGCTTTCAGAGATCGGCTGTCCCACCAAATTATCCAAATTCAGACAGACAACCAGGTTGCCATGTACTATGTCAACAAGCAGGGGGGCACTGGATCTCGCCCCCTGTGTCAGGAAGCCGTCAGCATGTGGCTCTGGGCTCGCCGTCAAGGCATGGTGCTCCAAGCCACATATCTGGCAGGCGTAAACAACAGTCTGGCCGACAGGTTGAGCAGGATTATGCAACCTCACGAGTGGTCGCTCAACTCCCGGGTGGTGCGTCAGATCTTCCAAGCGTGGGGCACCCCCTTGGTGGATCTCTTCGCATCTCGAGCAAACCACAAAGTCCCTCAGTTCTGTTCCAGGCTCCAGGCCCCCGGCAGACTGGCATCGGATGCCTTCCTCCTGAATTGGGGGGAGGGCCTGCTGTATGCTTATCCTCCCATTCCTCTGGTGGGGAAGACTTTGTTGAAACTCAAGCAAGACCGAGGCACCATGATTCTGATTGCTCCTTTTTGGCCGCGTCAGATCTGGTTCCCTCTTCTTCTGGAGTTATCCTCCGAAGAACCGTGGAGATTGGAGTGTTTTCTGACCCTCATCACGCAGGATGAAGGGGCTCTTCTGCATCCCAGCCTCCGGTCCCTGGCTCTCACGGCCTGGATGTTGAGAGCGTAGACTTTGCCTCTTTGGGTCTGTCAGAGGGTGTCTCCCGCATCTTGCTTGCTTCCAGGAAAGATTCCACTAAGAGGAGTTACTTCTTTCTGTGGAGGAGGTTTGCCGTCTGGTGTGACAGCAAGGCCCTAGCTCCTCGCTCTTGTCCTATACAGACCCTGCTTGAATACCTTCTGCATTTGTCTGAGTCTGGTCTCAAGACCAACTCTGTAAGAGTTCATCTTAGCGCAATCAGTGCATACCATTACCTTGTGGAAGGTAAGCCGATCTCAGGACAGCCTTTAGTTGTTCGCTTCATGAGAGGTTTGCTTTTGTGAAAGCCCCCTGTCAAACCTCCTACAGTTTCATGGGATCTCAATGTCGTTCTCACCCAGCTGATGAAACCTCCTTTTGAGCCACTGAATTCCTGCCATCTGAAGTACTTGACCTGGAACGTCATTTTCTTGGTGGCAGTTACTTCAGCTCGTAGAGTCAGTGAGCTTCAGGCCCTGGTAGCCCAGGCCCCTTACACCAAATTTCATCATAACAGAGTAGTCCTCCGCACTCACCCTAAGTTCTTGCCAAAGGTCGTGTCGGAGTTCCATCTGAACCAGTCAATTGTCTTGCCAACATTCTTTCCCCGTCCTCATTCCTGCCCTGCTGAACGTCAGCTGCACACATTGGACTGCAAGAGAGCATTGGCCTTCTACCTGGAGCGGACACAGCCCCACAGACAGTCTGCCCAATTGTTTGTTTCTTTTGATCCCAATAGGAGGGGAGTGGCTGTAGGGAAACGCACCATATCCAATTGGCTAGCAGATTGCATTTCCTTCACTTACGCCCAGGCGGGGCTGGCTCTTGAGGGTCATGTCACGGCTCATAATGTTAGAGCCATGGCTGCGTCGGTAGCCCACTTGAAGTCAGCCTCCATTGAAGAAATTTGCAAAGCTGCGACGTGGTCATCTGTCCACACATTCACATCTCATTACTGCCTGCAGCAGGATACCCGACGCGACAGTCGGTTCGGGCAGTCAGTTCTTCAGAACCTGTTTGGGCTTTAGGATCCAACTCCACCCCCCGAGGGCCCTTTTTGTTCTGTTCCAGGCTGCACTCTCAGTTAGTTGGTAAATTTTTTAGGTCAATCAAAGTTATGTCCTCGCCGTTGCGAGGCCCAATTGACCTTGGTTGTTGTTTTGAGTGAGCCTGGGGGCTAGGGATACCCCATCAGTGAGAACAAGCAGCCTGCTTGTCCTCGGAGAAAGCGAATGCTACATACCTGTAGAAGGTATTCTCCGAGGACAGCAGGCTGATTGTTCTCACAAACCCGCCCGCCTCCCCTTTGGAGTTGTGTCTTCCCTTGTATTGTCTTGCTACATACTGGACTGGCCGGCTCGAGCCGGTTTTGGGCGGGAAGACGGCCGCGCATGCGCTGTGCGCGCGAGGACTAGCAAAGGACTTTGCTAGTGAAGATTCCGATTGGAGGGGCTGCCGTGGACATCGCCCATCAGTGAGAACAATCAGCCTGCTGTCCTCGGAGAATACCTTCTACAGGTATGTAGCATTCGCTTTGCTGACCCTCTTGCCAATGTTTTCTTTGGAATCTTCTTGCTGGTCCCTGCTAAAAGGCAATGCTAGAAAAATTGTTAAAGCTTTAAGTGTCATGCCAGTTCCTCTGGAGGAATGGGGGACTGGCAAATACTCTGTATTTTGTTGTGTTCAAGAAGGATCATTCCATCCCATTTTAGAACTCAAGTGGATGAACAGGGCCTTTATGGGTCTCAAGTTTTCAGATGGAGATGCTAAAGTCGCTAATAGTGGCAGTCCATCAGGGAGAGTTTCTCACATCTCTGGATCTGATAAGAGTCTTAACTGCATATTCCCATTCAGGTGGAGCACCTATGCTATCTTTGGGCCAACATTGAGGCATATTTTCAAAGCGCTTAGCCTTCCAAAGTTCCATAGGTTTCTATGGAACTTTGGAAGGCTGAGTGTTTTGAAAATATGCATAATTTTCAGTTTCATACATTCCTGTTGGGACTAGCAACAGAACCAAGGATGTTCTCCAAGGCAACGATAGAGATGGTAGCCATCTTGCAAAGAGTGGGGCTATTGGTTCATCTCTACTTACATGATTGGTTGAATAGAGCAAAATCGGTCTGGAAGAGCATAGAAGCTATGAGGCACATGACATTACCAGCCCCATGAAGAAACTGGATTGTCTCATCGAAGAACAGGTTGGTACCATCACAGACAATAGGGTACTTGGGGGCACAGTTCAACACTCGGCAGGAAAGAGCATTTTTAAAAAGGAAATGTGCAGAAGTTGCAGTGGAAAGTTAAGAACCAGCTCAGAAAGTCAAAACTGTTAGCCTGGGATTAACATCAGGTCCAGGGGTCGATTGGTACTGTGGGCCAGGATTTATGTGTGCAAGTTACAGAGGTCGCTGTTATCCCAATGATTGCCTCAGACTCCGGATTTGAATATTGTCCTACTCCTGGACCAATCTGTTGTGGTGGCTGCAGTCATCAAATTTAAGGTGGGGAAGAAATGTGGAGACTCCAGACTGCATTTTGTTAATGGCAGATGCCAGACTCCGCTTGTGAAGAAGCATCACTTGGAGGCATGAGCCATACGTTTAGCTCTATGGGCCTTCCTGTCATAGATTTGCAGCAAGGCAGCACAGTTGTTGTCAGATAAAGAGGGGAAAGAGGAAAAAATTATGTAAGATTTTGTGGATCACTTATATGTTGGGAGGAAGTGGATGACTGAGCCAAGTGGAGTCTCATCATTTTCAAGTTACAAAAGATAAGTCTACATCTTTATTGGATTAGCCATGCTTGCTTTATATGAGAACATTTAAAAAATGGGGTTTTTTTGGACTTTAGTATGAGAATATTCTTATTGGGACTCATATGTGCTATGATGAGTGGTTGGTCACCTGTTCCATATAAGGCACCTGGTTCTGAGCACATAAATGTTAAAACCAAATATTGTAGGATAAATATATTAACAAACTAGTAAAAAAGCCCCGTTTCTGATGCAAATGAAACGGGGGCTAGCAATGTTTTCTTCTGTGTGCATGGGGGAGTGTGTGTGTCCCTGCCCTCTGGACTCTCCCCTCCCCCATCTGAGTCCTTCACTGTTACAGAGCCAGAGATTTGATTTCATGCTCTGCTGTTTTCCTTCACTGACTGTGTTACAGAGAGGGCGGGGCAGACACTCATAGGGAAACCGGATATCTCGCCCCCTTCACACTTCCGGCTGGAGGCTTCATAGAACGTTGGTGTTGCCTTTTATATAGAGAGATGGTAATATAAGTTATTATAGGTGCCCTGACATATGTTTAAAGGTCAATATGTACCAGGTGTCCAAAATAGCTGCCAGATTTTCAGAAGTGTAAAATGGAAAGAAGCTATGAAAATACAAATCTTACTCAATTTTGAAGACACGGGCAAAGATTTATCATGATTCACAAATTGTAGCATAGAATGTCCAGACAATTGCTGTGCTTTAAGAACTCTGATGGTAATTTTCAAACACGTTTTGCATGGGTAAATGGATGTTTACCTCTGTAAAAAGTGTATTTAACCCCCTCTTCTCCCCACCCAGTGTGGTCAGAAATAGTGTGTGTACTTTTACCTGTGGGGAAAAGGGTTTGGGGTTAGTTTGAGGGAGGAAAATTACTTGCAGGAATTTCATTTTGAAATCTTTGGGCATGTTTTGCACTGTATTTAAGGTAGATACAAAGCACCCCCATTGCCCTGCTGGCCCAGATTGTCAAAGGGGAACTCCATGGGGATTTTCTTTTTCTCATTGAAAAATGGCTTGCAGGCACATGAGTACAGTACATGCAGACAATTGTAAAAAAAATTGGCTGCTTGAACGAACTAGATTAGGAAGAAAAAAAAGACCTTTGATATACCGTATTTTTCGGACTATAAGACGCACTTTTTCCCCCCCAAATTTGGGAGGAAAATGGGGGGTGCGTCTTATAGTCCGAAGGTAGAGATTTCCCTCCCTCCCGCCCTCCCCCCGAGTTCGGGATCGCCCGCCCTCCCCCCGAGTTCGGGATCGCCCTCCCCCCGGCCCTGTCACCACTTCTCCCTACTCACGTCACGCGATCTTCCCTGGTGGTCTAGTGACGTCGGGGCAGGAAAGAGCCCCCTCTTTCCTGCCCAGTGCGCTGCTCTCCGTCCTCCTGTATGCAGCCTGACGGTCTCGGCAAGATTCAAAATGGCCGCCGAGACTTCAATTCTCGGCGGCCATTTTGAATCTCGCCGAGACCGTCAGGCAGCATACAGGAGGACGGAGAGCAGCGCGCTGGGCAGGAAAGAGGGGGCTCTTATGGTTCGGTGCGTCTTATAGTCCAAAAAATACGGTACTACTACTCTACTCTACTTTCCAGTTCGCATGACTATTTGTTTCGTTTAAGACTATCAGTTCTGCACAACACAATTTATAGGTTCCTAAGAACGTTAAGGAGCAGGATTAACGGAGGCTCTCCATTACTTCTGCAGATGGCATGGTGCTAGAAAGGAGCAGGGTATCTGGTAAGCTTATGAATACTGTGTGTGACTGCATGAGCATTGACCCACAGTGGGCTGCAGTTAGATTTGGTGGCCACCAGAGCTAATAGGATGTCATAACCTCTTTTCCAATACAGTGCCCAGGTCTCTAACACTTTATCCCAGTCTTAAATCCTTTAGGTCTGATATCTGATGCTTTTCAATGAATTTGGTTTTCTGTTTAGGTATTTTACCAGCAGTTTGAATTATCTTTACCTAAGCACTGTGTGGTCTCTAACCTGCCCTGTATATTCTTTCTTATGTATAGTTGACAGTATATTTCATAGCACTTCCTTGGCTTCATTTTAATCAAATGCATTCTTTTTTAGTAGCAGTGTTGCTGGTTAATGTTTTGCTCTTTTGTGTAAAGATTATTGTGACAGCCTCCACTTTGGTGACACATGGCTTTAGGTGCTGCTGTCACCAGTGTGTAGTGGGCATTTTTGACATTTGTGGTGTTGCTTCTTATTCCCCCCCCCCCCCCCCCCCCTTTTTGTGCCTAACAGGAGCAGCTGATTCTGACCCTTATTTTTATTCTGTTCCCATCTCCTCCAGCTTTTGTTCAGGCCCCTCCTGTGAACCCTGCCCCGACACCAATGGCTCCAGTTCACCCACCGCCTCCCATGGATGATGAACCTGCCTCCAAGAAATTAAAGACCGAGGACAGCTTGATGCCAGAAGAGGAGTTTCTGCGTAGGAGCAAGGTGTGTGTAAGAGAATCTTTTCAGTCCATCATAGCTCTTAATTGCAAAGGGCCTGCACACTACTTAATTGCAGATAATCTGCTTGTACGTATTATTGTAGTGTTGGGTGGGGACTTCTGGCTTACTCCTCAGATCAGGTGGTACAAATTGCTTCAATAAATGAAATCGGAAATCGTGAAGTTGGCTACAGGGGAAAGCTTTCCCATGTAATGGTGCCAAAGATGGCTGAGCTCCGTTTATGCTGACATCAGGTTTTTGTATTTGCAAAGACTCAGCTCTCTCGTAACCACATCTGTGCACCAAAGCTATTTCGTGGTTGGTCAGCTATGCAGAAGACGTTATATTTTTTTGGCAACTGTTTAATGTCATATAGTTGAATTGCCACAGAGTGTGCTGTTGATCTTGGGAAGGGAGAGAGAATTTTCTGGTGTAATGTAAATGAGCCTTTTATTGAGTTAACACAGAGACAAATACAAGTATAGTTGCAACACGCCGGAGTACACAGACTCGGCTCATACTTTGCAAGCTTCGTTGTTATGAATTGATGGTCCTCATTAAGCAATTTTGTTGGGAAAACTTAGGACATGCTTCCAGGTGATTATGTTCTCTAGGTTTATAGGCTGTGCTTGATGCAGTCCTGAATTTCTGAGCTTAATCTTCAATGGATACCCCTGTGCATCTTTTGACATATAGGGGGCAATTCTATAAAGGGTGCCAAGGTGCAGCATGCTTAGAGCTAATGGCATCTGGGCACACAGGGTCCCTTCCTTATAGAATAGTAGCATAAGTTGGCATTTGGGTGCCACTACTTATGGTGGTGGGAGGCAGGGCTGGTGGTTGGGAGGCGGGGATAGTGCTGGGCAGACTTATACGGTCTGTGCCCTGAAAAAGACAGGTACAAATCAAGGTAAGGTATACACAAAAAAATGACACGTGAGTTTATCTTGTTGGGCAGACTGGGTGGACCGTGCAGGTCTTTTTCTGCCATCATCTACTATGTTACTATATCTAATCTAGTCATCAGTGTGTGGGGTCTATCTGTAACTGTCCTTGTTGTGCTTGTTGCAAGAGCTTCCAGAAAGCCCAGTGTCTGGAGTCAGGTGGGATTTTTTTGGTGATGACCTGATCAGATTGACAGCAAGAGCGGTGGCTTTGGTCACTGTGGCAAGGAACCAACTCCCCTCCCAAGCAGGAGAGGTATTTTGCACCAAAGCCCGATCTGACACTACCTGGTTCCTTGATGGTCTGTAAGCTGGCCCATGAGAGGGCCTGTTTGCACAGAAAGGTGTATTTCCTCAGCAACCCTCCAGACCGGTCAAGACGCTTGGGTTATGCATGCCTACCAGCAGAGGGAGACTGAGAACACTAACTTCAAACTGAGTACATATAACCTGTGCTAGCCCTCTATCTCCAGTATTTTCTCAGTCTCAGCAGAGGGTAGACATGCAGCCTGTGCAGCTTGTCCGGTCTGGTAGGAGTTAGGTTCCGTTTTGTGAGACTAGTTAATTTTTCCTGATTTTCTGGGGATAAGTTGGTGAAAGAACAGTTACTCCCTGTGCCTGGAACGCTGTAGTGT
Source organism: Microcaecilia unicolor (assembly GCF_901765095.1). Lineage (NCBI taxonomy): Eukaryota > Metazoa > Chordata > Amphibia > Gymnophiona > Siphonopidae > Microcaecilia > Microcaecilia unicolor. Next base: position 15,103,196 of record NC_044041.1, on the reverse strand, counting down.
GCAAGGGGTTGGTAGGTCCGGTGGGGCCTGCCATTGTCCCCTCTGGGGTGTCACACCCGGGTGGCCGGGTCCCTCCCCCCGACTGGCTCTCCCGTTTTGGCCAGCGTTGTGCCTCGGCTGCAGTGTTAATCCTGCAGCCTTGAGTGCCTTTCAGATCTTAGCAGCAGGGCTCAAATAAAGTTGATTTAAAGTCTGGAGGGTCTAGAGGAAAGAAAATTAGCAGGTAAGGCCTAATTTCACCTTCTTGGCTGTTAACTAGCTAGGGTCGTCATAACTCAAATTACTTTGTTTGTACTGCTCTGGTGTAGAGTTGCTCGTTATCTGTACACTTCTCTGCCAACTCCAGACTCTGTTCCTTGTATGTTGATGTGTCATATACCTGGAATAGACTTTTAAGTTGGTATATCATTCTCCTTCTCTGGCCCTATTCGAATCAAGACTAAAAGCCCATCTTTTTAAAGCTGCTTTTAATTCTTAACCCTTTATTCACCTGTTCAGTACTCATGGAGGAGCATTTTTTGAAAGGACATCCAAGTCAGAATAGAGACATCCAGCTCATAAAGTCCAAAACGGACGTCCATCCATCTCCAAAAATATGTGAGATGGATGGTCCATGTGCTGAGGTCCTCCATTTTAGAGCAGAGGGGCAGCCTAGTAGGCTACTCCTCCACTGGCAACATTCCATGTGGAGGCAATGCGGCCGCGCAGGCTTCTGTTTCTGTGAGTCTATGCCAGTGGAGGAGTAGCCTAGTGCAGAGGTAGGCAATTCCAGTCCTCGAGAGCCGGAGGCAGGTCAGGTTTTCAGGATATCCACAATCAATATGCAGGAGATAGATCTATCTCCTGCATATTCATTGTGGATATCCTGAAAACCTGACCTGCCTGCGGCTCTCAAGGACCGGAGTTGCCTACCCCTGGCCTAGTGGTTAGTGCAGTGGAACATGGAATGTTGGCTACTGTTGGAGATTCTGTTGCTACTATTTGAGATTCCACATGGAATGTTGCTATTCCACTAGCAACATTCCATGTAGAAGCCTGCCCTTGCAGATCAGCAACGCAGCCGCACAGGCTTCTGTTTCTGTGAGTCTGACTGGAATAGCAACATTCCATGTAGAATCTCAAATAGTAGCAACAGAATCTCAAATAGTAGCAACAGAATCTCAAATCGTAGCAACAGAATCTCCAACAGTAGCCAAAATTCCATGTTCCACTGCACTAACCACTAGGCCAGGTTCAAATCTCATTTTAACTCTTTTATTTTTTAATTGTGAACCCTCCAGGAACAGAAAAATACCTACTGTACCTGAATGTACACCACTTCAGTAACCTGTGGCTTATATATTTAGGTACAGCAGGTATTTTTCTGTTTCTGCAGGGCTTCCAAAAAAAAAAAGTTAAAGTGGGGATTTGAACCTTGGTCCCTTGGTTTACAGTCCACTGCACTAACCACTAAACTACTTCTCAGACCCGCATGTTGCTCTAGTAATAATGCCCATAATACCTGATGCTGTCATTGAGCTTTGCATCCCTTTCAATTTCACTTTTCAGGGGGGGGGGGGGGGGGGGGACATCAGCCAGCCTTAATTCCTCCAGTGGCCAGCTGTTCAGTCAGAGCACCTTTTGGTACTTGGGACGTGACTGAAACAGGTCTAACTTAGGGCATACCTTCTTTTTAAACTTGAGGTAGTGGTTTTGGTCCTTCCCTAGTCCTGGCCGTAACACACCCCCTTGCTCTTTGGACATCCCTTTTCCGCCTTTGCAAAATCGGAATTTGGACGTTTCAAGTACATGCACATCCATTTGGGCATTTTGAGACATGCTCATTAGTGCTTTAGTCATTCTCATAATAAACAAAATTCTGTTCTTATTTCTCCTGTTTGCATCTCTTGAGTTGATTGAAAGATCTGTCAAGCAGGGACTCCCTCTTACGTGTTTTGTGTTGAGTGCTATGTACGTTCAGTAGCTCTATAGAAATTTAGTATTCTCCGAGGACAAGCAGGCTGCTTGTTCTCACGACTGGGTGACGTCCGCGGCAGCCCCCACCAACCGGAAAAAGCTTCGTGGGACGGTCGGCACGCAGGGCACGCCCACCGCGCATGCGCGGCCGTCTTCCAGCCCGTGCGCGACCGCTCCCGCCAGTTCCTTTTTTCCGCGTCTGGAGAGAGTCGTGCTTTGCCGCTCTCTCTATTCTCAGCCGCCGGAAAGTCGATCGCGTTTACGCGAATCGTTTATTTTTCTCGTTTCTTTTTCTATTTGGTTTGTACAGCGCCCGGTTTTCTTTAAAAAAAAAAAAAAAAAAAAACCTGAGCGTGTGGAGCACGCGCTCCCCTTTTTCCCTCGCTTCTAGCGGGGACGCCGCGTTGCGGCCTAGTGGCCGCACGGTCGTTTTTCCCCTTTTTCGAGGTGTGATTTCCGCCACCATCGACGACTTTGACTTCGCCGACGCGATTTTTCCGTCGATGTCCTCGAAGGTCCCGAGTGGATTTAAAAAGTGTGGTCGGTGCGGCCGGCTGATCTCGCAGACCGACACCCACGCTTGGTGCCTCCAGTGCCTCGGGCCGGAGCACAATCTCAAGTCGTGTCCCCTGTGTCTCGGTCTCCGGAAACGGACTCAGGTTGCGAGGCAAGTTCTACGGGACCGTCTTTTTGGAACTTGCGCCGGCCCCTCGACGTCGACCTCGACGGCATCGGTATCGACGCCCGGTCCTTCGGTACCGGTATCGATGCCCGAGACATCGGCACCGATGGCATCGACCCCAGGAGAACAGGTCCCGTCGGCCCGCCGGTCCTCCGGTGAGGGTAGGGGTGAGAGGCCGCGCGGGCAGTCGGCCCTGGTCACTCCCTCAGCCCGTGGTCCACGGGACCGAACCCTGTCTGACCCGGCTCCTCGAGACCGAGGGGGATCGTCCTCCTCCTCCTCCATACCTCCCGGCGCCGGTGACGTGCATCGCAAGAAGGATAAGAAGCGTCATCACCGTTCGCCGTCGGTGCATCCGGACATCAGAGAGGAGGCGACGCCGAAGCGTCCACGTCGAGAGTAGAGGTCCCCGTCTGTTGTGGAGGTACCGATGCGTCAGGGTTCCGGCACCTCGGTGCCGTCTCCTGGCCCCCATCAGCTTCTGGCGCCGACACCCCTACCGGCCCCACCGCCTTTCCCGGCAGCGGGCCTGGACGAGTGCCTCAGAGCCATCCTTCCGGGGATTTTGGAAGGGCTGATGCGCCAGGCTGTGCCGCCGATGTCTGTGGCGCCAGCGAGCTCTGGCCCGGCGCCGGGGCCGTCGACACCGCCGCCGCTTGCGGCGCCGGTCTCGACTGCTACGCAGGTGGAGTCCCCGTCGATGGAGGGAGCTCCGTCCCCGCCGGCGCGGGAGTCCACCGCTCGACGACACCGAGACCTCGGTGCCTCGACATCGAGCCGGGCCCGGTTCAGGACTCAGCTACATGAGCTTATGTCCGATACCGAGGATGAGGCCTCGTGGGGGGAAGAGGAGGACCCTAGATATTTCTCCTCAGAGGAGTCTACGGGCCTTCCCTCGGACCCCACGCCTTCACCGGAGAGGAAGCTCTCACCTCCGGAGAGTCTCTCCTTTGCCTCCTTTGTGCGGGATATGTCTATCAGCATTCCCTTCCCCGTGGTCTCTGTGGAAGAGCTGAGGGCCGAGATGCTCGAGGTCCTCGACTATCCATCACCACCTAGAGAGTCCTCCACGGTACCGCTGCACAATGTCCTCAAGGAGACACTGCTTCGGAACTGGGTGCGACCGTTAACTAACCCCACCATTCCCAAGAAAGCAGAGTCCCAGTACAGGATCCACTCTGACCCAGAGTTAATGCGGCCCCAACTGCCCCATGACTCGGCGGTCGTGGATTCTGCTCTCAAGAGGGCACGGAGTTCGAGGGATACCGCCTCGGCGCCCCCGGGGCGGGAGTCTCGCACTCTGGACTCGTTTGGGAGGAAGGCCTACCAATCCTCCATGCTCGTGACCCGCATCCAGTCATACCTGCTCTATATGAGCATCCACATGCGGACCAATGTGCAGCAACTGGCGGACCTGGTCGATAAGCTCCCGCCGGAGCAGTCCAGGCCTTATCAGGAGGTGGTCAGGCAGCTGAAGGCGTGCAGAAAGTTCCTGTCCAGGGGTATCTATGACACCTGTGACGTGGCTTCTCGTGCTGCGGCCCAAGGTATAGTGATGCGCAGGCTCTCATGGCTGCGTGCCTCTGACCTGGACAACCGCACCCAGCAGCGACTGGCCGACGTCCCTTGCCTGGGGGATAATATTTTTGGTGAGAAGGTCGAGCAGCTGGTGGACCAACTGCATCAGCGGGAAACCGCCCTCGACAAGCTCTCCCACCGGGCGCCTTCAGCATCCACCTCAGCAGGTGGACGTTTTTCCCGGGCCCGGCAGGCTGCACCCTATTCTTTTGCAAAGCGTAGGTACAACCAGCCGGCCCGAAGGCCTCGTCAGGCACAGGGACAGACCCAGCGCGCTCGTTCTCGTCAACAGCGTGCGCCTAAGCAGCCCCCTGTGCCTCCACAGCAAAAGCCGGGGACGGGCTTTTGACTGGATCCACGGGAACATAGCCGCCCTCAAAGTGTCCGTACCGGACGATCTGCCGGTCGGGGGGAGGTTAAAATTTTTTCACCAAAGGTGGCCTCTCATAACCTCCGACCAGTGGGTTCTCCAAATAGTGAGGTGCGGATACGCCCTGAATTTGGCCTCCCTGCCACCAAATTGTCCTCCGGGAGCTCAATCTTTCAGCTCCCATCACAAGCAGGTACTTGCAGAGGAACTCTCCGCCCTTCTCAGCGCCAATGCGGTCGAGCCCGTACCACCCGGGCAGGAAGGGCAGGGATTCTATTCCAGGTACTTCCTTGTGGAAAAGAAAACAGGGGGGATGCGTCCCATCCTAGACCTGAGAGGCCTGAACAAATTCCTGGTCAAAGAAAAGTTCAGGATGCTTTCCTTGGGCACCCTTCTGCCAATGATTCAGAAAAACGATTGGCTATGTTCCCTGGATTTAAAGGACGCATACACTCACATCCCGATACTGCCAGCTCACAGACAGTATCTCAGATTCCGCCTGGGCGCACGGCACTTTCAGTATTGTGTGCTGCCCTTTGGGCTCGCCTCTGCCCCATGAGTGTTTACAAAGTGCCTCGTGGTGGTAGCGGCCTACCTACGCAAGCTGGGAGTGCACGTGTTCCCATATCTCGACGATTGGCTGGTCAAGAACACCTCGGAGGCGGGAGCCCTCCGGTCTATGCAGTGCACTACTCGACTTCTGGAGCTGCTGGGGTTTGTGATAAATTACCCAAAGTCCCATCTCCAGCCAACACAGTCTCTGGAATTCATAGGAGCTCTGCTGAATGCCCAGACGGCTCAGGCCTACCTTCCCGAAGCGAGGGCCACCAATCTCCTGGCCCTGGCCTCGCAGACCAGAGCGTCTCAGCAGGTCACAGCTCGGCAGATGTTGAGACTTCTGGGTCATATGGCCTCCACAGTTCATGTGACTCCCATGGCTCGTCTTCACATGAGATCTGCTCAATGGACCCTAGCTTCCCAGTGGTTCCAAGCCACCGGGAATCTAGAAGATGTCATCCGCCTCTCCACCAGTTGCCGCACTTCACTGCTCTGGTGGACCATTCGGACCAATTTGACCCTGGGACGTCCATTCCAAATTCCGCAGCCCACGAAAGTGCTGACGACGGATGCATCTCGCCTGGGGTGGGGAGCTCATGTCGATGGGCTTCACACCCAGGGTCTGTGGTCCCTCCAGGAAAAGGATCTGCAGATCAACCTCCTGGAGCTCCGAGCGATCTGGAACGCACTGAAGGCTTTCAGAGATCGGCTGTCCTACCAAATTATCCAAATTCGGACAATCAGGTTGCAATGTATTACGTCAACAAGCAGGGGGGCACCGGATCTCGCCCCCTGTGTCAGGAAGCCGTCGGGATGTGGCGTTGGGCGTGCCGGTTCGGCATGCTTCTCCAAGCCACGTACCTGGCAGGCGTAAACAACAGTCTGGCCGACAGACTGAGCAGAGTCATGCAACCGCACGAGTGGTCGCTCCATTCCAGAGTGGTACGCAAGATCTTCCGAGAGTGGGGCACCCCCTCGGTGGACCTTTTTGCCTCTCAGACCAACCACAAGCTGCCTCTGTCCTGTTCCAGACTTCAGACACACGGCAGGCTAGCGTCAGATGCCTTTCTCCTTCATTGGGGGACCGGCCTCCTGTATGCTTATCCTCCCATACCTTTGGTGGGGAAGACCTTACTCAAGCTCAAGCAAGACCGTGGCACCATGATTCTGATCGCGCCCTTTTGGCCTCGTCAGATCTGGTTTCCTCTTCTTCTGGAGTTGTCCTCCGAAGAACCGTGGAGATTGGAGTGTTTTCCGACTCTCATCTCGCAGAACGACGGAGCGTTGCTGCACCCCAACCTTCAATCCCTGGCTCTCACGGCCTGGATGTTGAGGGCGTAGACTTCGCTGCGTTGGGTCTGTCTGAGGGTGTCTCCCGTGTCTTGCTTGCCTCTAGGAAGGATTCCACTAAAAAGAGTTACTTTTTCAAGTGGAGGAGGTTTGTCGTTTGGTGTGAGAGCAAGGCCCTAGAACCTCGTTCTTGTCCTGCACAGAACCTGCTTGAATACCTTCTGCACTTATCAGAGTCTGGTCTCAAGACCAACTCAGTAAGGAATCACCTTAGTGCGATTAGTGCTTACCATTATCGTGTGGAAGGTAAAGCCATCTCTGGAGAGCCCTTAGTAGTTCGATTCATGAGAGGCTTGCTCTTGTCAAAGCCCCCTATCAAGCCTCCCACAGTGTCATGGGATCTCAACGTCGTCCTCACCCAGCTGATGAAACCTCCTTTTGAGCCACTGAATACCTGCCATCTGAAGTACTTGACCTGGAAGGTCATTTTCTTGGTGGCAGTTACTTCAGCTCGTAGGGTCAGTGAGCTTCAAGCCCTAGTAGCTCACGCTCCATATACCAAATTTCATCATAACAGAGTAGTGCTCCGCACCCACCCAAAGTTCTTGCCGAAGGTGGTGTCGGAGTTCCATCTTAACCAGTCAATTGTCTTGCCAACATTCTTCCCCAGGCCGCATACCCGCCCTGCTGAACGTCAGTTGCACACATTGGACTGCAAGAGAGCATTGGCCTTCTACTCGGAGCGGACACAGCCCCACAGACAGTCCGCCCAATTGTTTATTTCTTTCGACCCTAACAGGCTAGGGGTCGCTGTCGGGAAACGCACCATCTCCAATTGGCTAGCAGATTGCATTTCCTTCACTTACGCCCAGGCTGGGCTGGCTCTTGAGGGTCATGTCACGGCTCATAGTGTTAGAGCCATGGCAGCGTCGGTGGCCCACTTGAAGTCAGCCACTATTGAAGAGATTTGCAAGGCTGCGACGTGGTCATCTGTCCACACATTCACATCACATTACTGCCTCCAGCAGGATACCCGACGCGACAGTCGGTTCGGGCAGTCGGTGCTGCAGAATCTGTTTGGGGTGTAAATCCAACTCCACCCTCCAGGACCCGAATTTATTCTGGTTAGGCTGCACTCTCAGTTAGTTGTTCTTCGTAGGTCAATTTTCTGTTGTACCCTCGCCGTTGCGAGGTTCAATTGACCTGGGTTCTTGTTTTGAGTGAGCCTGAGAGCTAGGGATACCCCAGTCGTGAGAACAAGCAGCCTGCTTGTCCTCGGAGAAAGTGAATGATACATACCTGTAGCAGGTGTTCTCCGAGGACAGCAGGCTGATTGTTCTCACCTACCCTCCCTCCTCCCCTTTGGAGTTGTGTGTTTCATCTTTTTTGCTAGTCATTCAACTGGCGGGAGCGGTCGCGCACGGGCGGGAAGACGGCCGCGCATGCGCGGTAGGCGTGCCCTGCGTGCCGACCGTCCCGCGAAGCTTTTTCCGGTTGGTGGGGGCTGCCGCGGACGTCACCCAGTCGTGAGAACAATCAGCCTGCTGTCCTCGGAGAACACCTGCTACAGGTATGTATCATTCACTGTAATAGTAGACCTGGATGTTTCACCATGGTGAGCAAATGTCCCTTGTCCAACTCTGTCTGGCAGATCACTAACATACAAGGGGCAAGTTTTAAACTCTTTGAATGGCCAGGTGTGTTTGGGTGCTATTTCAGGGGAGCTCCTTGGCTTCTCATCCAGATGTGGCTCATTTACTCCAGACGTTTAGACAGATCCTCCCTCACCCCCTCTCCCTTCCATATGCTCTTATTACAGTGGGTCTCAAGTGTAGTGCTTGGAGACCTGATGGGGTTTCCCTGTGAGTCAAATACAAAGTAAATAAAGTATATTGAAGGATGCCACCCTGAAAAATGTCTCTTCTTTTTTTTTAGTGGCATTAAGTTCAGCATGCTGTATCTTGGAGTTTCAAGCCCTTTTTTGCAGGGTCCCTTCCTGCTCTTCATGCAGGAAGTGCTCACGATCTACCTAGTTTCATGTTTTCTACCTAATGTATGTCCTTTCCATGTGAAATTGTCTTCTAGCGTTTTCTGTGGAGGTGTGTTGGGGAAAGGATAAGGATTTCCACCTGGTGGGTGTGTGTAGGGTGCTGCTTTTGGTATTTCAAAGGTCAGACAGACTGTTTTTCTCTTTTTTGGCAGTCCTTGCAGGAGTGAAGCAGCTTCTTTTTTTTTTTTTATAAAGAATTTTATTTATATCAAAGCCAGAATACAGCCAATACTTCAACTTTATACAGACAATCATATACACTTATCATAGGCTCTTCCCAGTCATCCCCTCCCCCCCTACCCGGGCGGTGTATTATTCTGTTCATTAAATTGTTCATTTAGTTGCCATGTTTTGTTAAATTTCAACATGGACCCTTTCTTCGTGGCTGTCAACTTCGACATCAAGTATAGATAGATAGTCAACCTTCTGAGTAACTATTCTTAAGTCCGGCAGATCCTTTTGTTTCCAGGCTCGTGCGATCGCTATTTTTGCCGCCACAAAATAATGTATAGCCAATCTTTGATGCTCGACGCGCATTGTCGCTGGTCTGAAGTGGAGAAGGCAGTGTTCCGCCGCCCATGGATAGGGTTGCTGGAGAACTTGTATAACCAGCTTCACCACAGTGTTCCAATAAGACTTTACTTTTGTACATTCCCACCATATGTGATAAAACATACCCCTGTTTCCACAGCCTCTCCAACACTGAGTGAAGCAGCTTCTTAATTCATTTGTGAAGCATTATAGGCTAGAGGGGATTCCGCATTTTGGGGATTTGTCCTTAGGGTAATCTTGCATGGAAATACTTTAAAACAAATAGAAGGAAATATTTTTTCACTGAAAAAATATTTAACTCTCTAATTCGTTGCCAGAGGATGTGGTAACGGCGGTTAGATTACCGGGACTTAAAAAAGGTTTGGACAAGTTTCTGGAGGAAAAGTCTATACTCTGTTATTGAGATGGACATGGGGGAAGGCTTGCTTGCCCTGAGATTGGTAGCATGAAATCTTGCTACTATTTGGGATTCTGTCTGGTACTTGTGACCTAGATTGGCCACTGTTGGAAGCAAGATACTTGGCTAGATGAACCATTGATCTGACCCAGTATGGCTATTCTTATGTTTTTATGATAAAGGAGAAGTTTGTTCTTATCTGTAATTTCCTTTCCTTGAATCATGTTAGAGCACTTCAAAACCCTCCCAGGAAGCCCATAGTCGCTACTGGGATGCGCTTTGTCTGTTGTACAGACTACAGGACTTGGCCATAAGCTGCAGTGTTTCTTGCTCTTAGGGGATTGCAGGAGCTCTTCATGTTGCAAAAAAAACTTGTTTATTGGGGTATTTTTGATGATGGTCTTAGCTTTGACATTAGTGTGCTAGCAAGTACATTAGCTGTACCACTCCTTTATAGCAATGCTGTCATTACTGGAATGTTTTGGTTCTCTATCTGCTGGCACGTTGGCTGACCTAGAAGGATTCAAGGAAATGAAAGTAGCATTTCTCCTTATTCTTCAGTGAGCAGTGAATTTTGTTTGTGTTTAAAAGCACGATGATGTATGTGTGTAGTCTGCAAATTATGGGTGGGTACATGAGCACATTCATAACCCACCTTGGAACAGGTGTAAATGTGTGCATTGCCATTTGGGCATGTTTGGGACTTTCCTGGAGCCTATTTTACAAAGGTACATAAGCAATTAGTTGTATTTATAAAATAGGCTTTAAAAAGTGTCTCTTTGGATGGATTTGAAGCGTCTGTGCACGCTTTCCAAAAATACTAGGACTGGGGGGGCATGCGATGAAACTACAGGGTAGTAAATTTAAAACAAATCGGAGAAAATGTTTCTTCACCCAACGTGTAATTAAACTCTGGAATTCGTTGCCGGAGAACGTGGTGAAGGCGGTTAGCTTGGCAGAGTTTAAAAAGGGGTTAGACGGTTTCCTAAAGGACAAGTCCATAAACCACTACTAAATGGACTTGGGAAAAATCCACAATTCCGGGAATAACATGTATAGAATGTTTGTACGTTTGGGAAGCTTGCCAGGTGCCCTTGGCCTGGACAGGCTGCTGGGCTCGATGGACCTTTGGTCTTTTCCCAGTGTGGCATTACTTATGTACTTACATACTTATGGTACAAGGATATAGGTGTTTACTTATAAAATGACCTGCCTCTCTCCACCCCCCCCCCCCCCCCCCCCCAATGATGTGTAATTATCATCCACTATTGCAGTTGTACCTTTAGGTTCTTTCCATGTGATATGGATCTCTGTATATTTAACTACTTTTTTGTTTCTTAACAGGGTCCAGTCACAGTCAAAGTTCAGGTGCCCAACATGCAAGACAAGACTGAATGGAAACTGAATGGCCAGATGTTGATGTTCACCCTCCCGCTTCCTGATCAGGTGCATAGTGTGTTTTGTTTTCTTTTATATGGAAAGACGAAACTTGGTTAAAAGAGTGTGGGCATACAGGAGCAATGATAACAAACACCCTGTCAGGTGGGAGAAAGCCTTTATGGTGTGTGTGAAGAATCACTTTTTAGCCTTGATATTTTTTTTGGGAGGTGGGGGTGGTAGTGTCTTCTTTATTCCCTATTCCTTAAGATGTATTTGGAACCAGTACTAACATCAATGGGGGTTACCTGGGGATTTTTCTCCAATTTCACAAAACTCACCCTTTCTTGTGAATGCGGCATTTCCTGGCATTATGAGATCTGCATTTGGCCATACACACACCGTTCAGTGCAATATGTACGTATCACAAGGTCACTGGAGCACCTATGCATTTTAGCAGTATCCCATATCACCCCGTGCTGTAGTTAAAATGTCACAGCAAGTATCCTGTGGAATTCCGTTTCTGTGGACCTGAGAGTACACAGGACGCTTGCTGTGACATTTTTTTAAAACTCTTTATAGCTTTTAACAAACATAATTCATTTTTATGAGTGTCAATTGCTGTGACATTTTAACTACAGCAGAGTGATAGTATTAAGTTGGCCACTAGGTGTTGCCGTCCTACAGTGGCTGTAAACAGTGCTCTGAGGTGTAGAAGGCCCAATCCAGGAATAAAATTGGGGTACCCTTTGTTTGGCAGTGCACAGCACTCCATGGGGTCCATGCCATAAGCAAGGTTCCCTCTCCAAGGAAGAAAGTTGTGCTTTCTCACCTAGTACCAGCAAAAGAGACAAATGGCGTATATGATATGAGAAATGCATTTTGTAACTGGCAGACTAAAATCAACTTAAGACTTTAGCAAACTTGTAACATTAAAAACAGCACTGCTGTACTCACTAGAAAATAAAGTCAAAAGAAAGCACTTTATTTAACCTAGTGAAAGCCTGTGTTTTCTGGAGATGAAATCCCCTTCACAGAGAGTTGAGTGCAGAGTTGGCTGGTTGTTGCTGAAATGGACGACACTGGAAACTTTTAGCAAATATTGATCAGTTGAATTATACAGCACAGAGATGTTTTTGTCTTTGTTTAAGATCAAGCCAGTACTGGGAGATGACTGAATAGGGGAGGGAAGGGTGAGAGGCTGACAGCTGTAGCTCAAGTTCCAAGGAACCTTTTGTGCCGAGATTGACATAATGGCTTTGTTCCAGGTGTCTGTTATTAAGGTGAAGATTCACGAGGCCACAGGAATGCCCGCTGGGAAACAGAAGTTACAGTATGAAGTAAGTTTGGCACAGATGTGAGGGGTATTTACTTGATAAAAGAGATCCCTTTGCTCCATATCCTCTCTGGACTTCTCCGTGCAGTAGTAATTAATTAAAAATAAATAAATAAAGACTGACTGGCCAGGGACAGCATGGGGAGGAGGAAGATTCTCCTTTCAATCCAGATGGAACAGGCCTTCCTTGGTTTGTTTTCAGCTTCACTAGAAGCCAAGTTCCAGGTCAGTGACCTGGCAGAAAATCATCACTGTCTTCAGGTTTCCTAGCAGTAGAATGCTATACTGCCCTGAAAAGCCAAAACACAGTAACTGTTGAGAATGTAAATATGAAAAAAAAAAAAGTCCAAAACACTGATTTCTTTGAGTAAATCCCCATGATGTAATTCTTGACCAAAACTAATACAGTACTGTGTTCTGGGTTAACACTCTCCCATTTATCAAGAGACTAGCTGTTAAGCCCGTAAAAACGGGCGAGTATTGCAGCCCTCCTCTCTCCCCTGGCCTCACCCCGTCCACCGATCCTCCCCCCCACCGATCCTCCCCCCCCATATCCAGCGACCCTCCTCTTTCCCTTGGCCTCCCCCCCTCCCTCCATGTCCAGCAACCCTCCTCTGTGCCCTGCTCTCACTCCATGTCCAACAACCATGGCCTCTCCCCCCTGCCCTCCCCCCATGTCCAGCTACCCTCATCGCCGCCGCTCCCTCCCCCTTCCGTGCCGGGCCCCTTGCACAGACCTGACAGCACCTCTCACCTCTGTGTGAAGGCACTACAGGCAGCAGCAGATCCACACGGAGGTGAGAGGCGCTGTCAGGTCAGTGCAGGGGGCCCGATATGGAGGAGGGGCGGAAGCAGCAGCGGGGATGGGGGGAGGGTGGAGGTTGTTTTGCGTGATGTTCCTTTCCAGGTGGCAGTGGCGGCGTCCGATAATTTGACTCCGTTTCCCTCTCTGTTCCGCCCTCTGACGTCATGACGTCTTGACGCGAGGGCGGGACAGAGAGGGAAGTCTGTACTGCGCATTTGCAAGTGAGAAAGGTCACTTGCCGTTTATATGTTTGATGTGTTTTGGACTTTTGCTACAGGCTTGAAAACGCATCTACATGTTAAATGGCTTCCATATTAAGAAATACACAGTAGCTACAGGACATCTGGCTAGTTAGCATAGTTTTGACAAAAATTTGAGTTACTGTGTTCTGGCTTTTCAGGGCAGTATATTTGCTCTCTCTCTCTCTCTTATTCCGTACTAAACAGAAATGGTGGTGTGTTCCTGATACAGTACAATTCAGGTTTTACAAGAATATCTTGTTACTCTGGTTTTCCAGACGTGATGATGGAAGAAATTCTATTTCTCTTCTGAAGTTCAGGAATTGTAGCCCAAATACTGGGATGCATCCCATATGTGATTCAAAGATGATATTTGGAGGAGCCTCATAACCTCTTACTTTTGTACTTTACAGGGCATCTTTATTAAGGATTCCAATTCCTTGGCCTACTACAACATGGTTAATGGCTCCGTCATTCACTTAGCTCTCAAAGAAAGAGGAGGCAGGAAGAAGTAGGAACTGGACTCCTTAAAGACCTTAATACACTGCCCAAGAACAGCTGTGACTCGGTCGAATAGTTCAGTTACAGGACCTGGAAAACATGACCACCACCAAATTTCATCTCTCTCACTACTGCCAAAATGGTTCTTTGGTGAAGTGTTTATTGTGGACTGATCACCATTTAACTTTGGTTTTTTGCTGGTTATTTCTATTAGGTTTTACCTGTAATTTAAGTTTCAGTGTCTCGTAATAGTCCTGGCAGTGTGTGGTGGTTTTTGTTTCACTTTTTAAAATATATTTCTGGACTGAACTAAACAAAACCTTTCTGCTTCCAACATTTCTTTGCAGCTGCTGCTGGGATGTCCAAGAAAATGTTCATGTATAGTAAACTTTGCAGTGTAACTGTAGAATGACTGAGAGCCCTTTGCTGGGTCTATTTTCTTTATCTCCTTCGACAAATATTATTGTTTGATTTTACAGAGCAGATAGTAAAAACCTTGGGCCATGTTTACTAAAGCTTAGTGCATGGTAAGTGCTGTGCAACCCATTTTATTCCTGTGGGCCATAGAGCACTTAAGGTGTACTAAGCTTTAGTAAACATGACCCTATGCTAGTAAGCAATCGCTTTGGAGTTGCTGTTCGCCTTCATAGTGTACATTTTTAATGTTCAAGTTTGCTGTCCTTCCTGACTATATCTGTGTGTACCTGCTAGGAAAGGGTGCGTCTCTAGATTACAAGGACTCTGGAAGCCCTCGCACCCCACAAATTTGAGAGTATCTTACTGCAATGAGAGTCACAATAAAGCTTCACTCCTACCTGGAAACAGTACCAGAATCATGCCTCATTTTTTAGACTCTTGCAACAGGAAGGAAAGTGGGCAGACTTGGTTGGCCCTTATGGCACTAATCTGGAAACATTCTTTTTTTAGGGGATGGCTGATTAAACTGGCATTAGTTGACTTTGACATTTAAATTTGCCTTGGGAAGAAAAAGGTACGAGGATATTTGTTTTCACTGTTAATTAATTGACTCTCTGCATTCTTGTTGGTTTTCTGCAAAAAAACACAATCCATGCACCATAGTGACTAATTCTGATGTGGCAGCTTTGAGTTTCTATAATGTTGCCTTGTTCAAAGTTTCTGTTCTTCTTGGTTTGATGAGGCTTTGTTGATCATCTCTTAGTTTTCTTAAAAGGTGTGGTGTCCCCAGGTGAGGGCAGTGTACAAGGCCTAGTTCTACCTCCCACATCCCGGGAACAAGGTACTCAGTTGCAGTTGTCAAAAGATTGGCTTGTAAATGAAATGAGGAAGAAAGCTCACACCCCAGTTCAGTGTATAAAAAACACAGGCATGTTAAGTCCTTGAGTGATTATATTATTTAAATATAAATAGCTATCAATCCTAGGTCGTCCTTCTGGATAAGATCAGAGCCATAGCCTGTGGACAGGCTCCTCTAGGGCTTCTAGTAAAGTTGAAAACCTATATAATACGGGGAATGTCTAGTGCCCTGACGATCAAAACATTAAACCTACTGAATTAAAAAAAATAATAAATCTCAAGCCTTCTGTACGTTTTTAAGGTTCCCAACAATGTATTTACTCTCAACTGTATGTTCCTAGAAAGTTAATTTACAAGTAGGCATAATTTTTACAATACATTTTCATGATTAATGGTTTTGAGTTAATGGTCAGCTTTTTTTTTTTTAAATCCATGGTCAAGGAGAATTCTATTTGTTTCAGAAGCCATTTTTTTTCAGATAGTAAACATAGTAGATGACGGCAGAAAAAGACCTGCACGGTCCATCCAGTCTGCCCAAGAAGATAAATTCATATGTGCTACTTTTTTATTTGTACTGTCCTCTTCAGTGCACAGACCGTATAAGTCTGGCCAGCACTATCCCCGCCTCCCAACCACCAGCTCTGGCACAGACCCTATAAGTCTGCCCAGCACTATCCCCGCCTCCCACCACCAGCTCTGGCACAGACCCTATAAGTCTGCCCAGCACTATCCCCGCCTCCCACCACCAGCTCTGGCACAGACCCTATAAGTCTGCCCAGCACTATCCCTGCCTCCCAACCACCAGCCCTGGCACAGACCATATAAGTCTGCCCAGCACTAGCCCCGCCTTCCAACCACCAGCTCTGCCACCCATTCTAGTTCCTTAATCTCTATAGAAGGGCACACATTATTTCCACCAGGAGCAAGAACGGGCCTTAAAACTTTAGGCCCTTTAGAGAAGGAAGCCAAACAGAGACCAGATCAAGCCAAACATTGTTACAAGATTCATGGGAAATTCTAATTCCATAGTGTCCCTCCAGACCAGCACAGCTGGGTTATGCGCAGCTGTGCCGGTCTGGAGGGACTAAAGGAAAGCAAATTTAGCAGGTAAGGTTTAATTTCTTCTTTGTTTACCTGCTCCTCTTATTCTCACCTTTAATGTTCACCCCACTTGGGTGATTTGGAAAAGTACCTCCTTTTGAGGCCCACCCTCTCTGTACCACACACTGATGGGGAGGGACTGCCACAGATGTGGTAGCTGTTCTTTATTCCTAGGCTTAAGTTCACCATCTCTGGGGTGGGTCCAGGCATGACCAGTCTTGGCTGACAGGCTTTTTGGCTCTGGCCTGAGTCACAGGACCAGCCCTTAAAGATTTTGTTTTGTATCTTGTTGACTAGATCCTAATTAGAGTACTGGCAGCACTGAAAATAGCAGATCATCTTCTGCTTTCGTAATGTTTTAGCATGCTGATTAGGGACCCATAATTAATACTTTGTCACTTTTATATATATATATGTATGTATGTATGTTTTTAAAGCTTGTATCCAAGAGAGCTGCTGCACAATTGGCCAGAAACAGGAACTAATTCTGTCAATCTTATCGGCACCTTTCAGGATTGTTCATTTGGTCCTCTTCATGCCACAGTTTTCATAAGAGAAGACCAGGGCTAATCTGTGGTCTGTCAGATTTAGCCTTCATCTTTTCTCCACTCTCTGTGCTTAACTCAAGAGGGCGTGTGTGGGGGGTGGGGCACAGCTGTCGACTTTACTTATTTGTTTGGATTTATTTACTGCATTTTTGAAGGAATTCACTCACGGTGGTATACAGTAAGAATAAATCAAACATGAGCAATAGGCAATTACAGCAGTAAAAATATTCAAATAATACAAAGTATGGCATAGTTACTACTTACAATGTCAACACAATAAGAAATAGAATATTTTAATTGACAATGAAGGGTATAAGCAAAGATGGCATGTATAGATAGGTGAGAGAGAATAAGTAGAGTTAGAAAGTAAGGTGACTAAAGAAAGTTGCACATGAGGTCAGAGAAATGGTTAAATGTTACCTCAGCTAGGGTAGGAGTGGATAAACATGTCCTGCTGCAGTATATGCAGCCCGAGTCACTCCTTATGTGTCTGAGTGAGACTAAGTAGTTAGTTACTTCTTCCATTAAAGGCCTGGTTGAAGAGCCAAGTTTTCAACTGGTTCCTGAAGTAGAGAATAATAGAATACTGATACAACAAGTGTAACGTTTAGGTGCAGAGAAGGGCGATGAAAATAATAAAGGGGATGGGACGACTTCCTTATGAGGAAAGGCTAAAGCAGCTAGGGCTCTTCAGCTTGGAGAAAAGGCGGCTGAGGGGAGATATGATACAGGTCTATAAAATAATGAGTGGAGTTGAACAGGTAGATGTGAAGCGTCTGTTTACACTTTCCAAAAATACCAAGACTAGGGGGCATGCGATGAAGCTACAATGTAGTCAATTTAAAACGAATTGGAGAAAATTTTTCTTCACTCAGCGTGTAATTAAACTCTGGAATTCGTTGCCAGAGAATGTGGAAAGGCGGTTAGCTTAGCGGAGTTTAAAAATGGTTTGGACGGCTTCCTAAAGGAAAAGTCCATAGACCGTTATTAAATGGACTTGGGGAAAATCCACTATTTCTGGGATAAGCAGTATAAAACGTTTTGTACGTTTTTGGGATCTTGCCGGGTATTTGTGACCTGGATTGGCCACTGTTGGAAACAGGATGCTGGGCTTGATGGACCTTTGGTCTTTCCCAGTATGGCAATACTTATGTACTTATGCAGATGTTTACAGTAGCCATTGACATGGTAGAAGAAGCTGTGCATAAATACCAACTTACTCTAGTATTCTATAACGGCAAAGGAATTTGTGCTTAGGTGCTGGGATGCTGCACACTAACTTTAAGTGACCTATACTGAATTACCCCGAAATTTTCAAAGTTCGGGGCTCAGCTTGCAGTACCTTTTGAAAATAAAGGGCTTAAAATGTTTAAGAACAAAGAACTTTTTTTTTTACTTACAGTAAATGCAGTATCAACAAAGAGCTCTTCCCTTACATAAGCCATAGGGAGCTGTCACAGTGCATCAGAGAGTGCTTACAACACAACAGTGAATAAGTAAGTTCCCCTGTCCCTTCCCTGCAAGCCCTCCCACCCCACTATATCCAATCCTATCCAGAGTTGGGAAATTAATATATTAGAGTCCCCCGACTGAGAACGATGAGTGAGATGATTTACATTTGCAGATGCCATTAAACTATTCAAAGTTGTTAAAGGAGTGGTGGAGTGGCCTAGTGGTTAGGGTGGTGGACTTTGGTCCTGGGGAACTGAGGAACTGAGTTTGATTCCCACTTCAGGCACAGGCAGCTCCTTGTGACTCTGGGCAAGTCACTTAACCCTCCATTGCCGCATTGAGCCTGCCATGAGTGGGAAAGCGCAGGGTACAAATGTACCAAAAAAAAAAGCACAGGTGGACTATGGGAAATTGTAAGAGGACATTAAGAAACTGGTAGACTGAGCATCCAAATGGCTGATGAAATTTAATATAGACAAGTGCAAAGTAATGCACATTGGGACGAATAATCCAAATCATAGTTACTGAATGCTAAGTGCCAGCTTGGACAACACATATCTGCAATGCAGTGGCCAAAAATGCAAACACTGCTAGGAATTATTAGGAAAAGAATATTTTGTAATGCTTCTGTATCGCTCCATGGTGCGGTCTCAGCTCGATTATTGTGTGTAACTGGTCCCCGCCTTTCCAAGAAGAGCAGAATTAGAAAAGGTTCAAAATGTGTGACCAGAAGCGGATGGACGTGCTCTCATATTAGGAAGAACTTAAGGAGTTTGGGATCTTCAACTTGGAAATGAGCATGGCTAAGGGGGGGGGGGGGGGGGGTATATGATAGAGATCTACTCAAGCCTGAGTGGAGTAGAATGTGCAAATGTGAATGGACTAAAAAGTAGAAAGACTAGGAGAAACTCAATGAGCTTACATGGTAATACTTTTAAAATGAATGGGAGGAATAATTTTGTTCACGCAATGAATACTTAAGCCCTTGCACTCATTGCTGGAGGATGTAACAGCAGTTAGCAAAGCTGGGTTTGAAAAAAAAAAAAAAAAAAGGTTTTGGACAAGCACCTGGAGAAAAAGTCCATAATCTGTTATTAAGATAGCCATGGGCTGGGTGGAATCTTGCTGCTCTGTGTGATTCTACCAGATACTTGTGCCGTGGATTGGCCAAGGTTTGAAGCAGGATAGTGGGCTAAAAGGGCCATCCGTTTGACTCACTATGGCTATTCTTATGACTTTCCCTAATTCACCAACAGTACATCACCCACTAGAGTGGGGCAGGTATTAATGTGTCCATGGAGTTACTCTTGCATCAAGAAAGGGAGGAGTATCTATTACAGATTTAGATAATTTTTTTGGCCTAACAAGTATTGCCAAAGTGATACACATGAAAAGTAATTTTACACTTGAGTGTTAAAAAAACAACAAAAAAACCCCATACTCTTCTATTTACGTCTATAGAAGAGGTGCCTACAACTACCTCTTGCCCAATGCTCTCACATAAAGTTACACCTGATCCAAAGAAGGCAGGTTCATACACAAAAATACGACGCAGGTACAACAGCTTCACCCAACTGCAGCTTTCGTGAACACCTACAGACAGACCTCTTAAACGCATAGATGTCTACGCAATTTCATAAAACCCATGTCCACAGGTAGAACATGCCTCACCGAAAATACTTATGAAATTATATTCTGCTGCTGCTCCTAGTGATCTTGGGCAAGTCACTTAACCCTCCGTTGCCTCAGGTACAAACTTAGATTGTGAGCCCTCCTGGGACACAGAAATATCCAGCGTACCTGAACATAACTCACCTTGAGCTACTACTGAAAAAGGTGAACAAAATCTAAATAAGTAAATAAAGATTCTAGAATTCTAAAGAATAACAAGATTCCATGCAGAATTTCAAAGTGTAGCAACATTCCATGTAGAACCCCAAAGAGCAGCAAGATTCTTTGCGGTGGAGGAGTGGCCTAGGCCTTGCAATCCAGAGGGTGGCCGGTTCAAATCCCACTGCTGCTCCTTGTGATCTTGGGCAAGACACTTGACTTAACCCTCCTTTGCCTCAGGTACAAACTTAGATTGTGAGCCCTCCTGGGACACAGAAATATCCAGTGTACCTGAATGTAACTCACCTTGAGCTACTACTGAAAAAGCTGTGAGCAAAATCCAAATAACTAAATAATTCATAGTAGTTAAAAGAGAATTTTTTTTTTTAAATCGTAACAGCAGTAAACTAAAACTACAGCGTACAGGTTCAAAGGCAACTAAGATGCAGTGGACGTGTGGTGTAAGTCCCTTGCATAAACTCGGCTATGCAATTGCAGGAGTCTGGAGAGACGCTTGCAAGGCTCGTGGTGCCCTTTACAGTGCACACGCAAGGCCTACCGCAAACTGCAGCTCCAGAAGAAAGGGGACGGGAGTTCCTGCGCTATTCCTCCGGGCAACCCCAACACGGTGACGTGCAACATGGTCTAAGGACAAAATAAGGGACTAGCCCTTATTTGTCCTGTCTGTCTTGATTCAGATTGTAAGCTCTTCTGAGCAGGGACTGTCTTTCTTCATGTTAAACTGTGAAGCGCTGCGAACGACTGGTAGCGCTATACAAATGATTTATAGTAGTAGTCAAAGGCGAAAGCGGCTCGATGTAAGGTTTCCAAGGCAAAACATTCCATGACACAACCGATTCCCCGCCCCCTGCGGTATCTCGCCCAATCCCAGACGCAGATTCTCTTGTCTTTGAAGTCACCGCGGTGACCCAGTACGAGCAACGAATCAGCCGGCCCCTTTCTTTCTTCGGGCTCCGCCCCTTCTGACGCAGCGTTACGTCTTCCCCTCGCCGCGGCCCGCCCTCTGCCGCTACTTCCTGTTTCCGGCAGGGCGGGACGTGGCGCAGGGAGGGGTTGTGTGTGTGTATCAGAAGGGGCGGGACGGCGGAGAAGGAAAGGTCCGGGATAGTCGGTGGGGGAGGGAGACTTGGAGGAACTTCTGTGGCTGAAAGTCAAGTTCGAAGGTAGGAGAGGGGGAATTTGAAAGTGAGGGAGAAGCACCGGACGGTGGGGGGAGGGGTGGAAGATAGAAGGAGAGATGGCAAACGGTGGGGGAGGGGAAGTCGGTCCCCCGTGTACGTGTGGAGAGGGGGCGCTCGGGGACACCTCAAATGCACGTAACTCGGTGTCTTCGCTCTTTTTGCAGGTGGACTTGTGAGCGGCCTTAGGCCCGCGCGGGATGGAGCCCCGTCGGTGGTGAGAGATTTTGAAGCCGGCCATGGCGAAGAGTTCGGAGGAGAACGGCCTGAGCACCCCCGCCGCCGGCGCTGGCAGCCTGAGCGGCACCCGGGAGACGCTGAGCGACCTGGAGCGGGGATCGTTGGCGGGGGACGAGCTCAGCTCGCTGGGCTCCGACTCCGAAATCAACGGCTACACCAGTGACAAGAAGATCGACCGCTACGGGTTCATCGTGGGGTCTGAGAGCGCCGAGAGCCCGTGAGTAGTGGGGAGGGAGCTTTAGCCCCTAATGCAGCAACATCCAAATAAATAAATAAGAACGAGGGGAGTCCCCCCCCCCCCCACCCCAAGAGCTTCTTGCCCGTGACAACTCTCTTCTTTGCCTTTTCTCATAAGCTCGGTCATAGTGTCTCCTCCTGTGCTGGTTGAGCTGTCAGATCACTGAGTCGGTGAGCTTCCCCTCCCCCAAGCTGTAGGCTTTCCTTATCTTTCAACATTGTTATTGATGACTTCACAACATTATATCCAATTATACAAAATAATTGCTTCTCAGTCCAGATACACGTTCAGTACAATGAAAGTTGTCGTCATATTTTTATCCCCCTCTTTTTCTCCCCTCCCCCCTCCATATCTTCAATTGGCCAATATCAGCCCTTCATCCAATTAGGCTATAAGTGCAACAGCAAAACAACAACAAGACAAGAGCATTACATATGGGAATCCCCTCCCACCTTGTATTCACCCCATCATATTATCTCACTTTCCCCTGTAACAACAATTGTAATTAATAATCCAGTGCTATAGTCATATTCAAGCAATTCAAAACTATATAATTTGTGCATCTGAATATGTACGCTTTTCTTAAAAACCTAACCAAATGCTTCCTAAATTGTGACTTAGTTATGGTGCCAAAGTCAGAAACATCATTCTGGTGGACCCCGGTAGTGATTCCTTTCATATAGAGACACAGCTCTATGGATTGGAGAGAACGATTTGGCATATAAATGTTATTTAGCAGTTCATAAGAAGCAAATTCCTGATTGGGGTTCTTATAGTGCTTAAAATTCCACAACGTAAGTGATCTTTTAAAGACTTTCTTTGATATAAGAATAAAAAAAAGTTTATGTACTTAACTAAATAAAATATGGGTTGGACCCATGAAGATTTTAGTAAATCAGAGAGCTGTCTCTTTGTGAGAGTTACTACTGAGGTCCAGGGGAGGCACTCAATGGAATTATATGGCAATATCTTTAAAACAAATAGGAGGAAATATTATTTCACTCAATAATTAAGCTTTGCAACTCATTACTGGAGGATGTGCTAACAGCGGCTAGTGTATCTGCATTAAAAAAAAAAGTTGGACAGGTTCCTGGAGGAAAAAGTCCATAGTCTTATTGAGATGGACATGGGGGAAGCCACTGCTTGCTGTGGGATTTGTAGCATGGACTGTTGCTGCTATTTGGGTTTCTGCCAGGTACTTGTGACCTGGATTGGCCACTGTTGGAAGCAGGATACTGGGATAGATGGACCATTGGTCTGACCCAGTATGGCTATTCTTATGTTCTTCAAGACTGATGTTTTTGGATTTGAGTTTAATATCTTAACTAAATTGCAATTCAAGCATCTGGTTTCTACTTGTTTTAAATGCCCGCTTCTTAGTGAATTGCACTTTAAGAATAGCCATACTGGGTCAGACCAGTGGTCCATCCAGCAGCCCAGTATCCTGCTTCCAGCAGTGGCCAATTCAGGTCACAAGCACCTGACAAAATCTCAAATAGTAGCATGATTTATGCTTCCAATCCTAGGACAAGCAGTGGCTTCCCCGTGTCTGTCATCTCTGACAGATCCTCCGTCAATGAGCTCCAGCACAACTATTAAGTAGAAAAATAGTACCATGCATGTTCTTTTTGCTTTTCAATAGTAGTTTAAGGTTTTACATTCAGGTGTAACAGATATTTTCAGCTTGTAGGAATTACATAGACAATTGCACCTTGAGTATTTGTGCAATTCTCTATCTGAAAGAAAGATATAGCTGAATTAGAAAAGGTACTGAGAAGGATGACCAAAATTATTAAGGAGATGGAGCCCACTCTCTCATATAAGGAAAGGCTAAAGAGGTTAGGGCTTGGATGAGACAGGGCTGAGGGGACATATACTACTACTACTACTATTTATCATTTCTATAGCGCTACAAGGCATACGCAGCGCTGTACATATAATAGAGTTCTAAAATCCTGCATGGAATGGAACAGGCGTATTGAATTGTTTACTACTACTACTTAACATTTCTAGAGCGCTACTCGGGTTACACAGCGCTATACAGATTAGCATAAATTGACATAAAGGACAGTCCCTGCTCCAAGGAGCTTACAATCTAAAGGGCAAAATGTCAAGTAGGGGCAGTCCAGGTTTCCTGAATAGAGGTATAGTGGTTAGGTGCCGAAGGCGACATTGAAGAGGTGGGCTTTGAGCAAGGCTTTGAAGATGGGCAGGGAGGGGGCCTGGCGTATGGGCTCAGGGAGTATATTCCAGGCATGGGGTGAGGCGAGGCAGAAAGGGCGGAGCCTGGAGTTGGCGGCGGAGGTGGAGAAGGGTACAGAGAGGAGGGATTTGTCCTGTGAGCGGAGGTTACGGGTAGGAATGTAAGGGGAGATGAGGGTAGAGAGATAGGGAGGGGCTGTAGATCGAGTGAGTGCATTTGTAGGTTAAAAGGAGAAGCTTAAACTGTATGCGGTACCTGTTTCAAAAAGTACAGAGACATCTAACCTGAGGAAGTTAGCTTGAAGCTATGTAGGCTTAGGATGTAGCAGTGCTTAAAAAATGTTTGGACAAATTCTTGGCATTAAAGCTCATAAACTGTTAACATAGATCAGGGGCAAGCCAAAGCTTATCTCTGTGGCTAAAGTAGCATGGATTCTAATTTGAGATTTCACCAGATACTTGTGACCTGGATTGGCTTCTGTTTAACAAAGAAAAAAGGGTGTTGGGCTACAGAGACCTTTGGTCTGACACAGTATGGCAATTCTTACCTTCTTATGAAAGCACTGACCACTCATTTGTCTTCATCACATTTTCTGTATGATATCACTTTTCTAAGGTTTTGTGTTCTTGTTGGCCTGATTCTCATTTTTATGACTTGGCTTGGCCTAGATATTGTACAATGCGATCTTATGCATCATCTTCTGTCATCAGGACCATCTTAACCATTAGGCATGACTAGACAGTTGCCTACAGCAGCAGCTTCCTTGAGTCAGTAAATAGCAGTCATAGGCAAAGCAATAGAACCTGATGGCCAGACGAACTCAAAAAGTATTATCAGTGTGTATCTTTATTTATAAGGAGGGTGGACAATTTACCCAGGTTAATCAATTTTGGTAATTGGTTTTGTGCCTGTATATATGTGGGGTGATTATGACTGAGTTTTAATTATCAAAATTTTAGGATGTTCTATCTTCCCTATTTGTTTCCCTTATCATTGTAAGTTTGCCTGCTTGCTTTTTTTTTTTTTTTTTTTTTTGGGGGGGGGGGGGGGGGAGGAGGGTAAGGAAGTCATATGAGTGGTGAGGGGGGATAGGGACAAGTCAGCATTCATACCTACTCCCAAAAACTTGCAGTTTTTCCTTCTCTCAGGTATTGCTCTTACAAATTAGTTTTGCAAGCTATCACACTTGGTTTTACTTAGGGCCTTCAGAAGGTAGGAGGATAGCATGAGTTTTATAGGCTACAAACAGATTGACAACACAAACAAAACAAGAAACAGGAGGTTGTGGGACATGAAAATTGGAGGGTTGGAAAGTAAGTGCTAACTCTCTGGCAAGCTCAGTAGGTTAGTGATCATTGCTATAGGAAAGGTCAGCCATGTTTGGTTTGTGGACATTAATTGTTGACACTGCTCAGGATAGAATAGGGAAGTAAACTTCTGTGTGTTAAACCCTTATCACCACTGTATCCACAGTAATAAGAAAGTGTATGTGGCTTAATCACTAAGCTGGCCGTAGAGCAGTCCACATCCTGTATTTAATGCTGTGGTTTCAAATAAAATCAAATGTGATCAGTCCCAGTAGTATCAAAAGATTGAAATAAGCAAAACGTGCTGTACTACCAAAGTAAATCCTGCATTCTGCTGATGAATAGAAAGGGTGAATATTCACCCACAAACATGTTTGCAAAATGAGAAGTCATTTTTTTTTTTTTTTAATGGAGTAGCAAATAAGGGAAAACAAATGGTAAATGCACTTATACAACAGGAAATACTGGTTATTCCAGAAACTACAAACGGATCAAAATCTGATAGAAGAATGAATAAGGAAAGAATGATTACTACAATACAGTGTACTATGGATAAGATGTTCAAAAAACAGTAAAAATGCAGGTTGTGTAGCACTGGACTGGAAACTAAAATTGCTGTGCCAGGAAAATAAGGATTACGATGATTGTAATGAAGTGGCAATTACCTGGGACATTCCCCTTCCCACTGATAAAAAGCTTGATGGAAGAAAATGAAAAGAATGGCATTATTAATAGTGTTGATTTCAAGTGACTATTCTTCATTGCCTGTGGAATGAAGAAAAGGATCAATAAATGCATTCTGAGACCAAGAAAACATGGAGAAATACAAATCGCCTACTAAAAGAAGTATTTGCAAGCAAATACTATAAATGGCATCCTTTGAACACCAGAATCAAGCCCTATTTGGCAAAATGAAATTATGAAGGCAAGCACTAGCAGACTGAGATCATACTCAAGGCATAGGAATGTGACTCATTCCTGTCATGTACACAGAACAAACCTTTGGAGATTGCTGCCCCTTGCAGAAATGGACTCTCAGAATCCTTCTAGGAGCTAGCCAGGAAACTTAGGAACCAGCCTCTGAGATCTTTTCATTTCCACAAGCGGAGGAAGGGAGAGAATTCTCTCCTAAAACCTCTACTGCTTCTGCTTTTGGATCTGATTTTACTGAGGATATTTGGATTTACTAAATCAGGATATCAAGGTGATGTTGTTGTTGTTGTATATCCTGTCGTCCGGTCACGTTTGCGCACGCTCGTTCGCGGCCCACATGCATGGCCTGGGATCATACCACATGGTAATGTGGACATGTTGGTGTAGGACTGTACAAGGGCTACTATGTGGGGATGTGCGGCAATTTGTTTCATGGTGCTGTGGGGGGTCTTTTGCTCGACGTGTGGACTCTTTTGTGGGCTCACTGCTGCATGTCCTCTTGGGTTCAGTTCGGTGGTCTTGATCCATCGGGGGAGTCAATGTGTATGCTGTAGAGTTATAGAACCAAAAAAAGTGAGGATAACCAAGTTAGGATACCAAAAGACGCTTTATTGTATAAAAACGACCCTACACGGCCGTGTTTCGACCCTAAAGGCCTGCCTCAGGGGTCTTGAACAATCTCAGATGATCTAGTGTATGAACATACACTGGTAAAAATTTGCTTAAACGCAAACTTGTTTGATCTCCTCTCTTCTAGAATAGCATATATTCAGTCACCTACTGATTTGAAATGACGTTGCCACAAAAGATCCTCCTCTCTTCTAAAATAACATGTATTCAGTGTGTGGGCGTCCTGTTGACGGTTCCACCGGCTACTTGCTGGTGTGAGTTCCTGACTACTGATAGCTAAGTGAAAGACCCTTGAAGACGCTTTGGTTAGTGAAACATGATCATGTCGGGTTCTTCCGAACATCATCATCAGTTGATTTAAGCTGAATCTATTGTGGAGATTGCAATGAAGAAGAGTGCATTCAAGTTCATTTGGCACTGCTATAGAGTTTGCAGCGATCTCAGTGATTGACTTGTGCTGGCTCCATGACTGCTGTTCACTGGAGCCTGTAGATTCTTTGAGCATTTGCCAATGATAATGAGTAACTTTACAGCGTACACGTTGGCTCTTTGATGGATCGGAACCATTGGGCTGGATTTGGGAGGATGTGTAGTGGTGGGCTCGCGGGAGGGTTTGCACGTTGGCTCACGAGGAGGTTTGCGCATTCAGCGGGGGGATTTTCTACAGCATTGTGGGACAGATTTCTGCATATCTTTGTATCGTGGTTTTTGCACAGTTTTATGCTGGTGTGTTCGCATTGTTGTGTGGTGTGATTTTGGGTTGTGGGTGAGAGTGTGTGGGTGTGATCGGATGACAGGATATATGGCGGTGGCATTGTTTTGATGCTTAATGGGGATTGAGTTGTTTGATAGTTGTTCAACGGTTGCCTAATAGTTTATATTTGGATGCTTGTGTGCAACCATTATTAATGTTTGAACCTTGGTTATAATTGTGTATATCTCTATCTATCTATCTATCTATTCCTCCTATGTTCAGTTTACTTATCCGTTAACCCCATTAATATTCGTTTACCACAAATTGTATATTTTTCATATGACTTTGTAATTCTTTATATTGTTACTATGTAAGCCGCATTGAGCCTGTCATGTGTGGGAAAGCGCGGGGTACAAATGCAATAAATAAAATAAAGTGTGCCAATGTTCATTATTACACGCTTATTAGTGAATAGGTACCATTGCATAACATGAGCAGTAAAACATTTACTGCATGTCCCATTAGCAAATGTTAGTAAATCTAGCCCTCTAAAGAGTAAGAATACTTAATGAATTAGGCCCCTTAAGGCAGCATTGTATGCTGCTGGCAAAACCAAATGACCAACAGTCCTCTTGCCCCAAGTCCCTCTTTTTTAGTCGCTCACTTTGCCCTCATCCATGCTCAGTCATCCACCCATCCTCTGTGTCTTCCAGAAACCACCACACTGTCCATAGCACTTTATTCTTTCATTCCATTCTCTCCCTGATACTGTCTCATCTCCCTTGTTCACCTGCTTCCCTGGATACCCTTCTAGAGCTTCCTAGCTCTGCTCTTATCCCTCACACTTGTAATTTGGTTTATTTGCTGCACTCTGCTGTTTGTGAGTGTGAACCACACAGCTCGGTAACTTGTTCTGGTTTTGGGGTGTGAAATCTTAGGAGACCAAAGCAGTAATTCTGTGCTGCATGGCTCATACTCACTCACAGCAGCTATGCAGTGGGGAGAGACTTAGTGTGTAGACAGAAGTGGCGGCACAAAATTCCCAGTACTGTTGGCAGATTTTTAGTTACCATGGTCACTTTGTGCTTGGGATTTATAAGGTTTGGAGCAGATACTAAACTCTGCAAAACCACCTATGACCTCCTCCAATACAGAAAAAATCTAAAAACCCACCTGTTCCAAAAGGCTTACCACCCCCCCTCCCGACGACCCAACTTAAATGCCTGAAATCAGCGAAACTACACCACCACAGTTCGTATTGATCATCAAACAATCTCATCTCTTCTTGCTATCCTCTATACGGCCCCACCACATGTTCCTTCATGTGGTCCCTACCCTTCCTACCCCAACTTAACCATTATCTGTATTTGCTTTACTCCGGAGTCTATTAACACCTCTCCGGTAACATGTAAGCCACATTGAGCCTGCAAATAGGTGGGAAAATGTGGGGTGCAAATGTAACAAATAAATAACCTAAAACCCATTCAGCCCTAACCATCTTCCCTTCTGTTCGGTTTTAATATCCCTTCCCTTGTTTAAAATTTTTTATGCGTGGCCCATGCTTTCTTTTTTTTTTATATAAATACTATGTCTATCACATCTATTAGGAGGCTATTGGTGCCCACTATCCTTTGTAAGGAAATATTTCCTTTAGATTACTCTTCTGTCATTACCCCACTCATTTCTTGATCCCCTCATTCTATAGCTGTTGAGACTGGAATGATTCATCAACATTATAGGAGGGAACAAGGATGGTGTAGCGCTGTACCAGTAATCTATCAAATTTTAATTACAACCCTCACATTCTGTTACAGAAGGCTTTATGCCAGTGGTTCCCAAACCTGGTCCTGGAGGTACCTCATGAGAGAGATATGCATGCAAATCCTCTCTCATTATTCATTGTGGATATCCTGAAAACCTGGCTGACTGGGGTGCCTCCAGGACAGGTTAGGGAACCCCAATGCTTTATGCTATTATGGTCTTGAGTAAGCAGTCTTGGACATTTATTTATTTATTTATTGCATTTGTATCCCACATTTTCCCACCTATTTGCGGGTTCAGTGTGGCTTACAATACATTGTGAGTCATGGAATTACATTGGTTACAATATGGTTATGGGTTATATAGAGAGGAG
Source organism: Microcaecilia unicolor (assembly GCF_901765095.1). Taxonomy (NCBI): domain Eukaryota; kingdom Metazoa; phylum Chordata; class Amphibia; order Gymnophiona; family Siphonopidae; genus Microcaecilia; species Microcaecilia unicolor. Next base: position 15,073,721 of record NC_044041.1, on the reverse strand, counting down.
TTATGGGAAGACAGTCGAAGTCAAACATATTTTGGGGAAACAAGTCAAAGTCAACCATAGTTTGGGAGTGGAACAGTAGAATGTAACAATGGGGAAGTGATCGGCGATATAAAACATATAGGGACAGGCTTACGAACCTCAACATGTATACGCTGGGGGACAGGAGATAATGGTAGAGACGTTTAAATATCTCTGTGGCATTAATGCACAAGAAGTCAGCCTTTTTCAAATGAAGAAAAACTCTGGAATGAGGGGGCATACAATGAAGTTAAGATGAAAGTTTTCGTTCATGGAAAGGTTGCTGGAAGTGTGGAATGGCCTCCCAGTGGAGATTGTGGAAACGAGGACTGTCAGAATTTAAGAAGGCATGGTACAAGCATGTGGAATCCCTTAGGAAAAGGAAGAGTTAGTAGTTACAGAGGATGGGCAGACTGGATGGGCCATTTGGCCTTTAACTGCCGTCATGCTTCTATGTGTTACTTTCTATGAGGTACAATAGTTTTATTCCCCCCCCCCCCCTTCCTTGAGCAAGTTATGGTTGTGGAAGGAGTATGCTTCCCCCTTCCTGGTATCAGTGAGGCACATGCTCTGTTCTTATTGGTTATTAAGACAGCGATAGCAGATAGCAGCTGTTAAATTTTGATACCTCATTTGCATTGTGTTGATGCAGGAGAGAATTGTATAAGATTGGCCTCATTAATTTGATTTAAAAATCCACATTAATTTTAGCGCAAAAAATGCCTTATGCCAATGGGCTTCAATCCCAGTCCTTGAGTGCTGTCAACAGGCCATGAGTATCTATGAAGATTTGTATACAATGAGGGTAATGGGTATGTAAATCTCTTGCATGTATGTTCCTTAGAGGTATCCTGAAATCTTGACCAGTTGGTGGCCCTCAAGGACTAGAAGTAAAGACCAAGGCCCTATACAGTGAATCAGTGCATCAGGTGGGATCAGTGCCAAGTGTGTGCCAAAACAGAGTGAAGTGTAATATGAGCTAACTTAACATGCAGCTTTTATCAAGAGGTGCTCTAAAAATAGCAGTGAAACTTAAATATAACAGAAGTCAAAATTTTTTTTTTTAAGGGCCAGTAGGTCCCATTGAGACACTGACCCTGAAGCATTGATTCCTATCAAGGGCAGAAGCATCCCCACTTGTTTCTACCCGAATGCTGCCACTTCCAAGAGGACAGCAAGGAGGCAGGATTGAGTACAGATTACTTTATTTTTATTTATTTATTGGGATTTATTAACTGCCTTTACCAAGGCACGGTGTACAGCAGGTACAGTTTAACATAAAACTTACAATTTTGCTAACAGCATAACAATAGTAAAACAACCAAGAATAATAAATGAGGTAAATTGAAAACAGTAAATTGAAACCTAATAGAACTACTGTGAAACAGTATCAAAAATATGCACATTTAACAGCACTGGAATGTTAGCATAATACTAATGGTACACCTAATAAGCATGCATTAGAACATTCAACTAACGTAGATATGATGCTAAAGATTTTCTACTTATGCCCCTAACTGAAACCAGTACTCTGGAGAATGAGTTGCAGTGGGAGTACATAGTGGGCTGGTACGTTACCAAGAATGGGTTCACTTGTGACTCCCTAGATCTTGGGAATCACTGTCTAGGATCTTCTCGAACTTGGTGTCCCTCATTGGGGAAACCTCGTCCAGGGGTCAAAATGTTTTTACAATTTCAGTGGAAGACAAATCCTTTAGGGCTGGTGTTGAGGTGTGATGTGTAGAAATATCATGTCTAGTGCACTTCACTGCGGTGGAAGTAATTGCATATGGATTTGCATGGAAAATATGCTCAACTGAACATGAATATTTTTTTTCTGTGCTAACATAGTTACTACAAAAGCTGGCCCAAGGGTGTGTGACACCTTAGCCAAACCTTCAGCTGTATGTTCCTCCTCTGCCCCCCACACTAAGAGGGTAGCTCATGGCCCTTCCCACTATATACAGCATCTTGCTTCTTCCCTACTTCCCTGCCCTGAAGAGTACAATAATTCCTGTCCCCCTTCATCTCCTTTTCCACATCTGCCATGAGGTGTCCAGCACCTCCCCTTCTTAACTCCACCAGGGTGTCACTGGTGAGGCAATCAGCCTGAGCAAAGTCACGGCTACCAGCGCGGGACCTTGAGCATCTGTGTGTACTGAATCTTCTCCGCTGCCCCAATTTGTGCTGCCCTAGGAGGGCGCCTAGTGTACAAGATTGGTAGTAATTTTAGCATGCAGAAATCAAAAGTTCCACAAGTCAACATCACCAACTTAATGTTCTAGTGGTAGAGATCACACACTGTCCTAGTGATTTAGAGATAGCTTTGAAATTGGGACAGCCTCCCACTCACATAATACTTAGCTTCCCTTTACCCAAGTGTGATTTGTGCAGCTCAGAAGTTTGGACAGCTCATGGTGTATAAGTTTCTAACCACTTGTTCTTTTAAGTTATCAGTCGCTTGCCACAGTGTCTTTGTGGGTAAGTAACTGTATAAACATGGAGCATTTCTGTTGACTGTGCAGCTGCTTTGAGTTCCAAATTGTATGTTTACAGCTTGAGATCATTAGATGGTAGAAGAGTTGTTGCATAATGCTAAAATGAGCAGCAAAAAAAACATCTTGAGCTTAACACATTTTTCCATTACAATTGTTTTTCATTCAGCGTCACTGAAGGATAGTTTGCCGTTTTCATGATTTTTATGCTATAGACTGATTTATCCTTTAGAGCTGACCAAAACTGCTTTTTCCATTACATAGCTTCTCAGTAGTCCAGAACCTGTGGGATAGTTGTGTCCATCAACCAGCAGGTGGACATAGAGAACTGAAAAGTGAGACATCAAACTTGGCATCCAGTCCAGCTCCTCAGTATTTTCTATGTCCAGCAGGTGGATGGACACACTTTTCAGCCTCTGATTCTGAGTGATTTGCTCCTGGTCCAGTTGGTCAGCTGGTCCCCAGTTGAGCTGGCAACTGGCTTGAGTCTGCAAAATCATATCTGGAGATCTTCAGATCCTGTCTCTGGTGCCCTGTGAATTTATTTCTTCTCTCCCTTCACTTCTCCCCTGTTTCTTTTGGAGTTTTCCTTTTCCAGTACTACAACCTTTAAAGAAATGACTGAGTTTGTGCCACTTTTGGAGTGGTAGGTGATATCTCCACAGAGAGGCTAATTCCTAAGGAGCTGCTTGTCCCAAATTTACAGACTTAAATTCCCATTAAAACTTTTATATCAAAAGCATTTATTTGGCGCAGTCTACAAGATCATGACTGCATTACTTGTGATCACATACTATATATCTATCTATCCATTCACACAGAATGCAAACGGTTGTTCCCCTCCAAAGACAATACAGTCTCTTGTGTTCTAGTAGTATAGTTGTTCGCTCTTGTCCATGCCTGTTGTACTCTCAAAATGGCTGCCATGACCTTTAGTGGCATTTTGAAAGCAGAGGAAGCATGGGCAGGAGCGACCGGATCATGCTTGCCCTGACTACACCCCTATTCTGCTAGGTATTGTAAGATAGCAACACTGTTTACATGCCATTTCCCAGTGGCTCTCAGATCATAGTCTTGTTTTGAATTGTGACAAGGCGGTGGCCTGTTGGCTGACTAGCCACTTACCAAGTTCTACTAGCCTTCTTCTGTTATTTGACATCCCAGTCAGCCCAGAACCAAGTTTTAGGTATTTAGGATTACTATTACTCCGGCCTCACTTTTGAGCCACAAGTCTCTGCATTAAGTAAATCAGTTTTTTCTTTTACGTCAATTACGATCAGTTTAGTTTGGTCTTTCTTTGACCATGATTCTTTTCATTTCTTAATTCTGTCTCTCTTCATAACATGGTTGGATTACTACAATATTATTTACTTAGGTATCTCTAAATACCTGCGTGCAAGACTCCAGACAGCGACAAAGACGACGAATAGTCTTTGTCCTTACATAAATTTGACAAGGTCACACCTGTTTTACTCTCTCATCACTGGCTACCAGTTTCCTACCGTATCAAATTCAAAGCACTACTATTGGCTTTTAAGGCATTCCATCAAGGCTCACCGCCATACCCGTCTTCACTGATGATCCCATATTCACCCGTAAGGATTCTCCGTGCAATAAGTGGTCATCAAGTGGTCCTGCCAGGACCTCGCTTTGCACATCTTGAAGTTACTCTTTATTGTTCCTCATCTGTGGAATTTTTTACCTTTAAACCAACAAAAAGAAGGTCCAAGTCTCCCGCCAAACGCATAAAACAACAAAGAAAGCGGGAGAAAAACCAAAATAGACCAGATAAAAACCGAAACACGGACCGTGTAGGGTCTTAATAAACTTTTTTGGTGCTCTTACTCTTTGTGGTTTTTATCTGGTCTATTTTGGTTTTTCTCCCGCTTTCTTTGTTGTTTTATTCTTTACCTTTACCCATGCATGGTGAATTCAACTTAAAGACCTTTAAATCCCTGTTGAAGGCATGGTTTTTTTTCAATAGGCATTTATGCGTGATTGAGGAGGCACATTGGGTTTGCAGTGCCTCAGAGAGAAAGTAAAAAGAAATTTAATGCACTGTTGTGTTAATCTCTTTCCTGTCAATTATTGTAGTTATTTTCTTTTAATTTCAAAATTATAAGTAATGTAAACCACTTTGCTCTGCTTGTCAGTTAAAGGCAGTATATCAAGTCATAAATAAGAGAGGCCCAAGGGGGGGGCACCTATAGGTGGGCAGGGAGGAAAGACAACTGCTCGGAGGGAGGGAGGCAAATAGGACAAAGCACACATTTTTGGCTTCCACCAAAAACACGCATTAGTTTAGGCTGAAACCATGGTGGTAGCCTTTTGATCGAAACTGAAACCAGACAGAAAATGGATTGTGGTAGTTTCGGCACCGTAACCAAAACCAAAATTCGGTTGGCCTCTTTGCTTTCATATATACTTCTGTATAGAAAACTGTTAAGATGGTGTTACCAAAGAGGAATGACTAAAAACAGGTGTATGGAAGAGCATGCTAAAATGGCAATGGAGATAATAGAACCATGTTATATGTCCTTTGCATTTTTCTCCCCTGGTTTCTAAGCTATCATTAAGAAGCACTGGAAAGTCTCATCAGTCCACTCTTTTCACACAAAGAACTTGTTTGCATTCAATAGAGGAAAAATTAAGCTATTTTATACCCTTTTAAGAATGTCAGGAGAGTTGTTGGAACATTTCTTGCTGTGGACATTGTAAAATCTATGATAGTAAATTGCAGGGTGTTGCTTCTGGTAATCTCAGTATGGGAAGAATTAGTCTTAAACATTGCAAAGTGTATACGTCTATGTTGTGTATGCAGAAGTTATGGCCTTGCAGTCAAGTGTATGTGGGGAAATCCACTTGGCATTCAAAGCTTATTTGGCAGAGCATAAATATAGTTTCACGTTGCTTAGAATAATGTTTTGGTTTGGTTTTTTCCATGCTGCATGGTAGTCTTGGATAAGGTTCCTGACTGCCAGCATAGCTGTGATTGTGGAGAAAGCTTTGTTTCAATTAGAACAAAAATGGATTTTTAATTTAATCTGGAGCCAGATGTTATGAATGCTTTCATCGCCTGGAAAGTTTTCTGTTAGCAGTGGTAGCAGATCAGCTGTCCTGTGTTTGGAGGCCTCTGATTAGATGTTTGAATTTGGAAACGGCGAGGTGGGGGGGAGGGTATATAAACTGCCACTGCCATGCTGAGGATGTGCCTTCATGAAAGTAGTGTAAGAATCAGTGGGCTGTTAATTGGAGCTGAAGAAATTTTAACATATTTTTGAATGATGATGAAAATTGAAACAAATGTTCATAGCTGATACTAACATCAGACGATATATTGATTGAAGGAGTATTATTTTTTTGGACCAAAAAGTGCAACGTACCTATAATACTCTATTTAAGGGTTGTTTATTCTGAGGTTCTTTTCTCCTTAATGGATGAAACTCTAATTGTGGCTCAAGAAGTAAAGTGGTGGCTGTTAATTTTGTGTATACCATGACAGTAATGAGGCTCCCTCCAAAGCCCCAGGGTATGTGGAGTATGATCTGTGTCTCAAACGTTAATGCTTTCCATAGTGCTTGAATTTTTTTTTTTTTTTGTTACATTTGTACCCCGCGCTTTCCCACTCATGGCAGGCTCAATGCGGCTTACATGGGGCAATGGAGGGTTAAGTGACTTGCCCAGAGTCACAAGGAGCTGCCTGTGCCTGAAGTGGGAATCGAACTCAGTTCCTCAGTTCCCCAGGACCAAAGTCCACCACCCTAACCACTAGGCCACTCCTCCACAAGCTTCCTTCTAGAGTTCATGAGATGTAACATGTATAGACAACCTGGCCAAGTGTGCGTTAAATTCTTTTCAATCAAGCCTTTGACTCCCACTACAATCAGAAATATTTCTGTATCTTTCTGCTACATTTTCTTAGGCTGACTGCATTTGTTGGTATTTAAGGATCTTTTCCCTTTTCGCCCTATTCACAGAATAATCACTTGGAACAGATATCTCTGTAATCAATGCTGTTCTAGTGGTTTTTTCTCTTGTAGAAGTATTTCTGGTTTCCTTGCATCCAGCTTTATTGGTTGGAATGAGGATGTCCCAGGTAGACAATGTGTATCTCAATGACAGAGTTACATGATCCATAGGTTGTAAATAAATAAGAGTAATTTGTCGAGTGGCGTCCTACCCTCACACTGTTGTTTGATGTTTATCATGTGGTGGGTCGTCAAAGGAGGGGGATCTTAGCGTTTCTTCGTTGTGCATCCATTATGGGGAATAAGACTGTATTATCTGTCTGGTTGTTAGCAGATCAGCCTACGCTGCAGACGTGGCGATCTCTGATCTCCTTGAGTGCAGTGGAACGTAAAGATGTAGAAGATCTAGCCTTGCAGAGAGGAGAACGCTTGTTTCAGTGCTGGTCTCCCTTCTGGGATACCTTGACACTGACAGCCCACAGTCTGATTCTGAATGGGTAAAGTCCACAAGGGAAGAGAGGGGGGTAAAGGGGTAGGGGAGGGTTATGGGTAGTAAGTCGAAGGGTCTAGCGGATGTTATAACAAAAGGAAAATGTTGGAATATGTTACAGTTGTCTGTTGTTAACCACAATACTCTTCTGAATAAATAGTTATTAAAAAAAAAAAGTAATTTGACAAGGATCTCTTAGATTTCTTTATTTGACCCCTTCCTTTTGCCACAAGACACTTTGTGGAATTTTTTGTGCCTGCCCATTGTGTGCTGCTACGTGAGATTAGCAGTATAGAATTCAGAGCTTGATGCACTAAACTCCCCGCAGTTTGCCTTTACCTTACCAATTCCGTTACCGCAAATCCTATTTTGAAAAAGCCGGGCGTGCATTAAGGAAATCGCGTGCAAATGAAATGCTCACTGTTACCTCATTTGCACACGATTTCCTTCACAGGGGGGGAAGCAAGTCATTCGAGCACGTGCAGAGCAACAATCGCTAAGCGTGGCTGCTCTGCCCGTGCTTCAGGTGGCCTTCATACATGCAGACAAGCTGCGTGTATGAAAGTAGTATTTTTTTTGGCCTCTGTAAAGTGAAGGAAGGTCTGGATCTCTAACTTCTGGGGGGAGATGACACCGAGCACAAATGGTGGCCCAAATCCCATTGGTATTGAGCAACCGGCACACACTACTTTTTTTTTTTTTTTTTTTTTTCGGGGTGTTACAATGGTTGGAGACAGCAGAGTTGTCAGCGGTTGTTGGATTCCCTTTGCTAAAAACCTTTGCAGGTAAATGAGCTCACTGGTTGAATTTCTTTGAGGGAAAGGTGGGAGGGTGGGAGTCTGAAAAACATATGGCGTCCAGGAAGTTTTAGAAAGTGATGATTCCATGCATCACCAATAGGAGCTAGCTCTATGTGCAGATCAGGAGGAGGGAGCAGCACTGAATACAGGGATCTTATCTGAGAACTTCATTTTGTGATCGTCTCTGTTGTTATACCGTGGCTGTCATTCTAGGCAATACCGACAGCTCCTGACCACCCGTTAAAATTTCAGCGGTAAAGGTAGGGGCTGCCTCTGTGCATTGCCTTGCGTGCACATTTATATAGTAATTAGCTCGTTATAATTTTGTATTCTGTTTTCGTTAGCTGCTACCGTGATAGGAAAAGAGTTTGGGGAACTCTTTTGTGCATGTCTTGCTGTACTTGCTCGCTAAACTGGCTAGAACCAGTTTAAAAACCACATTGCTGGCTCGGGTTTTGTGCATCTGAGCCTCAGTTTCTTGGTTTATTATCCCAGTGGCTGTGGCACTTCATGCTTCCTGCAGACAGGCATGATTTACACTTCCCTTAGGACAGTTTTGGTTCCTGCAAAAGCAGCCATGTTATCCTCCTGTCCTGGTGACTCAAGTGATTAATTTAAAATCCGGTTTAGCAATTTTTTCTTTCTGGGTTAAGAAGTTATTCTTGTTGTAACACCCAGGAAGGGAGGACAAGAGTGTGAGTGTGTAAAGTAAATGAAAGGCTCTACAAATAACTATCCTAAGCCTTAATTGAAAAGTATGAAGGTAGAAGACATTAAGTCTCGCTTGTTGAGGCACGCATTGTATTATTGCTACCTTGCTACTCTGCTTTTACTGAATAAAAATATCACCAGAGCCGCCTTGTAGCCGGATGTTAAATGAGGTGTGAGTTTTTTTTCCTCAAAAATAGATATAAAGGCTTCTATATACATTCATCAGCCGCACCTAAATTCAATAAAGCAGATTTCTCTTGTCCTCTCCCTCGCTGGTATTCAAGTGTGGGTCTGAACTAAAAGATGCAGAAACTGAGAAACCTGCATGTGTGGAAGTTGAGCACCCTGCAGCGGAACCAGTGGGGGCATGATGAAATGAGCATCGTCAGTCTGTACGGGAAATTGTGATCTTGGATGTCCTTGGTGTAGCTTATGGCTCATTGTAGGGCTTTACGGACATCACATAAATCTGATATGAGGAGGCCATTGAGATGCAGCTGCCAGTATTAGGTACTGTTGTGGGCTGCTTGTAGCTTGATTTTGGATTTTTTTTTAATATGTGTTCGGACATCCAAGCTGTAGTAGTCTCACGAGAGAATGGATGGATTGTTGTGTAATCTGCTTTGCACTGGTAATACTTGAAAACGAAATATAAATGCTAAAGAAAAGCAAGAAGATTAAACCCCTCTGCTTGACCAAAACCTTCATACTCTCTATGGTGGTTTTCTACATTTTGGACCCATACTTTTGATTGTATAATACTACATGTGTGTAAACTGTCCGCTTGTTGAACACCTTCCAAGAAACGAGCTGTACCATCCAGAATATCCCTGGTTTATAAATAACTGTTCTACTGGTGACCTGTGCGGTGTCCTTCAGATGGCAGTAGTCTCCTGATGACCGTGTTCATGCAGTAAACTAGTACCAGAGCAATTTGCTCTGGTTTGGATCCTGGGATGTAGCATGTCTATTGTGAGAATGTGCTTGCAGATAGGTCCTTGAAATTTTGTAGAAATCGGATATACACGGCAGTGTGAATCTGTCCCAGAGGTTCTGCAGTTGGGCTAAAGCTTGGTTAGGATAGTTATCTTCTGCATCTTCTAATTCTGTAGTAAGACAGATGGTAGACTTTTTAAGATGCTTCATTGGCAAGCTGATAGGGACTTGTCAGTGACTGGAAATGCCTTATCTTACTAGACCAGTCCAGACTGATGAATTATATCCCCCTCCCCCCCCCCCCCCCCCCCAATCAGCAGATATTCTTGCTGTATATCACATTGGATAAATTTCTTCAAAAAGGTGGTAAATAAATCCTGTTGGACATTAAGATTTTGATGACATCAGTATAAGTCAGGGGTAGGCAGGTCAGGTTTTCAGGATATCATAGTAACATATAGTAACATAGTAGATGACGTCAGAAAAAGACCTGCACGGTCCATCCAGTCTGCCCAACAAGACAAACTCGTATGTGCTACTTTTTGTGTATATCTTACCTTGATTTGTAACTGTCATTTTCAGGGCACAGACCGTACAAGTCTGCCCAGCACTATCCCCACCTCCCACCACCAGCTCTGGCACAGACCGTATAAGTCTGCCCAGCACTATCCCCACCTCCCACCACCGGCTCTGGCACAGACCGTATAAGTCAAACATAGATAATCTGTTCAGCGATAAAAATTTTCATAGTATGGCCCAGTATGCTACTTATAATGTTGACATATTATACATTAAAACATCTTATTGGATGCCATAGGGGGGTAAGCGGAGGTGGAACTTATAGGCAAATAAGAGTAACGGGAATTACAAAACAAGGGGACTAACTTAAATTCGCATGTGAAGTCAGAAATATGTGTGAATATAATCTCAGCTAGGGTAGTGCAGAATATGTAGTTGATATTAGTCCTTGTGTGTGACTAGCAAATTAGTTGCTGCTTCCGTGAAAGGCTTGGGAGAAGAGCCAAGCTTCACTCGCTTCCTGAACTAGAGAGAGTCTTGGGTTAGATGAAGTATTCGAGTGTGGGGCTACTCTAGAGGAGGCTCATTGGTGGGTGTCAATCGTGTGGTGCTTTGTTAGAGAGTGTGTGATTAGTGACACTCCTTGGGAGGACCTTGGAGGGACATAATGAGATCCTGTTCAAGTACTCCGGCTTTTTTGGAGAGCATGTGATTAGGGATACTCCTTGGGGAGGACCTTAGTGGGGCATAGAGTGAGATCCTGTTCAAGTACTCTGGCCTATTTCCTTTAAGGGCCTGCAGATCAGACATTTTTAAATCTTAGCCTGGTACTGTATTGGTAGCCAGTGTCTTGAATGGTCCAATCCAGTCTGCCCAACAGTCAAATTCATTATCAGCTGAAGGTTAAATTCAACAATGTTACTTATAACCTGTCAGTCCTACAAATAGGTGGGAAAATGTGGGATACAAATTTTTATTTTTTTATTTTAGTAACAAATAAATCAATTGGAGCTGGTGCAAACCCTTTGTAGTCAAACTAATGTAGTCTAAAGGCCTTGAGTGGGCAGGAACTCTGCTTCCCTTTGAATTTTGCTGATTTAAGCATAACTCCGGGCCCATATCTGTTTCCAAGCAACTCGGATTACAGAACTCAGCTCATGTGGCTTTAATTGTGGAAGGCACAACTGCCAGCAGTGGCATCTGATAGACAAATGGCAGAGGATCTTCTAATAGAGTAGAATATCTCAACTCAGTCCTCAAGACACTCCAAACCAGTAGCCATGAGAAATTTGCATGCACTGTCTCCATTGTATGCAGATTTGTCGTATCCTGAAAACTTGGCTGGCTGGGTGTCTCCTGAGGACTGGGTTGAGAACCCCTATAATTGAGGAACCATGAGCAATCTAATAATTTCTAAACTATGTCCATACAGGCATTGGCCCCAGTTCTGGAGATTGCTCAGTAGCAGATACCTTGATCAGGCCTGAAGTACAAACTGAGACAGAGAGCAAGGAATATCTTAGAGGACCTGTGTGCAGTTGGCATTTTACTTCTGGGAGTATTTGAAAATTCACAGCCATTTGAAAATTCTGCAGCACTGGTTTTCAAAATAACACGGTATAATTGAGACACCAATTAAACTACAGTACAGAAAAAAAAAATGTTTTGTCAAAGATGCATAGTTTTAAGAATTCAGGACAGAAATTATCCTGGACTACTGTAATACACCATAACTAGAAGTACAATTTTGGGGGAATTTTACTTAATATGTAAAGCCTGAGGTAAGCTTTGAGGTGCAGGTAGTGTTGAACTTTTGCAGCTGTCCATATTTGTGATAACAGTTGTTTGCCAAAAGTAGCAGAAATTTCAGGAGTCTTCTAGCAGCTCAGGGCTCTTCAAATTGTCAAATTTAAAATCTGCAAAAAACCCCAAAACAAACTAATTAGATTCCGTCACCCCCAGCACCTACTCCCGTGTGCTCACCAATTCTTCCCAGTCAACTAGCAGCCTCAACAATCAAGCTTTATTCTCCACAACCAGACAGCCTGCTCTCTCTCCACCTCCCAGCAGTAATTCATCCTCCATCTAGCCCAGTGTCCTGTTTCTAGCAGTGGCCATCCAGGTCACAAGTACCTGGCAGAAACCCAAACAGCAGCAACATTCCATGCTACCAATCCCAAGTTAAGTAGTTGCTTTCCCATGTCTGTCTCGATATCAGACTATGGACTTTTCCTCCAGGAACTTGTCTAAACGTCTTAAACCTAGATATGCTAACCACTGTTACCACATCCTCCAGCAATGAGTTCCTCCTGTTACCTATTATAGGTACTGCCAAGCTCAAACACTAAGCTGTGTGGTACTAAAATACCTTACTGTTCAGAACTACAGCAGTAGAGAAAAGCTGGGATAACTGAGGAGCCCCACAGCTTCATTTCTTTGATATTGAGGATTAGAGGGCTGGCATTAGGTGATGACAAACAGGGCAATTGTCTGGGGGTACTCGTACCACAGGGAGCCCCAGGCTTGCCTCAAGCTGAAGGGAGGCATAGCTTGCAGGTGGTCCCCTCCTCAGTTGCTTGCCCTAGCTAGGCTTCTGAATGTTGAACACCAGCCTTGCAAGAATCATCCACAATTATGCAGGGAAGGAGAATTGTGTTGCACAGACCCCCCCCCCCCCCCCCCCCGACTAACATTTGAAGCATAGGTACTTGACATGCAATATGCAAGGAACTGCATGCACAAATGGTCATCATTGGTCCAGGTTAGTATGATAGGGATGAGAGAGCTTTAAGTTCCCTGGAGTGAGTTTTGAGCAGGGCTGTGGAGTCAGTACACCAAATCTTTGACTCCGACTCCCATGTATGGTAAATCTAAGAGAAATTTGATAAATTACAGACAAGATATTTATGTACAAAAATTAGGACTAATACAGCACAAAATATATTTATGTGAAGTTTTCGCAAAGAACCCAAACAAAAAAATATAAAATAAGTTTACCATACATTATACAGTTGACTTATTTTTTTTTTGTTTTGTTTTAAAATTAGTACATTTTTACCCTTTTCTTTTTGTTTTGAAGTTGATACATTTTTACCCGCTCCACAAACCTGATTTTGAGAGAAAATGAAGTGAAAAACCTGCCCTGTAGTGCTTCACTACCATCCTGTGATTTTTGGAGTATATCTCTTGGAATACTACACAGTAAACTCATAAAAGTGAACATCAGCAGCCATGCTAATTCTGCATTAGTTCAAAGATGTGATTTGTGACATTCTGTGCATAAAGAAGTGACTGTTAGAACACACTGCAAGTGACTTCACTTGTACTAGATCAGATTTATACTTGGTAACTGTGATATGGTTAGAGTAGCTGGCTGAATTGGAGGGAGCCTGGTTCAAATCCCACTGCAGCTTCTTGTGATCTTGGGCAAGTCACTAAATATTCCATTGCTTCGGGTACAAACTCAGATTGTGTGTCCTTTAGAGACAGAAAAATACCTACTGTATCTGAATGTACACCACTTCAATAGCTTTTGGGCTTGCAGGCAGTATATAAGAAATGTAAATATCGTATGACTCATCATTGCACACAACATGAGCCCATCAAATCCTCTCTCATAAAATTATTTTAAATATGACTTGCTTCCAGAGGAACTACTCAAAAAAGTTATAGTGGAATTAGAAAAGGTACAGAGAAGGGCAATGAAAATGATGAAGGGGATGGGACAACTTCCCTATGAGGAAAGGCTGAAGCGTCTAGAGCTCTTCAGCTTGGAGAAGAGATGGCTGAGGGGAGATGGGATACAGGTCTATAAAATGATTGTAGTGGAATGGGTAGACGTGAATCATTTGTTTACTCTTTCCAAAAATACTAGGACTAGGGGGCATGCGATGAATCTACTACTACTACTACTTAACATTTCTAAAGCGCTACTAGGGTTACGCAGCGCTATACATTTTAACATGGAAGGACAGTCCCTGCTCAAGGAGCTTACTCAATGTAGTAAATTTAATACGAATCGGAGAAAAATTTTCTTCACTCAACTCAACGTGTAATTAAACTCTGGAATTCGTTGCCAGAGAATGTGGTAAATAAGGTTAGCTTAGCAAGGTTTAAAAAGGGTCTGGACAGCTTCCTAAAGGAAAAGTCCATAGACCATTATTAAATGGACTTGGGGAAAATCCACTGCTTATTTCTGGGATAAGCATCATAAAATGTATTGAGTTTTCTGGGATCTTTCCAGGTATTTGTGACTTGGATTGGCAACTGTTGGAAACAGGATACTGGGCATGATGGACCTTTGGTCTGTCCCAGTGTGGCAATACTTATGTACTCAAAGCTATTTCTAAAAATTTGTGAAGTACTGAGGTACAAGATGGGTTTTGCTGTTTGCTGACTGTACTTGCATTATTGCACAAAACACAGTTTAGGTTTCTGATAAAACAACTTGTCATCTTACAAAAGTTTTTATTTTGGACCTCTCTGAATTGTTGTAGGAGCATCACCCTATGAAGCTTTAGCTAACAATAATTAACTTCCTTTACTGGATTTCCTTGCCTTGTGGCGTAAGATACTTAAAACCCTGCTTTTCTTAGTTCAAGTCCAGTGAAACATCTTTAACTAACTTACCAGGGAAGCTCAAATTGCTGTACAGGGCCCTTTTTGTTATAACTGCTCAAAGCAAGTCTGTCAAGTTCATGAGGACTCTTTAGTGCGGATGAAGCATTGTAGGGTTTTAGGCAAATTCCTCCTTAGGCCAGTACAGATAAAATTTACTGTGGGGTGTAATATTCTAGCCATTATATCACTCACAGTACACAAGTACATTACTCTCAGTGCAACAAAGAATACACATTAAGGTACTGATGATTGTATACCGGATGTTGTATGCTCCTGCACCATATTATTTGAAACGAGCTATGTCCATCTACCAGCCAAGATGGGTATTAAGATCAGAGACTGCCATGCGACTGTCAACAGATGAGGTATTGCGTTTACATCATGCTGACACAAGGACTTCTGCATTTGTGTCTGCGGGAACGCTCTCCCTGTATAGTTTTGCCTTTGTGATAATCTTGTGCCATTTAAAAAAAAAAATTGAACTAAGCTTTTTGTGGCTTTGGGTTTTTTTTGATAATTTTTCTGATATTGTGGGGATTTTGTTGTGTGTTGTGCTTCGTATTTTATGCTATAATGTGTAATGGTTTATGCATACCACAAAGATCAACAAATGTAAACTCCACACAAATAACCAGAATTGTCTTATAATATTTGCTTGTTACACTACTATCATGCTTTATCATTATCATGTTACCCAAGATCCTTCTGTAATACTAAATGTCTATTTTCTCATATTTCCACCATTCATGACGTAAGCCACATTGAGCCTGCAAAGAGGTGGGATACAAATGCAATAAATAAATGTTTTATTGGAAACCGCCTAATTTTAGGTGGTCTATAAAAATTTGAAATAATAATCATTTCAGTGTTGTCTGTAGTCCCTCCCCTGGCTCCATCCCTTGTCCGACATCACATCCAGTGTTGTAACCTAGCTTATTTCCTGCGAGTTTGGGCTTGCTTTTTGAAATTGCATGTTTGTTTGTTTGTTTTTTTCTGAACTCGCATGTCACCTTGATAACATTGCAAGTAAGGTCTCAGCCGGTGCTCAGTCCCGCCTTTTCCTGTCTTATTTCGTTTCCTCATTGGCTATCGAAGGAATTAATCACAAATTGTACCACCCCTGTATTAGGGCTGCCTTCTGACACCCGGGACATACTTTATAAGACAAACCAAAAATTGGGCTTATTTTTAGGAACTGATAGTTTGTTTTTTAAGCATAACGTGCTTATTTTCCATGACTACTTGGCAACACTGATCACATCCTCTTCCTGTGCAAACTAGCAAGCAACGTGATGGGGAAATGTAGGATTTATCTGCTCATCAAATTTATACTTCTCATGTTTAAATGCATAATTTGTACATCTAATCTGTTGTGATGTTAGATTGTGATCTGTGAAGGGCGTTGTTAATGATGTAGACAAAAATCAAACTAAATCTGGGCACTTTGATTTAAGACACTATCTCCTTCACCTCTTTGCAGGCTGGAATATTTCTTCTCCTAGTAGAGCTGATTTTGCCGTCAGTTGTGGTTAAATGGAAGGAACAACAGAACAATAAGTTTTATGTATGAGCTTGGGTTATTTTTATTTAGGGGTGTGGTTCAATAATGCAGGATTTTAACTTGTGCTACACTAAATGCAAAGGCTGCAGTGAGAGCAGAATGCATAGTGTAATGCCAAAAGATCATCCCGAACTTTTCCTCAATCTCCACTTCCCTAAGTGCAAAGGCATAAAGTACAAAGTACTACATGCATCAACCTTCTCCTATATGAGCACGCAATTCTGGAATACACTACCACTCAACCTGAAAACGATCTACAAATTAACCGACTTCCGCAAACGATTGAAGACTTATCTCTTTGAAAAAACTTACTGCAAGGACCAAAACACATGAACTCCATACACACTAATAGAAATGCATCAATACACGCTCTTCTGAATTCTCTTCCCCTGTATTCTCGCCACACCTGAAATCTATCCACAGATAAAGTTGTCATACCCTAACGCCCTCTTGCTATTATTCGATCATCCTATCATTTCCCCAATGTCACATTCAATAATTTCCATGCCCCAAAGATGTTTTGACTTGACTTAGTCTTCCATAACTCTTCACAATGTAACCTATAATTGCATTGTAACAAACTGTATTTCCATCATTCATAATGTATTGTAAGCCACACTGAGCCCGCAAATAGGTGGGAAAATGTGGGATACAAATGCAATCAAACATATAAACGGCGAGTGACCGACTCACTCGCAAATGCGCAGTAGAGACTTCCCTCTCTGTCCCGTCCCCGCGTCAATACGTGATGACGAGGGCGGGACAGAGAGGGAAATTGCGCCGCCGAGGTTGATACCGCTCCCCCCCCCCCCGCCTGAGGTCGCCGCTACCGTTACCCCCCCCCCCCCCCCCCCCCCCCCACACACCCGGGCCCTCTCTCTGCTACTAAACTTACACATCCATTTGCCGGAACGCAGCAAGCACATCAGCTGAGCTGCCGTCGGCCTTCCTTCCCTGCCTGTGTCCCGCCCTCGCTGACGTTACGTCACAGGAGGGCGGGACACAGGCAGAGAAGAAAGGGCCGACGGCAGCTCAGCTGATGTGCGTGCTGCATTCCCGAATGGATGTGTACGTTTAGTAGCGGAGAGAGGGCCCGGGCCGGGTGGAGGGGTGGCGGTGACTCCGGGGGGGGAGGGGGGGGGGAGCGGTAGAGGTGGCGACCTCGCGGGGAGGGGGAAGGAAAACCCCAATACCAGCCCGTTTTTACGGGCTCAACGGCTAGTAAATAAATAAAATAAATGTGTTGGAATCCTGACCTTTTGCTTGTTTTTAGTCTTGTATGCAGTCAGCAGCATTCTTGGCAGATGTAGGAATGGGGGGAGGTGTATTAATCTGATTGCTGAGTTTCCTTGCATTTTGTAATTTGGAGACACATTTTGACGTGTACTGCCTGCAAGTAATGGCCATTCAGTGGGAAAACTTACCCTTTTTATACTGTACGCAGCGCCTCCCAAATAGGGTTGCAGAATCATGTTTGGGGTTGCTACCTGGCTGTGCTGTAAATAGAAATGTCATTGACGTGTATCTGTGGCCATAACAGGGTTGTGGCTACAAAGTGTGATAAATGTTGTTTGTGTATTTCCAGAGGATTTCCTGTCTTGAGTTTCTCTACTTTCACTGTCCCAAGAGCTCTGTCTTTGGCTCCTAAGGTGGTAAAGGCTGCTAATTTCAAGGAGTGCTAAGTGGCATTTACTGACTTGAGTACACTGTAGTTAAGCTTAGGCAGAAAGTATTAAATAAGGTGATTTGATGCTTTGATAGGTATGCTTTGAAAAGTGTGGAGGGCACAGAAGGGCAGAGCCTTATAGATTTAATCAGCCATTCATAGGGATACTGTCACAGGAGTTTTGGTGATTCCCCAGTATAGACTTGTATATGCATGTAGGTACACTGTATGTAAATGATATCCGAGGGCAAGCAGGCCATATTCTGACATGTGGGTGACATTATCCACGTTGCCTGGTGCAGAGCTTAAAAAGGCTACTAGAGTTTTAAGAGCACATGCAGTGACCCACTGAGTATGCCTGAGTGCCTTCCCACCTGCTGTGAGAACACAGGGCCATCAATATCATTTGCAGTGAGGATAGAACACTTTTGTCCCGCGCTACTCAGGTTTCGTTCCTTCAGGTTTATTTTCTTTAGGAAATTTTCTTCTTCCTACCAATATAGTTTTCATTTTTCTCCACTTTTAAGTTCTTTATTTTTGCTGCGCTCAGTAGGCCCTCTTTTTCTGGTGCTTGCCCCCTTTTTTCAGTCACCATCGAGCAATTTGATTTGGCCATGGCTGTTTCCCGTTCCATGTCATCAAAGGTTCCCAGTGGCTTTAAGCACTGTAGCAATAGGACCGTCTCTGGAAAAGACACACTTTCTTGGGTCTTCAACATTTGGGGCCTAAACATTCCTCTTCCAGCTGTGTTCTTTTCCTTCCTAAGAAGAGAAGAACCCAGCTGGCCAGAAAGGCTCAAAGGGAAAAGATTTTTGGAGCCTGATCCAAAATCTTGGCATTGGTATTTGCATCGACATTGGTAGTTGCATCAGTCTGTATGACCGAGACCTGTCACAGACATTGGGAGTGGACGTGCATTGAGTCTCCACATCTGCCATTCCCATCTGACATTTGCTGGGCTTGATGGTCAGACGGGCCTCTCTGATCCTGTCTAATACTCCACTTAAATGATCAGGTGGTCATCTCAAGTCTGACTGTACACAGCAATGTTGTCAAGATAAGCCCTAGCATTTTTCCAGAGTCCATCTAACAGATGATTCACCAAGCACTGAAATGTACCAGGGACATAAGTATATACAGAAGTACATAAGTATTGCCATACTGGGAAAAACCAAAGGTCCATCAAGCCCAGCATCCTGTTTCCAACAGTGGTCAATCCAGATCACAAATACTGGCAAGATCCCCAAAAAGTACAAAACATTTTATACTAATCCCAGAAATAGTGGATTTTCCCCAAGTCCATTTAATAACGGTCTATGGACTTTTCCTTTAGGAAGCCGTCCAAACCTTTTTAAAACTCCGCTAAGCTAACCGCCTTTACCACATTCTCTGGCAACGAATTCCAGAGTTTAATTACACGTTGAGTGAAGAAAAAGTTTCTCCGATTTGTTTTAAATTTACTACATTATAGCTTCATCGCCCTAGCCGCTTTAGCCTTTCCTCATAGGGAAGTCGTCCCATCCCCTTTATCATTTTTGTCGCCCTTCTCTGCACTTTTTCTAATTCCACTTTATCTTTTTTGAGATATGGCGACCAAAATTGAACACAATATTCGAGGTGCGGTCGCACCATGGAGCGATAAAAAGGCATTATAACATCCCCAGTTTTGTTTTCCATTCCTTTCCTAATAATACCTAACATTCTATTTTCTTTCTTAGCCGCAGCAGCACACTGAGCAGAAGGTTTCAACGTATCATCAACGACGACACCTAGATCCCTTTCTTGGTCCGTGACTCCTAATGTGGAACCTTGCATGATGTAACTTTAATTCGGGTTCCTCTTTCCCACATGCATCACTTTGCACTTGCTCACATTAAATGTCATCTGCCTAGATGCCCAGTCTCCCAGTCTCGTAAGGTCCTCTTGTAATTTTTCACAATCCTCCCACGATTTAAAGACTTTGAATAACTTTGTGTCATCAGCAAATTTAATTACCTCACTAGTTACTTCCATCATTTATAAGTATGTTAAAAAGCAACGGTCCCAGCACAGACCCCTGGGGAACCCCACTAACTACCGTTGTCCATTGAGAATACTGACCATTTAACCCTACTCTGTTTTCTATCTTTTAACCAGTTTTTAATCCACAATAGAACACTACCTCCTATCCCATGACTCTCCAGTTTCCTCTGGAGTCTTTCATGAGGTACTTTGTCAAACGCCTTCTGAAAATCCAGATACACAATATCAACCGGCTCACCTTTATCCACATGTTTGTTCACCCCTTCAAAGAAATGTAGTAGATTGGTGAGGAAAGATTTCCCTTCACTAAATCCATGTTGACTTTGTCTCATTAATCCATGCTTTTGAATCTGCTCTATAATTTTGTTCTTAATAATAGTCTCTACCATTTTGCCCGGCACCGACATCAGACACTCACCACAGTAAATTCATAAAGGCCAAATGGAGTAATAAATGCTGATCTCTCCTAAGCAGCACCTGTTAGGGGGATCTGCCAGTACCCTCAACTAAGGTCCATTGTGGTCAGGTACCGGGCCCCAGCTAAGTGATCTAGCAACTCGTATATCCGGGGCATCAGATAGGCGTCGGATACAGTACATTTCATTAAGCCTCCTGTAATCCACACAAAAGTGGGTTGTATCATCTTTCTTAGGAACAAGAACTACAGGAGAAGCCCAGGGACTATGAAACTTTATTGACACCTAGATCTAGCATCTCATCAATCTCCTGCTTCATTTGCTTCTCCACCTCAGCAGATATTCAGGAGTCACTTTGCTTCAGTGGTTTGTCACCAATGTCTATATTGTGATTAGCCAAATTAGTAATTCCTTGTTTAGTGGAAAAAACATTAGCATACATTTGCAGTACTGGTTCTACAGTAGTTACTGTTTCTGAGTGGGGGTTAACTGCTCTCCCACTGGTAATGGCTCTGCTTGGAGGTATGGGTTCATTATCCAGACACTTCTGCTAGGCGGTATACAGTTAGTTCCATGGCTGTGTGATCTGTATAGGCCTTTTAAAATACTTACAGCACAGGTACGCTGCTTTCTGTCGAGAGTCTATAGATATAACATAGTTGTGACGTACTGGGACTAAAACAAGTACCTGCTGGCCCTTGTGAAACTCTGTTTCAGGCTTTACGATCATACCAGGTCTTTTGCTTAGTCTGGGCTGCCTGCAAATTATCTCTGACAAAGCCCACAAGTTCTTCCAATCTCTTCCACATATTAACTTATTCAATTACAGGGGTGTCAGAGGTGTCAACTTCCCCTCCCAACGTTCTCTTAGGTCAAGGGGCCATCTCACCCTACAGCCATAAAGCAGCTCAAATAGGGAGAACCCGGTAGACTCCTGGGGTACTTCTCTATATGCAAACATTAGGTAGGACAAGTACTTTTCCCAGTTCCGGTCTCCCAACTCCACAAAAGTCTTTAACATATGTTTTAATGTCCCATTAAATCTCTCCACCAATCCATTAGTTTTAGGGTGATTATAAGAACATAAGAATAGCCACACTGGGTCAGAGCAGTGGTCCATCTAACCCAGTATCCTGTTTCCCAAATAGTGGCCAAGTGCCTGGCAGAAACCCAAATCGTGGCAACAATCCATACTACAAATCCCAGGGCAAGCAGTTGCTTCCCATGTCTGCCTCAGTAGCAGAGTATGGACTTTTACTCCAGAAATTTGTCAAAACCTTTTTTAAACCCAGATACGCTAACCGCTGTTACCACATCTTTCGGCAAAGAGTTCCAGAGCGTTTAACTATGCATTGAGTGAAAAAAAATGTTTGCTTCTGTTTGTTTTAAAAGTATTTCTATGTAACTTCCTCGAGTGTTCCCTAGTCTTTGTACTTTTGGAATGAGTAAAAAATCGATTTACTTCTACTCATTCTACACTACTCAGGATTTTGTAGACCTCAATCATATCTCCCCTCATCTGTCTCTTTTCAAAACTGAAGCGCCCTAACCTCTTTAACCTTTCCTCATACGAGAGGAGTTCCATCCCCTTTTGGTTGCTCTTCTTTGAACCTTTTCTAATTCCAGTATATCTTTTTTGAGATACGGCGACCAGAACTGAATGCAATACTCAAGGTGCGGACGCACCATGGAGCGATACAAAGGCATTATAGTATTTTCAGTATTATTCACCATCCCCTTCCTAATAATTCCTAGCATCCTGTTTGCTTTTTTTGGCCGCTGCCACACACTGAGCAGATATGGTGTGGTATGTACAGATTTCACTCCACAGTGTGCCCACAGATTCTGGATCAACTCAGACATAACTGTGTCCCTTGGTCTGAGAGTATTTCTCGTGGATAGCCTACCCAGGAAAATATTTCTGCTTCTATTGAGGATAAGGCTACTGCTTTAGGATAGTCCAAGAAAACAGCAGGGTAATCGATCTGCAAACTCCAAGATGGACATCAAACGAAGCAGATACGTATATGGAAAACAATATTTAATTGATATGGATCAATAAAAAATTAACAAGTCTGTTGATATTGGGATTAATGGTATAGTGGTTCAACAAAGCTTTCACACCTCCTCAAAGTGGGAGCATGTCTCCATAGACAGTCCTTGGAATGCTTCAGATGCTCAACCAGTGAGCGTTCCTCCCATCGCACCCAGTGTTTCTTGAGAATATCATTAAGGCGACAAATTTTCTCAAAGGCAGTTAGATATCTATCAATGTCCCCTCGAGCATCTGAAAACTGTGCAAACAAGTTGGGCCCAATCTGCGCTATGGATTCTGCCTCTTGGCCTCAGCCCAGAGGATGGGCTGTAGCTTTGGATATGAGCCATTGCCATCTCCAACTTCATTTTGTGTAGATGGAATTCCTGCTGTTCACGCCACAGTTGGTCTTCCTCTGGCCGCTGTCACTCTACCATGTAGATCTGCCAGATTTCAGCTGGCGTGGCATCCAGTCCTGCCAACTCACAGGCCTTTGCCCACAAGGAGTCTGGACTCCCCCTCCCAAGAGAACTCTGCAGTCATTGCTGCCTGGATGTCCAACCGCCACCTGAAACTGAACATGGCCAAGACCGAACTTATTGTCTTCCCACCCAAACCCACTTCTCTCCCTCCACTCTCTATCTCAGTCGATGGCACCCTCATCCTCCCCGTCTCATCTGCCCGCAACCTCGGAGTCATCTTCAACTCCTCCCTCTCCTTCTCTGCGCATATCCAGCAGATAGCCAAGACCTATCGCTTCTTTCTCTATAACATCAGCAAAATTCGCCCTTTCCTTTCTGAGCACACCACCTGAACTCTCATCCACTCTCTCATTACCTCTCGCCTTGACTACTGCAACCTACTCCTCACTGGCCTCCCACTTAGCCATCTATCCCCCCCTTCAATCCATTCAGAACTCTGCTGCACATCTTATCTTCCACCTGGACCGATATGCTCATATCACCCCTCTCCTTAAGTCACTTCACTGGCTTCTGATCAGGTACCGCAAACAGTTCAAGCTTCTCCTACTAACCTACAAATGCACTCAATCTGCAGCCCCTCATTACCTCTCTACCCATATCGCCCCTTACACTCCTACCCGAAACCTCCGCTCACAGGACAAATCCCTCCTCTCTGTACCCTTCTCCACCACCGCCAACTCCAGGCTCCGCCCTTTCTGCCTCGCCTCTCCATATGCTTGGAATAAACTTCCTGAGCCCATACGCCAGGCCTCCTCCCTGCCCATCTTCAAATCCTTGCTCAAAGCCCACCTCTTCAATGTCGACTTCGGCACATAACCACTACACCTCTATTCAGGAAATCTAGACTGCCCCAACTTGACATTTCGTTCTTTAGATTGTAAGCTCCTTCGAGCAGGGACTGTCCTTCTTTGTTAAACTGTACAGCGCTGCGTAACCCTAGTAGCACTTTAGAAGTGTTTAAGTAGTAGTAATTAGGAGGTGGTATTAATAGCAACTGTTGAGTCGCTAGATTTTACAGTCGTGAGCAGGGATGGGGGTGGCAGCTGTGGGGGAAAACTTGTGCATAGCTTACTGGCATGTGTCTTCCAATCATCTTTGTGTATATGTACAGTACAGTATATTATATGTTCTGAAAGGAAGGCGAGAGGGAAGGTATCAGTTTCTGTGATTCAAAAGCTGGAACTGCCTCCTCCATAGAAATACATTGGGCTATTTAAAAAAAAAAAAAAAAATGTTCTCTGTAATCCAATGTGACCCATTTTCAGACTGTCATCACTGGTTTTTCCTCACATCAGATCTGGTCCCATTCTATTACATTTTTAGTTACTTTTCCTCAAATGGACAAGTGCATATTCTCTCTGAGACAGGGGGGAATCCAGCTACAACTGGGTGATGTGATCCTAGTGGTTCCTCAAGGTGGTGTTCTCCTTTAACTCAGAGAAGCCTTTGAAAGGCTGCACCCCTCCTTCTCAGTCTTTCTTACCATTCCACTGAACAACGGGTCGGGTCGTACTTAATACACAGAAAACCCTGGGTCTAAAACAGCTACAGCAGGATGTCTACAGATGGAGGTCCTTCAGGATCCATGGGTTCCCGACAGCATGGCTCCCAGCTGCCTCCCCTCCAAATGGTCCTGAAACCAGCACCTGTGGGACGAAAATCCTCAGAGTCGGCCTCCTTCCATGCCCTCAGACTGGCTGCCAACACCATACTGGCTCCCAGCACTGTTGATCAGACTGGCAGCATGCCTCGTTGCCACTGAAGAGTGATTGTGATTGCACAATCACCATGACTAACCTCCATTTTCCTGGTGTCAGGTCTCCCTGAAACAGCAGTTCCCCTGCTTTGTAAGAAGATTTGCTGAAAGGAGCATTGTCTGCCTGCTTCTTTTCGCATGTGTAATAGTTCATAGCCTGCTACTGAGGGAAGTTGAACCCTTAAAGGAGCAGCACTTCCTAACAAAGATGGGTAGGGCATCACTGCTCTGAAAGGGACAGTGCATACTGTCGAGGAGCAACAAAAATCAGCAGAGTGGCCAGTGTTCTTTTCAGACTGACCAAAATGCTTTTTTTTGGGCCTGGTGTTTGGGTGCAAGCACACATGTAACCTTCAGTAACTCCTGTGAGTTGCCTCATGCCTGTCTTTCAGCCAGAGGCTCCCTGTTAGTATCTGCTTTTACTGGAGAATCTCCATAATTTGGCAGTACTATATCTACTTAAAAAATTTCTTCTGGAGAGCACCAAAATATTTTCAAAAACATACCACAATGCCAGTGTCTCATGAGCTTCAGAGCATTGTCTCGCTCCATGCCTCAACAGAGCTGCCACATTAGAGTACCCTCTGTCATTGGACCTCACAGATTAATGCATGGATCTACTACTGATTCTCAAGGAGATGATCACTATCTATCCCTAATTTCTCCCCACAAAATTCTTAAGCATTGTCACTTAAAACTACCTTAATCGTGCAGAACAAATAGGAATTCAACTCTATCCTTCGATCTCTCAACACTCCTTGAATGAGGTCCTGGCTCTATAAGTCCATGAAGTCCTTAGCGGGGTTTTAAAAAAGTTTGGATGACGTCCATAGACCGTTATTAAAATGGATTTGGGGTTATCCAATAAGGAGCATAAAATGTATTGTACTTTTTTGGGATCTTGCCAGGTACTTGTGACCTGGATTGGCCACTGTTGGAAACAGGATGCTGGGCTTGATGGATCTTGGGTTTGTTCCAGTATGCCAATACTTATGTACTTCAGTGTCTGCCAAATTTAAGCAACTTCCAATGTCCGATCTGAAATGCAAGGTCCACACCACTCCAGGTAATCTTCAGCCACATCAGTTATTAGATGTGTGCACCTCAAATTTTTGTCATGTTTCCTATGTTTCAGACGATCATCTTATTTGAATTTGGTTTTTTGGCTTTTTTTTTTTGTTGTTGTGGAAGAAATGTCCAGATGGCACTTCAGGGACTTACTTAAATAAGGATGGTAGAGAGAAGTAGGCTACCAAAATGTACAGAGGAAATTGGAAAAGGAAGGCAATTGAAACTTCAGGCCTCTCAATGGAAACAACCAAAGAACGATAGAAGTAGAAGAGCCCTGATCCTGGTATAAGGACCAACTTTTGGCTTAAACATTCAACATTTTCTGATTTGAACGTGCTTTATGACACGATTTTTTTAAAAGTCTTTTTATTCAGTTCACAAATTAACAATTACATGTTGCCTGAAAATTTCCAACAAACATCTCAGTGAAATAGTAAGAACATCAAACAAAAATATGAACCGTCTTTATAATATTTGTTACTCTCCCTACCCTCCCCTCCCCATCCTCCCCACCTCAGCAGTGTATTGTTTAACACACTATATTCCTCGCCATTGTTCGTATGGGTTCCATATTTTCTGAAACTTCTGGAGTTGCCCCCTACGCAGAGCTGTCAATTTCGACATTTGATACAGGTAATGTAGCCTGGTCTCCACTACTTGCATAGGGGGAACCTCTTTCTGTCGCCAGGCTTTAGCCAAAGCCAATTTAGCTGCCCCAAAGAAATGTATGACTAGCTTATGGCTAAATGTCATGCTTTTACTCGGTCGGATATGCAGTAGGCAGTAGATGGCCTGGCACGGGTATTCTATCTGTAACATTTCCTGTATCATCCTTAGGATCTCTGACCAGAATGTCCGGACTTTTGGGCACTCCCACCAAATGTGCCAGAAGGTTCCTCGCCCTCCACATTCTCTCTAAGTCTGTTGGGATCTGTGGGTAGAATTTTTGCAATCTAACAGGGGTGTAGTACCATCTGTATAGAATTTTGTACCCATTTTCTACCAGTGGCTTGGCGATGGACGGTTTCAACATTCAACATTTTCAACAGAAAGATCTAGTCAAATGTAAGCATCAGTTTTTTGAGCCAGCTACCTGATTTAACCCTTTAGTGTCCAATGTTCCCATCAATCTGTTCCCATATGGCTTATTACGGGAACATTGGACACTAAAATTAAGGCTTTTCAAATCTTTGTTGCCTTATACATATTATACTGTATGAATTCCTGAAGGACGTGCTTTCTGTAAAAATGCAAGTATTGGGGTAAGTACTATTCGCCCATCTCTCTCAAATTCACTGCTGTCTCCAACATCCACGTAAGTGGATGAGCTTCATTCTTGTCACAGTATGTGGAGACTTAACTCATTTGGAGTGGTTAATGATGGGAAGAATAATTCTTACAAAGGGGCAGCTCAAGTAATGACCCCAGTAACTTGCTGACCTACTGCTGTCACTACAGTTGATAGGATAGACTCTGTGATCATGTGCTCTAATATGGCAATGAAACCGAAAAGCAACAAAAGAAGAACAAAGTTCATTTGAAGCTGGATAAAGCCATGACAGCTGTAAGAAATCAAAATGCTCAGAATAGCATGGACTGACTGTAAGAACCTTCAATAGCATTCCACACTCTTGGATAATTGCCTTGAAAAGTACAGGGTGACCTCTGACCTTTAGGGCACATCTAGTTCACTGTGAAAAATGTGGCAGCCTGCATGTCATGAAGTGCAGGATTGTATCATTCCTAGCATCAAGATCTCATATTGACTATTTGGGGGCAATTCCTGTCACCATTCTCATGTTTTGTCTGTTGCTATGTCCACTGAATACTTTCCTCTCTGAACACACCACCCGAACTCTCGTCCACGCTCTCATTACCTCTCGCCTTGACTACTGCAACTTACTCCTCACCGGCCTCCCACTTAGCCATCTATCCCCCCTTCAATCTGTTCAGAACTCTGCGGCACATCTCATATTCCGCCAGAACCGATATACTCATATCACCCCTCTCCTCAGGTCACTTCACTGGCTTCCAATCAGATACCGCATTCAATTCAAGCTTCTCCTTCTTACCTACAAATGCACTCAGTCTGCTGCCCCTCACTATCTTTCTACCCTCATCTCCCCTTACGTTCCCGCCCGTAACCTCTGTTCACAGGATAAATCCCTCCTCTCAGTACCCTTCTCCACCACCGCCAACTCCAGGCTCCGCTCCTTCTACCTCGCCTCACCCTATGCTTGGAATAAACTTCCTGAGCCCATACGCCAAGTCCCCTCCCTGCCTGTCTTCAAGTCTTTGCTTAAAGCCCACCTCTTCAATGCTGCATTCGGCACCTGACTCTTACCGTTCAGTAAATCCAGACTGCCCCAATTTGACCACCCCTATCGGACTGACCGTTCATTTTTCTCTTAGATTGTAAGCTCTTTGAGCAGGGACCGTCCCTCTATGTTAAATTGTACAGCGCTGCGTAACTCTAGTAGCGCTTTAGAAATGTTAAGTAGTAGTAGTAGTACATGATTGAGCTACAGGTTTAGCTTTAATCCAGCAGCACTAACAAATCCCAAGTAACATTTAGCAGGAAGGCATCAGAATAGAACGAACAACTGTCCAGCACAAATCAGTGATAAAGATCAGCAAGGAATGCAGAAGACTGATTCTGTGCTGCACAAGCATTTTTCAGTAAGAGACAATCAGCCTTCAAGAACTGTAAGAGTGTCCACCTAAATATTTTGAACATTGGATGTAAGAACAAGAAAATCTGTATAAGAACCAGTGTGTGCCAAGACATTATAGGTCTTTAAAAATCACTTATCTATTTCTTCTATATCTTAGGCTTCTAGGCATACTTAAAGCATCAGCAGACCCAAATATACGAAAAGCTACAGTCTCCACACTTGAATGAGCTTTGTAAAAGAGAGAAGGAATGAGAATCCACCAGCACAAGTAGGGAAAAAAAAAAGCAACAAGTTGCCAAATGAGAGGGAGAGAAATGTAAATCAGGCCAGCAATGGACAAATAGTGGGATATAGCATTGCTTTAGAAGCCACAGACTGATCAAAATGACAGGAATGGTGAAGGGGAGATGGATTTAAACCTAAAGATGGAAAAATTGATCATTGTAGCACAGAAGTGTTCTGTGGCAAGATGTGGAGGAGTGGCCTAGAGGTGAGGGTGGTGGACTTTGGTCCTGAGGAACTGAGTTTGATTCCCACTTCAGGCACAGGCAGCTCCTTGTGACTCTGGGCAAGTCACTTAACCCTCCATTGCCCCATGTAAGTCGCATTGAGCCTGCCATGAGTGGGAAAGCGCAGGGTACAAATGTAACAAAAATAACATAGATACTATTGGAGATTCTACATGGAATGTTGCTACTATTGTAGAAGGCTGTGCAGGCTTCTGTTTCTGTGCAGGACGTCAGACTCACAGAAGCAGAAGCCTGCGCGGCCACATTGGTGACTGCAGCGGCTGACTTCTACATGGAATGTTGCTAGTGGAATAGCAACATTCCATGTAGAATCTCAAATAGTAGCAACAGTGGAGGAGTGGCCTAGTGGTTATGGTGGTGGACTTTGGTCCTGGGGAACTGAGTTCGATTCCCACTTCAGGCACAGGCAGCTCCTTGTGACTCTGGGCAAGTCACTTAACCCTCCATTGCCCCATGTAAGCCGCATTGAGCCTGCCATGAGTGGGAAAGCACAGGGTACAAATGTAACAAAAATAAAATAGATACTATTGGAGATTCTACATGGAATGTTGCTACTATTGGAGATTCTACATGGAATGTTGCTATTCCACTAGCAACATGCCATGTAGAAGGCTGCGCAGGCTTCTGTTTCTATGAGTCTGACGTCCCGTCAGACTCACAGAAGCAGAAGCCTGCGCGGCCACGTTGAATCTCAAATAGTAGCAACAGTGGAGAAGTGGCCTAGTGGTTAGGGTGGTGGACTTTGGTCCTGAGGAACTGAGTTTGATTCCCACTTCAGGCACAGGCAGCTCCTTGTGACTCTGGCCAAGTCACTTAACCCTCCATTGCCCCATGTAAGCCGCATTGAGCCTGCCATGAGTGGGAATGTTGCTATTCCATGTAGAAGCCTGTCCTTGCAGATCAGCTATGCGGCCGCGCAGGCTTCTGTTTCTGTGAGTCTGACGTCCTGCACGTATGTGCAGGACGTCAGACTCAGAGAAACAGAAGACTGCGCGGCCACATTACATAGTAGATGACGGTAGAAAAAGACCTGCATGGTCCATCCAGTCTGCCCAACAAGATAAACTCATATGTGTATACCTTACCTTGATTTGTACCTGCCTTTTTCAGGGCACAGACCATACAAGTCTGCCCAGCAGTATTTCCCGCCTCCCATCACTGGCTCTGGCACAGACCGTATAAGTCTGCCCTCCACTATTCTCGCCTCCCAACCACCAAACCCCTCTTCCCCCTCCTGCTCTGCCATCCAATTTCGGGCCTAGTGGTTAGAGTGGTGGACTTTGGTCCTGGGGAACTGGGATCGATTCCCAATTCAGGCACAGGCAGCTCCTTGTGACTCTGGGCAAGTCACTTAACCCTCCATTGCCCCATGTAAGCCGCATTGAGCCTGCCATGAGTGGGAAAGCGCGGGGTACAAATGTAACAAAAATAAAATAAATGTTTGACAGCACAAAGAATACAAATTCTGTTGTACTGGTGACACAATAGAAAACAGTTAACCCATCTCATTGCTGGGTGTGACATGCTGATGTCAGAAGCTGCCGATATAGAGAGACACAATAAGCCTGCATGTCTCATCCGCTGAGAATTGTAGATCCTATAACATAAAGCTTTACCAGAAGAACACCGAGACCATGATCCTGATGTAATTATGACGCATGAACACGTTGTAATCTGCAACATTCAGATTCCCACCAATAAAAAAAGATGATGCAAGAACAGCAAAACATGGTGGTGAAAAAAAAAAAAAGCACAAGAATGGCATTAATAGAAGTTTTGATACCGAGTAACTCTTCTGTAGTATTAGAGAGAGAGAGGATCTCAAGTACCAACAGATGCCTTCGGACCAAAAATCACGGTCGAAAAGTACAGAAAATGTATTGGGTGTCATCAAACGCATCTTGATATGTTGCACTGTGCTAAAGAGCTTCTTTCTGGAGTTATTAAAGGAAATCCCCTTAAGCTCTTTATTTATTTATTTATTTATTGCATTTGTATCCCACATTTTCCCACCTATTTGCGGGCTCAGTGTGGCTTACAATACATTGTGAGTGATGGAAATACAATATGTTACAGTACAATTATGGTTACATTGTGAAGAGTTATGAGAGACAGAGTCAAGTCAGAACATCTTTGGGGCGTAGAACAATGGAATGATACAATGGGGAGAAGATGGGGCGATAGAACAATAGCGATTTGTGTGATTTGTCCTGTTTCTCTTGAATTGATGTGCATCAAGGAATACAGACCTCGTTAGTTGTATTTCATTCATCTCATCTATGCCCCAGTGTGTCTTTACAAGGCATTTATCATAGTGCTCTTACACCTGTGGCCTGTTAACATTTTTGCCTGGCTGGAACTGTAAAGCATCATTTTGAAGTCTTCTGTATTACCTCATGAGTAAGGCTGGGAAAGCACAAGGGATCCCTCTAGCAGTACAGCAGCTGCTCATTCACCCTTCTGCATTCATTTATGTACTGAAACAAAATTATGCAAGAGTAATTGCAATACTGTGTGTGAAAAAAAATATATATATACATATATTTACAAATTTATTCTAAGTGCCTGTAAATAAAAATACACTTTTGCTGCAGCCTCTCAGGCGGGGGGAGAGGGGCATCAGTGCTGCCTCTGCCTCCTG
This sequence comes from Microcaecilia unicolor, assembly GCF_901765095.1. NCBI lineage: Eukaryota > Metazoa > Chordata > Amphibia > Gymnophiona > Siphonopidae > Microcaecilia > Microcaecilia unicolor. The sequence goes on along the minus strand of NC_044041.1, from coordinate 15,042,309 downwards.
TATAATACGTGCCTTCCACCTGCTTCTGCCACCCTAGATTATGATCTGCTGCCTCGTTCCCATGCAGGCCCTTCTTCTACCTCCTGAGGTTTTGGGGGGTTTCCCCCCTTCTCTCCACATTGCTGAGTTAAGTTGCTGGAACTCCTTGGGCTCTGGCACTGTTCCCTCTGCTGTGCAGTGATTTGACCCTAGGTAGCCCTGTGTCATTCAGACAGCTGTTCTGGAGGGAGCTTGGTGGAGAGGAGGAAAACCCGCAGGATTCAAGGCCTAGTGGCAGTGACACCATGTCTTTTGGTTCCTGTTTTGGTTATCCCCTGTACCTGTTGCTAAATGCAGCTATTTCGTCTTTGGATGCTTATCACTACTGCTTTGTACCCCATGTAACTTGGGAATTGGGTGAGCCTGACTCCGGTGCCAACCCTCAGCTTTGCCTCTCGAGTTGGCATTGAGTTCTGCTGTTGGGACTTTCTGCTGTGCTCAGGGATTTGTGTGATTTTCATGCTAAATCAATTCAGCAAGAAATTGTGTTGGGACTTTCCAGTAGAGATGGAACTAGCAAAGATTGCTAGTGTTAACTGTATGTTTGTGTTTTGGGGTACAGTCATGATTTTCTCACACTTTAGATAATGGAAAGTCCAAGAAGGGCGAGATCCTCTAGCAGTGGTTTTCACTAATTTTTTACTTGAGGCCACTTTGGATCTGAACGAGGTATAGAGCCACCAAATATCTTCCCATGCAGGACCGTGAACACTGTTGGCCATTGTGTGGTAATTACATTCATCCCTACCAGGCCACCCTCAAACTTTTTTTTATTGGAGGTATCCAAATGCACAGGAACCAACTTTTCAGAATTATTGGGGGTGCTAAGCCCAATGGAAATAACCCCTCCCTGGACACACACAAGGAATTTTCTCAATATTGGGGGTGCTCAAGCACCCACAGAGTCGGCTCCAATTTCGAAATGTATTCTTCTATTCATAAATGCCTTGTCCTTCAAGCATGTGGCTGGCTCTGTCCCTCATAATCCACTTCCTGCTTTCTGTCACAGCTTGAGAAGAGAGGCAGAGAGTAGGGCGGAAAAGCAGAATGATAGTGGGGTCGCCCCAGAGGTCTCCAGGGACTGCTATTGGTCCCTGGGCCTGCATTGAACACTGTCCTATATCATATCTGACTCCAACCTCATTTAAACACACAAGATGGATTGTTCTTGAAGGGGGGGAGTCTTGAGTTGCTGCTGAAGCTCTTGTAGTCAAGTGATTAAAACTTTTTTCGTAGCTTTCGCTCTGTTTGTCAAGCATCCTGGACACATTTGCTGTCCTGGTATTTGTTTGCATTATCAGTTTAAGCTTTTAAATTTTGAAAAATGTTTTATTTTAGTGATTTGATACACTTCGGTATATCATTTTCTTCCCCTTTTTGTAGTTGCTGTTGACTAAACACATTGCTATCATGATTAACTTCCTGTTAAGTCTATTTTTCTTAAGCCTTACTTCCTTTAAATCCAGTGATTTCAAAATGTGCTGTTTAGTGATTATTTTCTTCTGTTCTGCTTTTAAAAGAGCAGTATTCTGGCCTATTTATTTATTTAGATTTTGCTCACACCTTTTTCAGTAGTAGCTGAAGGTGAGTTACATTCAGGTAATCTGGATATTTCTCTGTCCCAGGAGGGCTCACAATCTAAGTTTGTAGCTGAGGCAATGGAGGGTTAAGTGACTTGCCCAAGATCACAAGGAGCAGCAGTGGATTGCAAGACCGGTGCTCTAACCACTGTGTTAAACATGGTTGTATGATGAAGCTAGAATTACAATCTCGTGAACCAGTTTAGACTCCTGAGACACTATCCTTTTGTTAGAAATGTCTTAAGTTTAAAGGTGTCCACCAGCTGGCCGCTTAACTATGTCCAGAAGCAGTTGTAATGTTTGCTTTGTGTTGTGTCTTAAGAGGATCATTCTTCAAACCCAAAACTGCAGCTCTCCAGTGAATAATAGCCCTAAGATACCATTAATTGAAAATGTAATGCAAAATGCCACAGTTTCCGCCGTCTTAGCTAAAGGAAAAACTATTATTGAAAACACATGTGATATGTAGTCTGGTTCACAAAGCCTTTTCTTTAAACACAAGGAGGGGGAGCTTTTAGTGGAAGAGGTTCACATTTAACACCATTTTCCCCCTTCTGATTTCCCCTATTGCATATGTGGCACACTGAACAAAATGTAATAATAAACATAGTAACATAGTAGATGACGGCAGAAAAAGACCTGCATGGTCCATCCAGTCTGCCCAAGAAGATAAATTACTATGTGCTACTTTTTTATTTGTACTGTCCTCTTCAGGGCACAGACCGTATAAGTCTGGCCAGCCCTATCCCTGCCTCCCAACCACCAACCCCGCCTCCCACCACCAGCTCTGGCACAGACCGTATAAGTCTGCCCAGCACTAGCCCCGCCGCCCCCACCAGCCCCGGCACAGACCGTATAAGTCTGCCCAGCACTAGCCCCGCCTCCCAACCACCAGGTCTGGCACAGACCGCCTGCCCAGCACTATTCCTGCCTCCCACCACCAGCTCTGGCACAGACTGTATAAGTCTGCCCAGCACTATCCCCGCCTCCCAACTACCAGTCCCGCCTCCCACCACCAGCCCCGGCACAGACCGTACAAGTCTGCCCAGCACTAGTCCCGCCTCCCAACCACCAGCCCCGGCACAGACCGTATAAGTCTGCCCAGCACTAGCCCCGCCTCCCAACCACCAGCTCTGGCACAGACCGTATAAGTCTGCCCAGCACTAGCCCCGCCTCCCAACCACCAGGTCTGCCACCCATTCTAGGCTAAGCTCCTGAGGATCCCTTCCTTCTGCACAGGATTCCTTTATGTTTATCCCACGCATGTTTGAATTCCGTTACCGTTTTCATCTCCACCACCTCTCTCCCTGAAAAAATACTTCCTGACGTTCCTAAGTAAACACACACTCATATCACCCATGTGATTAAAAAAAAAAACTGTTGGATACCTTTGTTCTTGAATGTTTTGTGACTTCTGGATGAGTTATCGCTGTGCCCTTGAAATAATTTTGCCAGGCAGGCCAGTCTTGGGAAAATTCACCATTGTTCCAAGTCTTCTCCTTTTGGAGATAATAGCTTTCACTGTGGTTCGGTGCAGTCACAAAGGCATTTCTAAAGCTTGGAAACTTTTTCTAGACTGTGTTTCAACAACTTCTTTTCTCATCTCTTCTGGAATTGTTTTTTTGTTTTTTATTTGTTACATTTGTACCCTGCGCTTTCCCACTCATGGCAGGCTCAATGTGGCTTACATGGGGCAATGGAAGGTTAAGTGACTTGCCCAGAGTCACAAGGAGCTGCCTGTGCCTGAAGTGGGAATCGAACTCAGTTCCTCAGTTCCCCAGGACCAAAGTCCACCACCCTAACCACTAGGCCACTCCTCCACTGTTGCTACTATTTGAGATTCTACATGGAATGTTGCTATTCCACTAGCAGCATTCCATGTAGAAGTCGGCCCTTGCAGATCACCAATGTGGCCGCGCAGGCTTCTGCTTCTGTGAGTCTGACGCAGGACGTCAGACTCACAGAAACAGAAGCCTGCGCAGCCTTCTACATGGAATGTTGCTAGTGGAATAGCAACATTCCATGTAGAATCTCCAATAGTATCTATTTTATTTTTGTTACATTTGTACCCTGCGCTTTCCCACTCATGGCAGGCTCAATGCAGCTTACATGGGGCAATGGAGGGTTAAGTGACTTGCCCAGAGTCACAAGGAGCTGCCTGTGCCTGAAGTGGGAATCGAACTCAGTTCCCCAGGACCGAAGTCCACCACCCTAACCACTAGGCCACTCCTTTGATCATGTCATAATGTTCTTGTAGAAACTTTGTGGTTACTTTAGTCTCAATATATAGTGAAGTTTTGATTCAACAGGGCTGAACCTAATTATCAATTTAATTTGGTCAATTGGTTGATTAACTGAGGGGGTATTTACTTTTTCACGTGGAAACCTTGTTCTTTCAATGAAGTAGTAATTTAAAAACTGTTTACTCCTGTTCCCGTTGTCTAATACATTTTGTTTAAAGATCATAAGTCATTCACCGTGACACAGATGCAATATTAGGGGAAGTCAGGATGGGGGTGATGTAACCAGCTTACCTATGTGGTGGGGAGGGTTAATACAACTGCTTATGAAAATCAATTCATATTTCAACACACTTTTACAGGCTTTCTGCTATCATATTCTGTCTAGTTTGCCCAATTTTGTTCTTGTACAATGCTGTAGGGTAGGAGGAGTCACCCATTTTGGGTGTGGTGACCCTTTTTCAATATGCAAAAGCTTATTGTGGGGGGTGGTTTTTTTTGGAGGGGGGAAGGACTCTGTCCTGTCCATAATAACTCTCCCTTCTTCCCAAGTTCATCCTTTATCTCGTTTCTGTCTCCCCTACAGTCAAGCCACTCCCCCGCTGTTTATTTTCAACCCACTAAATTACCATCCCCTCTGCTTTTCAGTCCCACCCCTGTCATCCCATTGGGGGGGGGGGGGGGGTCCCCACTAGACACTAGGGATATTTTTTCTTCAAATTTGAAGATGGGTCAAGCAGGGTTGAGGGGTATAGGAGGGATGGGTACCACTAGACACCAGAGAATTTTGTCTGTCTTTTTTTTTTCTTTTACTAAGGGTGGGGGAGCCCTAGACACCAGGGATTGCTTGGGGGGTCAGGGGGGGATGGATGCCATTAGACACCAAAGTTGTTTTAGGGTCAAGACAGGAGGGGTCCCATACAAAATGTTGTGACACGCTTGCCTGCAGTTTTTCTTTTTTTGGTCACCCTTCCTGTCTGTGCCTGAGCCAATTACCGCTCGGGCGCTGACAGGAAAGGTGACTTTTATCTATGAGCTGCGGATTACTGCCACAATATTAAAGCGGCAATAATTTTCATGCTCATTGATTTATAGCATGCCACAGTGTCTCTCTGCGATAAGCGTGTGGGTTCTACCTCGGAGCTTTCTGCGTTAGCACCTGCTGTGTGTGTGGGTGAAGCTGCTGATCTGTACGCTAATCTAGACTGGCATGGAAGAAGTTTGGTATCCCTTTAAACTGTTTCACATTTTGCATCAACCCGTGTCCATAAGTTGGTAATCTGTTGCATAATGTGTGTGTGTGAAACTAAAAAAAAAAACAAAAAACTTCAAGCTGATGTTAAGGTGTGTGGAAAGTTTCTATTCTTGCCTGTAGTGAAGAACCTGAATGAAGCAGACATCTTACACTTCTAAAACCAGAGGTTGGCGTTTGCAAACTATTTTTGGCTCCTGCAGATAGTGTTAATGTGTTACTGAGGCAGGAGATTGGTCAATGGTCAGGCTGTCTTCAGTTGATCTGAACAGCTTGTCAGCCCTGGGAACATTCTGTTCTAAAATATTGGGACTTTTGCTTGTTTAGTACTGCATATCTGAGTTGGAAAGATGCATTGACTGGGAAGGATGAAAGATGGAAAGATACTGTGTACGATACAGTATTTGTGGTTTATATTCCTCTATTCTCCCCTACTCCATCCCATCAAAAATATGATGGCTTGCAAGTGTGCAGAGGCATTTCCAGGGAACATGTACTTTAAAAGTGGAAAAAGCAAATTTCTCATTTGCGCTCTTATTTGGCTATAATGAATTTGAAAGTCATTTTGAGGGATAATGGCAATGGTAGTGTTTGAAAGGAGAGAATGGTATTTTTAAAAGATTCTGATAGTTTTATAGGGTTGGGCAACTTGGTTACTGCATTAAGTTTTGGTCTGTTTTAGCATGAAGGGAGTGACTGGTCCATGATTAAAAAAAAAAAGTTAAACAAGTGGGTAAGCATACATAGCATGGCCCATGGAATCAATTGTGCATTATAGTGAGAGTCTGAATTACACAGTATTTCTGAAGTACTTACCATAGGATCAGTCAGGGGAGTAGTGGATTGGGGGGGGGGGGGGGGGACTGAAGATACTTGATTATGTGTCTTTAAGAGCATTGCAAAAGACACAAATTTTGTTTCTTTGGAATAGGAGTAACGGGGTTGTCTATATGCATCTTGTTTTGATATGATTGTTATACAAGGATAAGATTAAAACGCATTGTCTTAGCTTTATGATGGTTTTTTTTAAAATGCTTTTAGAGATTGAATTTGTATTGCAAATATATTTGTACAACAATCAATAAACATTATTTAAAAAACAAAAACTTGAAAAATTGGCAAATGAACATATGTGTTTATATAGTGGAGAAAAGACCTCAGTCACAAAGGGCTCTTATTTGACCACCCAGGTTCAAAGAGGTCACAATCTATTTTGGTTAAAAAAAAAAAACCCCTCCATTTTAACAAATTTATGCAAACTGTATATTGTAGCAAAAGGTGTTGCTCCACCTACAATAGTCCCACAATTTTCAAGCAAAAATTCAGAGTCAAAGTAAAAGGTCAAGTAATCTTATCTGTGTAAATGTTTGTGAATATCCACACTTTTATCTGGTTCAGGAGGTAATGGTGCTGGGGCCTCGATAACGGTGATCGTAACATGATCATGTTTGATATAAGCTCTAGAAGTAAGTACACACAGGAAATCCAGTACGTTAACATTTAGCTTTCAAAAAGGAGACTATGATAAAATGAGAAGAATGGTGAAAAAAAAAATCTGTGAAGGTCAAAAATTTACATCAGGTGTGGATGCTGTTCAAAAATACCATCTTGGAAGCCCAGACCAAATATATTCCATTTATTAAAAAAAGGAGGAAGGAAGACCAAACGATAGCCTTCAGAACATGGAAGAAGGATCCGACTGAAAATAATACAAAACTGCATAAAGAATGGCAAATCAAATGCAAAGCGCTGATAAGGCAAAGAGAGACTTTGAAAAGAAGATTGTGTTAGAGGCAGAAACGAATAGTAAAAACTTTTTTAGCTATATTAAAAGTAAGAAGCCAACAAATGAATTGGTTTGATTGCTAGATGACCAAGGGGTAAAAGGGGCACTCGGGGAAGATAAGGCCATAGCGGAAAGACTAAATGAATTCTTTGATTCGGTCTTCACCGAGGAAGATGTGGGAGAGATACCAGTGCCACAAATGGTATTCAATTCTGACGAGTCAGAGAAAATCAAATCTCTGTAAACCTGGAAGATGTAATGGGGCAATTTGACAAATTGAAGAGTAGCAAATCTGGACTGGATGGTATACATCCCAGAGTAGTGATAGAATTGAAAAATGAACTTGCAGAACTATTGTTAGTAATATGTAATTTATCTTTAACATCAAGCATGGTACCGGTAGATTGGAGGGTGGCCAATGTAAGGCCAATTTTTAAAAAGGGTTCCAGAGGTAATTCGGGAAATTACAGACCGGTGAGCCTCACATCGGTGCCGGGCAAAATGGTAGAGACTATTATAAAGAACAAAATTACAGAGCATATTCAAAAGCATGGATTAATGAGACAAAGTCAACATGGATTTAGTGAAAAGAAATCTTGCCTCACCAATCTACTACATTTCTTTGAAGGGGTGAACGAACATGTGGATAAAGGTGAGCTGGTCGATATTGTGTATCTGGATTTTCAAAAGGCATTTGACAAAGTACCTCATAAAAGGCTCAAGAGGAAATTGGAAAATCATGGGATAGGAGGTACTGTTTTATTGTGGATTAAAAACTGGTTAGAGGATAGAAAACAGAGTAGGGATAAATGGTCAGTATTCTCAGTGGTGAAGGGTAGATAGTGGGGTTCCGCAGGGTATGTGTTGGTGCACCATACTTTTTTTTGACCATGACTGAATCCAGTCCATTGAGGAAAAAGTTTATGTGCAGCAGTGGCTAGAGAGGTTCCCAGGCTCCACCAGGTGAGGATAGTGGTAGTATGGTGACACATTAAAGCCCAAAGTTGGACATACCATCAGCCCTTTTTGGTCATTTTGAAATGTCCTCTGGCCCTTTTTCTGGAACTATTTGGAGACTCCTTTGATTAACTGAAAGTGCTATGTTACTCAAGTATGTATAAGTTCAGCATTCTAGAGGATAGTCGAGGATTACATGTTGCCAAAAAATAGATATCTCCTACAGGTTGTTGCCAAGCTATGCACTATGGGTAGTGGTGAAGAAATTCTCAGTTTCATCTTAACTGGTTTGACTGCTCTGGGTAAAAGATTGCTTTGTGAGGATAATTGCAGGCACTGAGAAATCTCCTTGGAAATCCATTACCATTTTGGCTAGAAGAGAGGATAATGCTGCCAAGCGAGCAGTTTTCTAAATTGCAGTACATGCGTAAAAGCATCTGAAAATTGCCCATCCTCAGTAGTGTGACGGCTTGGGACAGGGCCACCGAGAAGGGGGGGGGGGGATACAAGATTCCCCTAGGCCTGGCACCAGGATCTCTCTCTCCTGCTCCTGATGGGACCCGGGTGATCGTGTCCCGAGAGGAACAGAACTCCGGTGCCGGGATCCCCTTACAGGCTGGGGAGGAGCCAGACACAGGGCTTCGGGGCCTCTGGTTTGGCTGGTGGGGGTTTCCAAGCCCCACCAGCAGAAACCTTCCTCCAGCGCTGTTCTTCGCTGCATTGCCGGCTGCTTTTCCCCTCGCGTCGTGCACATGCGCAACACGAGGAAAAGCAGCCGCAGGGCAGGCAATGCGGCAGAGAACAGCACTGGAGGAAGGCTTTGGGACCCTGCCAGCCAAGATATGTGGAGTTACAGCAGGGAGGTGGGACAAAATGTGCTTCCCCCCACCCCCAGTTTTTGTGGTCTGGGTGGGCTGACAGCGGCGGTCCTGGGGGGAGGGAAAAGTAATGCGTGATTGCATTTTCAAATTTAGAGAACAAGTGTATGACTGTGAATACTTCATATCTATGGCAGTTTTCAAAGCGAAAATGCTTTTTGCTTTTGAAAATTGATGCAAAGACTTCTGTGAATCAAGACACCTACTTTTTATGCACAGTATGGCTTTAAAACTGCCCCTGTGAGCATTCACTCTGTAATCACTGCTGTTGTAGAGATTATCTGCCACTGATGCTAAACTGCCTTCTGCCTCCTCGTAGCAGTAGTTGCTTGAATGATGGGGGGGTTGAGCTTTGAATATTGGTGTATGTGGCTTTTTAAACTGCTTGGTGTTATTGATTTTATATTTTGACACACGCATGGCCCTTTGTACAAAGCGGCGGTAAACCTAACACAGGCTTACCGCTCGCTAAAAGGAAGTACCGCCGGGCTACTGCAGCAGCTCGGCGGTAGTTTCCACCCCCAGTGTGCCATCATATCTGGTGCTACAAAAATATATTTATTTTTATAGTGTTGATGTGTACCTGGTGGTAATTGGGCAGCGCCCCGCACTGCCCTCTTACCGTGGGAGTCCTTAAGGGCTCTCCCTCCTGAAATAGCCGTGCGGCAAGTGCTTCACTTGCCACATGGCCATTTCCTACCTATCTCTTACGTGCTGCGGTAGAATGGTGCCTCGACATGCATCAAAAATGTGCTGATGCCAACGCAGGCCCCCTTTTGCTGCAGCTTGGTAAAAGGGGCCCATAGACTGTTCTGGTATGTGTTTGGTTTGAATGAACTGATAAGTCTAGTGGTTAGAGCAGCACTAAGAATTTGGGAGGCTAGGGTTCTGATCTTGCCGACCCTGCCTGTGACCTTGGCAAGTCATACTTCCCTTAATTCCGGTAGATTGCAAGCCCTCTTGGCAGGGAAATATATAGTGTACCTGAATGCAACTCATCTTGAGCTACTATTGAAAGGGTGAGAGCTAAATCCAAGTAAATAACATATACAGTACTTGTATTGGGAAGAGAACAGAGGAGAACAGGCTTTTGTACCTATTTTGAGAGAAAAGATGACTTGCATTCCTATGTACTAGGTGGCGGAGGTAGAGGGCACTCTAGGATTGTAGCCTTTATCCCCAGGGTTTGAAGGAAGCAAACATTAGTGTGCAGGAGTTGCCTGGGTTCAATTCCCACTGCAGCTCCTTGTGACCTTGGGCAAGTCACTTAAACCTCCATTGCCTCGAGTACAAATACCAAAATTGTGAGCCTTTCTAGGGGCGGAGAAAGTACCTGCTTATAATGTGTGATTGTTCTCCACCTTGAACTTGATAGTTAAGTAGATTATAAATGCCAGAATTAAATTAAAATTCCCATGTGTTTGGGTGAGATAGATTAGCCTATTTCCTTGTAGTCCCCATGAGGGATCTCTGATCCGGGGTTTGCTTGTTGGGTACTGTTGATATATTGACTTTCCTCCATCTTTATAGGTTGACCGAGATTCCATTGGAGGTGCTGAGGCAGAGGGAAGCAAAATGGCTGGATATGCTTAATAACTGGGACAAGTGGATGGCAAAGAGGCACAAAAAGGTAAGGAGAATCCACGTATATACCATGCTATTTAACAGCTCGGCAAACACCTGGATATTTGTATATACTAGAACCCATGAGTTATAATCCACGTGCAGGGCCCAAGAGACAGGCAGAGCTCTGGAGTCTCCATGTGTAGATGAGGTGATGATGCAGGGAGGAGGGTTTTAGGTTTGTATGGAACTGGGCAACATTCTGGGGAAGGGGGAGTCTATTCGGGAACGAGGGGCTCAACCTTAACCAGGGTGGGACCAGGTTGCTGGCATCAGCATTTAAAAAGGAGATAGAGAGCAGCTTTTAAACTAGAACCAGAAAGGGATCTAACATAGTAACATAGTAGATGACGGCAGAAAAAGACCTGCACGGTCCATCCAGTCTGCCCAACAAGATAACTCATATTTGCTGCTTTTTGTGTATACCCTACTTTGATTTGTACCTGTGCTCTTCAGGGCACAGACCGTATAAGTCTGCCCCGCACTATCCCCGCCTCCCAACCACCAGCCCTGCCTCCCAACCACCGGCTCTGGCACAGGCACAGACCGTATAAGTCTGCCCAGCACTATCCTCACCTCCCCAGCCCTGCCTCCCAACTCCGGCTCTGGCACAGACCGTACAAGTCTGTCCAGCACTATCCCCGCCTCCCAACCACCAGCCCTGCCTCCCGATCTTGACTAAGCTCCTGAGGATCCATTCCTTCGGCACAGGATTCCTTTATGCTTATCCCACGCATGTTTGAATTCCGTTACCGTTTTCATTTCCACCACCTCTCGCGGGAGGGCATTCCAAGCATCCACTACTCTCTCCGTGAAAAAATACTTCCTGACATTTTTCTTGAGTCTGCCCCCCTTCAATCTCATTTCATGTCCTCTCATTCTACCACCTTCCCATCTCTGGAAAAGATTCGTTTGCGGATTAATACCTTTCAAATATTTGAACGTCTGTATCATATCACCCCTGTTTCTCCTTTCCTCCAGAGTATACATGTTTAGTTCAGCAAGTCTCTCCTCATACGTCTTGTAACGCATGATATGGTGAAACCCTCCGCTCAATAAGCGGCTAAGAAAGCAAATAGAATGTTAGATATTATTAGGAAAGGAATGGAAAACAAAAATGAGGGTGTTTATAATGCCTTTGTATCGCACCATGGTGCGACACCTCGAATATTGTGTTCAATTCTGGTCGCTGCATCTCAAAAAACATATAGTGGAATTAGAACAGGTGCAGAGAAGGACGACGAAAATGATAAAGGGGATGGGACGACTTCCTATGAGGAAAGGCTAAAGCAGCTAAGGCTTCTCAGCTTGGAGAAAAGACGGCTGAGGGGAGATATGATAGAGGTCTATAAAGTAATGAGTGGAGTGGAATGGGTAGACGTGAATCGCTTGTTTACTGTTTCCAAAAGTTCTAGGATTAGGAGGCATGCAATGAAGCTGCAAAGTAATAAATTTAAAATAAGATTTGTATACATTGGAGGTAGTGCATTCAAATTTATTTAATGCACCTTCATTGTGGATATTCTGAAAACCTGACTGCCTAGGTAGATAGAAACGTAGAAACATGGCGGCAAGGGGCCAAATGGTCTATCCAGTTTGCCCATCCTCAGCATCCACTATCTCCTCCTCTCCCTAAGAGATCCTACGTGCCTATCCTGTGCTTTCTTAAATTCAGACACAGTCCTTGTCCCCACCACATGTCCACTACCCTTTCCTTAGATTACTCCTGAGCCTATAACCTCTCAACTTCATCCTATGCCCTGTCATTCCAGAGTTTTCCTTCCCTTGAAAATGGCTCACCTCCTGTACATTAATACCACGGAGATATTTAAACATTTCAGTCATGTCCCCTCTCTCCTGCCTTCCAGAATATACATATTGATGTCTAGAAGTTTGTCTCCATATGCTTTATGACAGATCATTGACCAATTTTGTAGCTGGACTGACTCCATCCTGTTTTGTATCTTTTAAGAAGATGCAGTCTCCAGAATTGCACACAGTGCCCCATTTAGAATACTGTCACTTGACCATTCCTCTCATTATACACCCAAGCATCCTTCTGGCTTTGACCGTCAGTTAACACAGAACAGAAATAATTCTTAAGCAGTTCAGCTTTATCCTTATCAGCTTCTACATATTCCTCCCCTTCACCCTTGAGGCTCACGATACCATTTTGGCACTTCCTCCTATCACTTACATATCTAAAAAAAAAAAAAAAAAAAAAAAAAGTCTTGTTTCCCCCTCCCCCCCCCCCTCCCCGATTTTACCATATTGGCTATCTTTTCTTTTCCTGACATCTTTATAGTCCAGGTATTTTTGCCTGTCTTCCTCTTGCGATCTCTTGTAATTTATGAAGGCTAACCTTTTTTTCCTCTTACCTTTTCAGCTGCTACGTTTTGAGAACCAAAGTGGTCTCCTTTTCCTTTTATTTTTCTGTACTTTTCTAACATAAAGGTTTGTCACCTTTGAAATAGCTCCGTTTAGTTTTGCCCACTGCTGTTCTACTTCCTTCAGCTGTTCCAATCCAACTAACTACTCCTTGAGATACTCCCCCATCTTGATAAAGATTTTCTTGAAGTCTAAAACCTTCAGTCTTGACAAAGCTCTCTCCTCCTGTGTCTTAATATTGAACACCATTTGGTGATCACTATATGCCAGATGATCACCTACCATAACATCAGAGACACTCTCGCTGTTTGTAAGCACCAGGGTCCAGAATAGCTTCATTCCGCATGGATTCCATTACCAACTGCTGGAACAACTCATCCAAGATCCCCTTCCTTCTAGACAACCCTTCAACAGTGATGCCCCAATCAGCATCTGGCATAGTAAAATCACCTATCAGTAACATAGTAGATGACGGCAGAAAAAGACCTGCACGGTCCATCCAGTCTGCCCAACAAGATAAACTCATATGTGCTAGTTTTTGTGTATACCTTACCTTGATTTGTACCTGTATTTTTCAGGGCACAGACTGTATAAGTCTGCCCAGTACTATCCCCGCCTCCCACCCACCAGCCCTGCCTCCCACCACCGGCTCTGGCACAGACCGTATAAGTCTGCCCAGCACTATCCCCGCCTCCCACCCACCAGCCCCGGCCCAGACCGTATAAGTCTGCCTAGCACTAGCCCCGCCTCTCACCCACCAGCCCCGGCACAGACCATATAAGTCTGCCCAGCACTAGCCCCGCCTCTCACCCACCAGCCCCGGCACAGACCGTATAAGTCTGCCCAGCACTAGCCCCGCCTCCCAACCACCAGCTCTGCCACCCATTCTAGGCTAAGTAGTACTTCCCCTTTCATAGCTATTTTTTTATTTTTGTTACATTTGTACCCCGCGCTTTCCTACTCATGGCTGCCTGTGCCTGAAGTGGGAATCGAACTCAGTTCCTCAAGACCAAAGTCCACCACCCTAACCACTGGGCCACTCCTCCACTGTTGCTACTATTTGAGATTCTACATGGAATGTTGCTAGTGGAATAGCAACATTCCATGTAGAATCTCCAATAGTAGCAACATTCCATGTAGAATCTCCAATAGTATCTATTTTATTTTTGTTACATTTGTACCCTGCGCTTTCCCACTCATGGCAGGCTCAATGCGGCTTACATGGGGCAATGGAGGGTTAAGTGACTTGCCCAGAGTCCCACTAGCAACATTCCATGTAGAAGTCGGCCCTTGCAGATCACCAATGTGGCCGCGCAGGCTTCTACATGGAATGTTGCTAGTGGAATAGCAACATTCCATGTAGAATCTCCAATAGTAGCAACATTCCATGTAGAATCTCCAGTAGTAGCAACATTCCATGTAGAATCTCCAATAGTATCTATTTTATTTTTGTTACATTTGTACCCCGCGCTTTCCCACTCATGGCTGGCTCAATGCGGCTTACATGGGGCAATGGAGGGTTAAGTGACTTGCCCAGAGTCACAAGGAGCTGCCTGTGCCTGAAGTGGGAATCGAACTCAGTTCCTCAGGACCAAAGTCCACCACCCTAACCACTAGGCCACTCCTCCTCTATTTTGTGAATGTCTTCAATTAAATCTCTGTCCATTTCTTCTGACTGTGAAGGACTGTATCACACCAATGTAAATGTTTTCAATTCCCTCTTTCCAGTTTAACCCACAACGCTGCTTCCTTACTCCATTTATCCTGCAGTTCTGTCACTTTAATGTTTTTAACATATAATGCCACTCATCCATTTTTTCCCCCCCTACCTGTTCTGAATAGAAAGTTTTTAAACACGAATCACATGAGCACTGGAATGAATGCAACACAAGAAAAATAGAAAAATACAATTGTCAGTGATAAAACAGCCTGATTATCCACAGGATCCCGATTCACATTATAATAAGCTAAGTGTTATTTTGTAGTTGATTTTATCAGCTGAAGGAAGGAAGGAAGGGAGGTTAGTGCTATGATGGTGAGTCCCAGTGATATGTCATAAGCTATTTTATGACTGTAGCATATACACTGTAATCTGAGCACTATAATTTAATTTAGTATTATACACCATTTTACACATAAGGGATATGGAGTTGTGAACAATAGGAATGTGAGGTTTCTATAATTTTTTATCTGAATAGATTATAGCCAGGTATAATTATATCCCAGTCATGGTTCTGCATGAACCATCTCTCTGTGACGTCACTAAGTCCAAGTTGGTTTCTACCATTGCAGCCTCTGGATCTAGAAATGTTTTCTTCCCATACTACAGGCATTGGTATATAAAGTTCTCCAAATATTACCCCCTTTTTTTCCCCCCATCTCTAAAGTGATCTGTAACCTGTCGTTAAAATCATCCATAGTACTTGAAGATTGGAGGGTGGCCAGTGTAATGCCAATTTTTTTTTTTTTAAATGGTTCCATGGGTGATCCAGGAAATTAGACCGCTAAGCTTGATTTCAGTGCCAGGCAAAATAGGGGAAACTATTATAAAGAATAAAATTACAGAACATGTAGACAAACATGGTTTAATGGGACAAAGATAGCATAGGTTCAGCCAATGGATGTCTTGCCTCACCAATTTGCTTCATTTTAAACACGTGAATAAAACACGAGTCGTGTTTCGGCCGTTCAGGCCTGCCTGCCTCAGGAGTCCCTATATGGCAAAGTGCTATTGGTTGTCATAAGGAGAGTCTTGTGCAAACACTGGGTTTCTCTAACAACACCTTAGGAAAATGTAGAAAGAGAACTTCTGAGCTTCTTGATGAGAATGTGAACATCACTGTTCTCGAAGCATGTTGTTAGAGAAATCCAGTGTTTGCACAAGACTCTTCTTATGAGAACCAATAGCACTTTGCCATACAGGGACTCCTGAGGCAGGCCTGAACGGCCGAAACACGACTCGTGTCGAGTCCAGTTTTTTAAGAATAAACTCTTGCTGTGAACTTTTTTATGAGTCCAGTAGAAGTTTGTGTGGCGTCATCCATCTTGTCACCTTCGCTGTGTTCTTTTCTGGGTCCCAGCTTAAAGCACGCCTTTTTGACCTGCCTTTTCTTAGACATGTGATGAGTCTTCCCTTGGGGAAATCTTTGAACACAACTACTGCCCCCCCTTACTGATTTGCTGTTTCTTTGCCTTTTTCATATCGTATTTTGTCGTTTCTTATATCACCCCCCCCCCCACACACACACACACACCTCCCCTTTCGTACACACTGGTGTCCCGCTCCTACTTGTCTTTTCTGTGATGCTTGTGAATGTGAAAGCGACCTCAGAAGACTTTATGGTTTTCCTACTGGTTACTTCTTCAGCACACAGAATATCAGAGTTGCAAGCTTTATCATGTAGAGATCTTTGTCACTTCACTGAAGCAGAGTTTCCTATCAGATCAGTTTCCTCTCTCCTTCCTAGGGTAGTGTCATACTTTCACTTGAATCTAGTCCTAATTCTTCAATCCTTTCACAGAGTATTGCAGAGAGGAATTTAAATCACACTCCATATGCTAGATGCCATAGAGCCCTCTTCAGATATTTTGAAGTAACCTGTTATTTGCCCTTTTTTTTGGAAGTGCAGGGAAAGGTGAAGCAGCCTCTAAGGTTACCGTTGCCTATTGACTCAGAGGAGATTCCTCAGTTTACATCCACAAGGTTTGAGAGCATACCCTACAGGAGGGGTATCTGTATTTTGGGTGATGTCCTATGCAGTACCTCCCGTTAAAATTTTTAGGGCGGTCACATTGTCCCTTCAAACCTTGTGTAGGCTCAATGTAGCTGCTAGAGCAGATGTTGTTTTGGTGTGGAAGTTCTTTTGAGCACGGATTTTAGAGTCCCACTCTTCTTAAGGATTGCTTTGCTCCATCCCACAAGTTCTAGACTGGCCTGGTAAGGATGCTGAGGAAGAAGTTGCCTATTAATTTTCTTTCCTTTAGTCTCACCAGACCAGTGCAGAGACTGACCCAGATATTCTGTATATATTTGGTCATACAGTCAAGCTTTTCATTCATTCAATTTAGGGTGTTACAGAATGAGTTTTTTTTGTTTGTTTTTTCTTCTTCTGTTCTCAGAGTTTGGCATTTTAAGTCCTAGGTATATTGTGCAGTTTCTTTCAGAAGAAAGAGGAAAACTCTACTAGCCACTGGTTTGTCACTTGAAATACTGGCAGTCAGGGCTGCAGCTCAGATGAGAGCAGGCTCATGGGCCAATGGATAGAGTTGGCAACTGTGAAGAGGAGAGTAGTTTTGCTTGTAATAGTGATTGGGTGGGGTTGGGAAGATAGCATACAGACATAGGGAAGTGGATGATGGACACTAGATTCAGATGGTGGTAGGACAAGGAAAGGAGCCATCCTCTGAATTTTACTAGGTGTCACTAAATTTCTGCAACTTCTCCCCTTCCTATCTGTTTTTCTGTCCTTTATTTGTTTGCTTTCCTGTTTTAAGCATTCCTCTTATTTCTGTATTCTTCTCCCTTCAGATTTTTATATAGATAAGTCTTCTTTTATATAGAGAGGAAAATCTACACATACACCCTTGGCACAACTCCGAGGACTCTGTGTACTAGCTTGTTTACTAAAAGTCTCTTCCTCCACCAACATCACCACTATACTTGGTGTTAGAAGTAGCAGCAGTGCCAGTGGTTGGGTTCCTCCATCCTCCTGGTCTTCAGCGTATTGCCCAAACGCCGTTGGTCCTGTTGAACAGGAGACGTAAAACAGCTGTTTCCATCATAGCCATGAGGATAGCTATCGCATAGATACAAGAGTGACATGATCAGAATAGGTCTTGGATGTAACATCATACAGGCATGTTGTATTGAATCTTTCTGTTGTTTCTTCCTCACCTTGTCCTGCCAAACTTGTATGGATTGGCTGAGACCCATGGTTCCACTTCAGTTCTTTATAGAATGGCTGTAGTGGCTCAGAAAGCTGCAGTGTTAACTTTGTGTCCTGTTTTGAGTCTCCTTTGTAGCCAACTCCATAGACCTTTATACAGTAAACTGTTTTTTATTCCACAGGCACAGAATGGCAAAAGGTCCTCGGGCCTGAGTTTTCTTCCTCACTCCGTTGGTTACCATGTGCTTGAATTTCATGTCCACATTCTCCCCCACCCCTCTTGTGTCTTGCAGATACGACTCCGCTGTCAAAAGGGTATTCCTCCTTCTCTCCGGGGTCGTGCTTGGCAGTACTTATCTGGGAGCAAAGTCCGACTGGAGCAGAATCTGGGAAAGTTTGATGTAAAGCAGTGTTCTTTCTTACATTTCTTCAGTTCATGCCTAGTCTTTATTGCTTCTTTTAGAAACCACCATCCCTTAGTTAAATTCTTCTGCTCAATTTTCTCCTCTTGACAGGAGCTGGACATCATGGTTGGAGATCCTAAGTGGTTAGATGTCATTGAACGTGATCTACATCGGCAGTTCCCCTTCCATGAAATGTTTGTCTCACGAGGAGGCCATGGGTAAGCAGTGGTTCCTTCCCTTTCCTCTTCTGTTTTTTTCCACAGTTTGTGTACTCCCTTTATTTCCTTCTCTCTTCTTTCCACGTATAAACAATTATTTTTATATCTGAAACCTTGTTTAAATCTGTCATTGCACCCTTTAATCAGTGTTCATATTGTAGGTGCCCTTCTCAGTAGTGTAAAAACACTTTGCTCTTGATGAGGTCCATCTACCCCTGATATCTCACCTTGCATCCAAACCAAAGTTTCAGCGTGCTTGTCTGACATTGCTGCCTGGATGTCTCAACGCCACCTGAAATTAAATATGACCAAAACCGAGCTTCTCATTTTCCCCCCCAAACCCACCTCCCCGCTCCCCCCGTTTTCTATTTCTGTTGATGGCTCTCTCATTCTCCCTGTCTCCTCAGCTCGAAACCTTGGGGTCATCTTTGACTCTTCTCTCTCCTTCTCTGCTCATATCCAGCAGACCGCCAAGACCTGTCGTTTCTTTCTTTACAACATCCGTAAAATCCGCCCCTTTCTTTCCGAGCACTCTACCAAAACCCTCATCCACACCCTTGTCACCTCTCGTTTAGACTACTGCAATCTGCTTCTTGCTGGCCTCCCACTTAGTCACCTCTCCCCTCTCCAGTCAGTTCAAAACTCTGCTGCCCGTCTCATCTTCCGCCAGGGTCGCTTTACTCATACTACCCCTCTCCTCAAGACCCTTCACTGGCTCCCTATCCGTTTTCGCATCCTGTTCAAACTTCTTCTACTAACCTATAAATGTACTCACTCTGCTGCTCCCCAGTATCTCTCCACACTCGTCCTTCCCTACACCCCTTCCCGTGCACTCCGCTCCATGGATAAATCCTTCTTATCTGTTCCCTTCTCCACTACTGCCAACTCCAGACTTCGCGCCTTCTGTCTCGCTGCACCCTACGCCTGGAATAAACTTCCTGAGCCCCTACGTCTTGCCCCATCCTTGGCCACCTTTAAATCTAGACTGAAAACCCACCTCTTTAACATTGCTTTTGACTCGTAACCACTTGTAACCACTCGCCTCCACCTACCCTCCTCTCTTCCTTCCCGTTCACATTAATTGATTTGATTTGCTTACTTTATTTATTTTTTGTCTATTAGATTGTAAGCTCTTTGAGCAGGGACTGTCTTTCTTCTATGTTTGTACAGCGCTGCGTATGCCTTGTAGCGCTATAGAAATGCTAAATAGTAGTAGTAGTAGTAGTACTTGTGCAGAAATGGAAAGTTGCCTAAACAAGGGCACAAAGCAGTAGGAGTAGAAAATGCCGGGTGGGAATCCTCAGGTCCTGGCACTTGAAGAGGAGGAGGAGCTGTGAAAATGCTTCAACTGGGTGAATACGGTAGAAGAGGGAGGACTGCACAAGGATTTGGAGGGGGCAGGCACTCCTATGCTGCTGCCTCCCATATTCCCAAGCATCTTTGTTTTGGGGATGGGAAGGGAGTAGGTGTGCAAGTGGGAGTGTGTATGATGGTGTCCCCCCCTCCCAGTACCCTGTAAGTATTAGAGACAAAGAATGTCTTTGAAACCATGTGCATGCAATCGGTACACTCTTCCAATCTGGTTTCACTTTTTCCGTTTACTGCTTCACCTAGAGTAGTCTTTCAGCTGGAGCCTGGTCTAGCTTAAGAATGAAATCAGAGCAGGAGCACAGGGAGAGGTTTAGAAGAGTAGCCTTAGAGCAGTTGGTTGAGAACCAGGACAGCCAGTGTTGGAAAGTTATTCCCACGTTCTTATTACAATATTTGCAATTTTTGGATATCTGCAGTGTTCTCGTGTTGCCTGTAACCTGTTCATCTCTCTTGCTAATAAAAACTTAAAAAAAAAAAAAAAAGAAAGGAAACATACATAGGGAGTGGAATGCACAGAGTAAGTTTTAGCAGGCCTGCATTGCTTCCCTGCTGCTGTTGGTCCCATCCCTATTCTTCATGTGGGCAGTCAGAGCTGTTCCTTGGCCCATGAAGTGTAACTGCTGCAGGGCTTGGTATGGTTGTCTGCTGAGGTCAGTGTGTGAAAGTTTTCTAGTGAAGGTAGACAGAATATGGTGGTATGATTAGTCAGCAGAGGGATCTGTTATGAGAGTGTTGAGGTAGGGAAAAAAAAAACAGTGATTAACAAGACATTACTTTGTCAGTAAGTTTCATAACACATTATGAAGTATTGAACTTGGTTGGATTAAGGACTGATGCTTCCTGAATGTTTTCTTATTGTGTTTACAAATGTATTGATCAGAGATTTGGCAAACAGGTTCAGTACATGCAGCATTCTGCTTCCTAATGTGTTTGGCTTTTAAAGGATTGCACATCTTCCTCTGACTCAGCTGACCGCCAGTTGACTCCCAAGGCCGTTCTCTGCAGTTCATTGACGCCACTCCCGATGTTGTAGCAGTATTGCCACCGTCTGTTTTGGGTCAGATTTGAGCAACAGAGTTTCTACTACTCGTCCATTTTGTTTGGAGGAATAAGTTTGACCATTGTAATGTTTTGTATATTTAGTTTTGTGAACCGCTTTGATGGCATTAGCCCTTTTTAGTGGTATATCAAGACTAAAGAAACCTGAAACATCTTAGATGTTTCGAATTTCAAACTACACTTCTCGTTTGACAATATGTAATAGGCAAGCTGTCCTTGACTAAATAGGAGGAAGAGGAAGAGACTCCAAATAATGTATTACGAGAATCATGACGACATGAGGCCTTCCTAGAAGGAAGCAGAGGGGAAAGCCTGCTCTCTTCCAACCAGCACCCCACCTCTCTTTTTCTTTTTTTTTTCCTGAGTGCTATGGGTGCAGCAGTAGAAGCGCTTTTCTTCCCTGAGGATATGCGCTCCCCATCCCAATTTCAGTTTCTCCTTTGTCCCCTTCTCTTCACTGCATCCTGTCTTCTAAGCTTCCCTACTTCTTTCTCTTACCCCCCCCCCCCCCCCCCCCCCCCCCAACCAATCCCAGCTGCTTACACAGTCATGATTTCTCATTCTTCTGGCAGAGCATGGGGGAGCTCTGACAGCTATGATCATACCAAGTACGTGGTATACTTGGATTTCAGCAAAGCCTTTGACATGGTTCTGCACAGGCGACTGATAAATTGTGCGCCCTCGGTATGGGACCTAGAGTAACTCATTGGGTTAAAAATTGGTTGAATGGTAGGAGACAGAGGGTAGTGGTAAATGGAGCTTGCTCTGAAGAAAAGGATGTAGTCAGTGGAGTACCTGCATTTTTTGGGATTAAACCTTAGTTGCCAAATATCGGTCCATTCCTCTAGCTTCGCTAGGTCCTTCCTCGTGTCATTCACACCCTCCAGGGTGTCCACCCTGTTGCAGAGTTTAGTATCATCCGCAAAGAGACAAACCTTACCAGACAGCTTTTCCGCAATATCGCGCACAAAGACGTTAAAAAGAGCCGGCCCTAGGACCGAACCCTGCGGTGCTCCACTGACGACATCCTTTTCTTCAGAGCAAGCTCCATTTACCACCACCCTCTGTCTCCTACCATACAACCAATTTTTTACCCAATCAGTTACTCTAGGTCCCACACCGAGGGCACTCAATTTATCAGTCGCCTGTGCGAAACCATTCAAGGATCTGTGATTTATGAAGCAGGATCTCGCCTTTTGAAGGCTTCTTAAGATCTGGAAGTTGACCTTGTATTGGATCAAGCTTTTAATTATGAAGGATCTCTAGTTTTATGATTGTATTGCTGTGTAAGTGTATTACCATTTGTTCTATACCTTTTGTGTTGAGCTACTCTGTTCTTTAGCTTGATATTTTTGGATAGGATTCTGTAATTTTATTATCTTTTCACTGTTTAGGAAGACATTGCTTTGTGCATATATTTTTAATAAGGTGAGTAACTTGAAAATGGTGGTATTCTTAGATAACATGAAGATACATCACATCTTATGTAGACTGTACTGGTACCTATGTGGTGTTATACAATGTTTCATGTGTTTCCACAGCCAACAGGATTTGTACCGGGTGCTGAAAGCCTATACTTTGTACCGTCCAGAAGAGGGATACTGCCAGGCTCAGGCTCCCATTGCAGCCGTCCTTCTGATGCATATGCCTGCAGAGGTAATTCTCAAGATGGAAGACTTGTTTTAAGGAGGACCACTGACGATTACTGTAAATGACCACTAGTCACTATGAGGCTAATGTGTTGCGACCCGCATCAGGTTTTTTTGCACCAAACTAATGGAAACCTTGCTTTTGGTGGTAATTTTGGGTGGGAAGTGACTGGGTTTCCATCACTTCTGGTTCATAAACAGCACCAGATTATTCTGCTGCTGTTGCCACTACATGCCAACCTTGACAGTATTCCAAGAATCAATTACAGGCATTGTTTTCTCTGTTAATATACTATATATAAAAGTGACACAGTCTAAAAAAAATTTCATTTCACTCTGTGGTCCTGTTTCCACCACAACACATACAGTAAAGAGCTAATTAATCCTGTTTAGAATGGCATGCAAAATATACTTCTGGGTTTCCTGTAATAAGTGTAATAAGTGTTCTCTGGGGCAGCAGGGTAAGTCATCCACACGCTGGTGACATCATCCATCCACTGGTGATTTAGCTCTCCTAAAGCTCAGAGATACCTAAGTGGCTTTTTTGAGCAAGTGTCAAACTATCCGCCACCACAGTACTTGCCTGTTTTCACCTGGGTCCGTTCTCTAGCTGAAAAGCAGAGTCATTGTAGAGAGGAGGTGGGCAGGCTTGTGTTGCTGTCTTATCCTGCTGTCCACAGAGAACCCATGTTAAGTAACCTCGTTTTCACCATGGGCACATGTCAGCCACATTCTGATTACTCCCAAGCTAAGGGCTATGGAGAAGTATTTGTGTTGTGTATATTCTATACAGCCCTTGTGTGCTGTGATAGGATTAAGCTATGTCAAGTTTGTAATTTGATGGAGGGCTCTGGGGGTGGAAATCTCGATTGAAAAGTGGAGAAACAAGAACCATATGGGGTATGTGCCATTGTATGCCTGGACCAGGGTTATAAGGCTGATCATTTAAATACTAGACAAAAGGATGATGACGACACTCGGAGGGGGGAGGAGCAAGATGGCGGCGGTAACAACTGCTCGCATCTGTGACTATTCCAACGCTGCTTAAGTTTCTTTTTGATTCCTCTTAGTTTTCTCTAAAACTTACTTGAAAAAAAAAAAATTTTTCCCTCGTTATGCCTCATACTAAGAGGAAGGGAACCGTTAGGACGGGAGCCCAGCCGTCACTGACATCAACGCCCGACCAGCAGACGATGGAACGGTTCCTAATGTGGCAATCCACTCTATTGACGTCTGGAGCTCCCGCTGATTTACCGGCGCAGAGAGACGCTGAGAATCAGGGAATAGACACTTCGTTGTCTCCTCCGACGCTTTTCCCGCCTTTGCAGCCGGCAGTACTCGACTTTGAAGGTGAAGCTAGGACCCCGGAAGTCGGAGAAGGAGCCTCGCTGCTGGGCCAACAAGTCGGATTATCTGCCGGAATTCCCCTAACAACGGAATTGAAGGGCAATGTGACCCTGCAAGAGAGGCCAACAACAACAAGAGCCCCACCAACTGCGAAGGTAACGCTGGAGGCGATTTGGGAAGTCCTCCAGCGTTTGGACAATACTATGAAGACTTCAACAGGCAAGATTGACAAACTTTCTGAAAATTTTCAAAGTTTAAATGTTGCATTTGCAGATATGAAAAATGATTTGAATGAAAAGATAAACCTTTTGAATGTGGATTCTATTAAAATGAAGGAAATTACCTCAAAATTGATACAGGACAATACACAGATACACCATAGACTTGAATACTTTGAAAATTACAATCGGAGATTAAATCTCCGATTGATAAATTTTCCTCGAACATCTGTGTACTCGCCTTTAGATATATTTAAAAGGTATCTGACTGAAAATTTAAAGTTTGCTTCTACTGATATACCACCTTTGAATAAAATTTATTATCTCCCAATAAAAAAAAAACCAAATGGAGACTTACAGGAATCTCTGAATCTACAAAGAGACCTTAATGTTTCAGAATTGTTGGAAACTTCATTGACTACTATAACTGATAGACAAACATTGCTGGTGTCGTTTGTATTCCAACAAGATTTAGATCATGTGAGAAAAATGGCCTTAAGGAATTTGCAGACTCCTTTTTATGGAGGGAAGATCTGGGTTTTCCCAGACGTGACCAAATTGACACAGGCCAGAAGAAAAGAATTCCTAGAACTACGACCAGCTACTTTGGCATTGGGAGCTACCTTTAATTTGAACTATCCATGTAAATGCAACATAAAATATTTGGGTGTTAAATACATTTTCCTTAATCCTATTCATTTGAAACAATTTATAGATCAGAAAAAGTTGTCATGAAACAGATTGGAGACGCCTAGTATTGATTCCAGGGTTAAGATGGATAATTGTATAGTGGACAAACCGTTAAGCCTTTCTTTTTTTTTTTTTTTTTTCCTCATGATTTTTCTCTCTTGAGTATAATTAATCAACCCCCCTCAGATGGTGGTCTAAGACAAGATATATCATTTTCCATATATATAAAAATATATTTTTATGTAAATGTTTTCTTTCTGAATTACCTACTCAAGTGTTTGATGCTTGTAATGTGATTAAAAATCATAAATAAAGATTTAAAAAAAAAAAAAAAATACTAGACAAAATGGTATACAGAGCCGAAATAGGGTAGGGTGTAGCCACCATGAACTCCAAAAGAGACCAGAGCCAATGTGCTTGGGACTGTTAAGGAAAATAACTGCTGAAGACTAGAAGTTGGTGGGACCACTGATTAGACTAATGCAGCAGTGGTGGGAACTTAGGTTGAAGGGCCAAAGAATCAGAGGAACTACAGGTCTGCTGGCAGACAACTCCATTTCAGGAATCAGGAAGAGACAGTCACATGGCTGTGCTGATGCTCTAAAAATCAGTTTATTTGAAAAAAAGTGAGAATGCAATTAAAATCAGGAGTAAGTGGCCTCTTGCTAGGGTTGTGCAGATTGGTGGGCATTGTGTGCCAGTGCCTACCCCATTGGCATGCAGTTGCCTTCCGTGTATAACAAGTGAATCTCTTCAAATTCTAAACACAAGTTTACTAAAAAGTTACTGATTGGATCTGTGATTATATTGGAGTGGATTAGGTAGTGTTACTGTTAAGCTGTGTTCTATGATGGCTCTTTGAATTATTATTATTTTTTTGGTTGTTGGGGGAGAGGGGGGAGAACCAGGGAGATGCTTTAATGTGCCATTGTAAATAGGATTGATTAGATCTTGTGTGTTGAGAGAATTGTTTCTTTTTTCTGTTCCCACCACACTTAATTGCGTGGTGATCACTGCATCCGGACTTTGGAGGCTTTTACCACTGCGAGTATTACTATGATACTAGCGGTACTGTTTTCGATCCTTTCCCTGTGGAGCTTACTCGACCACACAGATAACACGAAAGGTATCCAGAAACTTTTTAAACTATGCCGGACCAGCTTAGAGGTTGTTTTTCATTGAATGCCTATTTCCAAACGTTCTTATTCTGTCTCGTTAATTGCTAGATCTGATTGCTTTGCTCTCAGAACCTGGGAACAGACAAAGTTAAAATGTTAAGAGGTGTTCAAAATTCTTGTACTTTTGTCCAGGTAAATAAATCAGTACTTCAGTTGTCTTTGGGGGAAAGACTAGTGTGTATCCCCTCAAATCCTACATAAGAATAGCCATACTGGGTTAGACCAATGGTCCATCTAGCCCAGTATTCTGGTTTCTGAAACAAGGCAACATTATGCATTAGAGAACTTGCCTGGTTGCTGGGACACTTTATTTTTTCTTCCATGATGCATGTCTGTATATATTTTTGTAGTAATTGTATACATTTTGCAGGTGAGTGTGTTCACCTAGTTTTGCAATCTGACTAGTTCAGCAGCTTTTTAATGTGTGCAACACTGAATGCCAAGAATATTGACTGGTCCACCATTCCCCTTTCAGGGCAATGTTAACTTATTAAAAGAAGGACTTGATATCTTGTTTGCATTAGGATTAATATCTAAAGACAAACTTGTCAGTTAAAGAATTTTTATATTTGCTGTGTTTTTCTTCCTCTCCTCCCTCCCCCCCGAAACAGCAAGCATTTTGGTGTCTGGTACAGATCTGTGAGAAATACCTTCCAGGATACTACAGTGAGAAACTAGTAAGTATTGTGCCTGGACCAGTAAAGGGGAAAGCATGCTGTTTGGGAGGGGAGCAAAGAGTTTTGGTGCCAAATTTAATTAAGCAGGAGAGCCATCCTATTCCTGAAAGCTTATGCCTTGCTCATACGCTAAACACTGGATTGAAAGGAACTGAATGATCAGAAGCACAGTTTTCTTTTGTGTGCACAAGAAGGGGAAATGAACCCAAAAGCTGCGAGAGCTTAATGGTTACAGTAATTTGCATGAGCTATAGGGATTCCACCTAGTGCCTTATCAGCTGCTAAAGACCAAAACTGGAAATTCAGACCTTTCTGAGCCCACCTGTAAGCTGAGAAGTGGGGATGGAGGGGCTCTGAGCTCCCTATGACTGTCATAGTTTAGACTGCATGGTAAGAATTCTGCTGTGGGGTGAATTCTCCTTCAGCTTGTATGCTATTCTGCATGGTTAAAATGGAATTGAGTATTGCTGTAAGATTTTTGATGCTCTGAGTTAGAACAATAGATAGAAAGAAATGATTGGACTCGGAGTGAAGCATTCAAGATGATGGGGTTCACTAAGACTTTCGTGGACATCTTTAAATTGCGGGTTGTATTCCAGAAGCTGTATAGGGTGGTATTTTCAGGTGCCCAGTCAACAGCCAGTTGGGTTCTCTAGATATCCACAATGAATATGCATGAGATATATTTGCATAAACCGTCTCGGTTCTATCATTATCATGTTACCCAAAATCCTTCTGTTATTACTAAATGTATACTTTCTCATGTATTTCCACTACTCATGACGTATTGTAAGCCACATTGAGTCTGCAAAGAGGTGGGAAAATGTGGGATACAAATGCAACAAATAACGTGCATGATAATTGCATTTTTTAAAGATCCCTATCCATCAATTGCAGCTAAGATAACTGTAAACACGACACATTCAGTGGCCCACATGCAGCATAAACCATAAAAGTTGTATTCATACACTCTCCACCATTCCTTGAAGTGGTTGGATATATGTTGTTCTGACGTGATCTTTTCTAGTCATCCCTCCTCTACAGAGCCCTGCTTATCACATTCATTTTGCTAGGTATACAGCTCAGGAGCTGTTTATTTCTTTTGGTCGATATGACTATTATAATGTTGCTTACGCAGGAATTACCAAAACAAATTTAAAACGCCTTGAAGACACTTCAGGTAAAAAAACAGTAGAGGGGAAAAGAGCCTCTCGTAGATGGTGTCCAAAAACTTTTTATTTCAAAAGTCTTCAAAAACAATAAAAGAGACTTTTGAAATAAAGTTTCTTGGACACCATCTGCGAGAGGTTCTTTTTTCCTCTGTTTTATACCTGGTGTATTTTATTCGTGGAGGTTTTTTTTTCCTTCTGTTTGTGACTGCATCACTTGTTTTAGCCACCTGATACGACTGAGTCGCACCAGTCCTACAGCGCCTTTACTGGCTACCGAAAGAATACAGAATTAAATTCAAGATGCTGTCCCTGGTGCATAAGGTGCTTCACAGCTCCACTCCTTCCTATCTGGCTTCATTGATGGTTCCATATTCAACATCCCTTATTCTGCGGTCTCTAGCGGACAACAGGCTTAGTCCTGCCTTACCCTTCTAAAGCAAGATGGGAATCCACTCGCTCTTCTGCTTTTTACTTCTGGCACCAGCATTATGGACCTTACGTCCTCAGCATCTCTGGTTAGAGAGATCCTATTCACTCTTTCAGACCTCTCCTAAGATCTTCCTATGCCAACTCACATTTGACAGGGCTGTTTTTGGCTGGATCCTGGGATGAGCAGAGCTTTTACTGAGAGACCTACTCTGATGTGGCTTGAGTGAATGTTTTCCTCTGTCTGGATGTAGGTTTGTGTGGTTCTTTCCCTGTAATTTTTATGAAGTTCCTTTCTTTTATTTAATTTTTTGATGGTAAACTGCTTTGACTAATAAATGATAAAGCCATTCATTCTCTGACAGTGGGGATTCTCAAGTACCAACTTTGAACAGACTGCTTTATAAAGTTGACATTTTTCTCAGAGTCCCTTGAATAAGGCATTCTGCACAAACAATATGGACAGTGAAGAGCAGTCGCTGGTCAAGGCATGGGTGATGGGAACTGCGGGAACAGACCAGCTCCCCTCATGTTACACTTGAACACTGAACTCTTTATTTCCTTAATGTCTGTCCCACGCAGGCTGACCTATCCTTTTTTTTCTTCAGTACACTTCCCTTTGCATAGTTGAATCAGAAATGCACATCACCAGCCCCTCCATTTAATCCCCTTCTATACCTCACTCTTTAGCTGAAGCGAGCAATTCATAGTTCTGCTCTGGCAATAGAAAAGATTATTTGCTTTGTGATGGTGGCGCCTGTCTGTAGTAATTTCCCTATAAGCTGAAAGTGACTGGAAAATAATTTCTGCCTTCACACTGTCCTACGGCTGTCAGTCTGTTCAGTTTATTTCCTGGTATATGTCAGAGGCACAGATCTAACAGAATTGATGAAAGCTTGGGATATGCAAAGAGGAAAGCGAAAAAAACAAAATACCTCTCCACAAGGAGTAAAATAAAAAAGATAATTGTGAGAGGAAGGAAAAAAGCCTCAGACAACTAACTGATTAGTGCTGTTGTTTTCCATTCATTGGCTTAAAATATATTCCTAAATTGTTTAAAAAATAATGATTTTTAAATTGTATTTATAGTGTCTATACTTTTTATATTTAAAGTTTCAAATCAAAATCCAAAATTCAGAAACCTTGTCTTATAAAGTTCAGGGACAATCTTCAGAACTTGCAAGCAGTAATCACGAGCACATTATTCAAAACTTGTGATTACTGCTTGCAGGTTCTGAAGTAAACTCATCAGGAAAAGCTTGTCTTGTTTCCTAGAACACTGTGTTTTGACTGCAGTACAGATAAGCTCTGTTTTCGCTTTGTGCACCAGGTTTTGTGCCTTATTGTTACATTAACGCGTTAAATGTACGGCCCTACTTTACATTCTTCCCTAAGGCTGGTGGTCATCTGTGTCATCCTCTACTTTTCTTGGACTTTGTGCTACTGACATCAATGTTTTCCTGTTCGTGCTTAGAACTTCAGGAGAGTCAGTGAGTGGAAAACAAACTCCAGTACTTCAGAACTGCTGAGGACCACCAATATTTTTCATGGGAGGTCTTCTGTAGTGATTGAAGGGGGGCAGACTCAAGAAAAATGTCAGGAAGTATTTTTTCACGGAGAGAGTAGTGGATGCTTGGAATGCCCTCCCGCGGGAGGTGGTGGAAATGAAAACGGTAACAGAATTCAAACACGCGTGGGATAAACATAAAGGAATCCTGTTCAGAAGGAATGGATCCTAAGGAGCTTAGCCGAGATTGGGTGGCAGAGCCAGTGGCGGGAGGCGGGAATAGTGCTGGGCAGACTTATACGGTCTGTGCCAGAGCCGGTGGTGGGAGGCGGGGCTGGTGGTAGGAAGGCGGGGATAGTGCTGGGCAGACTTATACGGTCTGTGCCCTGAAGAGCACAGGTACAAATCAAAGTAGGGTATACACAAAAAGTAGCACATATGAGTTATCTTGTTGGGCAGACTGGATGGACCGTGCAGGTCTTTTTCTGCCGTCATCTACTATGTTACTATGTATTTGGTAATATATCATTAGCTGTACGAAGGATAGTACTAGGAGTCTTCATCCGTCTCTGAGATTTCTTCTTTCCTTCCTCCCTTCCCCAACACCTTTCTAATCCTCTGGAGATGCTGAAATCTGGTCCCTGTGTTCCAAGATGCAATTGGATTTTCAGGCTTTTCCACTTCAGTGAGGAGGGAGAGGGATGGCCACAGATCAGGTATAAACTTAAGATTGAAAGCCCTCTAGGGCATTGACTTTCCAGCTGTACCTGAATTTGTAATTCACCTTGAACTCAGATTTGGAAAAGGTGAATAAATGCAAATCCTGGTAAGAACTCTGACAAGACTTTGGTCCAAACGGGTAGGCCAGATGTCTTTTTATTTTTCTGCCTACATCTGTTTCTGTGCAACATTCCCGATAAATATTCATGAGATTTGCGCAATTCAGTTATTAAAATCGTGACCTATTTGCATTTTAGCACTCAGTTTGTCATCACTGCTCTAGCCCTTCATGTGTAGTCTAGGCTGTGCAGTGACAGATCTTGTCCAACAGCCACAGATCGTGGCCATCTGGTGAGGAAGGTGACCCCTCGCTCCTGCCTTTCAGCATTATAAACTGTATCCATATCACCTCTGGCTAGCCTAAGTGCAGACAACTGGTTTAGAAATGAAACCCAGATCTCTTGATGGTCAAAACTGATAAAATTGAAGCTAATATTTGAATCCATTAAAAAATGTTTGTTTTGAATATCGGATGAATTATCATAATCTGGGAAGCTTTTCTGGAGGTTGGGAGGCAGGGATAGCGCTGGGCAGATTTATACGGTCTGTGCCAGAGCTGGTGGTTGGGAGGCGGGGATAGTGCTGGGCAGACTTATACGGTCTATGCCAGAGCCGGTGGTTGGGAGGCGGGGCTAGTGCTGGGCAGACTTATACGGTCTATGCCAGAGCCGGTGGTTGGGAGGCGGGGCTAGTGCTGGGCAGACTTATACGGTCTGTGCCAGAGCCAGTGGTGGGAGGCGGGGCTGGAGGTTGGGAGGCGGGGATAGTGCGGGGCAGACTTATACGGTCTGTGCCAGAGCCAGTGGTGGGAGGTGGGGATAGTGCTGGGCAGACTTATACGGTCTATGCCAGAGCCGGTGGTTGGGAGGCGGGGCTAGTGCTGGGCAGACTTATACGGTCTGTGCCCTGAAGAGGACAGGTACAAATCAAAGTAGGGTATACACAAAAGTAGCACACATGAGTTGTCTTGTTGGGCAGACTGGATGGACCGTGCAGGTCTTTTTCTGCCGTCATCTACTATGTTACTATGTTACTATGTTTTCCAAATCTTTTAGGGAAGGAAAAAATATTAAGAACAAATGCTAGTCAGAATCTTGTAGGCATTTGGGAAAATTTATTTTCTTTATACTCTTTCTGGAGTACTTCATTGGAATATCTTTTTTTTTGGGGGGGGGGGGGGGGGTGTTGGAGGGAGGAGGAATGATTATCAGACCAGAATGTGTTTTCATTTCCAAGCTGCAGGGGCTACAGCAGCCCCTGCTTTCTGTGGGCAGCCTTGGGGTCTCAATAGTTTTAATTCGTTCTGTGCAGCCTGCTTTAGCAATATATCAGAGCTGCCAAGGGGTCCCAATTTTTGAGAGGGAGATTTTTGTCCGTGCCCCCAGCCCAGCCCCACTTTGCATTGGCTCCACCCTTTGGCACACCTGAAACCCATGACCATTTCAGAAAATGTTTTATTTAATAGCCTAATACCCTTTTCAATTAGCTTTCACGGGCCAAAACCTCGTTCTTCAGGTCAGGTCAGTATAATGCTGTTATGGTATCCTCTCCTGATCTGAGGAAGGAAGTGCTGGTCTCTGAAAGCTAATCAGAAATGTTTTAAAATCAGTGAAGGTATCACCTTATTTTCTATTTGGTATTTTATTTGCATTTGTTACTTTTATTAACACAGCTACAACATTACTTTATCCTAAATTAAAAAATAAAATTATTTTTTGTACCTTTGTTGTCTAGCCATTTATTTTTTCTAATTGTGTTGCTCCCAGTCTCTTGATTCTGCTTTCCTCCATCTTCTCTTAGCTCTCTTGCCAGGGTTTCCTATCCATTTGTCATTTTTCTCTCCCTTTTCTTTGCTTTCTTCAATAGTCTGCCTCTCTCTCTCTCTGTCCAGATTTAATACTATCCATTCTTTAATTTCCTTCTTTTAAATTCATCTATCTATGGCTTTTCATCTTTTCCTCACCCTTGTTCTCCCCATGCTCCTTCCTCTTATTCTCCTGTATTTCATACTCTGTCCTCTCCCCCATTCCAGCAGCTCCCCTGTGTCTCCCCTCTTTCTGCATCCTTCCATACACCGTCTCCTCTGTTTTTCTCCCTACCCTTCCATCCAGCGTCTCCTCTCTTTTTCTCTCCCTACCCTTCCATACAGCGTCTCCTCTCTTTTTCTCTCCCTACCCTTCCATACAGCGTCTCCTCTCTTTTTCTCTCCCTACCCTTCCATACAGCGTCTTCCCTCTTTTTCTCTCCCTACCCTTCCATACAGCGTCTCCTCTCTTTTTCTCTCCCTACCCTTCCATACAGCGTCTCCTCTCTTTTTCTCTCCCTACCCTTCCATACAGCGTCTCCTCTCTTTTTCTCTCCCTACCCTTCCATACAGCGTCTCCTCTCTTTTTCTCTCCCTACCCTTCCATACAGCGTCTCCTCTCTTTTTCTCTCCCTACCCTTCCATACAGCGTCTTCCCTCTTTCTCTTGCCATCCTTCCACCCATCTACCCTCTCTCCTGATTCTTCTATCCAGTGTCTCTCTCTCCCCTCTCCTTCTATCCAGTGTCTATCTTTCACCCTTTTCTGTTCCGTGTCCCCTCTCTCCACATCCTTCCAGTCTCTTCCCCCTTTCTCTCTGCATCCTTCGCTCTCCCTCCCCATCCTTCCATCCAGTGTCTGTCTCTCTTGCCCTCCCCATCCTTCCATCCAGTATCCCCCCCCTTTTCCCCATTCTTCTCTCCCCATCTTTCCACTCATCTCTCTCTTTCTTCTGTCCCGTGTCGTCACTCTCATTTCCTCCCCACTCTCTCCATTCTACCTCCTGCCTCTGCTCCAGGGGCAGAGAGAGGAGCAGCAGAGCCAACAGCTCGACATGGATGGATGAATTGGGGCAGGGACGAGAGGAATTTTGCTGGATATGGGTGAATGGAGGAGAGGGCAGGGGAGATAGGAGAATTGCTGGACATGGGTGGATGAATGGAGGGGACAGGGGAGAGGAAATTTGCTGGATGTGGGTGGATGGAGGAGAGGGCAGGGGAGAATGGAGAGTTGCTGGGTATGGATGGAGGGGAGGGAAGTCAGGAGGTGCAAATGGTGGGGAGGGAAGAGAGGAGAAATGTTGGAAGCAAAAGGAAGGAGATGCACACGGATGGATGGGAAAGGGAGAGAGGAGAAATTCTGGACATGGATGGCGGGAAAACTGCTGAATTTAAAGACTGGATCGGAACACTTTGATGGCAGATGCTGAAACTGGAGGAAGGATAGGGACAGGGCTACAGATGGTAGACAGGACGCATAAGGACACAGGAGGACGGTGGACATGGTGAGAGAAAAAATATCAAATGGAAAGAACACTGCATAAAACAGAAGACACTGGGACCAAAGCGAATAGAGAAACTAAATGATCAGACAACAAAGGTAGAAAAAGTATTTTATTCAGAATTTATTAATTGGAATATGTCAGCTTTTGGAAATTTGCATCTATGATATTTTGCACGTAAGTTTCAATTTTTCTAGTATTGCTCTTACTTCTTGAGGTAATTTTCCAGTTCAGTATTTTGCCTTTATATTTTTTTTATTTCTAGTTCCTTGTGTCATATCTGTTGTCATGTGTTTTCCATGTGTGATCAAGATGCAGTATTCTGCTGGCGTGTGGTATTTGCAGCCCTTTTTGTTTTGTTTCACTAGATTGTGTACTGGTGTTTTAGAGCCAAGTGTAATTATAGCGCTGCCTTTCCACGCATAAGGTTGTAGCTCGTCCTGTCCTTGGAATTAGTGCTGTTATGGTTTGGTAAGGTTATGAGTGTGTGTTTGCACAAGTTTGTGTATAGTGTTTTGCAGTGGAGAGATTGTGTGTTGGCCTTACTGAGGTGGCACCAAATTATCAGAAAGGGTTTTAGAGCCTAAATCATGACACACTACCTCTTGAAGGATCTACATATAGAGCTTATGCATTTCTAAGGTCTACACTGGCATGGTATGGGAAAGGGGGTGGGGAAATACTACTAGAGAGGAAAAGGGAGTGCTGGGTAAGGAGGAAGAAGGAAGGGAGAGCTGGCTTTTTTGGGAATAACCATAATGTATATGTCATACATATTCATTATGGTTATTCCCAAAAAAGCCAGCTCTTTCTCCCTTCCTTCTTTCCTCCATATTAGCATATTCATTTGCATATGAAACAGTCAAACTACGCCCATGGCCAGATTGTATCAACATTTTCCCATTGTTGTTACAAAACTATTCCATTTGTATGGGAAACAAATCTCAAATGGGGGGGGGGGGGGGTTACATAAATGGCATTACTCCAATCTCCCTCTTGAAATACAATTTATGACACTGAATTTTAAACAGCAGCAGCTTAAAGTAAGAACTCTGAGGCTTTTGACAATAGATTCTCCAGGGCAGCGCTGTACCGTGGCTTTAGGCCTGTTAATATTCTAATACCTGCGTTGTGCTTGTACAAGACTTGCTGCAGACACTCCCTGTTCCAGGCAATCTGTTTTTCTGTACTTATAGTCAGACTTCAGGACTACTGAAGAGCAAGCTAATCCCGATCTTCATCACCTAACCATACTCTCTATATAGTGAGCTAGCAAATGAACCTAGTGCATGCGTAATGATATAAAAATATTCCTTCTCAGTTTCAAATAGTGATCCTCTTAATTACTGAGTTTATGCTTCTCCCTAGATGACTCATTCCCACAATTTTTTTTAAGCACATACTTTGTTTACCAAGTGAACTGTGGTGTAGCCATGGCTACTTCCACTAGTAAAATGTTCCATAATTTCAGCAGTCTGAGTAAAAGAATCTCTTCCTCTGAAGCTTGTGAAATCTGGAGCTGCCCTTTTTTAACAATCGGTCATGAAGCAATTCTTCCATTTTGACAGTGCAAGAGTTATTTATGTAGCTGTAGTGCTGCCATGTCATCAGCAGAGGAGTAGCCTAATAGTCCTGCAGCCTCAGAACCAGGGGAACTGGGTTCAATTCCCACTGCAACTCCTTGTGACTCTATGCAAGTCAGTAAACCCTCCATTGCCCCGGTACAAAATAAGTACCTGAATATATGTAAACCGCTTTGAATGTAGTTGCAAAAACCTCAGAAAGGCGGTATATCAAGTCCCATTTCCCTTTCCCTATTTGAGATTCTACATGGAATGTTGCTACTATTGGAGATTCTACATGGAATGTTGCTACTATTGAGATTCTGTTGCTACTATTGGCGATTCTACATGGAATGTTGCTACTATTGAGATTCTGTTGCTACTATTGGAGATTCTACATGGAATGTTGCTACTATTGAGATTCTGTTGCTACTATTTGAGATTCTACATGGAATGTTGCTATTCCTCCACTAGCAACATTCCATGTAGAAGCCTGCCCTCCTTGCAGATCAGCAACACAGCTGCGCAGGGTTCTGTTTCTGCGAGTCTGACGTCCTGCGCAGCTGTGTTGCTGATCTGCAAGGAGGGCAGGCTTCTACATGGAATGTTGCTAGTGGAGGAGTAGCCTAGCGGTTACTGCAGTGGGCCTTGATCCTGGGGAACTGAGTTCAATTCCCACTGCAGCTCCTTGTGACTCTGGGCAAGTCACTTAACCCTCCATTGCTCCTGGTACAAAATAAAAACTTTGATTGTAACCACAGTAGTCCCTGGTAACCTCTGGTTCTTGTTCTTTTCCTATAGGAGGCAATTCAGCTGGATGGCAGGATCCTCTTCTCGCTTCTCCGCCGAGTCTCTCCTGTGGCCTACAAGCACCTGAGCAAGCAAAAGATTGACCCCATCCTCTACATGACGGAGTGGTTTATGTGTGCCTTCTCCAGGACCCTTCCCTGGAGTTCAGTGCTACGTGTATGGGACATGTTTCTCTGTGAAGGTATATGGATCCTAATGACTCTCCTTGGCATTGGTAGCATGAGAGAATGCATTGAGCACATTTTAATCTCAATAACACTGGTATGAAAGCTGTGTCAGCAAAATCCTTTTGGAAAGATCGCCTCTGCTGCCATCTGTTGGACACTCTGTCTGCCGCAGGCTTCCTTTAAGTAAATGAAATTTAAAATGCTACATACTTAATTTCAGTCCTATTGCAGTGGGTGGGGTGGGGAAGGGGAAAGAACATACCCTTT
Organism: Microcaecilia unicolor; assembly: GCF_901765095.1. NCBI lineage: Eukaryota > Metazoa > Chordata > Amphibia > Gymnophiona > Siphonopidae > Microcaecilia > Microcaecilia unicolor. Next base: position 15,005,874 of record NC_044041.1, on the reverse strand, counting down.
GAGAAAATGCATTTCAGACTTACTCACTGCATCCTGTGACCGCATAGAAATAGGGCCCATACAGAGGTCACTCAGTTTTAGTCATCTATGTAGACCTGTCAAAGGCTTTGCTAAAATCTAAATACACCATATCACGCATTCTCCCTTGATCCAACTCTGTCACCCAGTCAAAGACATGAATCAGACACGACCTGCCTCTAGTTTAATAGCTTAAAATATTTGATATACCACCCTATTTGTCAGACCAATCAGAGTGGTTTACATTAATAGAAAAAGAACTGAACAGAACATCAATTTAAATAGCAAAGTAACTTTCATTCGGATCCATACAACAGACATCAAACAATACCAACCCCAGACAACCCAGAAAACAATCTCACTTATTCAGGACTTCAGCCTCCCAAACACTTAATAGTTTATAGTTTATTACATTTCATATACTGCCTTACATAATACAATATCAAATTGGTTTACAATAAAATATGATAAAAGGAAAGGAACTACAATAAACAGGAAAGCACACAACACCCCGAGCAGCCATATCAACTACTACTATTTATCACTTCTATAGCACTACAAGGCGTACGCAGCGCTGCACAAACATAGAAGAAAGACAGTCCCTGCTCAAAGAGCTTACAATCTAATATCAACATATGTGGGATACAAATGTAACAAATAAAAATATCAATATATAAATATAAATGCCAGGAGTGCAAAATATAAATAGAAACTACTATTGTCACTCCTTGTTCATGATCATGCTGGGATGGTGTCCGATCAAAAAAATCAAATATAGTTATCAAAAATAGCCTCAGATGCCCAGGGAACCTATGTATAGGACTCCACTGTATCGGCTGACCTCACCGGCCCTGCCACCTTCCGAAAAAAAACCACAGTCATCAAAAAAAAAACTCCCCTATAAACCAGAATTAGGGAGAAAAAATATTGTGGTCAAAAAAACGGAACATGGACAATGTTAATTATCAAAAACTGCGTTTTTCACAAGTTCCATCTTTCATGAATGTTTGGTATTGGTGGTCTTATCAAAAATTTTGATAATTAACATTGTCCATGTTCCGTTTTTTTGACCACAATATTTTTTCTCCCTAATTCTGGTTTATAAGGGAGTTGTTTTGATGATAGTGGTTTTTTTTCGGAAGGTGGCAGGGCCGGTGATGTCAGACAAATAAAAATATACAATTAAAAAAAAAAAAAAGAATACCCCCCCCCCCCCCCCTTAACTGTAGAGAAAATCAGAAAATCAAATGAGCTGTTAAGTCTCTTAAAGCGCTTCGGACAACCTTCTGCCCTCAACGTTAGGAGGAAGTTTATTTCAAAGGACAGGAGCCACTACAGAAAAAGCCTGTTGATGTGTACTATTTAGCTGGGCCACTTTAATCCCTGGAATAACCAACACAAGGATTCCGAATAAAATCTCTGGCAGGGTTATAAAACTTTAATTCTCTCAAGGGCAATGGTACTTGCTCATAATACGTCTTATGTGCAAGGACCAACATTTTAAATTGTAGTCTGGAGCTTACCGGTAATCAGTTATAATGGATATAAAGCGGGATAACGTGCTCCAGGTTATATCAGCCTACCCAAAATACAAATTGCCACATTTTTAAGGTCTGAAGTTTCCTCAAACAATATTGAGGTAGCCTAACCAAAATTGTATTAGCATAACGCATACATCAAACTTTAGAATGCATAGTCATCAGCATACCCTCGTATTGTTTGTAGTTTGCCTAGTCATAAACCCCTGACTCACTAATCTATTAATATGACCAGAAAAGTCCAACTGATAATCTAACTAAACTCATCCACAACAGGGACAATTTTCCCATTTAGCTGTACAGTAATACTAGGTCTGTCCTGCTTACTCGTGACACAAAAGACCATAGTTTTGGGGGTTTTTTTCATATTGAGGACCATTCTATGATTCCTCAACCACTGACAAACATTCTGTAAACAGTTTTGTGTATGAGCTAACTTGACATCCTGTGGAGAAATCCACTCCACCGACAAAATATTGTCAGCATAGACATACTGAATTGGGGACGAAGATGACCCTTGGGGAACACCATTGTGAAAAACATGAAGGGAAGAACTGTCTAACCCAGCGTTTCCCAAGTCCGGTCCTGGAGTAGTACCCCTTGCCAGTCGGGTTTTCAGGATATCCACAATGAATATGCATGAAAGATTTGCATACAGTTATGCCCAAGAGAAACCAATATGAAGGGAGTAGAGGAGCTACATACAGTAGAGATGATGTGTCTACAGTCATCCCAGTATAGAGGCCGACCGAGGAGCGACTAAAGTTTCACTCAGCACCGCTTGGAGGGCTGCGAGTTCTACTTTGTGCAGGGGAGGGATCCTGACTTACCGCTTCGGACTCCATTGTGCTGCGCTTGTGCCAGTCGGAATGAATGGTATCTGCCTCTGTGGGAGTCGTGTAATTTTTATGCTGTGGGACTTGCCGGCGTTGAAGTGTGTGCAAACTGGGAATCCTGTGGGACGGCGGCAGCAAATCTTTGGATTTGGCACAGCCTCCTAATATGCCAGAGACTTCGGGCTCGTGTGCAGTTTGCTGCAGGAGAGCTTGGGAACAGGTGCCATATTGTCAGGAATGACTGGCAGTGAGAAACGGTCTCTGATCACACACAGAGCACAGCTGCCGTTTTACAACCTCCGGTTCCTATGGAGCATTCAGCTGCCTTGGGATCTTTGTTTTCTCAGCAATTTTGCTCTTACACCAGGTCTGTTGACTGAAGCAGAGACAGAGTTGCTGCTAGGTGCTTCAGTTTCTCACCCCGCTCCTAAGAGATCTCATTTTGACCTTCAGGAGTGGGCAGATGAGGCGCTCTGCTTCTCCCTTATCTGATACGGCCTCGGTCTATTCAGAGGAGCCATCGTTGAAGGAGCCATTAGAGGAGGGAGAGAGAGCTTCTTCCTGAGGAGGGGGATGACCCGAAGTACTGAGGTTGTTTCATAAAGAGGAGCTCAGCATTCTTATTTCTGAAGCACTGAGGGTGTTTTCCATTGAGCCTTCTGGCGTTCCATCTTCGATCATGAGGGGGCTTAAGGTCCTAAGGCCTTCCCAATGCATCCTGACATTCAGGACCTGATTACAGCAGAATGAGTCTCGCCAGACATGGGAAGAGCCAAGGCTGACCTCTACCTGTTGGTTCTGGAGGGAAAGAAAATTGCAGCGTCTTATGGTGGACTACTTGGTTACGGCAGTGCCGGTGGAAGGGGGGGCATTGTTTTAAAAGTGTTACAGAGAAGGAAACTAGGCTCGCTGAAACAAGCTTTGACGTGGCCTTTTTGGGCTTTCAAATGACAGTGTGCAGCTCGTTTGTGGCAAGAGAATTCCTGACGTGGCAACAGCTGTCTGCAACACAAGATGGGTGCCACAACACCAGGTGGAAATGGGGTTGTCCTACTTGGCCAGTTCAATTGTTATTTTATTTGCCCCTTCCCTCTGAAATGCCCTCCCCCCGGAACTGCGCTCTGAGCTCTTCTACTTTTGTTTTCATTGTGGTTTGACGGCCTATTTTCTCTGGCATTCCAGGACCCCTTATAATTCACCCTGGCTGAGGGTTGCTAGAGCCCAGACCCAGCTTGATAGCATTTCTCCTTGAATGTGGAGGTGAACTTCCTCAACAGGCACTCCTTGGACCCGGGAGAATGAGAACTACAGCCAGGGCTTTCAGCGAATAGTGGACTGATGGGGTTCTCCACTTCTGGAATTGATGGCGACAAAATAGAATGCAGTTTTGAAACAGGAGCTGGTCATATGCAGGAGTGAGTTGAGATAGCTCCTGTGCCCTCTATCCACCAACACAGTAGGCCCAGGGTTGGGTTCGGGAGGGAGGCTCTTTTGGTCTTTGGGGGGGGGGGGGGGGGAAGCAGGGTCAGTTTGTCTTCTGTTTTGGCTGAAGATGAGCAGCCAATTCCAGTAGTGGATTCTGGTTTTGGTTGGGCTCTACCCCAGATTGGTAAAAGTAACTAAAGGTACAATAAGGAAAACGACTGTTTGCTTCAGATGAGCCTGCTAGGCCTGGCTGCCTGCAGCTACAATTGACAGAGCCCGTGAGAGTTCCCTTGCAGTCCTGCTGTGTAAATACCATATGTTGATGTTGAAAGGTGGATATGGAGAAATGCTGATGTTGGGGGGGGGGGGGGGGGGGTGGAGAGAGAGGTCTTGCCACAAGGTATTGGTGCAGGCAGGAGGGAACCAACGAGTAGTTCAGTTCTGCTGCTCAGCTGTAGTGTGATTGCAGGACACATGCCAATAATCTCTACTGTGTGAAACTCCTCCATTCCGCTCCTGCCGGCTCTGTGTTAGGTGATCGTCTTTTCAAATAATTTTTATTAAGTAAAGAGAAATGACTATACAAAGACAATAAGAAAAACAACAATCCCAAATATGGTATGAAGGCTAATAAGTCACCCAACAATGACTAAACACTTCCCCAAATACCCCCTACTTAACACAAGGATAAACAGTTGAGAATCCATAACAGAGGCTGTTGCGTTCACTAAAAGATCGAATAAATATAATGATATATAACTCGAGGGTGCGCTGCTTGGTTTCCCCCCTTTGAAGCTTCCAAATGTCATACGCAATCCAGACTTATGAAAAGTAATCAAATGGCATTTGCGTATCACCATTAATGTAATCATTGTGCGAGTTGACTTGCGATTGTTATATTGTCACTAGTGGCGAACTAGTGCAGTGCCATTGGTGACTCTTCCTCCCTGTGGTGTAGTCACTGTAGTGAAGGGGCCACGTCTCCTAGCTTCAATTCCCAGGGATTCTGTATGTGTGTGATTAGACTGACTTCAACTCCCATATGTTTTAAAATGGAAAGGATTCCACATATATGCTTACGGAGGTGCAACAAGGAGTCCTATTGCTGCAAAATGACTAGCTGGTTCTGAGGCTTTTCTTCTGTGTCCTAATAAGATCCTCCTTTACGTAATTTTTCCCGCATTAGTTCAGAGTAAAAGCTATTGGTTGACTTGTGATGAGTGGAAAGATGTGAGGATTCTATTGATATCTGTTAGACTTATCGAACCCCGACCTACGATGGCCGTCGTTTCGAAAGACCTGCTTCAGGGTACGGTGGTTCGTTATATCTTCAAACTTGTCTTTAAGATTACTGACCACCAGCGAAGTACCAACCCGGAGCTTTCGATTCTATTGATATGACATCTGTTGCCAGGAGCACCTGTCATTGGAACAGGGTTGTTGCACTGTGCTTTGTGATCTGTGACCTTAAAGAAATCGCTTAACTTTTCCCTTGCTCAAAAATTGACCAAATTCTTGGGGGAGGGGATGTAGCTTATGTCCCTAGTGGTACGTGTACTGGTGCCGTACACCTAATATTGTACCACTGACACCCAGTACGTTGGCATGATTTGTTATGAATGATTCTCACGTTAGTTCAGTGCTACATCTGGTGAATTTTCTTTAACAGAAAGGGGAACAGACAGCAGCCTCTTCCCTTCTCAAATTCTGACTTCAGTTTTCCAGTCAATCTCTGAAATCTTAAATTTCAAAAATCTAAAGCATATGTGTATTATGACTACAACAGCATCAGAATGGTTTATCAGAAAAAAAGCACATTTTAGTAAAAACGAATTGCTAGAACTTTTAAGCAATTGGAAAGTCAGACTTGATTAAACTTGATCTTTAATTCTAAACCAACTGTTAACTATAACACACATCAGAGGGCATAAGATCATGTAAATAGTTCCTTACAGTACAGTAAGGGATCCCAAGGTTCTGCCAGTAACTGCTAAGTGGCATGACAGTATAGGTGAAGATGTTTCAGTAGACAAAAGGTATCCAGATGTGGAGAAAGTAGGACAACCAAAAAAGAAACCAGGAACCAACAAATTTATTAAAAAGTCAACGATACCAAATGAGGCCATGTTTCGGCAGACATGCATGGACTTAACTGAGTCAAAATAATGCCATGTGTTGCAGTAGAAATCCACAGACCACAAATGAGATGTGCCTGATGCTTAATTTTTTTATACTGATCAAATTGAAGCTTGTTGGGAGACCTCGGAGCACAAGCACATCTGATTTCTGCTGCAACACATGGCATCATTCTGACTATATACCCCTGATGCAGGCATCTGCCGAAACATGGCCATATCAAGTATCGCTAACGTTTAAATAAATTCTTGTTTATTTACCATACTTGTTCCTGGTTCTTTTTTGGTTGTCTGGTTTCTCCAGATCGGTACATCTTTTGTCTGTTAGTCCAAAAGAGGCCAAAGTAGATAAAGTGAACGTATTTGCTGGTATTTGCTGACACTGTCAGATCTGTCCCTTCACAGATGAAAATATGAGGTCTACCGTCAGCGTATTTCTTCTTGATAATGTGGAACTTACTTGTATCTACCTAGAAAGTTTGAACTTATTAGTTTGCGGGTGTCTCTCATCTGATATATTATTATTAAACAAATCGGAATCTCAAATCTCCAGAAAAGGGGAAATAACCAGTGTATCAAAAAGCCCCTATTGATATAGGAGTCCGTTCATATCGTTGGTTCCATAAAGGGGAAAGGGAGAAAAACCAATCAATTGCAAAAACTCACAGTGAGAAAATCGATTTTTTTTTTTTAATTAAAAAAAAAAAAAAACCCTTACCACCTTAATAATCACCTAGTGAGGGACACCAAACTATCTAAGACTGAATCAGACTCATGTATATATTGAAGACTGCATTAACAACCCCCTAGCCACAACAGTCCGTGCTAGCAACTCCAAAGATTTATATATATATATATATATATATATATATATATATATAATCTAAGCAAGTAGTACTTAGCTTAAAAAAATTAGAGGGTCCCAAATCCCTCTGCGCCATCTTTATGCAATTTACGACTTGAGCTTGGGTTCTTTATGAAATTCTTGGATTACTTTCAGCACCCTTCCTGAAGCAGCTACAGATTTAGCGAACTTACTTGTATGCCAGCAATATAGATTTATCAGCCTTGGTAAGATTTTTTTTTTTCCCCCCATTTCCAGATTTAACCTGCTGAAACAAGTGTTACAAATTCTTACTGCAGCGAGAACTAGCTCTAATTTGATTATAGTGTAGGACGCTGGAGTTCTGTAGTCATTACTGATGACTGCACGGTGCAGGGGGAGACATGTAGTTGCAGATGGCATTTATAATGTAAGTATTGACTTGCTGAGGTTCTTAGGTTGCTCAGCATGATCTTTTGAAGAGGAGATTAAAGGCCAAAACCCCCAGCACCAAATGACTGGCACAGCGTTATTAATCTAGGAAGTAGATTCCATAACTAGCTGTGGTACCGTGAGCTTCTCCAACACCTACTGTTCTCTTCTGCAGGAGTTAAGATCATCTTTCGGGTTGGTCTGGTATTATTGAAGTATACACTTGGCTCGTCAGATAAGCTGAAATCTTGTCAAGGACAGTATGAGACCATGGAAAAATTAAAGGCCATTGACGCAAAGTATTTGCAGGAAAACTTTTTGGTACAAGAGGTAAGGAGAATCCAGGTCTCGCTTAACCTTGTTCTAGTGAAGAGGATTTTGAAGGGAATTTGTGTGTGTGTGGAGGGGGAGGGGGGATGTTATATCTGTACAGGTAAGACAACTGTAGATATGCATCAGTAGTGGGGAAGGGAAGGGTTTACCTTTAAGGCGTCCAAAAAAAAAGTTTAGGGAAGATGCCAGACCTAGGGTTGACTATGCACTGTGACAAAAAGATGCCTCCTCTGTTTCAGCAAATCAGTACCAACCGGCAGCTCTTTAGAAAGCAGTAATGTCCTGCTCCACCCATTCATTTAAAGGTGTACAAGCAACCTTATGTTATAATGGATAAAAAAGGAGATTCGTGGGGAAAGCGGGTGTTGGGGGTGGGGGTTATAATTAGGTACGAGTTAGAAGTAAGTTGAACAGATTGGGGGGGGGGGGGGGGAGAGTACTGGGCAATCAGACAATGTTTGATATCATTGTATGAAGTTTATTGGCTTTGTGGTTGATCACATCTAATACTGGTATTGAGAATGCAATCTTTTGTACCACAGTGTGAGGTTAATAAAGTTTAAACATAAAGGTGTTCAAGCAGGAAGATGCAAAAAATGCCACTGGCTATGTATGTGGTAGTCCAGCAAGACATTGCTGTTCAGTAACATACCACCGGAACAGAGGAGGTGGGAGTGGCCATGATCTATTGTTTATGGGGTTGCTGGTTTTCACTTTTTCCCAGTGTTTTATATTTATAACAGGGGAGGGGGTGACACTGCTGCTTTATAGCATTACAGATATTTACAGCTGTATATACCATATTCCATTGACTTACAAGATAGAAAATCATTTTGTTGATTGGGGGGGAGGGGGGCGGAATTGTCAACATGGGCTACCGTTACAAGTTGTTTAACTCCAGTGATTAGTAACTAGGTCTCACTGCGTAAAATTGAACCTGTGCTAAAATAGCACAAGTTACCAGCCCACGTTGTTAACTGTGTCCCTTAGAGCAGAGTTCTCAACCCATTCGGGTCTTCCAGATATCCACAATGAATATGAAGGAGAGATTTGCATACACTGCCTCCCTCCTTCGTATGGAAATCTGTCTTGTGCATATTCATTGCAGGATACTAAAAACCCAAGTGGCTGGGCATGCCCTGAGTTGAGAACCACTGCCTTTGAAGGATACTCTTTCAGGTTAGTTGACCTCTGTTATAATTGCCACACACTTGTCCAGTTCCAAGTGCATGTGGGCTTCTCTGTAGGTATATTTTTTAGCCCAGATTTTAAAAAGTGATTTTTTGGGGATGCATTTAGGCCTGGAGAGAGAAACTGCATAAAATGGGGCTTTCCACAAGTATATGTGCTATTTAACAGCCACCCCTCCCCCACAAGCCCACCCACTTTCACAAATAATAGATTCAAAGTATGCAGGCACTTTAATGCACATATTTCATGCTAGCTAATGAAAAAAGTGTAAAACTTTAATTACAGATAACATGAAGTAAAGGAACCTGTGAATGTTGCAACCCTGGGCTGTTTACTCTAATCCGCTCGAGTTAAGAGGACAGTTTTTCTGTTGTAGAAGCCAGGTTCAGGAGGTTTGAAAGAGAACGGGCGAAAAGCGATTCATTGTGTCAGACCTTGAATTACTTATGCACCATGTAGGTTTCATGGCAGCGTGGGCTGCCACTGGGAATACTTACTTCATTTACATAAGTGCAGGTACGCCAGATCTATGGCTCATATAACTGCAGGCGTGTAAATATAAGGGTGCTAGTATTGAGTTATGCTAGTGTTACAAGGATGTGAAGTACACAGTAGCTGCTACTCTGCTATACGAGGCAGTATTTTGTTCCTTATCTTTTGTGTGTTGATATTTTAATATTGTAAACCGGGGGAGTAGCCAGAACTCGATTTTTAGGGGAGCCTGGGGTGGACTGGGGGGCCAAGTATTTCCCCTCAGCTCTTCTGCCCGCGCCCACCCCCACCCCATCCCACCAAATCATACCTTTGCTGGTGAGAATGCTCAAGCCCTGCCTATCAAAGAGATTCTCTATCAGAGCCTCACCCCTGCTGCCTAAACAGCGAGAAAGCCGTCAGGGTGCTCCAACCTTTGACTCCGGACACTTCCACGCATGCTCAGTTGATTGCATGAACTGAGCATGTGCGGAAGTGCTGGCATTGGTGGCTGGAGCACCCTGCCAACTTCTGCTGAGGCAGCAAAGGCTGAAGCTCAGGCGTCAGATCTCTCTAGCTAGCGGAGCTTCAGCATCCCTGCCAGCCAAGCATCCAATGCTGGAATTTTGGGCTCATCCCTTCCTCGTGGCTATTTTCCTGTTGTAAACACTATAACAGATAGTATTTTCAAACGATGGAGTATCAAATCCTGAATAAACTGTAAACTGTTTTATGGGAGCTTTGGAATGTGGAAAGTGACCCTTATCTCCATCCTGTCACCCTCTTAGATTATTGAGCTGACCATCTCGGAGCGTGAAATAGAGCGTGAGCACCTAATTCAGCTGAAGAAATGGAAAGAGGAGCACGGGGAGTTACAGTGCAAATCCCCTCCTAGAATGCATGGTGCTAAAGCCATCAGTGATGCTGATCAACACTCACAAGAAGCACACAGCCACAGAAGACCACAGAAGGCCTTGCAGTACTCACCCTCGATCATTCTGCCACCTAACACCAACATCCCTGCAACAGGAAAGAAAACCAAAGAGCAGAAGCAAGCAGAGAAGCAGCAGATGAAAGAACAACAAGATAAAGAAAAAGAGCTGCGAGAGAAGGCGAAACTGGAGAAAAAACAGAGCAAAGGAAAGAAGAATGCCGCTACCAGCCCTTCTGACAAGAGTGGCGCCCAGTTTCATGTACCCCTGCAGGATTCTGAGAAACAGCCACTCACTAAAGACACAGAACAGCCCCTAGTTAAAGATCCCTCCCAAGGATTGTCTCTAAAGCAGCAACATCAGTCAAATGAGAGCTTGTGCTCCCGAGAGAGTGAAGATACATACTTGTAACTGAATTCTACGTTTCCATCCTTGTCTCTCTTGACCGTCCTCCGTTCCTCAATTCCCCTGGCACAGACATCCCTTTCAGTTTTCCAGTTTGGAAACCGTTGCTATAGATTGACTTCTGCAGCAGTACGAAAGGCCAAGACAAGGGAGTGCTTTGTAGGGACATGAAGTTGAGAGGCTCTTCCAGGAAATCAGTTCCCTTGATGCCTGAGACTCTGGATTTGCTGATTAACAGGGAATGTGACTATTCCCTTTTGTCTTCTTTCCTGCCCCCCCCCCCCCAACCCAACAAAAAAAGTTTACACTTACAACTGAAGAGAATCAGTTCATGGCCAATTAGAAGGAAATTAAGTTTTTTAAGATTTGGACTCTGCCGTTATTTGGTAAGTGAGTCCAAATTGGGAGTTCAGTATTCTAAAAAGCAAATGATTTTATGAGTGTTTTTCCTGTTCATATAGTTGAGGAGGCAGTACTGTGGGTTGGACATGAAGCAAAACATTCCCGAGTGCTGACAGTCACTTCTTCCAAATGTTCCTGGGCAACTGTGTAAACAGATCCATATAACGTTCCAGATGTTCCTGGGTAGTCATCCCCCACGCTGTCCCTTCCACCCCCACTGGCCTGCCAGAAGAAAACTGGTAGAGCTGTGCATTGCTGGATTATCCAGGGATTCTTGGGAGGGGGTTTGGTCATAAAATTATTCTCAGGGAGAGCCAGATATAGGGCAGAATGATCCTTGAGTAAGTGGATCCGGCAAATGATAAAGAAGACAATTGAAATGCAGTCATAAAACTGGTGTGGAGAACTTCAGAGCTTTTTGCTCCATTTCCTTCATGCTTGTCCAGTGGGAAAATCCTGTCTTCACATCAGCAACAGGTTCAGCTGTATGAGCTGGTTAAATGCACACTACAGAAAACTGCGAGGAGTCCTGGCGGATTTTGGATGATTTAATCAAGCAATAATAGGACAAGGATCTAAGATTCTTCAGGAAACCTTTCCTTAATCCTTCAGTTAAGTAGCGTTACTAAGTTCTTAAATACACAACAGGTGTTTTGAAGGGGACCAGTCTGTTCACTGTGACGCACATTTTGCTGATGCCATCTTCCATGAGTTGGTCAATGCTCTACTTGCCTCTTCCACCTCAGCACATTTTTTTATAATTAGCCTCTGGAAGGTTCATTACTCGGAGATGGAAGAGGAGTACCCACAAGCCAAGGAACAAAATGGCAACAAATTGATTCAGTATAACCACAACATTCGAGGTCTTTCCTGGCCTTTTGTCAATATTTGACCATTTGTGGGTTATGGATGGCTTTCAGTTCAGGGTTGCTGCTTGTTGGCCTGTGTGAAACGGGTTGAAGGTCTTTGTCCAGTTTACAATGGATAGGTTTCTACGTCACCATAAAGCCCATCACTGGGCAAGAATTCCAGATTTTGTCATTCATTGTACTTACCTGGTGTCTTTACCATTATATTTGTAATTTTGTGCACGGTACCCTGCCTTAAGGTGCCAGATAATGCCAAAATAAGAATTCCATGTCCTTCACTAATTATTGGAAGGCAAGACAGTTGCACACTTTTTCGTGGATGCTTGTAAGCGTAAAAATACGGCTGGGCACTTCACGTAAATCTAGAAGAGAATGAGCATATGCCACCAGCATAATACCGTTAAGTGTACTGCAAACTGAAACTTTGGTGACATGTTTGCACCCTTTTCTGTGTCGTATTCATTGTATGGTAACTTTATTTACAAATTATAGGTCATTCCCACATTATACAGCATTCTATACGTCGTCGTCCTGCTCTCCAGTGGGTTATGCTAGGACCAAAGTTGGCATCGCTTCCAAATACTCCTATGTGTGGTGTAGGAGTTTTGGGGGACCCTGGCACAACACATTCTAGGTCTTCCTTTCTTGGATGCAGGAGTTCAAGATATTAAACAGTATATGAATATGTAATATTAAATTTATCTACAGAGGGATCTTATTTATTTCTTTGTTGTTAGCAATAGCCAAAACAAAGCTTGCCATTATTTAGAACAATTAAGCAGACCCGTTTGCTTTTAGATTTCTGATAGTCTGTTTTGTAAATGAGAGGGGACAGGAGTTGCTGTGAAGTCCGATACCTAGCAGTTACAAAAAAAAAAAAGGCGGGAAAATCTGCCTTGCTAACTGTTGCAATCTATGCCTGTTTTTCTCTCCCACCCAAACCCCCCACACACCTTGTTGGTGTAAGGTGCTGAGGGGCTAAGCGAGCAGTGGCTGTTCTCTGTTCACATTGTCACCTTGTCTCTGGGACCCCCAGGACACTGTCTCCCTCATTTTGCCCTCCTGTTTCTGACACTGCAGGAGATTCACAAGGAAGAGGCTGTCAGAGCTCTGCTTAGATCCAGATATTGCATTTGTGCTCACATTGAGAGAGAGAGAGAGAGGAGCATCTAGAAGAACAGAAAAGCTGACATCAGGGTTTGTTTTAAAGTCCCTTTTGCAGTTGACTGTGAAATGTTAGGTAAGGACATTTAATGCAATGCTTCTGTTTTGTCTGTTACTTTACGGGTGGCTAGTTCTGACATTCTGAACCAAGGCTGGAAAATGGGTCCCATTTGTTATTTGGGACAAGTTGTGGCTACTTGCCCTCTGTCAAACAATCGCAGTCAAGAGGATATTTTTCTTTGTAAAAACGAGTTATTTTGTACAGAGTCAATAAAATTGGGTTAAGTAAAACTTGGGTCTTTCTCCTTTATTTCGGAACTAGTACTACTACTTATCATTTCTATAGCGCTACTAGACGTACGCAGCGCTGTACACTTGAACGTGAAGAGACAGTCCCTGCTCAACAGAGCTTACAATCTAATTAGGACAGACAAACAGGACAAACAAGAGATAAGGGAATATTAAAGTGAGGATGATACTGAACAAGTGAATAAGGGTTAGGAGTTAAAAGCAGCATCAAAAAGGTTCTTGGGTTGTACTTGGTACCGTTTCTCCTGTCCTATTAACGAAAGGTGTTGCTTTTCCTTCTAAAAGTTTTGACTTGTAAACCGCTTTTCCTCAGCGACCCTCCAGACTGGTCAAGACGCTTGGGTTATGCACGCCTACCAGCAGAGGGAGACTGAGAACACAAAAACTGAACCAAGTATAAGCCAGCAGCCAACCCCCAAGCAGCCAGTAAATCTCAGTCTCCAGCAGAGGGTAGAACGTGCAGCCTGAGCAGTCAGTCTGGTCTGGTAGGATTAGAGATTCTGATTTTTATACCCTGTACTTAGAATTTGTGCTTCGGGGAAGCGGGTCCGGTGGGGCTCCCTGTTCCCCTAGGGGTTTGCACCCGTGTCCGGGTTTTGCCCCTGCTGTACCTTGTGTAAAGGCAGCCTGGTGCCTCGGCTCCTGTGCTACAGGAACCTTGAGAGCCTTAGCCCTTGTCAGTAGATAGCAACTGGGCTGTTTGCTGTGTGTGTGGAAGAAAAAAAAAAAAAAGAGAAAAAGGAAAGTAAGCAGCAGACAGTGCTGTCCTGCATCAGAACATTTTGTTGTTTCTCTTTTTGGGGGCTGGCAAGGGTTTTAGTGTGGTTTTGAGGAAGGGAGTAGAGCTGGGGCGATTTTGGCGGTTTGTGTGTGTACCGCTTTAAATTTAGCGATGTCGGCGGGAAAAGCGGCTCGTTGCCGTTCCTGCGCGCGTCGGGGGATTGAAACGCCCGGAGCTCCGTGCAAGTTTTGCGGTGAGCCTAAGCACTCTCTCTCTTCTCCTCCGGTTTTGTCTGCTGAGGTTTCGGGCAGCAGTAAGGGCCTCCCGGGGTCTGATTCAGGTTCTGGTGCGGTGACGGCGGTCCCGATTTTGGCGGGAACCGCCGCCATCTTGGATTCGGCTCCGATGGCGATCCCGGCCCAGCAGGTGGTGGAGGGCCCGGGTCAGAATGTTGGGTGCTCTCCAGGGCCTTCGGGGGCTATGGGTTTCCCACCGGAGTTTGTCTGGTCGATGTTTCAGGCCTGGCAGGCAGGTGCTTCTCAGCCGGAGGTACAGAAGGGGGCAGCTCCTTTGGGGGGCAAGCGCCCACGGCTAGACTATGTGGAGGACCCTGATTTTTTGTCTTTCCCTCCCTCGGAGGATGAGGGTAGTGGATTGGGTGATGAGTTCCCTTTAGACGTTGATCCTGAAGAGGAGGGGTTCTTCCCAGGGGAGGATTCCTCGGTGGTAAGGATTTTTCCTAGGGATGAGCTTCCGGAGCTCATTGATCAAGTGATGTCTACGCTTAGGTTTGAGGCTCCTGAGCCGGTAGTAGCGGAGGTTAAGCAGATAGACCCTTTGGTTAAGGGTATTCGTAAGGCTTCTCGTTCTTTCCCTATGAATCAGGATCTGAGGGATATGATCTTACAGGAGTGGTCCTCTCCAGATTCAGCCTGTCGGGTGGTTAAAGCAATGGCGAGGCTTTATCCTATTCCCCAAGAGGATAGGGATTCTTTTAAATCTCCTACAGTGGATGCGGTGGTGACGGCGGTCACCAAAGCTACTGCCATCCCGGTTGATGGGGGGACTGCTCTCAGAGACCCGCAGGATAGGAAGTTGGAGTCGTTTGTTCGGCGCAGTTTTGATCTCTCGGCCTTGTCTCTGCAAGCCGCTCTATGTGGAGGTCTAGTGGCTCGGGCGTGTTTCCGTTGGGCTGAAAAGCTTCTGGATGGTCCCGCGCTGGACAGGGCTGCCGTGGTGCAGGAGTTAGCCAAGTTGGAGATGGGATCTTCCTTTCTGGCAGATGCTAGTTATGATTTGTTGAGGGCTTCGGCGAAGAATATGGCTTTGGTGGTTGGAGCTCGTCGGGCCCTGTGGCTTCGTGGATGGACTGCGGATGCGGCTTCTAAATCCAAGTTGTGTTCGCTTCCCTTTAAAGGGTCCATGCTTTTTGGAGAAGAGTTGGATAAATTGGTGCGTGGTCTTGGGGAGGCTAAGATTCCGCGGTTGCCGGAATTGCGACCTAGAGGAGGGGGTCGCGGTATGTCAGGGCGTGCTCGTTTGAAGGATGCCCGGCGCTATAGGCCAGGTAGGTTTAGTGCGCCGTTTAGAGGCAGATATTTTCAGCGTACTCAGCCCTTTCGTGGGGGTCGTCGAGGAGGACGTGAGGTCTCGGGGGGAGCTCTGTCCTCCGGTCGTGCTTCGCAATGAAGGTTTGCGGGTCCAGCCTCTGGTGCGAGTAGGTGCTCGGTTGAGTCAGTTTTATCAGAGGTGGGCCCATATCACGACAGACCAGTGGGTCCTCGAAGTGGTGCGAGACGGGTACGCCTTGGAGTTCGAAGAGTTTCTGCCAGATTTCTTTGTGGCCTCCCCATGCCGCTCTCGGCTCAAGGCCAGGGCAATTCGGCAGACTCTCCAGCGGTTGATAGATTTAGGGGCTGTAGTTCCGGTGCCGGTTGCAGAGAGAGGGACCGGTTGTTATTCGATTTATTTTGTGGTTCCCAAAAAGGAGGATTCCTTCCGGCCTATTTTAGATCTAAAACGAGTCAACGGGGCGTTGAAGGTTCCCTCGTTTCGCATGGAAACGTTGCGGTCGGTCATAGTAGCGGTTCAGTCGGGAGAATTTCTCACTTCTCTGGATCTGACGGAAGCTTATCTGCATATTCCCATTCGGAAGGCGCATCACCGGTTTCTTCGCTTTGCGGTTCTAGGACATCACTTTCAGTTTTGTGCTCTGCCGTTCGGTCTGGCTACAGCGCCGCGTACTTTTTCCAAGGTTATGGTGGTAGTGGCGGCGGCTTTGAGGCAGCAAGGAGTATTGGTTCACCCATATCTCGACGATTGGCTGATTCGAGCCAAATCCTATCAGGAGAGTGTGGAAGCAACAACGAAGGTAGTATCTGTTTTGGAGTCGCTCGGCTGGGTGGTGAACAGTGTCAAGAGTCATCTGGTTCCGTCCCAATCCCTAGAATATCTGGGGGTTCGTTTCGATACGGTGCGGGGCCTGGTGTTTCTGCCGCCCGTTCGGAATGCCAAGATTCAGGGGCTGATCCGTCAGTTTTCTGCCAAACGGTCTCCGTCAGCTCACGGGTATCTTCAGATTTTGGGGCTGATGGCGGCATCGATAGAGGTGGTGCCGTGGGCCAGAGCTCACATGAGGCAGTTGCAGTCAGCGCTGTTGGATCGTTGGTCGCCGCAGTCTCAGAGTTTGGAGGTCAGACTATTCTTGCCGGAGGCGGTGCGATTCAGTCTGCGGTGGTGGCTTCATACTCCGAATCTGGAGAGAGGGATGCCCTTGGATTCTCCGGATTGGATTGTGGTGACCACAGATGCCAGTCTGGCAGGCTGGGGAGCACATTGTCTGGGTCAGGTGGCACAGGGGCTCTGGTCACCGGACGAGGCCCTTTGGTCAATCAATCGGCTCGAGACTCGGGCGGTCCGGTTGGCGTTGCAGGCCCTGCAGCATCTTCTCACCGGGAAGGCAGTTCGAGTTCTGTCCGACAACGCCACGGCGGTAGCTTACGTAAACCATCAGGGGGGCACAAAGAGTCGCGATGTGGCCGAGGAGACGGCAGAGTTGATGCAGTGGGCGGAGCTTCATCTGCAGAGTCTCTCCGCAGGTCATGTGGCCGGAGTGGACAATCTCCAGGCGGACTTTCTGAGCAGGCACACTCTGGATCCAGGAGAGTGGTCGCTGCATCGTCCGCTGTTTCATCGGCTGGTGCTGGAGTGGGGACTGCCGGTGGTAGATCTTATGGCAACAGCCAGCAATGCTCAAATGCCCAGGTTCTTCAGTCGGAGGCGGGACCCTCGGTCCGAGGGGATCGATGCTCTGGTGCTTCCGTGGCCACCGCGTCAACTGTTGTACGTGTTCCCTCCTTGGCCTCTAGTGGGGCGCGTAGTTCAAAGAATAGAGCGATACGTCGGCACGGTGATACTCGTGGCTCCGTATTGGCCACGTCGTCCGTGGTTCGGCGATCTAGTGCGGTTGGCGATCAAGGGTCCCCTGAGGATGGACGGGTCGGTGGTGTTGTTGCAGGGCCCTATCGTAATGCCCGACCCGGTTCCATTCTCGCTTACGGCCTGGCTCTTGAAAGGGACAGGTTGAAGAAGAAAGGGTTTTCAGCTAGAGTAATTGAGACTATGTTGCAGTCTCGTAAACAGTCCACGTCCTTTGCTTATGTGCGAGTGTGGCGGATTTTTGAGAACTGGTGTAGGGATCGTTCTTATTCGCCTTGGAACTCGTCTCTTCCGCAGGTGTTAGAGTTTTTGCAGGATGGGGTGGACAGAGGTCTAGCTCTTTCTTCTTTGAAGGTGCAGATTGCGGCCTTGGCTTGTTTCCGGGGTAGGATCCGGGGGGTTTCCTTGGCATCTGCTCCCGATGTGGTTCGGTTTTTGCGAGCGGTGAAGTTGATCCGTCCTCCTCTTCGTCCGGTAGTTCCGCCGTGGGATTTGAACTTGGTCTTGGAGGTTTTGGTGGGACCGCCCTTTGAGCCTTTGGTTACAAGTACTTGGAAGGATTTGACTTTGAAGACAGTGTTCTTGGTGGCTATTACGTCGGCTCGGCGAGTTTCGGAGTTGCAGGCTTTGTCTTGTCGGGCGCCCTTTCTGACCTTTTCTAAGGAGAAGGTGTCGTTGAGGCCGGTCCCATCTTTTTTGCCTAAGGTGGTCTCTTCCTTTCATGTGAATCAGGACATTTCCTTACCGGTTCTGGGAGATAGGCTCGGAGATTCTTCTCAGCGCCGTTTGGCTAAGCTGGATGTTCGTCGAGTTTTGCGGTCTTATTTAGTCAGGACGCGAGAGTTTCGGTCTTCGGATAGATTGTTTGTGTTGTTTGGAGGACCTAAGAAGGGAGCTGCGGCTTCTAAGGTAACAATTTCCAGATGGTTGAAAGAAGCAGTTTCTTCTGCGTATTTGCTCAAGGGACGTAGAGTGCCAGAGTTACTAAAGGCACACTCGACCAGGGGAGTAGCTTCTTCCTGGGCAGAGAGTGGTTTAGTGCCGCCGCAGGATATTTGCAGGGCGGCGGTCTGGTCCTCGCTGCATTCATTTGTGAAGCATTATAGAATTGATGTGCAGGCCAGGCAGGATGCCAGTTTTGGGGAGGCAGTGTTGACTTCTGAGGTGCAAAGTTCCCGCCCTTAGATGTTTACTGCTTTGGTACTGCCCAAGCGTCTTGACCGGTCTGGAGGGTCGCTGAGGAAGGTGAAATTAGATCTTACCTGCTAATTTTCTTTCCTCTAGACCCTCCAGACCGGTCAAGAACCCTCCCGCTGTGTATATTTCTGGTGCTTTGTCCTAGTGTGCTTGAGAGATGATTGATATGGACATTTCTATGTTGCTATTGCTGATAGGACTCTAAATTGGGAGCTTTGGATTTCTGGAGTTCCATTGTTTTCCTCTGGGTTTCAGAGAAGGACCGCAACGCTGTGGCGTTCGGTTATTGGAAGCACGTTACCAAGAATTGTTTCTGAGTACAGGGTTCTTTGACCTTTCGGGGTTATAGTTTAGGTTTTTTCATTGGTTGCGTTTTGCTTTGTTAAGGATTTACTGGCTGCTTGGGGGTTGGCTGCTGGCTTATACTTGGTTCAGTTTTTGTGTTCTCAGTCTCCCTCTGCTGGTAGGCGTGCATAACCCAAGCGTCTTGACCGGTCTGGAGGGTCTAGAGGAAAGAAAATTAGCAGGTAAGATCTAATTTCACCTTTGCACCCACTAAAAAGGTGGCATATTAATACTAAAACGGCAAACCATTTATTGCATGTTTCCATAATTATCTGTACCTGGTCAAGAACATTCATCAAAGATAAGGGAACAACTGCCTAAGATGTTCAGGGCTGTACTGCAGCAGACAGAAGGCTGAAGTTAATAAAAAGGAAGAGGTATGGAAGCTGTCAATTTCTGGCTCTTTCATCCCTCCATTTTCACTCTCGGCTTTCTCTGCTGATGCTGATTTTCTTCATTACAAAAGGAAAATAACTGAAAGCAACCAAAAGATATGGTTTCTATTCCTTTTAGACGTGATGTAACGATCCATAATATCTTCAGTGTTTAAAAAAAAAAAAAATAGTAGATAAGAATGATTTCTCATTAGTGGCCTAGTGGTTAGGGTGGTGGACTTTGGTCCTGAGGAACTGAGTCCGATTCCCACTTCAGGCACAGGCAGCTCCTTGTGACTCTGGGCAAGTCACTTAACCCTCCATTGCCCCAAGTAAACCGCATTGAGCCTGCCATGAGTGGGAAAGCGCAGGGTACAAATGTAACAAAAATAAAATAGATACTATTGGAGATTCTACGTGGAATGTTGCTACGATTGGAAATTCTACATGGAATGTTGCTACTATTGGAGATTCTACATGGAATGTTGCTATTCCACTAGCAACATTCCATGTAGAAGGCTGCGCAGGCTTCTGTTTCTGTGAGTCTGACGTCCTGCACATACGTGCAGGACGTCAGACTCACAGAAGCAGAAGCCTGCGCGGCCACATTGGTGATCTGCAAGGGCCGACCTCTACATGGAAGAATAGCAACATTCCATGTAGAATCTCAAATAGTAGCAACAGTGGAGGAGTGGCCTAGTGGTTAGGGTGGTGGACTTTGGTCCTGAGGAACTGAGTCCGATTCCCACTTCAGGCACAGGCAGCTCCTTGTGACTCTGGGCAAGTCACTTAACCCTCCATTGCCCCATGTAAGCTGCATTGAGCCTGCCATGAGTGGGAAAGCGCGGGGTACAAATGTAACAAAAATAAAAAAAAAATATGCAGTAGTAATAGATGGGATAGCCCCCTCTGAGGATGTTTTTCCTCGTTCGACTTTTCTTGTGTCTCCCTTTCATTCAACCACACACATGCTTAAAACACCTTGCCCCATACCACACATCCCATCACATAGTTGGCCTTTTGTCTCCTCCACTTAAGCCACTATCCTGTCTGGGGTCTCAAGTGAGAGATCTCCACCTTTTCATTCTGTGGGGTTCTTTATTCGATGGCCTCTGGCATTTCATTCTCACCATTCTGGCTCACCCTGGAACTTACAAACATAACTCGGATGTTGCCATTTCCTGCATCATATTGTAGGTACATTACAATACACAGTCCGAAAAAAAGAGAAGAAATGATCTTCTGCACAGCAGCAACACAAGAGTGGAAGATGCCACACAGTGTCAAGCTGGAACAAGACAAAACTTCATTGGTCCTTAAATACAAATAATGCTGACAGACCCAACATGGGCCGTATTTTGGCTATTCAGCCTTCATCGGGGATCCTTAAATATCACCACAAATTTTATTTATTTATTACATTTATATCCCACATTTTCCAACCTATTTGTAGGCTCAGTGTGGCTTACATATTTATTTAGATTTTGCTCACACCATTTTCAGTAGTAGCTCAAGGTGAGTTACATTCAAGTACACTGGATATTTCTCTGTCCTAGGAGGGCTCACAATCTAAGTTTGTACCTGAACCAATGGAGGATTAAGTGACTTGCCCAAGATCACAAGGAGAAACAGAGGGATTTGAATTGGCTACCTCTGGATTGCAAGACTGGTGCTCTAACCAGTAGGCCACTCTTCCACTCCACTTGTACATTACAAATAGACCATAGTCTACAAATTAAAAGCCATAGTACAGTGATATTCAGCAAAGCGCATTCTCACTGCAAACACTACAATACACTACAGTATGCCTTCAACATTGAGTTTAAGGGCTCCTCACTTATCCTTATCACAATTTCCTTAAACTACTGAAGACTTATCTCTTTGACAAGATATACCACAAAGATCAACACGTAATATGTAACAATCTCTAATTATCTCCAAAAATGTCTTATAACGTCTTCTGCTTTAACACTATCATGTATTTCACCACCATGTAACCAAAACCCTCTATAAAACCAAATGTATATTCTCTTCTTATTTCCAGTATCCATGATGAATTGTAAGCCACATTGAGCCTGCAAAGAATTGGGATAATGTGGGATACAAATGCAATAAATAAATATCCAGAACTTTAAAATGACTTTCTTCAGTAACATGATACAGATGTGAACACACTTTCATTGTGTTTTTGGTATGTTCCATCTGATATGGGGCTCATCACCCCCCAGCAGTAGCAAACTAATTCCAATCTATTGGTGGCTGTTGTCAGCTATCGTTGTCTAGGGTTGGTCCCGGGGTCCACTTGGTTCCCAAAGAATACGCAATCCACACAGATTTGGATATATAAAGTATATTATATTTGCATATATGTATTGGCTCACAGCACTTAGTACAGGAAAAAGGGTACAAGCTGTCTTGGGGTGTGTATTTAGAGGGAGGGAGAAAGAAAGGATAGGGTGTTTGTTCATAGGAAGAAAGAAACCTTGGACTAGGGCTGTCTGAGAAGGGGGGGAGCAGAGCCAGGTGCTCTGGTGGCTAAAGATGGAGGTGTGCAGAGAAAGAAGAAGAAACAAAGACAGCCCAGCAGAGTCCCGTGCCCTCTGCTGCAGGGAGAAAGAAAGAGGGAGACCTAGTGCCCTGGACACAGAGAAGTGCCCGGGGACAGAGAAAGGGGGGGCAGTAGACCCCAAGCTGAGCTCTGTGCTCTGCTGCACAGAGAAAGACAGAGAGCGGGAGAGCCCTAGTGAGCTCTGCTTTATACCTAATAAGAACTGAGAGGGAACAGGAGCAGAGAGAGATCAAAAACTTCTCTTTCCCAGTTATTTCCTTTACAGAACTCCAGATACTTTCTGAAGTCAGGAAAGGTGACAACTTTGACAGGTTGTCCTGGAGCCACACTGTCTAGCTTTGGTTGCTCTGAAGCCCTGCTCCCAGATGGAACAAAAGGTATGTTAATCAAGAGTAATTGAGAAACCAAAGGGCTATCAGGCCTCTCTGAGCACCATTTGGCCCATTTCATCCTCAATGGTTCCTGCAGGAGAGGGGGGAGAGTTTATCAGAGGTCAGAAGGTGGTTTAATATTATCAAACTGATTTCATATTAATCTAAGTATGTCCAGCAATAATTTTGACCTCCTGCAATCCTGACAGCTGTCTAATCACATCTGCTGATACTAAGGCTTTGGATCATAAGTAAGCTAGTCACCCTCCAAAAAGGAATACAGTAACATTGTCTCTTGCGATTTTGCATTTTATACAAATGACCTCTGCCAATGTTTGTAAGTTTGCGTAGATAGAGAACCAGTGAGGATCACCAGGACAAGGCTAAAAAAAAATCAGCATGTTCACATTACAACAGTTTTGACTTGGTAAGCAAGCATGGCTGCCTCTGATCTACCTGTACATCTCTATAAAATTACTGTTTAAAACATTCTACATCTGTTTGTTCTCATTCTGACATGCAGATCATGGTAGCACTCTATCATATAAGTATATAATTATTACCATACTGGGAAAGACCAAAGGTCCATCAAGCCCAGCATCCTGTTTCCAACAGTGGCCAATCCAGGTCACAAATACCTGGCAAGATCCTTAAAAAAGTACAAAACATTTTATACTGCTTATCCCTGAAATAGTGGATTTTCCCCAAGTCCATTTAATAATGGTCTATGAACTTTTCCTTTAGGAAGCTGTCCAAACCTTTTTAAAACTCCGCTAAGCTAACCGCCTTTACCACGTTCTCTGGCAACGAATTCCAGAGTTTAATTACACGTTGAGTGAAGAAATATTTTCTCTGATTCGTTTACTACATTGTAGCTTCATCACATACCCCCTAGTCCTAGTATTTATGGAAAGCCTAAACAGACGCTTCATATCTACCCGTTCAACTCCACTCATTTTATAGACCTCTATCATATCTCCCCTCAGCCACCTTTTCTCCAAGCTGAAGAGCCCTTGCCGCTTTAGCCTTTCCTCATAGGGAAGTCTTCCCATCCCCTTTATCATTTTTGTCGCCCTTCTCTGCACCTTTTCTAATTCCACTATATCTTTTTTTGAGATGCGAACATTCTATTTCCTTTCTTAGCCGCAGCAGCACACTGGGCAGAAGGTTTCAATGTATCATCAACGACGACACCTAGATCCCTTTCTTGGTCCGTGACTCCTAACGTGGAACCTTGCATGACGTAGCTATAATTCGAGCTCTTCTTTCCCACATGCATCACTTTGCACTTGCTCACATTAAACGTCATCTGCCATTTAGACGCCCAGTCTCCCAGTCTCGTAAGGTCCTCTTGTAATTTTTCACAATCCTCCCGTGATTTAACGACTTTGAATAACTTTGTGTCATCAGCAAATTTAATTACCTTACTAGTTACTCCCATCTCTAGGTCATTTATAAATATGTTAAAAAGCAGCGGTCCCAGCATAGACCCCTGGGGAACCCCACTAACTACCCTTCTCTATTGAGAATACTGACCATTTAACCCTACTCTCTGTTTTCTATCTTTTAACTAGTTTTTAATCCACAATAGAAGATACAATTCAATGGGGTGACACATTCGCGCACTGCCAACTCAAGCATTTTATTCAGTCAATAGATCAGGGCCGATTGGAACAGAAACAGGGATTGAAGCTAAAAAAAATTTTCCTAGAGATTTCTGAAGAAGCGCCATCAATTTCAGGGATACATAAGGCTCTGTGGACACATGAGAAACCCAAAAACTTTCAAAAGATAAAAGAGCGCTGGGAGAAGGACTTAGGAGTCACATTAGTGGGATGGGATGTAGAAAGGCAACTGAAGGGGATACCGAAATTGGTCACTGGAGCCCAATATAGGGAATGTGCATTTCGTTTTATACATCGAGCATATATGTCACCTGCACAATTAGCAAAATTCGGGGGATTGCAGACGCCCTTGTGTGTGAGGTGTGGGAGAACAGACAACACATATTACCATAGTTTTTGGAGCTGCTGGAAGGTTAGAAGATTTTGGGGAAAAATAACTCATTACATATCACAACTTTTAGGCCAAAAGCTGGCAGGTACATCAGTGCAGATGCTGTTAAATTTACCGGGATCATTCAAAGGTCAAATACCGGAACACAATATATTTTTACGTAAAACAACTTTGTTGGCAAAGAAATGTATCTTGAAAAACTGGACAAATGACATAGGGCCAGATTATTGGCATTGGAGGAACCTTACCCACCAGCTAATGATGTGGGAAGCTAAAGAAGCCAAACGTTCATTGAAAAGAAAGAAAACATTTATGAAAATTTGGGGTGCTTATATAGATTCTTTGTCTCATAGGGGAAGAAGTTTGGTCCTCAACACATTAAGATGTTAACAAAGCATAAGTATCATTAATAAAAAATAGGGGGGGGGGGGAAAGGGGGTTGAGGGAGGTGGGAGGTGGGAAGGGGGGGAAAGAAAAACTTTTGGAGACAATATCAACAAGTTGTTGTCAAAAAAATTTTTATTTGACAAATGTGGTTTCAATGATTGTAAGTAAGTTTCTGTTATGTCTTCAATAAAAACGTTGAAACATAATCCACAATAGAACACTACCTCCTATCCCATGATTCTCCAATTTCCTCTGGAATCTTTCATGAGGTACTTTGTCAAACGCCTTCTGAAAATCCAGATACACAATATCAACCGTCTCACCTTTATCCACATGTTTGTTCACCCCTTCAAAGAAATGTAGTAGATTGGTGAGGCAAGATTTCCCTTCACTAAATCCATGTTGACATTGTCTCATTAATCCATGCTTTTGAATATGCTCTGTAATTTTGTTCTTAATAATAGTCTCTACCATTTTGCCCGGCACCGACGTCAGACTCACTGGTCTATAATTTCCCGGATCTTCTCTGGAACCTTTTTAAAAAATTGGCGTTACAGTGGCCACCCTCCAGTCTTCCGGTACCACGCTTGATTTTAAGGATAAATTACATATTACTAACAATAGCTCCCCAATTCATTTTTCAGTTCTATCAGTACTCTGGGATGAGTACCATCCGGTCCAGGAGATTTGCTACTCTTCAGTTTGTAGAACTGCCCCATTACATCCTCCAGGTTTACAGAGAATTCAATGTTTCTCCAACTTGTCAGCTTCAAATACCATTTCTGGCACCGGTATCTCACCCAAATCTTCCTCAGTGAAGACCAAAGCAAATAATTCATTTAATCTCTCCGCTATGGCTTTGTCTTCCCTGATCGCCCCTTTTACTCCTCGGTCATCTAGCGGTCCAACCGATTCTTTTGCTGGCTTCCTGCTTTTATTATACCTAAAAAAAATTTTTTTACTATGCTTTTCGAAGTCCCTCTTAGCCTTCCTTATCAGCGCTTTGCATTTTACTTGACATTCCTTATGCTGTTTCTTATTATTTTCAGTCACTTCCTTCTTCCATTTTCTAGTGAAGGGAAGGATCAAACCATAAAGATTTTGGTTTTCCCAATCCAACTGTTAACCACTTGATCACAGCTTCTGTAGAGGGGAAAAGGATAGAGTTCATAACTAGGTGAAAAATAACTTTTATGTAATGGCCAAGTGTGTAAATAATAGAAGTGAAAGTTTCTCTGTATAGGAAAAAGCTATGGAAGATGCAACAATTAAATCATAAACATTCAGGGGCTGCTGTGTGGTGTTTGAATATACCTCAACCTACCTCAATACCCCTGTAGCTTCCCAGGGAATCAATAGAGGAGGGGAGCCATAGAGAAAAGCAGAACATTTTTTTCTCCTAGGGACACACAGGACATTAGCAGATTACTGGAAACTTATATTGCCAATTTTAAAGGAGGCCAGTGACCAGCAGAATGTTTAATTAAAACCACAGCTATGTAATCTTGCTGTGGTCTCAAGTTTAGTTTAATATGGTATTCATAGTTTTTCCTAGCTGACAGTCAAAGGATATAGTTCTGTAAACCTGGAAGATATAATGGAGCAATTTGACAAATTGAAGAGTAGCAAATTGCCTGGACCAGATGGTATACATCCCAAAGTACTGATAGAACTGAACAATTAACTTGCAGAGATTAGGGGAGGTTAGGTAGGAAAGCCAGTGCTGGGCTGATTTCTACGGTCTGTGCCCTGATCAAGGCTGAATAGACTTGGATGGGCTGGAGTGAAGCTTTTCAGGGGCTATGACAACTTCAGAAATTTTAGAACAAGGCCAGAGCCGAGCAGACTTCTACGGTCTATACCTTAAAAAAGGCAGGGATAAATCAAGATCAGATGTACATATGATATATCACTTCATACCTTTATCTGCTGCCATCCCTTATATTGCTATTTACAGAGCTATTAGTAATATGTAATTTATCTTTAAAATCGAGCAGGGTACTGGAAGATTGGAGGGTGGCCAATATAATGCCAATTTTTAAAAAGGGTTCCAGAGGTAATCTGGGAAATTATAGACTGGTGAGCCCGATGTTGGTGCCAGTCAAAATGGTAGAGACTATTATAAAGAGCATATTTACAGAGCCATATACATAAGCATGGATTAATAAGACAAAGCCAACATGGATTTAGTCAAGAAAAATCTTCCGTCACCAATCTACCAGGTTTCTTTGAAGGGATGAATTAAACATATGGATAAAGGTGAGCTGGTTGATAATTGTGTATGTAGATTTGGAAAAGACAAAGTACCTCATGAAAGACTCCAAAAGAAATTATAGAGTCATGGGATAGGAGGCAATGTCCTATTGTGGATTAAAAACTGGTTAAAAGAAAACAGAGTTTAGGGTTAAATGGTCAGTACCGCAGCCAGACTCATTTTTGGAAAACCAAAATACGAAAGTGCGAAACCCCTAAGAGAGAAACTGCACTGGCTCCCGCTCAAGGAACGAATTGAGTTCAAGATCTGCACGACTGTACACAAAATCATTCACGCAGATGCCCCACTATATATGTTAAACCTAGTAGACTTACCGGCCAGAAATGCCAAAAGGTTGGCCCGCAAATTCCTCAATCTGAACTTCCCCAGCTGTAAAGGAATAAAATACAAACAGGCTTATGCTACTTCCTTTGCGTACACAAGCACACAGTCTTGGAACGCACTACCCATGGCCCTGAAAACCATGATTAATCCAACCAGCTTTCGCAAAGCTTTGAAAACACATCTCTTCAACAAAGCCTACAAAAGTCACCCTCAATGAAACAAATCATTCCTTAAACCACCCAAGTACAACAAAAAAAAACACCTCTCTCACGACCTTACCTAACACCTTTCCATCTAAATCCTCTTGTACCTCAGTTTATGATCGACTGTTTTTAAATCATGTAACGATGTTATCATAACTATACTCTGTAAGCCACATTGAGCCTGCAAAAAGGTGGGGAAATGTGGGGTACAAATGCAATAAATAATAATGGAGAAGGGTAGATAGTGGGATTCCCCAGGGGTCTGTGCTGAGACTGCTGCTTTTTAACATATTTAAAAATGATTTAGAGAAGGGAATAACTAGTGAGGTCATTACATTTGCTGATGACGATTATTCAAAGTTGTTAAATCACAAGAGGATTGTGAAAAATTGCAAGAGGATCTTACGAGACTGGGTGATTGGGCATCCAAATGGCAGATGAGATTTAATGTGAGCAAGAGCAAAGTGATGCATGTGGGAAAGAGGAACTCAAACTTAAGCTATGTGATGCAAGGTTCCACATTAGGAATCACTGCCCAGGAAAAGGATGTAGGTGTCATCGTTGATATTTTGAAATCCTCTGCTCAGTGGGCAGCAGTGGCTAAGAAAGCAAATAGAATGTTAGGAATTAGGAAATGAATGGAAAACAACAATTAGAATGTTATAATGCCTTTGTGCAGTGGTGTGCTGGTAAATTTTTATCAGGCTCTCTCCCCGATCCACCTCTGCGCCCCCCCCCCCCCCCAAAGTTGCAGAGCTGGCTATACACATGGAGAGAGCCGGGGAGGGGGGGGGGGGCGCAATGCATTACTCTGGGGAAAAAAATGTTTAAATGCTCCCAGGTTCCAGTCTAATTCATGTTTCATGTGGGATAAAATGCCATAAATAAGTAAATAAATAAATAGACAGAAACTCTGAATGTTGAGAACCTGATTCCCATAACATGATGTTTGTTTTAGAAGCCCAATACCAAGAGAGAAAAAAATCTCTGCACCAATAACAGGCTTAAATGCCATAAATAAATAACTAAATAAATAGAAACTCTGAATGTTGAGCACCTGATCCTTATAATATGACATCTGTTTTAATGGCCCTTTACCAGGAGAAAAAAGATCTCTGCACAAATATAACCCTATAACCAGCCCCTCCAAATGATACACCGAGTACGATTTATAGCAAATTACTACTACCTCTATGTATATCCGTATGCTTTACAAGCTGGCATGTTTGAAAATACAAGTGAGATTGAAATAAAATGCTACCAACAATAAAGAACGACAACGTGGATGCAGCAGCTCATAAGTTTGCTTGATTTTGTTTTGGGTTTAATGGCGAAGACAGCTGCGTGGGAAGGGGAATCACTAACCTAATTAGCTTCAACTTTTTTTTTTTTACTTCATGCTGTGTCCTCTTCTCATCCAAACACAGTATCATCTCCCTCCCGCTCCTTTGCGAGTCCTACCTCTCTCAGCTTCCATTCCCTCTCCGGCCATCCTTCAGACCTTACTCTTCCAGTAGCTCTAGCGGTAACATGCTGCCTGGTCGTCCTGGAGCCTTGTCTCTGCCACGTACTGCCCCGCTGATGCAACTTCCTGCTTAGCGTAGGTGGGATCTGGCAGAGAAAAGGCTCCGGGTTGGTCAGGCAGTGTGTTACTACTAGCCTGCTGGAACAGTAATGTTTGACAGATGGTGGGGGGGGGGGGGGATGATGAACCTGAGGGAGGTTATGATGAGGTAGGAAGCTGAGGTATGCTGGGGGCTCATGGGCAGATGGGGGAGGAGGGAGAGAGGAGGGGGGACCCCCCTCCCCCCCCCCCCCAGATGTGTTACCACTAACCTGCTGGCACAGTAATGTTTGACAGACGGTGGGGAGGGGGGAATGATGAACCTGAGGGAGGATATGACGAGGTAGGAAGCTGAGGTATGCTGGGGACTCATGGGCAGATGGGGGAGGAGGGAGAGAGGAGGGGACCCCTCCCCCCCCACATGTTTGTGTGCGTGTTGCCGGACTCCGTCAACAAAATTCAGTAAAATTTAACAACCGGCTCATGCGAGCCGGCTCCAGCACACCACTGCCTTTGTGTCACTCTACGGTGAAGACTGCACTTTGAATACTGTGTGCAATTCTGGTCACTGCATCTCAAAAAAGACATGGTGAAATTAGAAAAGGTACAGAGGAGGGCAACGAAAATGATAGAAGGGATGGGATGACTTTCCTATGAGGAAAAGCTAAAGTGGCTAGGGCTCTTTAGCTTGGAGAGGAAACATCTGAGGGGGAGATATGACAGAGATTTATAAAATACTGAGTGAAATGGGTAGACATAAATCGCTTGTTTACTCTTTCCAAAAATAGACTAGGGGGCACTCAATGAAGCTACTAAGTAGTAAAATTAAAGCAAACCAGAGAAAATATTTCTTCACTCAATATGTAATTAAACTCTGGAATTTGTTGCCAGAGAATGTGGTAAAAGCAGTTAGCTTAGCAAGGTTTGAAAAAGGTTTGGATAATTTCCTAAAAGAAAAGTCCATAAGCCATTATTAAGATGGACTTGGGAAAATCCACTGATTATTTCTAGGATAAGTTGCATAAAATCTGTTTTCTCTGTTGGGATCTTGCCAGGTACTTGTGATCTGGATTGGCCACTGTTGGAAACAGGATACTGGGTTTGGTGGACCTGTGGTCTGTCCCAGTACGGCAACGCTTATGTTCTTAAAAATAACTATAAACAGTATAAAAATACCATATCAAAGCATCTGATGAGTTAGACATTATTTGGTTTTATGAAGGGAGGAGCTGACTAAAGTAGTAAGTTTCTTTTTTTTTGTATGTTTTTACAGGTGTTACTTTGAGATGTTCACGTTAGCTTCTCATAGATGAGTGAGTAGATGGACATTCTAGCTCTTTTCAGGTTACATAGTAACATAGTAGATGACGGCAGAAAAAGACCTGCACAGTCCATCCAGTCTGCCCAACAAGATAACTCATATTTGCTGCTTTTTGTGTATACCCTACTTTGATTTGTACCTGTATAAGTCTGCCCAGCACTATCTCTGCCTCCCAACCACCTGCCCCTCCTCCCAACCACCGGCTCTGGCACAGACCGTACAAATCTGTCCAGCACTATCCCTGCCTCCCAACCACCAGCCCCGCCTCCCGATCTTGACTAAGCTCCTTACTCTTGCATGCGCAATTTTACATAAAGTAAGCTTGGGAACAGAAGACGACAGCTACACATTTCTATCCGGCTCAGGTTTACAGTAGGAGTGGGCATTTGGTTCTATTTAGTGGCATCACCTGTACGACTGTTCTAGTTGAGGCATCAATCCTGAGCAATTGCACACAAAAAGTTACTCTCAATCTAGAGGGGCACCTATAATGCAGTAGATTTATTTACCGCCTTTTTGAAAGAATTCACTCAAGGCAATGTACAGTAAGAATAAATCAAACATAAGCAATAGACAATTACAGCAGTAAAAATATTCAAATAATACAAAGTATGAAGGGTATTGGAAAATATAGGTAAGAGGAGTTAGAATATAAAAAGTTGCACATGAGGTCTGAGAGGTGATTAAATATTCTCAGCTAGGGTAGGAGTGGATAAACATGTCCTGCTGCAGTATGTGCAGCCTGTGTCACCAAGAAGTTAGATTACAGAGCAACATTTAAAAAATGGATTGGACACACCACATGAAAAACAAAAGATCAACCTATCTGCTACCCAAAAGTCCAACAATAAATATGTCTTAAAAGATTTGCTTCCCCCCCCCCCCCCCCCAAAAAAAAAAAATACATAAGTAAAACTATTTTACAGCAAGCAGGAAGACTCTGTAGGAAAGGACTCCCCAAATTTGGCTTGGTGCATGCTGTAGTCAATTGGGTTTCAGGCTCATAATGAATATGCTGGAGAAGAATTTGCAAACAGAGAAACTCAGTGAGGATCACCAGAGCAAGTCTAGAAAATCAGCATATCTGAGTTGTATTTTGTGGTGCAGTGCGTGCTTTCAAACGTTTCATCCCGAGACCTGAAACCATGATGGATTTTTTGGGGTGGGGGTAAAGTTGTGGAAGGTTTCTTTCTTTAGAGGCTTTGGCCTAATTGCTTCTGCTAATTCTCATAGTGATGCTTCAGAGAAACAGGATATTTATCTGTCCTGGTGTGCTGGAGATCTCAAGTAGGCCTGGTTTAAGAAACACTGAATGGAAAATTCCAGTGAGGAAGTGAGTGACCTATGACAGCCAGGATAAAAAGAAGAATAAAAATCAACCCATAGAAGCTGCAACAAATACTATTGTAAATCTGTAAACATGCCCCCCCTCCCCCCCCCCCCCCCCCCCATCTGCCTTTAACATGGTTTTAAGAAACAATTTCTGTATATGTTTGAAGATCATCTGGATTCTATTCAGTGTGTAACAGGCCTTCTGGGGGGAATCAGGGCAGTGACCATGCTACACACTTCCAGGGCTGCTGAGAGACAAAGCCAGTCCCAGGACAAACGAGCCCCCTCCCCCCCAATCATTTTTGTGAAATCAAGGCCCACCCTTGTACCTTTTAAAATAGCAGTTCTTTGCTGGCAACAAGCATGAGCAGTTAGCAACTGATACACACTGCTCCAGCTGGCCCCACAACCTTCCCTCTGGCATGTTCCCACCTATATGGAAACAGGAAATTTCATTACAGGGAAGGCTGTGGGTCTGGCAAAAACAGTATGTATCAGTCGCTGGCTGCTTGTATTCATGTCTGGCGAAGAACTGTTTAAAACGTACATGGGGAACCTCTATTTATTTATTTTGTTACAAAATGTATCGGCTAGGCCCGGGGCATCTCTCTCTCCCCCCCCCCCCCCCACACCCAGCGGCCCTATACACCGCCATGCATACAAACCTGGGCTTCACTTTCTGGACCAGTAGCTTTGGTGGCCTTTGAAGGGAGGGGAGTTATAAGTGGTGGCTAGATCTAGTGCTCACAATTGCAGCATTCTGGAGGGCCCTGGCTGAGAACTGTCACTGAATTGATACAGCTATGAAATGGGGTGGAGGATCCTTAAGTAGCTGAGATTGCAAGTTAAAGTAATAAGATAAAGTGCCTGGGCTGAAGGAAAGAGTGTTCTCCGAGGACAAGCAGGCTGCTTGTTCTCACTGATGGGGTGACGTCCACGGCAGCCCCTCCAATCGGAAACTTCACTAGCAAAGTCCTTTGCTAGCCCTCGCGCGCCCGCGTGCACCGCGCATGCGCGGCCGTCTTCCCGCCCGAAACCGGCTCGAGCCGGCCAGTCTTCTTTTGTCCGCACTCGGTACGGTCGTGTTTTCGCCGTGTCGAGCCCCGGAAAGTCGACCTCGCGCGTCCAATTTGTTTTGAACGTGTTTTTTTCCTTCGGGAAAGCTTTGTCCTAGTCGGGAAGTGCTCCGGAAACCCCCCGCCGGGTTTCGTGTAAATCCTCCCCGTACTTCCAGCTTTTTTGCCCCGGTAAGTTTTCTTTCGTCGTCGGGGTAGGCCTCTTTTCGGCCTCGGTCGAGATTTTTCTCCCTCTAAATTTGGTGCTTCAAATTTCGCCATTTCGGCTTTTGATTTCGCCGGCGTGATTTTTCCGCCCATGACATCGAAGCCTTCCAGCGGCTTCAAGAAGTGCACCCAGTGCGCCCGGGTTATCTCGCTCACTGATCGACACTCGTCGTGTCTTCAGTGTCTGGGGGCCGAGCACCGCCCTCAGAACTGCAGTCTGTGTTCCCTGCTTCAAAGGCGGACTCAGGTAGCGAGACTAGCCCAGTGGAACGTGTTGTTCTCGGGCTCTTCGTCGGCATCGGCACCGGGATCTTCGAGTGCATCGACGTCGTCAGCGTCCAGACCTTCTTCCTCGGCCGCCCGTGCATCGAGGCATCGGGCCTCTGCATCGGCGCCGAGACATCGGATAGCTGCATCGACGTCGGTGGTACCAGGACCCTCGTCTGCTGATGTCGTCGGACGGTGGTGCATCGGGTGGAGTGCAGGTGAGGGCTGTCCATTCCCCTGCTGGTGGCGGTGAGCCCTCGGGTGGGTCTCCGCCTACCCTGAGGGCTCCTGCGGTACAGCCCCCCCGAGATCGACCTTCTTCAGTCTCGGCCCCGAGGAAGCGACGGATGGATTCGACGTCCTCCTCGTCGGTGCCGGGGAGCTCCGGTGACATGCTTCGGAAGAAATCGAAGAAGCATCGACACCGGTCTCCTCCCCGTGTCGGCACCGAGAGCTCTGGGTCGCCGAGGGATTCGGCACCCAGCAGGCATCGGCACCGAGAGGACCGCTCACCCTCTGTTCAGGAGGTGTCGATGCGCTCCGCTCTGGACAGCCCGGAACAGCCTCCACGCCCGGAACAGGTACTGACGTCGACGCCTGCATCGACCTCTCAGCCTTTCTCTGCAGCCGCTCTAAACGAGAGCCTCCGGGCCGTTCTCCCAGAGATTCTGGGAGAGCTGTTGCGCCCTACCCCTCCGGTACCGGCGGTGCTTGCGCCACCGGTACCGTCGAGCGTGGCGCCGGCTGGCCCATCGCCCAGGTTGAGGTCCCCGACGTCGGTACCCGCGTGCGGTACCGACCGCGGCCACCTCCAGGAAGGCTCCCCGACTACGTCGGCGGAGGGAGCTTCGCCGATGCGGGCGAGGGAGGTCTACCTCTCGACGCCCCCATCGTGGACGGGGTTCCACGGAGTCGAGCAGGGCGAGGTTGCAGACACAGGTCCGTGAACTTGTGTCTGACACCGAGGGTGAGGCCTCGTGGGAGGAAGAGGAAGATCCCAGATATTTCTCTGACGAGGAGTCTGAGGGTCTTCCGTCTGATCCCACTCCCTCTCCTGAGAGACAGCTTTCTCCTCCCGAGAGTCTGTCTTTTGCCTCCTTTGTCCGGGAGATGTCTACGGCCATCCCCTTCCCGGTGGTTGTGGAGGACGAGCCCAGGGCTGAAATGTTTGAGCTCCTGGACTATCCTTCTCCACCTAAGGAAGCGTCCACTGTTCCCTTGCACCATGTCCTGAAGAAGACATTGCTTGCGAACTGGACCAAGCCATTAACTAATCCCCACATTCCCAAGAAGATCGAGTCCCAGTACCGGATCCATGGGGACCCAGAGCTGATGCGCACTCAGTTGCCTCATGACTCTGGAGTTGTGGATTTGGCCCTAAAGAAGGCTAAGAGTTCTAGGGAACATGCTTCGGCGCCCCCGGGCAAGGACGCTAGAACCTTAGACTCCTTTGGGAGGAAGGCCTACCATTCCTCTATGCTCGTGTCCAAGATCCAGTCTTACCAGCTCTACACGAGCATACACATGCGGAATAATGTGCGGCAGTTGGCGGGCTTGGTTGATGCTCTTCCCCCTGAGCAAGCCAAGCCTTTTCAGGAGGTGGTCAGGCAGCTGAAGGCGTGCAGAAAATTCCTGGCCAGAGGAGTTTATGACACTTTTGATGTTGCGTCCAGGGCCGCTGCTCAAGGTGTGGTGATGCGCAGGCTCTCATGGCTGCGTGCCGCCGACCTGGAGAATAGAATCCAGCAGCGGATTGCGGACTCGCCTTGCCGTGCGGATAACATTTTTGGCGAAAAAGTCGAGCAGGTGGTAGAGTCTCTCCACCAGCGGGACACCGCATTCGACAAGTTCGCCCGCCGGCAGCCTTCAGCTTCTACCTCTACAGGTAGACGATTTTTCGGGGGAAGGAAGACTGTTCCCTATACTTCTGGCAAGCGTAGGTACAATCCTCCTTCCCGACAGCCTGCGGCCCAGGCTAAGCCCCAGCGCGCTCGCTCTCGTCAGCAGCGTGCGAATCAGCAAGGCCCCGCGGCTCCCCAGCAAAAGCAAGGGGCGAGCTTTTGACTGGCTCCAGCAGAGCATAGCCGACATCCAAGTGTCAGTGCCGGGCGACCTGCCTGTCGGAGGGAGGTTGAAAGCTTTTCACCAAAGGTGGCCTCTCATAACCTCCGATCAGTGGGTTCTCCAAATAGTCCGGCAAGGATACACCCTCAATTTGGCCTCACAACCTCCAAATTGTCCACCGGGAGCTCAGTCCTACAGCTTCCAGCACAAGCAGGTACTTGCAGAGGAACTCTCCGCCCTTCTCAGCGCCAATGCGGTCGAGCCCGTGCCATCCGGGCAAGAAGGGCTGGGGTTCTATTCCAGGTACTTCCTTGTGGAAAAGAAAACAGGGGGGATGCGTCCCATCCTAGACCTAAGGGCCCTGAACAAATATCTCGTAAAAGAAAAGTTCAGGATGCTTTCCCTGGGCACCCTTCTCCCCATGATTCAGCAAAACGATTGGCTATGCTCTCTGGACTTGAAGGATGCCTACACACACATCCCGATACTGCCAGCTCACAGACAGTATCTGCGATTTCAGCTGGGCGCACGCCACTTCCAGTACTGTGTGCTACCCTTTGGGCTCGCCTCTGCGCCCAGGGTGTTCACAAAGTGCCTAGCTGTGGTAGCAGCGGCGCTTCGCAGGCTGGGGGTGCACGTGTTCCCATATCTCGACGATTGGCTGGTGAAGAACACATCCGAGGCAGGAGCCCTGCAGTCCATGCAGATGACTATTCGCCTCCTGGAGCTACTGGGGTTTGTGATAAATTACCCAAAGTCCCATCTTCTCCCAGTGCAGAAACTCGAATTCATCGGAGCCCTGCTGGATTCTCGGACGGCTCGCGCCTATCTCCCAGAGGCGAGGGCCAACAACCTGTTGTCCCTCGTCTCGCGGGTGCGAGCGTCCCAGCAGATCACAGCTCGGCAGATGTTGAGATTGCTGGGCCACATGGCTTCCACAGTTCATGTGACTCCCATGGCCCGCCTTCACATGAGATCTGCTCAATGGACCCTAGCCTCCCAGTGGTATCAGGCCGCCGGGGGTCTAGAGGACGTGATCCACCTGTCCACGAGTTTTCTCGAATCCCTGTATTGGTGGACGATTTGCTCCAATTTGACTCTGGGACGTCCCTTCCAAATTCCTCAGCCTCAAAAAGTGCTGACCACGGATGCGTCTCTCCTGGGATGGGGAGCTCATGTCGATGGGCTTCACACCCAAGGAAGGTGGTCCCTCCAAGAAAGCGATCTACAGATCAATCTTCTGGAGTTGCGAGCGATCTGGAACGCTCTGAAGGCTTTCAGAGATCGGCTGTCCCACCAAATTATCCAAATTCAGACAGACAATCAGGTTGCCATGTACTATGTCAACAAGCAGGGGGGCACCGGATCTCGCCCCCTGTGTCAGGAAGCCGTCAGCATGTGGCTCTGGGCTCGCCGTCAAGGCATGGTGCTCCAAGCCACATATCTGGCAGGCGTAAACAACAGTCTGGCCGACAGGTTGAGCAGGATTATGCAACCTCACGAGTGGTCGCTCAATTCCCGTGTGGTGCGACAGATCTTCCAGGCGTGGGGCACCCCCCTGGTGGATCTCTTCGCATCTCAAGTGAACCACAAGGTCCCTCAGTTCTGTTCCAGGCTTCAGGCCCACGGCAGACTGGCGTCGGATGCCTTCCTCCTGGATTGGGGGGAAGGTCTGCTGTATGCTTATCCTCCCATTCCTCTGGTGGGGAAGACTTTGTTGAAACTCAAGCAAGACCGAGGCACCATGATTCTGATTGCTCCCTTTTGGCCGCGTCAGATCTGGTTCCCTCTTCTTCTGGAGTTATCCTCCGAAGAACCGTGGAGATTGGAGTGTTTTCCGACCCTCATCACGCAGGACGAAGGGGCTCTTCTGCATCCCAACCTCCAGTCCCTGGCTCTCACGGCCTGGATGTTGAGGGCGTAGACTTTGCCTCTTTGGGTCTGCCAGAGGGTGTCTCCCGCATCTTGCTTGCTTCCAGGAAAGACTCCACTAAGAGAAGTTACTTCTTTCATTGGAGGAGGTTTGCCGTCTGGTGTGACAGCAAGGCCCTAGATCCTCGCTCTTGTCCTACACAGACCCTGCTTGAATACCTTCTCCACTTGTCTGAGTCTGGTCTGAAGACCAACTCCGTAAGGGTTCACCTTAGTGCAATCAGTGCATACCATTACCAAGTGGAAGGTAAGCCGATCTCAGGACAGCCTTTAGTTGTTCGCTTCATGAGAGGTTTGCTTTTGTCAAAGCCCCCTGTCAAGCCTCCTACAGTGTCATGGGATCTCAATGTCGTTCTCACC
Organism: Microcaecilia unicolor; assembly: GCF_901765095.1. NCBI lineage: Eukaryota > Metazoa > Chordata > Amphibia > Gymnophiona > Siphonopidae > Microcaecilia > Microcaecilia unicolor. Next base: position 14,968,248 of record NC_044041.1, on the reverse strand, counting down.
CAGCTGATGAAACCTCCTTTCGAGCCACTGAATTCCTGCCATCCGAAGTACTTGACCTGGAAGGTCATTTTCTTGGTGGCAGTTACCTCGGCTCGTAGAGTCAGTGAGCTTCAGGCCCTGGTAGCCCAGGCCCCTTACACCAAATTTCATCACAACAGAGTAGTCCTCCGCACTCACCCTAAGTTTCTGCCAAAGGTTGTGTCGGAGTTCCATCTGAACCAGTCAATTGTCTTGCCAACATTCTTTCCCCGTCCTCATTCCTGCCCTGCTGAACGTCAGCTGCACACATTGGACTGCAAGAGAGCATTGGCCTTCTATCTGGAGCGGACACAGCCCCACAGACAGTCCGCCCAATTGTTTGTTTCTTTTGATCCCAACAAGAGGGGAGTGGCTGTAGGGAAACGCACCATATCCAATTGGCTAGCAGATTGCATTTCCTTCACTTACGCCCAGGCTGGGCTGGCTCTTGAGGGTCATGTCACGGCTCATAATGTTAGAGCCATGGCAGCGTCGGTAGCCCACTTGAAGTCAGCCACCATGGAGGAAATTTGCAAAGCTGCGACGTGGTCATCTGTCCACACATTCACATCTCATTACTGCCTGCAGCAGGATACCCGACGTGACAGTCGGTTCGGGCAGTCAGTTCTTCAGAACCTGTTTGGGCTTTAGGATCCAACTCCACCCCCCGAGGGCCCTGTTTGTTCTGTTCCAGGCTACACTCTCAGTTAGTTGGTAAATTTTTTAGGTCAATCTCAGTTATGTCCTCGCCGTTGCGAGGCCCAATTGACCAATGTTGTTGTTTTGAGTGAGCCTGGGGGCTAGGGATACCCCATCAGTGAGAACAAGCAGCCTGCTTGTCCTCGGAGAAAGCGAATGCTACATACCTGTAGAAGGTATTCTCCGAGGACAGCAGGCTGATTGTTCTCACAAACCCGCCCGCCTCCCCTTTGGAGTTGTGTCTTCCCTTGAAGTGTATTGTCTTGCTACATACTGGACTGGCCGGCTCGAGCCGGTTTCGGGCGGGAAGACGGCCGCGCATGCGCGCGAGGGCTAGCAAAGGACTTTGCTAGTGAAGTTTCCGATTGGAGGGGCTGCCGTGGACGTCACCCCATCAGTGAGAACAATCAGCCTGCTGTCCTCGGAGAATACCTTCTACAGGTATGTAGCATTCGCTTTATGGGGTGCTCAAAATGGCAAGACTTTAGGCGTAGAATAGTTTGAGAATTTCTCATACACGTTTACCCATTACCAGTAGCAGTTAACTTAAGAACGGAATACATCTCATGCAAGCACACACCAAAGAATTCTGTGTCAAAATTAAGAAAATTTAAAAAGTATTGCTAGGATTTGCATTCCCAAAAAGGTGTAGTAAAATGAAATTCTCCAAGGACAAGCAGGCTTCTGTATTCTCACAAGTGGGTGATGCCGATGCACGTTGCCCAGTCCGGTATTTTATTTTTGTTACATTTGTACCCTGCGCTTTCCCACTCATGGCAGGCTCAATGCGGCAATGGAGGGTTAAGTGACTTGCCCAGAGTCACAAGGAGCTGCCTGTGCTTGAAGTGGGAATCCAACTCAGTTCCTCAGGACCAAAGTCCACCACCCTAACCATGAGAGCTTTGTGGAGCGCAATCACCATCCCGTCCGTCGTGTAAATGCAGTCTCATCAGTCCTTCTTGGTGTTATTCTTGCCCTTTCCTCATTCACTCGGTCTTAGAGAGCTTCTTTTTTTTTTTTGTGCCTTCCGGCTAATTCTTCATCTTTATAATTGAGCTCCTCTTGTTGGAACCTATTTTACCTTTCCTTTTGCCCAGTTTTATTGTTTTTCTGTTGTCATTGGGCCACTTTTAGGCCCTGACTTCGGCCTGAACTTTCCCTTTTCTTTTTCAGGCACCATCTCATCATCTAATTTACCCGACAAAGCTTTTCCCATCCATGTCCATGAAGATTCCCAGTGGCTTCAAGCACTGTACCCGATGCAATCGGACAATCTCGGGGAAGGACACCCATTCATGTCTGCAGTATCTTGGGCCTAACCGTAGCCCTGTTAACTGTGTTCTCTGTTTTCGCATTAAGAAGAGGACCCAGCTTTGCCGAGAGGCTCAATGAGAGAGGGTTTTTGGAGCCAAGTCCAGTTCCTTTATCTATAGGCATGTTTTTTGTCATTTAAATTTGAACATTTTTTATTATTATATATGTTTTTGGTCTGTGGCTTATTACATATTCATTTTGTCATTGCTTTATATTTGAGTTTTTTAAATATATATGTATATATGTGTGTGTGTGTGTGTGTATAAAACAGGTTGGTAAAAATCTACTAAGTTATTAACAGCCACTACGTACCCCTTATGAGGGGGACACATAGCTGTATTGGGCTTTTAAGTATTTATGCTTTTATGGGGTGAATACATTTTGGACTATTATCAGCTATCTGCTGTTTTGCTGCCTAACTTGGATCTTGTAGGTTGCCTGCCCCTTTTTTTCCTAGTTTTGGTGGAGGGTCATTCCTTTCTACAGACTGGGAGCCAGATTCACTAAAGTCGTCGTTAGAGCCGTTCCCTACCGAATTCCATAGCGAATCGGTAGGGAACGGCAATGCATCAAAAAAAGGGAATGCAAATGGGCTGCTCGTTGCAGCTCACTTGCATTCTCGAATCCCTCGTAAAACGGTCGGAGAATCAGCCGGTAGAGCACGCGCAGAGCAGCCAAGCGTTATGCTGTCTGCTCTGCGCATGCCAAGGACGTCAAAAATAAAACAAACAAACAAAAAAAACCTGACATCCTTATGGACGTCCTTTATAAACAGCGTTTGCCCTCCCCCCTGCATTGAAAGAGCTTTCCGCAGCCCCGGCTCCCCCTCCTCCGAGGTCGTCACCGTCGCTCCCCGCCCTCTTGAAATGACAGCTTCTCAGCCATCCTCTGCACCCCGCTGGCCCCGCCCCCCGAGATCATCGCCGCCGTTGCCGCTCCCCCTCCCCCCGCCCCCCTCCGTCTGCCACTGGGCCCTCACAGCACCTCTCACCCGTGTGAAGGCGCTGCACCGGCCACAGTAGCAACAGCTGATCGCTTGGCTTTGGGACTTCCCTTCTTTCCTCCTTGGCCAGCCCTTGTCTGACGTAAGATTGGAAACTGGATGGAGCACAAGAGTGGAGGGAAACCAGAAGGATGGGAGGAGGGAAGGCGCTGGAGAAAAGGAGAGGAACCTTTCAGGGGAGATGAAAAGGGAACTGGACGGAGTACAAGTGTGGAGGGAAAGCGGGTGGGAGGAGGGGTCATCACAGAATGAAAGCAACATTGAATTGCGCACAAAGCAAATGGAGAAGGATCTTATTTTTAAAAAGTTTTCTGACTTACTTGGAGAAGCCAAGTTGCCGCCGAGTCCACCACTATTAGCATAACGCCGGAACTTCCCGCTTCCTTGGCCTGTCTTTGCGGAAGAAGGAAGTTACTTCAGAAGAGGGCGGGCCACGAGAAAGAGAAGTTCCAGCATTAGCAGCATCAGCCAATGTATCTCAAGGAGGTTAGATGTATCTGTTGGTACTGCCCTTTCTGCACAGAGGAAACAGGATTTGGGAGGGAGGGAGGGAGGTTCGGCGATGGGAATGGAGCACTGAGCATGGGAGAGGAAGAGAGGTGTGGACATGTGGCACATCATGTTGGAGGTGGGGGAGATATGATTCAGGTTTATAAGAGCTTGAGTGGTGTAAAATTAGTAGAAGTAAATCAATTTTGTACTCTCAAAAAGTACAAAGCCTAAGGGACTCTCAATGCAATTACATGGAAATACTTTTAAACAAATAGGAGGAAATCTATTTCACTCAGTGACTAGTGGATGTGGTAACAGCTGTTAGCATATCTGAGATTAATAAAAAGGTTTGAACAAGTTCCTGGAGGAAAAGTCCAGAGGTTGCTATTGAGACAGACATGGAGGAAACCAGTGGTTGCCCTGGGATTGGTAGCATGGAATATTGCTATGATTTGGGTTTCTGCCAGGTACTTGAGACCTAGATTGCTCACTGTTGGAAGCAGGATACTGGACTAGATGAACTATTGGTCTGACCCAGTATCACTATTCTTATTTATTTTTTAAAGGCAACATTCCTTAACTGTGGCCCAGTGTAAAGCTGCCAAAAAAAAGATTGTGAACCAAACACTTAATGCAAAAATTCCTTTTCAACGGTAAATTTAAACCTTGCAAAAAAAAAAAAAAAAAATCTAATAAGAGAAATGTCCTCAGATAATTGTTTATACCCAAGAGGTGGTGGTCATGATAAGGGAAAGGGAAATGGGACTTGATATACTGCCTTTCTGTGGTATTTTGCAACTACATTCAAAGCAGTTTACATATATACAGGTACTTATGTTGTATCATTTCTCCCTATTAGCAACTGCTTATAGGGTGAAATAGTACACTTCATTCATTGGGCAAAGCTTTAGTGGAAATGGTGCAACCAAAATGCTAATAAAAACTCTACGACATACTACAAATGTAGCCAGACCTGCTTAAAGTTCATATAATTCCACGCTACTAGCTTGAAGACTTCAAACTAATTCCAAAGTCTTCAAAGAGAATAACGTAAAGTTTTAAGACTAATATGAAACTAAAGCATGTTACTTAGCTTTCACATGTTGATGCTGGCAGCCGGTCGGTCACAAGGCTGCTGATAACTGAAGCGTGCCAAAGTAGAATAGGCAGAGGTTATAAATGTATTAAATATTAAAAAAAAAAAAAAAGTCCCCCTGTGTACGCACCTGACTCTGTGGGTTTCAAACTTTCTTCAGGGACTCGAGTGAAGATGAACTGTTGTGGAGAGCAATGCTAACAGCTTCAAGATGCTGGTCCATTGAAGGTCTTTTAAAGGGCTGCAGGTGAAAACATACTTCCTATGGAATGATGTCACAGTGAAATTAAAATAGAACTTTGTTGAATTTTAATTTTTATTATTAATCGGAAATCAAAAAGGACAGACTGTAATAAAAATTCATGATACACAAAAGCTGAATAGCCTAATACTTAAAGAAACTGGTTGCATAGTACATAACAATCCCACCACCTATGCCTCCAGTCATGAAAGCATTTATATAATAGTATTTCATTCAATACATTTGTTAATCCCAGGGCAAGCAGTTGCTTCCCATGTCTGTCTCAAAGGTTTCCTCCAGGAATTTGTCCAAACCTTTTTTTAAACCCAGATAAGCTAACTGCTGTTACCACCTCCTCTGGCAAATAGTTGAGCTGTGGAACTCTTTGCCAGAGGAGGTAGTTAACAGCAGTTAGCCTATCTGGGTTTAAAAAAACATTTGGACAAATTCCTGGAGGAAAAGTCCATAGTCTGCTATTGAGACAGACATGGGATGCAACTGCTTGCCCTGGGATATATGTAGTATGGTGTGTTGCCACGATTTGGGTTTCTGCCAGGTACTTGTGACCTGGCTTGGCCATTGTTTGGAATGGCCAAACAATCAAAATTCAAACTATCTTTTAAGTTTTAGGCTATTCAGCTTTTGTGTATCATGAATTTTGATTAGTCTATCCTTTTTGATTTGATTGTTGAATTTTGTTATTAATAAAGTTCTAATTGAATGTTGCTGTGACATCATGAACAGAGTAAAGAACGATGAGCTAGACTCTTGTTGGTTTCCTCTCCTAGTCTTGGTGCTATCACCTCCTTTTGTCCTTTGGTGAAGTTTTTTTTTTTTTTTTTTTAATAGGGTAGGTATTCTAATACAAAGTATGTCCCTTGTTCTCTGAGGACAAGCAGGCTGCATTATTCTCACAGATGGGTTGACAATGCAGATAGTTGACCCATCTGTGAAATAATTAGCCTGCTGTCCTCAGCGAATACCTGCTACAGGTAAGTATCTTAGCTTTACTGCATACCGCTCTCCTCTGTAGTGGAAGGTTTTTCTTAAGCTGCCATTCTGGAATGGATTTTTTTGAGAGGTGCACTCTACTGCTGTCCATCAACAGGGCTGTGAACTGCCACATGTGCACAGACACAGAGCCTTCCCCTTTCAACTAGTAAAAAAGCTTGATGTAAGAAAAACACCACGACAGCATTATGAACCTGTGGTACTTGGTGAATGTTTATTTATTTAGATTTTGCTCACACCTTTTTCAGTAGTAGCGCAAGGTGAGTACTCACAATCTAAGTTTGTATCTGAGGCAATGGAGGGTTAAGTGACTTGCCCAAGATCACAAGGAGCAGCAGCGGGATTTGAACCAGCCACCTCTGGATTTCAAGACCAGTGCTCTAACCTCTAAGCCACTCCTCCATATGTTGATTTAGTGCTATGGAAAAGAGGCTATTCAATTGGAGACCAGATCTGGTTATAATTCCAACTGCTGTGAGGCCTATGTCCCTGATTAAAAGAACTTGTTAAGTAATATGGCATACATTTATAAGAACAAACATTGGCAAGGGTACATGTACATCAAGCCCAGTATCCTGTTTCCAACAGTGGCTAATTCAGGTCCCAACTACCTGCCAATATCCCACAAGAATAAAACAAATTTTATGCTGTTTATTCTAGACAGAGACTGGGGACAATCCACTGCTTATCTTAACCTTTTTTTAAAGCCTGATAACCTAACTGCTTTAACTATATAGTCCCTGGCTGTAAATGCCAAGAGTTTAATTACAGGTTCAGAGAAGAAAAACTTTCTCTTGTTTGTTTTTAAATTTACTACTTAGTGGCTGCATGGCATGTACACTAGTCCTTGTCTTTTTGGAAAGAGTAAATAAGTGATTCATGTCCACCTGCTCTAGTTCCCTCAGTATTTTATAGATCTCTATCATGTTTATTCATCCCTTCAAAGCAACACTTACTTGTACTATAGAAATGATTAGTAGTAAATGTAGTAGGTTGGTGAGGCAAAGTTTTCCATGCCTAAATCTCATCTTAATAAAGAATAAAAATGTGTTTACGGCTTCTTTAAAGAAATTTAGCTGAAGTGGTGTAGTACCTATTACACCTTAGCGCCTGTGGTCTCCCATGATTCCAACTGGAATTATTAGCAGAAGGTCTGGATGGGCTATAGAAATGCTAAGTAGTAGTAGTAGTAGTTATGAAATCATTTCAATAAGGGAGTGGCTTGCATTGCAGAGCCACAGTATGGAATGGAGTTCGGTACATAATAAATACAGGGAGTAAATGGGGAAAATTGTCCTTCGTTGCCTAGATCTGGAGCTGTTACAAGCCCTCTGCCAACTGCCCCTTTAGAAGAGTGGGGGGAGAGAAGAATCCTGAATTGCTAACTCATTAAGCTGATCCAAGAGGAGAATGAGACTATCAAGTTTGTAGAAGCTGGTCCTGGAGCCAGAACCTTGGGTTGATTGGGGAGTTTAGCCTGCAAATGGAGCTCAGGGTATGATGTACTCTGCTTTCAGCTGGGTGTTGATCAAATAGTAATACCCATGGATGGAATATAGTTACACTAGCCGTTGAGCCCGTAAAAACGGGCTCATATAGGACGGGGGGGGGGTTGAAAGGCCCCTTCTCACCGCTGCAAGCCCCCCCCCCCCTGCCGCTGAGCTCGCCGCTGCCCCTCCGAGGTCACTGCTACGGCCCCCCCCCCCGGAGTCGCTGGCACCCCTCCACCCGGGCCGGGCCCTCGCTTTGCTATTGAAACAGCGTGGGAACGCAGCACACAGCTCAGATGAGCTGCCGTCCTTCCTCTCTGCCTGTGTCCCACCCTCGTGGGCGAGGGCGGGACACAGGCAGGGAAGGAAGGCCGACGGCTGTTTCTATAGCAAAGCGAGAGCCTGGCCCGGGTGGGGGGAGTGGTGGCGGCAACCTTGGGGGGGGGGGGGGAAGCGGTAGCGACGGCGGTTTCATCCCTTCCCTTGTGCAGTAGAGACCCTCTCTGTCCCGCCCCCGTCATCACGTATTGACGCGGGGGCGGGACAAAGAGGGTCTTTACTGTGCATTTGCGAGTGAGTTCAGTCACTCGCCGTTTATATGTTTGATGGTGGGGGGGAGGAGGAAAGAGGAGGGTCCTGCTCAGGTGCTGATACAAAGTTGTGGGGAAGAGTAATTAGCCCTGGTCTTCCATCTGGCTGCAGGATAGACATACAACCCTGGTAAGAGAAACTGTTCTTTACAAAGACACCTCCTGGCTGTGGAGAAGTGGTGCCTATTGATGAGTGAGGTTGACTTGGAGTTACTTGGGCTCTCTCTCTTTTTTTTTTTTATTTTTTACTGACTGTGCTAAAGAAAGGTTATTGCTAGAGTTGCCCATTTCATATTTAAGAAATATTTTTTTAAAAGGCTGGTCTTTTTAAAAATTGAAATACGAGAGAGCAACCCCACTCCTTCAATCTTTATACTGGCTGCCAGGCAAAACTCCTTTAAAATACTGTTTAGAATGTCACTACAATATATGCTAGACCTGCTCGACTATCCCCAAAAAATGCAAGCCCAGAAACCAGAGCCTACCTATATCTCCACTTCCTAAACTGCAGAAATATAATCTACAAAACCATCGACATAGCTGGCTTTAGTTACCTCGGCTCTAAATGGTGGAACTCAATACCCAAGGCCCTAAGAAGCATCGATAATCACCTACAATTCAGAAAACAACTGAAAACATACCTTAAAAAAAAATCTACAACTACATAAGCTGTAATATACCTTATAATAATAACACTACTGTAACTTCACCTACCTGTAAAATTGTAAGCTACTTTGAACTGAAACTGGCTTTTGAAAAATAGTGGGATACAAGAATGTATAAATAAAATAAACACATGTTTCAAATAAACTTCAAGTTATCCTTAAACCTCCTGAAGTGTAATGTAGTTCTTGGACTGAGGAGCTTCAGGGACCCAGATCTGATGAAGAAGGGCTACCTTTGAAAGCTAATCAAAAATAAAAAAGGTATCATCTTATTTTCTGTGTTTTATTTTATTTCATTTCTATTCATTATTTTAAAAGTGGACTAATAAGGGCTACCACATCTCTGTACTCGGGACCCAGACTATAAGCAGTGTTTACACAAAGACCCCAAGTACTACCCGGTCCAGTGGCCAATCCTGTTCATCGGAGGGGTCCTATGGGGCCGGAGTCAATCCCGGTTGCACATGGAAGGGCTACAAATTCTGGCCCTTCTCACGGAATTCCCTGTTCGTTGCTCTGCAGCATTATAAATGCTGTCTTAATACAGAGAAATATCCAGAGTCCTGAATGCAACTCACCTTGAGCTACTACTGAAAAAGGTGTGAGCAAAAATCTAAAATAAATAGTGTAGTGACATTTAACATACTCTGTCTTACTGTTTTATATTTATTTTAATTTATTTTATTATGTTACATTTGTATCCACCAAACAGAGGGTAAACAGCATACATAGAAAGTGAACAAACAAGAAAAGCAACACTGGGCCTTCAAGACTGAGACAACAGGAGTATTTTATTGACAAGTGACCCGACACGGGCCGTGTTTCGGCATCAAACAACGCCTGCCACAGGGGTCAGGGTCTGGATGTAATTTGTTTAGAAATATATATATGTGTCCAATGTCTCCGAAAGTAAACGAAGATCTTTACAACCTAAATCGCCTGTCAGACTATACAGCAGCGATGTAGAGTGAAGAACTCCTGTATAAGCCTTTTCTTTAGCAAAAGCAAATCGCTGCTGTATAATCTGACAGGCGATTTTGGTTGTAAAGATCTTCTCCGTTTACTTTCGGAGAAATTGGACACATATATATCAGGTGCATAGCCAGAGCCTGAGGTGGGGGGGGGGACACTGTTTAGCCCCCCCCCTGAGCCACTGCCACCACCACATTGGACCCCCTGCCGACGAGCCCCTTGAACCCCCCCTCCCTGCCACCAACTCTCCCCTGCCGCCGCCCTCCCCCGCATCATATACCTTTTTTGCTGGCAGGGTCCCCGACCCCCGCCAGCAAAAGAGAGTCTTCTTCAGCGCCGGAGTAGCGCCTTCATTCAACGAAGTTCTTGGTGCAATCAGCTGTTTCTGACGCATTACGTCCTGCAAGGGGCTACATGCATGGTGCAGGACGTAAGGCATCGAAACAACTGATCGCAGGAACTTCGTTGAACGAAGGTGCTACTCTGGTGCTGAAGAAGACTCTCTTTGGCTGGAGGGGTTGGGGGACCCCCGCCAGCAAAAAAGGTACCTGATGCGGCGGCGGGGGAGAGTTGGTGGCGGGAGGGGGGTTCAAGGGGATCGTCAGCAGGGGGGCCAGGGCCCCTCAGGCCCCAGTTAGCTATGCCACTGACTATATATTTCTAAACAAATTACATCCAGACCCTGACCCCTGTGGCAGGCGTTGTTTGATGCCGAAACACGGCCCGTGTCGGGTCACTTGTCAATAAAATACTCCTGTTGTCTCAGTCTTGAAGGCCCAGTGTTGCTTTTCTTGTTTGTTTACATTTGTACCCCACATTTTTCACTATACTATCTGGCTTATTCTCCTTGTACAGTACAGCGCCTAATAAATAAACCGCTTTAAAGTCTTACCCGAAAAGCAATTAACGCCACATAATTAAAATAAAAACAACAGTACACGCTTGCTCTGATTTTCAGTATTTTAGTACTTGAAGCTGCTGCAGGTAGCTTCAAATGTCCGGTTTTGGCTAAATGATGCAACCACCGCCAGCAATTACTGCATCTTGGGCCTTCCTGGCACAAGCACCTCTGTAACCTGTCTGAAGCAGGTCCGGACCCCTTCGCAATTCCCTTTGTCCACTGAACTGAACATTAAATGTAATATCAGAGCCATTATCCTCCTCCCTTACAACACGATGCAACAACAGGACACGCGGCTTTGCTGGTTCCGCCGCTTTAAGGGGGCGGTAACGCTTCAGGCTCCGCCCCTACAGGGCGGTGCCTGTGCATCCGGGATCGCCGATAGAGTCGGGGCTCTCTGTGGAATGGGTACGTAGTGTGGTGGTGGGTTTGTTGTTGTCGGCGATGGCGCTGCAGCTCTTGGATCATCGTGTGCGTGTGACGAGCATCGAAAAGAGCGGCCTGTGGCTCTACACGCACCCGCTCATCAAGCTGCTTTTCCTGCGCCAGCGCAGCAGGTACCGGAGGGGGGGGGGTTGCGGGGTCCACCCTTGGGGGTGAAGAAAGACAGCGACGGGGGGAGGGATTCGAGGTTTCCTTTAAAGCTCTGCAAATTTACATTCTTATGGTTTGTCTAGTACAAGTGCAACACAATGTGGAGATGTTTAAGAGATGGGTGAGATGCAAAACTTATCTCCTGTTTATGTGCTAAAGTTTTTGGGCTTTTTTTTTTTTACATATTTTTTGCTTTACTTTCAAGGGGCGGTAAGTGAACTTTGGTTTGGATATAGTCCAAACATGTTGCATAGGGTGGGGTATACACTAAAAATATTGGAGGGTGTGCTGTCCGTCCTAGACTAGAGCAGGCTTTGTGCATGGCTTACTTAAGAGTTAAGAGGTTGGCTCTGGCTTTAGGAAGCAGGCAGAATGTCAGCATGTGCTGCACCTCACATCTGTTTCCTGCGAGCTGCTTCCCAGACTACCATTGCTGGAGACTTGGCAGGCGTCATGTCCTTCCAGACCCTGATAACAAACCATCAAGACTGCTAATGAATGATAACTTTCTTGGAGGGGGGGAATAGGTGGAGACCAGCCCTTCGCTTCACCCCAAAGGCCACTCAGTAGCAACTGACTTACTATCTGAACTAGCAGGGGTTTTTTGTTTGTTTGTTTTTGTACTGGAAAGGTTCCAAGAAGTTGCCCCAGGGTTTTATCCTTTTTTTATGCTTGCACTTCTAATTTTGATTGGCCCATTTAGTTTCCTGATAAAGTGAAAACTACAGCTCTGCCCATGTGTGCTGTAGGGCAAACTAGGACTGGATTAGCCTCTCTTATAATCCTGTGTTCTGCTGACTTGCCTGTCTTTGAATAGATAACTTTGTTTTCTTTTGCCAGATGCAAATTCTTCAGCTTGACAGAAACCCCTGAGGACTACACAGTCATGGTGGATGAGGAGGGTTTTAAAGGTACGTTGCACACCTATGTGAGAATGATTTGGGCAGGTTGACCAGGTGGCTCAGTGGCATGTGCTGTGCTGAGGATCTGGATTCAGTTCCTGGTATCAGGATTCTGCTTCATGGTCTGGGGGTTGAGAAGGCTACGGAGGCAGCTCATGGTGTGCCCTTAAGCTTTTGGAGCCTTAGAAATGAGGCTAATAATCTCCTTTACCTGCTGTTGTGTGCAGTGCTATGGGTGCAGGAGTCCTCTGTTATGGTGGGTGTTGTCATGCAGTGGTGGCACTGGGGTATGCACTATTTGGGTTTCGGATGGAGTAGCAGTTTCCGGGCCCTTGTGAAGCTCATATAAAAACAGAAGAAAGATCTCTGGATAACTGAAAATTTTAAGGCTTATAGCAGTACCGGCACCAATCTCTCTCTTTTTTTTTTTTTTAAAATTTTATTTATTTATAATTGTTTTACAACACTTTTTACGAGCCATACACTTGTTAAACAGAAACACAGCAGATGCTAACATGCTAATGAAGAAAACATCATATCATGAAATTAAAGTCAGCCTTCTTAGACCACATTAAGTGGGAGGCGTGGCTGAATCCACATCTCAGTTGATCTGGAAGTCCATAAAGTAGTGGGAGAAAAGTGCTTGTGACTAGCACCAGAATAGCTCCTCCTTAGGCTATCTGGATAGGTGTGAAATGTTGGTGTTTGCAGCTATGGGGTTGGATGCCCTGATGTTGAGCTGCCAAGCGACCAAGCTAGACCCAGGGCAAACAAATCTTGAGGTTGCCCCCCCCCCCCCCCCCCCCCCCGCACCTGGTAGTAGCTTACTGCTATCTGTCTCCTGCTCCTGTGTTAACTCGGCTCTGCCTGCCAGGGGTCCTCCTTCCTGCTGCCAACCTCTTCCCCCCCCCCACTCCCCAGCCTATGCGGAAATAGGTAGCAGTTCACGTAGGAGGCAGGATGTGGCTGGCAGAGTTAAAGTGATAACTTGGCACACAGGAGCAGAAGACCAATCCAGCCTTCTGCCTTTGTCTGCCACCGGAAGCCTGAAGAAAGTGGCATTTCTTTTGCCATGCTGGGCCCGGGGGAATATTGCGCCCCCGCAGGTAGCTTGTGTTAGAGAAAAGGCCACATGTAAAAAGTTTCTTTAACTGGCCTTCTATATTTGTGTGATGCAGGTGCTTTAGAAACATACGTAAGTCCTTCTTGACATTTTAATAGGCTGATGAGAATTGGAGCCGGTGCATGTGGAGGGGAGGAGGGGGTTATATTGCAGCATCTGTAATTGTATCGGGAGCTCATCACAGAATGGTGTTTATACTAAACATCCCCCCCCCCCCCCAATGTGTTTATGGGGGAAAATGCTTGTATCTGGGGTCCATAGAGGGCATCGGTATGACCCCTCCTTTCCGGGATGTGCGCCTGCCTCGATGTATAGTGCAGGCTGAAGAGGGAGGAGGTGGTGTCAGTGACCTGCAGGGGCCAAAGAGGAAAAATGCCTGTGCCTCCCCCCCCCCTTCCCCCACCGGCCAAGCTTGGGAGAGAAGAGCTGCTACATGTGATACAGTGTGAGAGAGACACCTGAAGGGGAAGGAGAACTGTTGGAGCAGGACCCTAATTCCTTTAGTTGGGTGGAGGGGTGGGTCCAAATTTCTGAATGCCCCACGTCATGCTTTTTAATATGTAGTATCCTGTTTTAAGTACTAGATCCCTGGTATTTTCTGAGTTTCTCTGTGCTGGGGTTGTTCTTGTGGTATATAATACTCTTAAGTATGGTACATGGTGGTTTGAGAGTTGGTCTGTGTACGTTCTGATTTGTTTTTCCCCATTACATTTACTGTATATGTGCTGTCATCAACTTTAATGACTGGCTTTACTTTTGCTCTTGAATGCTATATATCGCTGACATGTTTCTCTGAGTAGTCTAATTTGGGAACTGTCAGCTCTCAAACTAATTATGCCAAACCCTGAGGTATTGGATGTTCTGCTGAGTCTCTTTAATCAGCTGCACCGGTGCATATGTTGCTGCTTTGTTTTTCTCTGAAACATCAAACTTGCAGATTGGTGCTTCCAGGCTTGTTCATAAGCGTGCAGAACTTCAAAATACAGTGAAACCTCTGTTTTTGTTGACTTCGGTTTTCGTTGATTTTTTTCAGTGAAAAATTTGTCTCGGAGTTCATTGGTTGCCTCGGTTTTCACTGCTAATTTTGCGAAAACAAAGGTTGACCCACGCATTCTCCTGCTCATTGTGGCATTGTTTCTCGTTGTGTGAGCATCACCCCGCGCGTCTAACGCAACGCACGCAAGATAAAATCACATGTGCTCAAATCTCATTGTCCCTGTTGCGTTTCCCTTGCTAATAAGTTAACCCTTTCCCTTTAGCTCCATCATGGGACTATATTTATTCTCTATAAAATGTGTTTTTGGTATGTATTTTGGAGTGTCTAGAACAAATTAATTGGATTTACATTGATTCTTATGGAAATAATTGCCTCGGTTTTCGTCTGTTTCGGTTTTCATTGATTGTTTTCGGATGGATTATCAACGAAAACCGAGGTATCACTGTATATCTTGGCTGTCTTCTGTTTGGGGGGTTGGGGAAGGATTTGCTGACGGAAGAGCATGGAGAATATTTACTGCTGACCTGCACGCCATGAAATTGAGGCCAAGTTCATTGTTTCTGGAAAGCAGCTGTATTTAAAGGGGTGCTTGAGGAAACAGATTTTATGATTAGCCTTGCGATCAGAAGGAGAGTTTGTTGGGCAGAAGAATTTATTTTTATTTACATCTTTTCTATGCCACAATGTGGATTACAATCAAAATTTAACAAAAATATAACAAATTCCAAAATGGATTGAAGAAAAAGCCAAATAAAGCATCTACACTGCCTTGAGTGAATTCCTTCAAAAAGGTGATGAATAAATTCAAATAAATCTAAAATGCTCCTGAAGCAACACACCATCCCTTCCCATCCACTGGAAAGATGGAACTTTAATTATTCCTGTTCCAAGCGCAACACCACAGACAGAATTTCATAATTCAGGACTCGCCCTGAAAAAATGTAAAGAGTAAAAGGGTCGTCATGGATTTGATTATACCACTTTTTTTTTTTTTTGTGGTACAACCAGAGCAGTTTACATACATGTGAGCCGCATTGAGTGACTTGAGGAGAGGGCTAATATGAGCATAACGACACTGGCGGAATATTTGTCGTGCAGCAGAATTTTGAACAGATTGAAGAAGAGAGAGATGGCTAAGTGGGAGACCTGTGAGAAGCCTGTAATGTGGTGTAGCTACCTGGGGTTTAATTATCCCCCCCCCCCCCCAACTCACTTAGCTGCCATTGCAGTGACAGCCTTCAGTTAGGATCTGTGCACTAGTGTGCCCTCTGGAAACCCTACAATCATGGGCCCTGATTCTGACCACTAGATGTCACTGTTGTATGATGGGGGACCAAGGAAATTTAATTGACAGGGATGGTGAAAGCGTGCTTGGCCTGTTATCTGGCCTGAAACCAGTAGGCGGAGCTTGCCGCCATATTGTCACCCAAAACAATAGCAAATGCTTATTTGAAATAAGTACTGCCTATGTGTGGATCAATTGTTTGATTTGAGTGTAGCAAGATGGTGGCTGTGGCTTCAAGCCTTGTCATGTGACACTATTTCCTGTCAATTAAACCTTCTTGACAGGGGCTATAATTGACGGAAACTATTTTGGTAGTAGCACAAGGTGAGTGACATTCGGGTACAGTAGGTATTTCCTTATCCCCTGAGGGCTCTCAATCTTAAATTTGTACCCAAGGCAGTGGAGGGTGAGGTGACTTGCCTGAGGGTACTGGACGCATCGGAGGGATATGATCCGTGACTCCAGTGGGTCTAACTGGACCTGCTACTAAGTTCCTCTAGTGTTTTGCAACGTACATCGGGGAAAGTCCTTGATTTTTTAATACATTTTACATGTATGCTATGGCTTCAACAGACAGAATGTGGGGAAGCCTCTCTTTCTCTCCCTCCCCTCCCCCCCCCACCCCCCCCCCCCCCCCCCCCCCCCGGATGTCTGAGTGATCTGTAGGATTAGTTTGAGGTCTTCCCTACTGCCTGCAGCACATCTTTCTACCTGTCACGGTTTGCTAACTCTGCCACTAGTTGAGACATGGTATTCTGAGCTGAGGAGGAAGTGAACCAGTCAGTGGCAGGGTGTGGGAAGACAATACATGGAAAAAGAGCTGACTCAGCATGACAGATGGGTGCTGACATAGCAACACCTTGTGTGTTTGGAGAAATTCAGTATCTGCCGAAGACTGGCTGCGCTTCTGCTGCTGGGGGAAAACAAGAGCAAAATCCAAATTCCTGTTACTGAGCAACAGTGGATTTTTAGGAACCTTACAGTAAATTGTTTAATGGCTGTAATTTCAGAAATGGGTCATTCGCTTTGTGTGGGATGTGTTGCTGCACAATATGGCTGTCTGCAGGAGCTGCAGTGATCTCTGCATGAATTCATACCAAAAGCAGATATCCATTATTAGGGCGCCAACGTGGGTTTGTGGCTTATGTAATGAGGATTAGGTGGCAGAGACGGTTGGGAGGCGGGGCTAGTGCTGGGCAGACTTATATGGTCTGTGCCAGGGCTGGTGGTTGGGAGGCGGGGATAGTGCTGGGTAGACTTACTGTATACGGTCTGTGCCCTGAAAAAGACAGGTACAAATCAAGGTAAGGTATACACAAAAAACTAGCACATATGAGTTTATCTTGTTGGGCAGACTGGATGGACCGTGCAGGTCTTTTTCTGCCGTCATCTACTATGTTACTATGTTTTTATGGTAAATGAGGTAGAATTTTGGATAGGAAAATGAATGTGGCTATCCCTGTTCATAAGTCCGATTTTGAAGGTACTAGATGGAGGCTTGAACCATAAAATGTGTATAGACCGGCCTTTGTTGTAAGGCTTGGGAGCCAGTTGCAGCTTCCAGGCCCTCTATTTCCACCATGTATTGGTGCTGTTCTGTTTTATTTCCACTTGAGCGATCAACCAATTCATCTAAACACATCTTATTTTTTTTTTCTTCTACTGACATAGCAATCACGGTACAAGGGGAAGACTTTGCCCAGCCTGAATGCACACTTGGCCTAGTTAATGAAACTGTATTAGGCATACAAAGTCAAAATAAGACATATCGAACGTCTTGCTCTCTGTGAGAATCTGCTGTATCGAAGTGACCCTAGTTGAACCCTTTTTTGTTTTTTCCTTTCAAGATTCACATAGAAACAGAGTAAGATCAGCGCTTGAAAGATCATCCATATGGTTGCAAGCTCAAAATGGGGAGTGAATCCAGCTATAATCAGAACCTATGTTCCTCCCATGCTGAGACTGTGTATGGAAACACATATCCGGGTGAAGAATTGTTGACCTGGTGCTGAATTATCAAACACTGCCCTAAACCAATAAGTCAAAAAGATCTTCCATAGAAGTTAGTCAACCTGACTACCTATAAATGGCTTGCAGATCATGCCACAAGGATACCAGTTTCTGCAGGAGTGGAGGAGGAATGAATTGTCTAGAAGTCCCTAGATCTTCTCCTTACCCAAGTCAGTAGGTCATATGCCAACGTGCAAAATAGACCTGAGGAGAAGCAGGTGATTCAACACCTGCTCGTATTTGAGGTTGTTGCTGAGGCCAATTCATGAGTGTTAAAATATGCTTATCATTGGATAAGAATAATGACTGTACAGAAAGATGAGAATCAATACAAATGATAGATGAGATAAAGTAATTCGTATTGATAAGATCAGAAGAACCTGTTTTATTACCTGCCCAAGGGTATTTGGAATCAGTTAACTTAAAAAGGTGCTGTGGAAAAATACTTGTGTGCCTAAAATAAAAATCTTAACGTACAACAAAGTTGTTAATTGCTCAGGTTATACAGATTTTCCAGCGCTCTTGCTTTGTGTGTCCAGGAGGTGAATTTTTGGAGGAACTTGTGTGAACAGAGGACCAGCATCACAGGATCTTAAACAATTAGATTTCCAAAAGCTGACCAAAATAAAATATACTCAACGAATTTTCCCAAAAGCATTTCTAGCAATGGAAAATAGGGAAATACTTTGAGCCTTTTTACTGAGCCGTGGCAAAATTTATTTATTACATTTGTACCCCGCGCTTTCCCACACATGGCAGGCTCAATGCGGCTTAGATAGTAACAATATGAAGAATTACAAAGTCGTAAAGGAATTAAGCGTAAGTAGGTAGGCATAAGGAAAACGGAGAGGAAATAGATATGGGATAGCAATAAGGATAATGGGAAACATGGTCAGTGTATAAACAGTCGTCGGTAAAAATCATGTGGGCCATCTTTAGTTATGTTGAATCATTAGGGTAGGTTTTCTTGAAGAGATGGGTCTTCAATGCTTTTCTGAAGGGCAAAAGGCCGTTGATCGGATTGATCTTGGTAGCGCATTCCAAAGCTGGCTACCCAGAAAGGAAAAATTGGATGCGTAGAAGGATTTGTACTTAATACCCTTGCAGTTGGGAAGGTGTAGATTGAGGTAAGTATGGGAAGACGTCAGACTGTTTCTGGTTGGGAGGTCGATGAGGTTATTCATGTAGGTAGGGGCTTCTCCGTGTATTATCTTGTAAATCGTGTGGATTTTAAAATTAATTCTTTTCTCTAATGGGGAGCCAGTGAAGCTGCTCTCGGAGAGGTGTTGCGCTATCGAATCTTGACCTGCCGAAAATAAGTCTGGCTGCCGTGTTCTGGGTAGTCTTGAGTTCCTTCAATATTAGGGACTTACAACCTAAAAAAAACACTGGAAAGTCCCATGTGATATGCTAAGCCCAGGTTTACCACAGTAGTTGATTAATTCTTCTCTCGGGCAGGTCCTGTTCTAATTTTTCCTTTACCACTTACCTCCACGTTATCCACGTAGTGCGCATTAATCAGTGTGTATTATCCGGATGATTTCCATGACACACCCCTTCCTCAAATTAAAAAAAAAAAATCAGTAGTACACAGAGAAATTACTGCAAAAACAATTGAGGCATTTTGCGGTAAGCCTTTTGCTCTGTGGTAAGTGTGTGTTAGCAAAAGGGAGCCCCTTATCTCTAAACTGGTCTTTTACTGTGGACGGGACATTCACTGTCATAGATTTATTTGTTGCATTTGTATCCCACCTCTTTGCAGGCTCAAAGTGGCTTACAATACATCATGAGTAGTGGAAGAATGTTA
This sequence comes from Microcaecilia unicolor, assembly GCF_901765095.1. Taxonomy (NCBI): domain Eukaryota; kingdom Metazoa; phylum Chordata; class Amphibia; order Gymnophiona; family Siphonopidae; genus Microcaecilia; species Microcaecilia unicolor. Next base: position 14,949,038 of record NC_044041.1, on the reverse strand, counting down.
GTAATAAACATTTAGTATTGCATGTTCTTGGTCAGCATGATAAGAAAAGCGAAGTAGTGTTATACAAGATGCAGGGGAGCATAGTTTCGTATGTACTTTGGTTGCAGATAAGAACATAAGAGTAGCCATACTGGGTCAGATCAGTGGTCCATGTAACCCAGCATCCTGTTTTCCAACAGTGGCTAATCCTGACGGAATCCCAAAGAGTCAGCAAAATATAGGGAGTGCACAAAACTTGGCTAAATATCTTGAAAAAATAGACTAAGCAATGGAACCTGTACTTTGTGTGATGCGTCTTTGCCATAAGAATAATCGAGAACCAGGCTATTTAGAACTCTTATAACACACAGCTGTTTCAGATCCGGAGCACTCTTCAATTGTATTAAAAGCCTGATGATATTTAAACCAGTGGTTCCCAAACCTGGTCCTGGAGGCTCCCCAGCCAGTCAGGTTTTTGGGATATCTGCAATGAATATTCATGAGAGAAATTTGCATACACGAATATTCATTGTGGATATCCTAAAAACCTGACTGGCTGAGGTGCCTCCAAGACCAGGTTTGGGAACCAATACTCAATACTGCATGATGCCCAATCAGGATTCCGGTCGAACCATAGCACAGAAACAGTATTAGTCACCCTTATGACTAAATTTAAACAAATAGCAACTGGCAATAATATACTCCTCCTACAATTTGACATGTCAAGCGCCTTCGACATGGTCGACCATGGAATCCTACTACATATACTTGAATACTTTGGCATTGGAGGAAATGTCCTGAACTGGTTCAAGGGGTTCCTAACCCTGCGTTCGTATCAAGTCACATCAAATTCAACCACGTCCAAGGCATGGACACCTGAATGTGGAGTTCCACAAGGATCACCTCTCTCACCTACTATTTTCAACCTAATGATGATCCCTTTAGCAAAACTCCTAGCAAACCATAACCTCAATCCATATATATACGCCGAAGATGTGACAATATATATCCCTTTCAAACAAGACATCAAAGAGATCTCCAAAGAAATCAATCAAAGTCTATACATCATGAACACATGGGCAGATGCATTTCGTCTGAAATTAAATGCAGAAAAAACTCAATGCCTGATACTCACCTCCCAATACAACACAAATGAATTCAACGCGATAAACACACCAAACCTAAACCTTCCGATCTCAGAAACGCTCAAAATCCTTGGAGTCACTATCGACCGCCACTTGACACTCGAAAACCACGCAAATAACACAACTAAGAAGATGTTCTACTGCATGTGGAAATTGAAAAGGATAAGACCATTCTTCCCAAGATTCGTCTTTCGCAACCTAGTGCAATCCCTCATGCTCAGCCATCTGGATTATTGCAACTCATTATACGCAGGTTGCAAAGAGCAAATACTGAGGAAACTTCAAACAGCCCAGAACACAGCAGCCAGACTGATCTTCGGAAAACCAAAATATGAAAGGGCAACACCACTACGAGAGAAACTACACTGGCTTCCACTTAGGGAACGGTTCACTTTTAAGGAATGCACATTAGTCCACAGGATCATTAACGGTGAAGCCCCAGCCTACATGTCCGAGCTGATAGACCTACCACCCAGAAATGCTAAAAGATCAACCCGAACATACCTCAACCTCCACTTCCCTAATTGCAAGGGCGTGAAATACAAGGCGCTACACGCGTCAACCTTTTCTCATATGAGCACACAGCTTTGGAATACACTGCCGCGCAACCTAAGAACGATTCACGAACAAGCTTCCTTCTGCAAATCATTGAAGACCCACCTGTTTGAAACAATCTACGGAAAGAGCCAAAACACATAGAGTCCACACTCACTATTCATCAATGCATCACCCCCCCTTAATTCCACATCACCAATACATATACTCACAGAAATATGTACACCATATGTCTTTGTGCTTTACTACTGCCCTTAAGCTTCCCATTGTCTCCTTTCAATGTTGATGTCCCATTGTAATATTCCTAACGATACTTCGATGGTCTCGCATAACCTGTACAATGTAACCCATAACCAAGCTGTACAATTGTATTTCCACTATTCATATCTTATTGTAAGCCACACTGAACCTGCAAAGAGGTGGGAAAATGTGGGATACAAATGCAATAAATAAAATAAAAATAAACCACTGGTTTAAACATTAAGCATAAAACCTCTCGAGTCAGTGACCCAGATACGTAACTGAATCAAGAGTCACAGCACTGTAAAAGACAGTTCATACTCTGTTACTGATTCAGTTAAGTATCTGGCTCTTGAGCTGTTTTTATGCTTAATGTTTAAATAATATGATAGGCTTTTAACTTAATGTTTAAATAATAAAAATGATAGGCTTTTAATAAATTGAGTGCTCCGGATCTGAAATAGCTGTGTGCTATAAGAGTTCTAATAGTCTGGTTCACTATATTGTATGATGCCTCTTTGCCATAAAAATAGTGTAAGTAATAGTTTACTTTTGCAAGATTTTTAGCCATGTTTTTTTGAGCACTCCTATATTTTGCTGATTTATTTGTTGCGGAGTGCTCCTTCCTACATATATATATTCCCCCCCCCCCCCCCCCCAATGAGTAGCAAGATTCCAGAATCCCAAATAGTACCAACATCCCATGCTACCGATTCCAGGTATAGCAGTGGCTTCACCATGTGTCTCAATAGCAGACTATGAACTTTCCTCCAGGAACATCCAAATCTTTTTTTTATTTATTTATTTATTTTTTACCCAGATATGCATTCTATCCCCATTCGAACAGGCATTAGTAAATGTTATGCTGTTGCCATTAGTTGCACGTGTAAATGGCAGTTCTATTTGTACTTGCCACTGTTTACCGGCCTCGTTGACTGTATGACCATTTTATAAAACTGTCCTCTAAGTGTCCAGTTGCAAACGAATCTCCCTGCAGTTCTCAGATATAAAGAAATCTGAATTCAGTATGTCAGGATTATGTAGTGTTCAATGTCGTTCGGGTTTGTTCTCGTTTCTTGGAGATGAGTAGCCCGTTTCTAACAGGGTGAACTTTCTTTCCAGCCACCTTGTCCAAAATCCTGTATTGCTTTGATAGTTCTTGGATATGAGTCGAATGATTAACAGATAAGGTCTCGCTGATGCCGTTTAATTGGCCGGAACCTTTTCTTGCATTGAATTTCCCACTTGTTTTTCGTCCGTTTTTCTTCTCTACTGCACCTCATGGATGTTGCTGACTTTGCCTTTCCTCTCCTTGGTTGTCCTTCTCCCTTCGGAATATATAAAATGGCTTTTGTTGTCACTAGCTGGTTATTGAATTACAATCGTAACCACTATAGAATCACTGTTCTTGCCTTGTTTTTATTGTTTGTGGTCTGATTTAATGTGGAATGTTATTTTATACTCTGCTGTGGACAAAAGCAGAATATGAATTGAAATGAAAAAAAAAATCTAGGTGATAGTGTGTGTTTTTTTTTGTTGTTTTTTTTTAATTAAAGTTTTAACAAATATACCAAGTAATCACTTTGCAACATTTATTTATTTATTTATTTATTTATTTTATTGCACTTGTATCCCACATTTTCCCACCTATTTGCAGGCTCAGTGTGGCTTACAAAGATCTGTTATGGCATCGCCATTACAGGTTAAAAGATACAATTGGTGTTACAAAGAGATCAAGGATGACAGAGAAGAACTAGGCCAACCTTTAAAGAAAGACGTTGTTTCGAGTCAGGGTGAGGTGGTGAAGTGTTATAGTTAAAGTTACGGATTCTCGTGGTAGGCCTTGTTGAAGAGAGAGGTTTTCAGAGATTTGCGAAAGTTATTTATTTCGTTAATTGTTTTCAATTTTGTTGGTAGTGCATTATATATATATATATATACACACACACACACATATATATATATACACACACACACACATATATATATATATACACACACACACGTGAATTATAGACATCATTCCTAAATGATTTATACAAATCAGGGGGAAAAAAACTAAGGAAACAGTAACCTTAGGAAAGTTATGTAAGGTAATATTGGCTGTCATGCCTATTAGAACAATCGAATGTAACAGACGTTGACACTCGCACAAACTGAGCTGGAGAAAAGGGGGGGGGGGGGTATCTAGGATAAACTAAAGCAAGCACACCACACAAGTATGACTATAAAAGAAACGGTAATTGAAAACAGTAGCCCAGCTTACCTGTGGGTAGAGAGCGTTGTAAAAGTTCCCTGTTGTGTTACAGGGAAATCACACATCTCTTTCAAATATTAGAGGTAATCAATAGAAATAAAACATGGAAAAGAAAATATATCTTTTTTTTTTTATTGGACATAACTTAATACATTTCTTGATTAGCTTTCAAAGGTTGCCCTTCGTCAGATCGGAAATAAGCAAATGTTGGTAGATGACAGTATATATAAGTGAAACATCAAAGCATTTCAGTGACAGTCTAACAGGATGGGGGTGGATAGGTGAGGGATAGGAAGAGGTACCGGTGAGATATGTGTGGAGACAGGAGGGTGACAAAGCAGTACAATTTTATGGTTTATAGTGGGCTAGAAAACCTAGATCTTTTAGGTCCTGTCTGGTGGATGTTGTTGTTAGAGGAATGTCCCCTTAATATTTTTCACATTAATACTCAAAAAAACAATTATTATCATAGAAGTTTTTATTTGATTCAATATATAGACTCAGACAACTTCTATAATGGTAATGGGATGGCTTTAAACTTGCCTCGCTAGTCGTGCCGAAAGCAGTATAGATGGCAGTTATAACGCCTCCACCGAGTACTTTAGTAAGCACCATGTGTACTTCAGAAATTGTATCGGAGGTGCGGGTTGCGGTGGAAGTGGCATTGGATGCTAAATTACAATAGCTTCATGATAGAATGGAGGCTCTGCACGAGCATTTGGATAGTCTTGATTTGGAATTGGATTCACAGCAGCATCAGGTTGGAGTATTGGAATCCCAGGCTCGAAGTTCTTCTCGGGAAGTGGAGCAATTGCATCGTATGAGATCAACAATACAACATAAACTTGATTTTATGTTTCAACATTTTATTGATGACTAATCAGTATACACAACACCTTCATATCAGGTGACAACAACATTCCAGAACATTGCAAATCGTCATCACTTTTTTATATTGTAACAGTCTCCCCCCTCTCAACCTCTCAATCCCTGTATGCATTCCTTTCCCCTCTCTCCTCCCAAAACTTTATGATTTTAAAGGAAGAGCAAGATGCAATAATTTACATTCTCGTGGGCATAGTTGAAACTCTGAGTGATGTAGACCTTGTGCTTATCTTAGAAAGCTGGATTCCATAATCTTTACACTTGGACACTGTGAAGAAGGGGATAAGGGACCGGGGGGGGGGGGGGGGTACTGGCTGAGGAGAAAAGGCCCAGAGGAGGGGACAACCCAGATTCTTAGCTCAGGGAGTTCCACATGTCAGGAGAAAGCATAGATCATTTTCTCTAGAGGGCTGGAGACAGGGTAAAAACTACGATTCCCAGCAGCCCTTGAGGAAGGCTTACAACAGAATCAGACTTCCTATCCCAGCAGCCCCCAGTGGAGCCCAAGGGAAAGGCAGGTAATGTTGAAACCCAAGACAAGAGGGGAAGCTAGGAGATAGAACTGGCCAGAGGAGGGAGGGGACCCCTGTGAGCTCTCTGCCTCTGAACTGCTGATGGGATTTCTAAACTGCCTGTTTGGAAGTGCTTGTTTTCTTTGAACTGCTTGTTTGTTTGTTTTTTTGTGGAACGTTTTTTTTTTTGCTTTTGGGATTACTTATTTTGAATTGCATCATTGGGACTGCAGAGATTCTTGTCCTGTTGGTTTATGAACTGCATTTTGGAAGCTGTGGAGATTCCTGAACTGCATTATTAAAAACTACTTTTTCTAAACTGTTTGTTTTTGGGATTGCATTCTTGAAACCACTGGGATAATTTCCCTGGGCGGATATCTCGGGAGCTGTGCTGGAATAGTACTGCTGAAGTACCTCAGGTCGGAGGGTACACCTGGAGGATTACAGGGAGTTGTGCCTAAGTGGAATATCATATAGAAAACTTGGGCCAGAGGCCAGAGTTTTCCTGAGAGGAGCGAAGGGATCCTTCACAACACTCTGGAGGTATCTTTTGAGATTGAGTGGGTTGAAGGTATACTTCTACTATTTGTCCTCGTGTTGTGGGTCTCCGTGTTTGACACTATGATCATAAGCGTGCAGTACTTCAGGCATTACGCCATGGGAATCATCTGGAATATGATGATCATAAAGTACTTTGTTTCCAAGACTATACCGCCAGAGTTCGTGCTCAACGCAAAGCTTTTGCTCATCTTTGCACTCAGTTGTTTGAACGGAAGATTTCCTTCGGATTACTTATGAGGGTCAGACTCATCTTCTTTTTTTTCCTGGTGGAGGCAGCCTCAATCTTTTTTTCCACACTATCCCAGCCACTGTTGGCTCTTAGCTGCTTCCCTTAATAAGGAACATACTGTTAATTTTGTTGTTTTGGCTTGGGTTTCACCCTTGTTTTATATATTTTATTTTTTTTGTCTAGACGGTCCTTTTTTTCCCCCTCGCTTCTGGCTTATGTTGCATATATCACTGCAGTTCTGTGGCTTTTCTATTTCACTGTACTTAGTAGTGTGGAGTTTTTGTGGGGGTGGTTTGGGCAGGGGAAGTGCACGTGATGGTTCCTATGTAGTATGGGACATTAGATAGGTTTGGGGTTTGGTTGTTGAGGGATTGGGGAGGGGGGGGGAGAAAATTTAAAACTTCATGTTTTCTGGTTTGTTTGATATCTTGCTTTTGTACTTATTTTGAGAACAGTATTACTTTTGTATTTTTGTGTTGTCGTCAATAGAGCAGGCTATAAATTTTTTTTGTTTATTTTCCACTCTAGGTGGGTTCCATAAAATTATGTTGTATTACCTCATAGAGCCGGGCCTCCCACGCAGCCCGTTATCTTCATACTGTGTGTGTGTGTGTGGGGGGGGGGGGGGGGTCTTTATTTTTTTTTCAGCCTGTAAGGCTGCTGGAGGCAGTGCACATTAGTTGGACAGTTCAGTGGTCAGCAAAGAGATTTTTGTTGGGGTGTGCAGCCCTCTTAATGAAGTGGGCTCTCATTTGAGGCATGAGCTTTCAATGGTTAATGTAAACAGCACCACCAACATCTCAATGGGCTAGATGCACTAAACCTTAACGACCCTCTAACAACCCTTTAACGAAGGAAATTCCTAACCGTTGCTTGCATTAAAGGCCTTTTTCCTACGAAGCAAGCAGCTAACGAAAACAGAATGCAAAGGAGAAACTACCATTGAAATGTGGACAATTCGGAATGCACTAACCATACCGATGATTGTAACGAATCATTTACCGTCAGAAATTTTACGTGTGCTCAGACCTGTCGTTAAGGCCCCCTGCACCATAAAAACCCAAGCCAGCATGTTTAAAAAGAAAAGTGAGACACAAACACGTGGCTCTCCGCTTTCCCCTGCATCATTACAAAACAAAAGATACTGCTTCTCCCTGCAGCTTAAAAATCCTGTCTCTCCCCTTCTCCAACAGCTTTGAAAATTAACACTCTATCCCCTAAAGCCAATTTTCCCAGTACTGTAAACAAACTGCAAAGAGGTCTTTTGTTATAAAAGGGGATTTACGAGGGTCGTTCTTTTTAGAGTTATCTTCAACTGCACTCTTCTGCTAGATCAGACAGATCCCCCCCTCGCACGCCCCAGTTTGACGTAAGCAACCTACGTAGGTTTAATACGTTTGTGGCTGCTCTGCGCATGCTTAAGGAGCAAATTAACGACAGGGATAACGTACGCTTGATACATTGTACTTTTCAATACCGCACCGAACATTTCTGAGCTGTTTTTTTTTGTGCATTCTTCGTTGTTTCAAATTCGTTAAGCACTTTTACGATTTAGATTTTTTAACGTTTGGTTGATGCATCTAGCCCAATGTACTGTTTGAATAACAATGCATTCCAACTAGACAATCATTCTGATGGACAATCTTCACTTGAAGAAAACAGTCTGAAGACACATTCTTCGAACTGCTTGGCCCAGGATTGGAATGTTGCTACTAATTGGGATTCTGCCAGGTACTTGTGACCTGGATTGGCCACTGTTGGAAACAGGATGCTGAGCTAGATGGACCATTGGTCTGACCCAGTATGGCTATATGTTCTTATCTAGTGTCTGAAGCATTGCAGCCAGTGGATGTGGACTGCATTTCAGCAATAAATACCTGTGTGAAGGTAATGTAACAGCTCCATTGAGCAAATGAAAGATTTGCTCCTGTTGAAGAGCAGAGGCTTAGCCAGCTCTCCTGTTTTTTTTTTTTTTTTTTTTGGGGGGGGGGGGGGGGGAATGCATCCCCCCTACAACGTGAGGACTAACCATACCTTTGCTGATGGGAATGCTGAGGCCCTGCCAGCCAAATAAGTGCTTCCACTCCCCTCCTCTGCTGCTTCCTTTCTGCAGACATTGGTGGTACTTGGAAGTCCCTGCATTGGTGGCTGAAGGCGCACAGCCAATGTCCGCAGAAAGGAAGCGGCAGAGAAGGGGAGTGGAGGCACTGTATTTGACTGGCGGGGCTTTGGTATCCCTGCCGGCAAAGGTAAAGGGGTGCTTCGGTTCTGGAGGGGGCCTGAAGGAGACCAAAGATTTCAAAGAGCAAATAACCCATTCACAAAGGCCATCCAACCTCTACCACACACAGCTCAACCAGGGGCATAGCCAGACTTCGGCGGGAGGGGGGTCCAGAGCACGAGATGAGGGGGCACGTTTTAGCCCCCCCCCTTGCCGACGGCCCTCTCGACACCCCCCTCCCGCTGCAAACCCGCCATCGCCTACCTTTGCTGGCGGGGGACCCCAACCCCCGCCAGCCGAGGTCCTCTTCTTCCGGCGCAAGGCTTCGTTCTGTTTCCGAGTCTGACGTCCTGCAGAACGAAGCCTTGCGCCGGAAGAAGAGGACCTCGGCTGGTGGGGGTTGGGGTCCCCCGCCAGCAAAGGTAGGCGATGGCAGGTTGACGGTGGGAGGGGGTTCGAAAGGGTTGTCAGCAGGGGGGCTCCAGGCCCAAATCCATTGGGGCCCAGGCCCCCGTGGCCCCACGTAGCTATGCCACTGAGCTCAACAGAACACTGCAGGGATGAAACTGCCTCAGGAATAATTGGCAGCACCCTTGGGGTCCTCTATGCCTTTCACTTACCATGGTAAAATTAGTAGATGTTGGTAAATAAAGACCTGTATGGTCCATCCATCCAGTCTGCCCAAGAGACTCGTAGCGTAAGGGACTTCCATTAAAACAATTACATTCTGAAGAGTGTGCAGTTTTGTACGTGCTAAATTGGTTTGTGGTGAAAGTAAATTTGATCATGGTAATCTGCTCGTAAGCGAGCCTCGCTGGTTGCCCATATGGGAAAGGATAGATTTTAAGATCTATCCATTTAACTTGTGTGATTTACTATATATCGGTCTACCCGATGTATGTCATTTAGGGAAGTGATAATCTGGCTGTTACAGAAATATTGGTCTGATCCATTGTTTTGTTGATGAGATTCAGTAGTTCCATTTTTGATTTAAGTTTTCTAAATTAGCATGGTTTTTTTTCCTGTATTTCTATTTGTAACCTGCTTTGAACCTAACGGTTAAGCAGAATATTAATAATATTAATAATCTAATATAATAATTCGCACCTCCAACGTTCTGAAGCTGACTCCGTGGCAGTGAAGCCGTGTGGTGTTCGTAATCGCACTCCCGATCACTGCCCCGCCCTCGAGGGAACTCTGTGGTTTCGCTTCTGTATCTGCAGTTCCTGTGGTCCTGCCCTTCTGCAAACAGAAAATGAGGGCGGGACCAGAGGAACAGCTGAAACAAGCAGCATCTGTACTTGCTGCACTTCAGTGTTGCCGGACGAGCAGGAGGTAAAACTTTTTTTTAAACAGCAGCTGCCACGTACGAAGGGCTGGGGCACCCACACACGTCCTCCATGCTGTCGGAGGCCACAGAGACAGAGGGCGGGAGGCGCTGGCTGGCGGAAATGGGAGGAGGGGAGGGGATCCTGAGACGACAGGGGGGATTCCTGAGACGAGGGGGGAGAGGAGGGAGGAGAACATTAATGGCAGAAGGTCATTACCGCCTGTTTCATTTCAATGAGAAACAGGCTTTTTTTTACTAGTTATTTTAATAATGTGATACCACCTTGATTTGTTGTTGCCATTTTCATGGCACAGACTGTAGAAGTCTCTCCAGCACTGGCCTTGTTCCCAAATAAGCAGCCATTGAAGCCCCAGTCCAGCCCATCCAGATCAGGGCACGGACTGTAGAAGTCTGTCCGGTACTGGCAGGAGTTAACCATTTGAGCACCACTGTTTGTTTTGATTGCATTCTATTTCCATATAGAAATCCTTCATGTTTATCCCACTCATTTTTAATTCGGTTTCCATTTTCATTTCCACCACCTGCAGGAGGTGTGGCACGTTGATATTGGCATGTTGCTGAAATTTGATTTGCATCAGCCAGCTCTGCTGTGATGATTTAAAAATTGAATGTGTATTACTTGCTTTTCCTAGTTCCAATTTTAAGGCAATTACTAATCCAGGTACGTTGGACTTAGTCTTAAGAGAGTCTTGCATTTTTTTTCTTTGTACTGTAGCAGATTTTCCCTGGGTGTTTTGAGGGAGGAGGCAATATTCTTGGAGATTATTTTGGGGTTGTAGCCTTTCTGTTCAAAGGATGCAGTCAGTGGACTAACACGGCTACCACACCTCTCTACTCAAATATTTTATAAATCCAACAGGCTAACTAAATTCGAGCACCCATAGGGAGCCGATGTAACCTGATCAAGCATGGGGTGGCTTTCTTTCCAAACACCATTTTTTGCTGCAGTAAAACTATTCTTGAAATAGATTGACCCAATGGTAAAACAGTATAAACCATTACAGTAGTCTAAAGATAAAATTGACTGATCCAAAATGGAGAAATGTTTTTCAGTCAACAACGCACGGATATTTGAGTTGATGTAATTTGAAAAATACCGTCTTAACCACGGCATTAACATGAGTGTTAATGATGAAGGTATCCAAAAGGACCCCAAGTTATCTTTGAGACTTTTTCCACCTTCAAAGTTAAACTATCTGACAACACTAATTCTTTGGTTAAGTCAAATTGAGAATTCCATCACTACAGAAGTTTTGTTTTATCTTCAGTTTAAATCCGTGTCTCTTCAATTCTTTATATGCATAAAGAAATACAAGATAGAATAGAAGATAAATCTTCCTCAGTTGATATTAGTACAAACATGTCATCTGCATACAAAAAAAAAAACTTAACCCCAATAAGAGGAAAAACTATAACAGAATGAAGTAATGCAAATATTGAACAGCGCCAGAGAAAGCGGAGAACCCTGGGGAACTCCACAAGGTAGGTGGTTTCCAATCTGCAAAAAGCTTTCCATTTTTAACCCTATAAAATCAGAGTCAAAAATCCTTGCATCCAATTTAATACTTTTCCTACAGTACCTAAACAACTCATTTATATAGTAAAGCTATCATAATCAAATAGGCATAAACAGCTGTTGGCTTCTTTGAGCCACCTTGTATTATAGAATGCCATTGGTAGAAAAGAATTCATATGGATTGATTTAAAAGGTCATAGCTGTTCTGACATCTCTCTGCATACGTAAGAGAGATGCAGCCATTCTTCACACCTCTGCTTCTTGATGTGTTAGAACGGCAGCTTGTGTATTAGAAGGCTTACTAATACTACAGTAATACTAATATATAATGCTTGTATTCCACGTATGCTTTGAGTTCAATGTGGACTATATAAAATAATCTAGGTGTAGCCAGAGAATTACAAGCTTATGTCGATCAAAACATTTAAAAGAAATTTCAATTACTAATATTGATCTAACTAATTGAGCCATACTGATGCTTTTACAGTGCATATTTCTTAACAAACCACACTTGAAATCACCCCAGGTAATAAGACTGTTTATAAATAGGGCTGTACATTGATTACATTTTTTAATTGCATAATTCAAATATGAGTTGAAATAAATTTAAGCATGTGCACAGTTTACATTTTCCCCTCCATCCATGATCTCTTTTTCCTCCCCTCCCATCTATGGATATCATCTTCCTTTGATTCTTCCATCCCCATTTCCAACATATCCCTCTAAACCCCCCCCCCCCACACACACACACAATCTCTTTTTTTCCTTTCTCCTGCTGCCTCCCACCCCCACGGTTCACATCTGTCTCTCCTTCATTTTTTAAAAATTCTCCAGGTACTCCAACAGCCCCCCCCTTATTCATTCTCCTCCTCCCTTCTCCTCACAGCACTCTGCTTTGACCGCTGCAGGGGAAAGCACGCTGCGTCTAACGCAGCCCCAAGCTGCTATCTGTAATGGAAAGTTCTGCCTCCTCTAACAAAACGGCAAAAAGCTTGGGGCTGGGTGAGACGCGGTCTGCTCTCCCTGCAGTGGTCAAAGCAGAGTGCCATGAGGAGAAGGGAGGAGGAGCATGCAGAGGAGAGGGGGGCTGCTGGAGTGCCCATTGAGATGACTTTTTTTTTAATTTAATTTTTTTTTTTTGTTATAAATCTTATTTATTCACCTCAGTGCACAAGGAAACTTAGAACAAACATGTAAAATACAATATTAATAACAATCCTTACAACCAAAACAGTTCCCCCTGTTTTCCGTTTTTTTTTTTTTAATTTCCCCTCTTTCCCCCCCTTGTTATCCTCCCCCTCCCTCTATCCCACCTTCTCCTCCCTCCCTTCCCTTATTTCAAGAGTTTAATATTCTACTTTTTGTCATTGCAGTCAAAGTCTCCCAAAATGGGGCCCATATCTTACAATAGTCATCTCCTTTTTTGGAAGCTAAGTCTGTAATTCTTCTCCGTTCTAGGGAACACACGTGGATCATAAGTGCTCTCCACTGTGATATCGTTGGACTTTCTGCAGACAGCCAAACTTGCAAAATCACCTTTTTCCCCATTAAGACTGTCCTCTGTAAAAAGGTTTCCATGCCAGTCGGTTTATGACTTTGTATTGTAAATCTATGAAATAATTGTCTCGGGGAGTGGTACCACTTTACTTTCCACATGTCTGACACCTGTTCTGCCAGGGATTTCCAGAATTTATGTATCTTTTGGCATGACCAAAACATGTGGCCTAAGTGGGCATTCGCTAAGCCACATTTTGCACAGTCATCATTGTCTCTTAATGTCGCTTTATAGGCCCTGTGTGGTGATACATAAAGGCGCAGGATGAACCTATATTGCGTTTCTTGCCAGCATGCATTCTCAGTCAATTTATAGGTCCTTTGCACACAATTTTCCAGCTGTTCCGCTGTAACAGTTACTCCCAAATCTGCTGTCCACTGTCCCGCTTCTTTGTCATAGTCATATTTCTTTACATGTTCCCGAAGAAGACAGTGAAAGCATTTAAGTGGTATCCGTGTTTGATCATCCAGACCCAACATTGTGTTGTATGTCTCCCAACTTCCCGCGCTAAGCGATGAGTTAGGAAGGGACTGAATATAGTGCCGTAATTGCATAAATGCGAATGCATCTTTCTTGTCCAATTTGAATTCCGTGCACAAATCTTCGAATGGCTTGATCGTACCTTGCTCTGTCACCACGTGGAACAGGTATCTAACTCCATGTTCCTCCCAGTTCTTGAATATCTTGGACGTGTCCCCCACAGGAAATGCTGGATTGCCCCTGATTGGTAATAATGGTGAGAACGCCGTGGTCAGCGCATAATGCTTTGTCAACCATCTCCACGTCCGTTGCAGAGGTCTGAAGATAGGGGCCGCCGCCCCCACAGTCTTTTTGGTGTCTAAGGGCATATGCAACCAGCTTGCAAAGTGCTGGTGTCGAAACCATTGTATCTCTGTTTGTGTGTTTGTAAAATATTCCTTGCTCCGAAACCAGTCGGAGAGGTGCCGCATTGAGCTTGCTGTTGAGAAGAGCCTCAGATCCAATAGGCCCAATCCTCCTTTATCTCGCGGAAGCATGGCTCGTTTGATGGACATTCGCGCTCGTTTACCTTGCCACAGAAATTTATTGAGTTGTTTATGTAACCATCTCTCATCTTTCCCGCTCAGATACATTGGCAACATTTGAAAAGCGTAAATCCATGTAGGAAACAAGATCATATTGTAGAGAGCCACTCGTCCCATTAATGAGATGGGAAGTGCTTGCCAGTTATGAAGTGTCTTCCCCACTCTGTTCTTCATTTTGTCCATATTTAAGGTATAAAGTGTTTTGAGGTCAGCCGGAATTTGGACCCCCAAATATGTTACCGCCCCCTGTGCCCATTGTAGTGGAAACGTTCCCTCCCATTCTGTTACTAATTCTGGGCCTATAGGGAGGGCTATGGATTTCTGGGTATTCAAAGTGAACCCTGAATGGAATCCAAACTCCTCTATTGTCATTAACAGCCTCGGTAACGATGATTGTGGCTTTTTTAAGGTTAGAAATAGATCGTCCGCAAAGGCTAGTACCTTCACCACCTGCCCCGGGAACTGAACCCCTTCTATGTCCGGGTCTGCTGCAATCGTGCGCAACAGTGGCTCCAAGTATATCAAAAACAATAGTGGGGATAACGGGCATCCCTGCCTTGTGCCCGCCTGTACCTCAATTTTTGGAGATTTGACCCCATTTACTAGAATCTTCGCCGAGGGGCCTTCATATAAAGTTTTAACTGCTTTTAGAAACCAGCCATCTCCCCTAACATATGTTAGCACTCGAAACAGATAATCCCAATTAACTTTATCAAAGGCTTTCTCTGCATCGAGACTAGCCATCAGCATCTTGGTCTTTGTGTCTTGACTCTGGGCAATTGACATAAGTACCTTCCTCACATTAATTCCTGAGTGTCTACCCCTAATAAAGCCCACTTGGTGTTCCCCTATCAACTCCTTCAGCTGGGGTGCTAACCGTTCCGCCAGTACTCGGGCCAATATTTTAAAATCTACATTAATAAGTGATATTGGGCGGTATGACTCAACTCGATCTTCCGGTTTACCCGGCTTGGGGATTAGTGTTATCATTGCTTCATTTTCTCCAGGAGTAAAGTAGCCCCTCTGCACCACCGCTTCATAGTACTCTACCAATGGCCCACAAAAATGTGTCGGCAAAATCTTGTAGTATTCAGCTGAAAAACCGTCTGGACCCGGGGTTGAACCCAAGGGGAGGTTTTTGAGCACCATTTGAATCTCTTGGGCCTGAATTGGTGAGGAGAGCCAATCTCGCCCCATCTGTGTCAATTTGGGCATTCCAGCGTCTACTATATAATCAATGGTTAATTGCTCCTCTGGGCTATCACCCCTAGAATACATCTCAGTGAAATGCTTGTGGAAGGCCTCTGTGATTCCCTCTATACTATGAACCCGTGGGCCCATCCTGGGGAGAATAGAAGATACCAGTTTCTTAGGCCTCTGCGTTTGTGCCACTTTGGCCAGCAGTCTACCCGCCTTATTCCCAAACCTATGAAAATATAACCGGTTCCCTGTCATCTGTTTTTGGGTCCGTTCATGTATAAGGGAGTTAAGTGCCACTGTTGTGGCCGTTAAGGTATCTCGGTTTTCAGTTGTTGGGTGCTGTATGTATTTATGTTTTACCCTCTTCAACTCCTGCTCCAGGTTGATTATGCCTGCCGCTATCCGTTTTTTCCTAGCACTCATATATGCTATTATCCCCCCTCTGATTACTGCTTTGGAGGCCTCCCATAGTATGATTGGGGATGCGCATGTTTCTGCGTTCGTGGCTATGTACTGGTCCCATTGCTCTCTAATGTACGTAACAAATCTTTCATCTTTATAAAGGAAAGAGGGGAAGCTCCATGTATAGCCCTTCTCCCCAGGAATGTCATGTACCACGTCTATCCAAATTAGTGAATGGTCTGACACTTCCACGGGGCCTATTTCCGCTCGGTCAATTCTAAAAAATAATGACTGGTCCACTAGGATATAATCCAGTCTGGACCACGTTCCATGGGCTTTTGATTGGTGCGTGTAATCTACGGTGGTTGGGTGCAATAACCTCCAGGGGTCCGCCAATCCCAACTCTGTTCCCAGCTCCTGCAAACTAGCCCTCTCTTCGAGTTCTCTCCTTCCCGATCGGTCTAATTGTGGGTCCATGACTTTATTAAAATCGCCTGCCCATATCCATGGCGCGTCTGTGTATTGGAGGCCCAAGGAAATCAACGTTTGGTAAAACGTGGTTGCATGGGAGTTGGGAGCATATACCGCACACAGGTAAACCCGCATTCCCTGTATGTTTAAACTCAACAGTACCACTCTTCCCTCCCTATCTTTGTATATCAGTTTAGAGCCACACATCAAGCCTTTTTTTATTAGAATCGCCACCCCACTTCTTTTAACCCCCGAAGACGAGTAATAACATTCTCCCACCCATTTTTGTTTTAGCTTTTCATGTTCTATGTCTGTTAATTTAGTCTCCTGTATGCAGGCTATCGAGGCCTTATGATGTTTAAGCTGATTTAAAATCTTGGTCCTCTTAATGGGGGTGTTATACCCGAAACATTCCATGAAATTACTCGTAAAGTGGACTTATGTGTCTAGCTCCTTCTCTATATCCTCCATTGGTTCCCTTTGAAAAGCTACCCCAGGGGCCCAGCCCATCCCCTGTGGTTCTATCCTACCATTTCCCTGCCTCTTAATTCGCAATACGGTTTGACTTTTAACTTCTTTGACTACAACTCTCAATGTTCTTCTTCCTTGTTCCCTCCCCCCTCCCCTTCCCCCCTCATATTCTTCCCTACCTCTCACTACTCCCACAATTACTGTAATCTTCTTCCCCCCCCCCCCATAACTCTCCCCTCCCCTCCCCTGTCTCGCTCTGGGCTCCTTTCTCTCTCTAAGAGATTAGCCTATCCGGATCTTCACCTGGTGTTTGAGAGCCTTCTCCCCCCCATCTATTGACTTCTCCCCAGTGCATCTTTATGTTTAAACCATCCAACTTATAACCAAATTTCCATTCCCGGCTGACCCCCACTACACACCTGCAATGAATACTATCTTCACACTGGTTCCAGGGATTTCACCCATTCTTCTGCCTCTGTTGCCTCTGTAAATGCATGCCAGCGGTTCAAATGCTGGATCTTTAGAATGGCTGGAAATTGTACCATGAAACGATATTTCTTTTCTACCAGGCGGGAGCATATGGTTGAAAATGCCCTTCTCTTGGATGCTAGTTCCGCCGAGTAGTCCTGGAACATCCTGATTTGTTGCCCTTCATATTTCACAGACTCTCGCTTGTTTTTAAAAGAACTTAGGAGCTGTGCCTTTTGAGCATATCTATGAAATTTTGCTATTACAACTCTGGGTTTCGTGGCGTCCGATCTCACCGGGCCGACCCGATGTACTCTGTCCATTGTTATCTCCCCTTGTATGGCCACCTCCGGGAAATGTGCAATTAGCCAGGTTTCCAGGGTCTTTGCCAGCGACGTCTCCGCTAACGACTCCGGGAAGCCGACAAACCTGAGGTTGTCTCTCCTCGCTCTATTTTCCAACTCCTCCAGCTTATCGTGTTGTGTTTTAATTATGGCCTCCATACTGTCCACTTTATCTTTGTACTCCTGCAGCGTGTCTTCCACGTCCGAGACTCTGCACTCGATCTCTCCAGTGCGCCGTTGTAAGTCTGTTGTGGACTGTGCAATTCCTGCTATTTGCTCAGACAGCTGCTGTAGCCGGGGGTCTAATGCTTTAACTACGGCTTCCGTCAGCTCCGCCGTTAGATTTGCCTGGGCCGACCTGGGTGGTGAGTTAGACGCCATTTTGTCTTCTCCCGATTTTGTCTTGTCCGCGCCTCTGCGAGGTGGTTTAGCAGCCATCAGCGTTTGTGAGTTGGTCAGAAATTTGTCCATATATTCTCGGACCGTTCTGAGCCTTTTCTCTCTCAATCTGGGTGTCTAAAGTCGAATTTCAAGGTGTTTGGGGGAGTTCGGGCCTCGCAGCGATCCCAGGTGCGTCTGCTGTTGTTCACAGCATCACGTGACCCCTCCATTGAGATGACTTTAACGCGAGTTTAAAAAATTTTAACGCAAGTGTTTGTGCTTTTTGTGGCCCGCCTCCAGAGTCTCTAATCACGGCTGGGCACTACTCACACAAATGCAATCCCCTCGACCCCAGTACCTTAAAAGAACCAGACAACTGGTAGCACTATTTAGACTGCAACAAAGACAAAAAGAGACCAATTAAGCGCTTCCTGGGGTTAACACAGGTTTATTTAATTATCCAGAGATTAGGATAAAAAAATAAGAAAATATTCAAGTATAGTCTAGTATAGAAAAGAGGAGAGAAAACATGAAAGGACAATGGAAATGATCAGGTCAGGCTCTCCATCCCCTGGCATGGGGCAGAGTGCACTAGACACTGACCAACCTCTTATCTGGCAAAGACATAATATATAGAACTTTCTTTCCCTTACAGTACAAAAGAGCAAGAGAGAGGGGAGGGGCTTACCTCACCTCCTCAATTAGCATCCCACAGTCAGTCAGGATCTCCCGTCAATAAAGAATACATAGCATGTATTTTGAGGAAAACATTTGGTCTGTTTGTCCATCTTTACAGCTTTTCTCACACAAGGATATATTTCTCAGAACCTATGATCTAACTACTGCTTCCTTATAGAGGTAGGTGTTATTTCTTTCTTGCCAGTTTGTCATGTTACTGCCTGTCATAAAACCACGGCCACTTGGTTCCACAGTGTTTGTTTCTCAGAGAGAGACACAGTGTTTGATCTCTTCTGCAAGGTGTTTACCTGCTATGTCTCCACATAGTTGAAAAGAAGGTAATTCTCTCCTGGATTGAAGAAGCCTTACTTCCAAGGGGCATGGGAAAAGAATTCTGTCACCTGAATTTCCCTGAGACCGGTCACACTTAATGGGTGAGATTGGGGGCAATTCAGATTTACAATTCACCTGGCTTGGCAAGAGGGGGGAGGTAAAGTGTAATTGCTATTCCAGCAAGCTCTGTTTCTCATGTTTTGGAAGGAGAGAAGCCTTCATTCCTCTCTGTCCAATATGAGAAAATTAATTCTGTATATTAAATATTTGGAGGCCTTCCACCTCCTACAACAATCCTACAACACAAGTTAAACATTTAATTCATTAACATAGTAAATGATGGCAGATAAAGACCTGTACAGTCCATCCAGTCTGCCCAACAAGATAAACTCATTTTACATGGTATGTGATACTTTATATGGACAGAACTCAATTCTGCTGTACAATTCCTTAATGTGGCCATTACCACAACATCACCTTGTATTTGTTCACACTGGAGTCTGCAAATGCCTCTCCGGTACTATGTAAGCCACATTGAGCCTGCAAATAGGTGGGAAAATGTGGGATACAAATGTAACAAATTTAAATAAATATGTATACCTGTGTTTGATTTGTCCCTGCCATTCTCAGGGCACAGACCGTAGAAGTCTGCCCAGTACTGTTCTTGTACTAAATGTTCTGAAGTTAACATCGAAGCCCCTTAAAATTTACACTCCAGCCCATCCATATCTATTCAGACACGATCAGGGCGCAGACCGTAGAAGTCTGCCCAGCACTGGTTTTACTC
Source organism: Microcaecilia unicolor (assembly GCF_901765095.1). Classification (NCBI taxonomy): domain Eukaryota; kingdom Metazoa; phylum Chordata; class Amphibia; order Gymnophiona; family Siphonopidae; genus Microcaecilia; species Microcaecilia unicolor. The sequence continues at coordinate 14,929,433 of NC_044041.1, read as the reverse complement.
TCCAATTACCAGCGTCGCCACCCAATCTCCGCTAAGATTCTGTGGATCCATTCCTTCTGAATAGGATTCTACTACTACTACTATTTAGCATTTCTATAGCGCTACAAGGCGTACGCAGCGCTGCACAAACATAGAAGAAAGTCCCTGCTCAAAGAGCTTACAATCTAATAGACAAAAAATAAAGTAATCAAATCAATGTGTACAGGAAGGAGGAGAGGAGGGTAGGTGGAGGCAAGTGGTTACAAGTGGTTAACGAGTCAAAAGCAATGTTAAAGAGGTGGGCTTTCAGTCTAGATTTAAAGGTGGCCAAGGATGGGGCAAGACGTAGGGGCTCAGGAAGTTTATTCCAGGCGTAGGGTGCAGCGAGACAGAAGGCGTGAAGTCTGGAGTTGGCAGAAGTGGAGAAGGGAACAGATAAGGATTTATCCATGGAGCGGAGTGCACGGGAAGGGGTGTAGGGAAGGACGAGTGTGGAGAGATACTGGGGAGCAGCAGAGTGAGTACATTTATAGGTTAGTAGAAGAAGTTTGAACAGGATGCGAAAACAGATAGGGAGCCAGTGAAGGGTCTTGAGGAGAGGGGTAGTATGAGTAAAGCGACCCTGGCGGAAGATGAGACGGGTAGCAGATTCCTTTGTATTTATTTGTATCTTCTGCCTGGACCGATATATTCACATCACCCCTCTCCTCAAGTCACTTCACTGGCTTCCGATCAAGTACCGCATACAGTTCAAGCTTCTCCTACTAACCTACAAATGCACTCGATCTGCAGCCCCTCCTTACCTCTCTACCCTCATCTCCTCTTACATTCCTACCCGTAACCTCCGCTCTCAAGACAAATCCCTCCTTTCAGTACCCTTCTCCACCACCTCCAGGCTCCGCCCTTTGTCTCGCCTCACCCCATGCTTGGAATAAACTCCCTGAGCCCATACGCCAGGCCCCCTCCCTGCCCATCTTCAAATCCTTGCTCAAAGCCCATCTCTTCAATGTCACCTTCGGCACCTAACCACCATACCTCTATTCAGGAAATCTAGACTGCCCCAACTTGACATTTCGTCCTTTAAATTGTAAGCTCCTTTGAGCAGCGACTGTCCTTTTGTGTTAAACTGTACAGCGCTGCGTAACCCTAGTAGCGCTCTAGAAATGTTAAGTAGTAGTAGTATTTATCCCACACGTTTGAATTCCATTACCGTTTTCACCTCCACCACCTCCCGTGGAAGGGCATTCCACATGTCTACCACCCTTTCCGTGACAAAATACTTCCTGACGTTTAGTCCTGAGTCTGCCCCCCTTCAACCTCAATTCATGTCCTCTAGTTCTACCGCCTTCCCGTCTCCGGAAAAGGTTCGTTTGCGGATTAATACCATTCAAATATTTGAACGTCTGTATCATGTCACCCCTGTTTCTCCTTTCCTCCAAGGTATACATGCGCAGTAAAACCTTACTGCGTTAAATGTGCAGCCCTACTTATAACAAATAGTTCTTAAATAAACGTCTTAAGAAATTTCTGAAATGTGCTTGTAATTCTAAATGAAATTTTTTTTTTTTTTTTGGACACAGCTATTTTCTTCTTTTGCTTCTCCTGGGGTTGTTGTGCCTTTTAGATTTCGGGTTAGATTTACTAAAATGCACAGCTAGGTTGCCACATGAATTAAGATGCGTTACCGTAGATTCCACCTTGTTCAGTGAGACTTAATTTCTAACAGTGTCCTAATGCGGTAGTTCATTTTAGTAAATTGTAACCCCACCCTCCCCACCCCCTGGGTTTTTTGATATCTTTCTTGCCGAATCATGGCAGTGACTGTCCTTGGACTGGGTTCACAAAGTACAACTCCCCTTGAACAAACGTAGTACACGTTCACCCCAAGTCTGGGAATTAGCTGTTGTCACTCGGCACTGACTGAGTTGCCTGCCTTCCCTTCCTCTGCTCACCTGTGACTGTGACCCCTGATCGGTCTAAGGAGCAGAAGCCAGGCATAAGAATTGAACCTAGACTTCCTAGCAGGAGCTTTTATTTCAAGACTGTAGACAATCTGCCCCCCCCCCCCCCCCCAAGCTGAATCTGAGGTTCTTTTGCTGCCTTTAAATTTAATGATTGTAGTGGCTAGTACCGGCTTGTCAAAATTGTTTTCAAGGGCCACAAACAGCCAGGTTGATAACCCTAATGAATATGCATAAGAGCAATTTGCATACCATGGAGCCAGTGGATGTGCACTTTTCTCGTATGCATATTCATTGGGGTGTCCTGGAAACCTAACCTGATTGTGGTTGCTAGTGTGTCCCTCAACACTTCAAGCGTTTTTTTTTTTGTGTGTGTGTGTTTGTTTTTTTGTTTTCATGATCGATTGCAGCCCTTATAGGCAAGTGAGGCTTATAGAGTTACTATGATTTCTCATTTTGTTTTCTTGTTCCAGAGCTGCTCCCCTCTGACTGTCTTCAGGTAGCAGATGCCACTTGGCTGGTGCTCAGTGTGTTGTCTAATGGCTGCTCTTCTAACAGTGCCCAAACCGTGGGTGTGACCAAGATCGCCAAGTCTGTCATTGCACCGCTGGCAGAGAACAATGTGTCTGTCCTGATGCTGTCAACCTATCAGACGGATTTCATTCTGGTAAGAGTAGAGAGATCCAGATCTGGGTTGGAATATTAATTGCACATTAGTTCTGTTGGGAGACAGCAGCTGCAAACTGGTGAATGACCTTGGTGCTAGCGAAAGGATAGGATAAGACTGTTCTTTCAGTTAAATGTTATAAACCATTTTGCCATTGCTCTATGAAAGGCAGTATATTACGAACAAATAATACAATAAAAATGATGAGATTAAATTTTTTTGTAAAACTTTACTGATGACAACGCTTAGTTGATAGCATTATAAACTGAAATCCTCTGTTCAGTGTTTCTGCTTATCTGTCCCATGAAGCCCTAGGGCTTCACTCCCAATCCTTGAGGGCCACCAACGGGTCAGGTTTTCGGCATACCCCAAATGGCCCTAGGGCTTCACTCCCAATCCCGGGGAGGAATGTAGGGAGAGATGAGAGTGGAGAGGTATTGAGGAGCTGCACTTATAGGTCCATAAGAGGAGTTTGAACTGTATGCGGAAACGGATAGGAAGCCAGTGAAGTGACTTGAGGAGAGGGCTAATATGAGCATAACGACCCTGGCGGAATATTAGTCGTGCAGCAGAATTTTGAACAGATTGAAGAGAGAGATGGGTAAGTGGGAGACCTGTGAGAAGCAAGTTGCAATAGTCTAAGCGAGAGGTGATAAGAGTGTGGATGAGGGTTCTGGTAGTGTGCTCAGAAAGGAAGGGGCGAATTTTGGTGGTGATAGAGGGAGAATATGTGCAGAGAAGGAGAGGAGGAGTCTCCCTCTCCTCCACTTGTCGATATTGGTGGGTGAGATGACTTAAACCAAATTGCATTGTCGCTCACTGTTCCCTCTTGAGTGCTCCAACCCTCATCAATCTCTAAACGTTTAATGGAACATGGAAGGTTTCCTGTAAGAAACTTAGTTGCAGTGGTAGAAGGTTAGAAAAAAAGCATAGTTTCTATTCCGGTTTAGGGGTCGGTAACTGACTTTTTTTTTTTTCTCCTCCTTCCTCCCCCCCCCCCCCCTTCTCAGGTTCGGGAGCAGGATTTATCTGTAGTTATCTATACGCTGGCTGCAGAGTTCAACATCTACAAAGAGGTAAACGGTGAACTAGTCCGAGTGAACCATGATGATGCAAGCAATGGATTCCTGAAATCAAAACATGGTAAGTGGCTGGCGTTTCCCGCTCGTGTGGATGGGGGTGGTTTCTGTGCCAGCATACACCTGGGCCTAAAGTATCCAGTTTAGGCCCAGGTGTATGCTGGGCCTAAACTGGGGCTTGGGGCTTTGAATTGGATGAATGAAGCCAACGAGCCCCGGACATATGAATGCTGTTTGTTTTTAAACATGGTACTAGATTAACAACCAGTACTTCTCATGGTTAGGTGATCATACAAACCCAGGGCAGGAAGGGACCATGAGAAGTCAACCCAGTCCAGAATGAGAGATGGTTTCCCCCACTCCCTAGCAAGCCCTTCTCTCTATTTCTAAGTAACATCCCTGTTGTGCACTTAAATCTGTGTAACATCTGAGATTAAAGGCATTAGGCGGTAGGGGGTGGGGGACTAAACCTAATGGAAACTACCCAATCCCTGGACACAGCCAAGAAGTTTGCTCAATCAAGTACCCACAGAGTGGGCTCCTATGGTTGGCGCAGCAGGCTGAGAACCAGGGAAGCCAGGGTTCAAATCCCACTATTGCTTCTTACGAGCTTGGGCAAAGCAAATAACCCTTCATTGCCTCGAGTATAAATACTGCTGGGTTGGCCTGGTGGATACTTTTTTTTTTTTTTAAACACCTTGCAGTGATCTTGAAAGTGTGTTTTACTTTGCAAGGCTGTGGGTCTGCCGAAGAAAAAGCATCCCTCACACTCTGCAGCTATGGGGATAGTGTGCAATGTGATAACTCTCGCAGCTGACAGTTGTCCTGGCATCGTGACTTCATAAGCATACAACAGAGAGGGTCAAAGTACACAGCACAAAGAGCTCTCAAGAATGGAACAAGTATACTTTATTGATGACCCGACAAGGGCTGTGTTTCGGCGTAACGCCTGCCTCAGGGGGTCAGTTCCACCAAAGTATAGATGTTGTGGCTCACCACAATAATAGTCTGCTCTGAGAGTTGGAAAGTAAAAGACTGGAGCAGAGTGAAAGGCCAAGAAATCATACCCAGTGCTGATACTATGCCTGGTAACATAGTAAATGACGGCAGATAAAGACCTGAAGGGTCCATCCAGTCTGCCCAACAAGATAAACTCATTTTAAATGGTACGTGATACTTTATACCCGAGTTTAGTTCGTAAAGGAAGTAATTTTAGCATTTTATATACTCAAATACTTATAAAATTATCCAGGGGGATGCATTAAAAAAAACATAGGGACTATTATATCATATATGGGGCCTGAGAATGGGGGGAGTGAGGTTGGCCCCTGTCCATGCATTTTACTAAATACAGAAGCTTTTGATTCTTAAAGACACATAGATGCATATGTTGCTTGTATAATAGACACAAGATATGCACCTGCCTTTCCTGCCTAGTCAGACTTTTCTTTTATTTATTTTATTTGTTACATTTATATCCCACATTTTCCCACCTATTTGTAGGCTCAATGTGGCTTACATAGTACCAGAGAGGCGTTACGGACTCCGGTGTAAACAAATACAAAGTGATGTTGTGGTAAGATAAAGTTCATGTGGCCCAGCCACACTAGGGAATCGTACAATGGAAGAGTTGTGTTATGTCCATTACGTACTTTAGTTTTGTTGTGTCGCAGAGATCAGGCATTTATGTTCAATTGGTAGGGTATGCCTTTTTAAACAGGTTAGTTTTAAGTGTTTTCCTGTTCTGGGGGAGCACCAGGCAGTCGGATTTTCAGGATATTCTTCAAGATGAGACAGATTTGCATGCCTGTCACCTCCATTATATACAACTCTCTCTCTCTCATGCATATTCATTACAATATACTCAACAACTATTGCATTTATTTTTATCTTTATTACATCAATTAATCTCATAAACCTAACAATTATTGTCTAAAATCCCCATATATCTATCATTCATTCATTCATCCATTCACTCTAATTCACATTTATAAAACTAATATCAAAATATCAAACTCTATAACAATAGAACACCCGGAATAATAGAATCACTTATGATCTTATAACAAAATGTTGCTTTCAATAGCAATACTGGTGTAAAACTTATAGATTACACTGACATTCAAAGCACTTCTTCTTCATTACGATCCTCTCTTAATCTATTGATAACCTGCTGTAAACTTTCTGTTACCCTGTGGCAATTAGTCCATTGATTAAATCAATTGTCCATCACGGCAGGTTTAAAACAAGAAGTTACATTCCATCGTAACCCACAACTGATTTACTCTGTGCTGTAGTATTGAATGACAGTAGTTCCATTCACCGTGACTCCATTCTTCACGGGACTTTTCCTTGAATTTCAAACTGCTTCACTGCAGCAGTCCTCTCATTTGTTTACTAAAACAATTGTACACGGACCCTACACGATCGTGTTTCGCAAATTTTGCGTCTTCAGGGGTCAGTAATCTATGTAAACAACAATAATAGCATACATTTGTATTTCACAAACAATATTACAATCCTTTTAAAAACCAGTGTTATAAACTCTTACTGGCTCTACAGGTGGCCAAGCATTCAACAATCCTGGATGTGCCGGTGGTAACGCCTCAAAAGACGCCCACACATGCGCATACCAAGGCTTCAAGGAGACTGAGTTTAAATACCCTCTCTCAAATTTAACAATCCTGGATGTGTCGGTAGCAACGCCTCAAAAGACGCTAACACATGCGCATACCGAGGCTTCAAAGGGACTGACTTTAAATACCCTCTCACAAGTTTAACCACTCTACTTCTTTATTTAACCCATAAGGGCTTACAGTGTTCCAAAGGTAAATTAGCCTTTGTTCTTTACGCAATAACATGCGAGGCACATTACCTCCTCTTTCAAAACTAATTTGACTCAGAACTACAAAGCGAAGATCCTGAACTTCATGTTTGACATCCACCCAATGTGAAACCAATGGGGCTTCCATTCGTTTAGTACGGAGATTACTGAGGTGTTGTGCTATCCTAACTTTAATCTTTTTAGTAGTCAATCCAATGTACCATAGTTCACAAGGACATTTTATGCCATACACACAATTTGTAGTATTGCAGTCAGTATGAGCCTGCAAACGATATATTTTCTCTGAATGAGGAACATTCACTTAATTAACTTGCATGGCATACCTGCAATATACACACCGATCGCAACTCCCATGGCCAAATTCCTCATGTCCTGCATTACATGCAGTATTATGCCTTGCCAATTGTTCACCTAAATTTCTACCTCGAGAGAATGCAAACCGAGGAAATTGCTGGAAAACTTTATGTATACCTAATATAGACCAATGACGTTTCATAATTTGTATAATTTGACTAGATGACTTAGTGTAAGGTAACACACAAGTCAGCGGATCTTTTTTTACAGATCTATATTTCTGGTTATCATATGATGGATGCCATTCATTGTGGTTATTGAATGCTCTCTTAGCCGCTTTTTTAAAAATTCTATCAGGATATCCTCTATGTTGAAAACGTGAAATCATTTGAAAAGCTTGATGAGTGTATTCTTCACGAGAACTGCACAGCCTACGGACTCGAAGCAGTTGACTCGATGGTATACTGTTTTTTAACCCAGAAGGGTGGTGGCTACGATAATGTAGTATTGTATTACGATCAGTTTCCTTACGGTAAATCTTAGTGATAAATCTACCGTCATACCATTGGATATTTACATCCAAAAAATTCACCTCTCGACGACCAATACAATGTACAAATTTTATATGAGGGCTCACTGTATTCAAAATTTCCAACAGTTTCAATAAATTATCTTCTGTCCCTTGCCATATTACCAGAATGTCATCTATATATCGTAGCCATTTAACAACACCCTCAAAATGTTGATTTGTATATATATACTGCTTCTCTAACTGGTCCATATACAAACATGCAATAGTGGGGGCTACTGTGGCGCCCATCGCAACTCCTTTTATTTGATGAAAAAATTTTTCTTTAAACTTGAAAAAATTATGATAAATGACTAACTCAGCTATATTGCCAAGTAAAGTTATTAATTGATTGGATAACTCCAAAGTTTCCAATAATCCCTTAATCATAATCACAACTTCCCTTTGCGGGATATTTGTGTATAATGCAGTAACATCTAATGTTACCAAGCATACCTCTGCATTAGCATCAATTTGTACATCTTGCAAAATATTAAGCAAGTGATCTGAGTCTCTCACAAAAGAAGTTATGGACTTTAAACAAGGTTGCAAATGAAAATCCAAAAATTGAGAGAGCGGTTCAAACAGAGATTCACATCCAGAAACAATGGGGCGGCCAGGAGGTTTTTCCAAACTCTTGTGTATTTTTGGGGTGAAGTAAATTATAGGAATTTTTGGAAATTGTCTAAACAAGTATCGAAATATTTGAATAGAAATAACACCTTTTTCACAAGCTTCCCTTAACAGCTCATACACCCTCGATTGATACTGGGTAGTAGGATCTTCCTGTAGCGGGCTGTAAAATGTTTGATCATTTAACTGAGAGAGGGTATTTAAACTCAGTCTCCTTGAAGCCTTGGTATGCGCATGTGTGGGCGTCTTTTGAGGCGTTACCACCGGCACATCCAGGATTGTTGAATGCTTGGCCACCTGTAGAGCCGGTAAGAGTTTATAACACTGGTTTTTAAAAGGATTGTAATATTGTTTGTGAAATACAAATGTATGCTATTATTGTTGTTTACATAGATTACTGACCCCTGAAGACGCAAAATTTGCGAAACACGATCGTGTAGGGTCCGTGTACAATTGTTTTAGTAAACAAATGAGAGGACTGCTGCAGTGAAGCAGTTTGAAATTCAAGGAAAAGTCCCGTGAAGAATGGAGTCACGGTGAATGGAACTACTGTCATTCAATACTACAGCACAGAGTAAATCAGTTGTGGGTTACGATGGAATGTAACTTCTTGTTTTAAACCTGCCGTGATGGACAATTGATTTAATCAATGGACTAATTGCCACAGGGTAACAGAAAGTTTACAGCAGGTTATCAATAGATTAAGAGAGGATCGTAATGAAGAAGAAGTGCTTTGAATGTCAGTGTAATCTATAAGTTTTACACCAGTATTGCTATTGAAAGCAACATTTTGTTATAAGATCATAAGTGATTCTATTATTCCGGGTGTTCTATTGTTATAGAGTTTGATATTTTGATATTAGTTTTATAAATGTGAATTAGAGTGAATGGATGAATGAATGAATGATAGATATATGGGGATTTTAGACAATAATTGTTAGGTTTATGAGATTAATTGATGTAATAAAGATAAAAATAAATGCAATAGTTGTTGAGTATATTGTATGAATTTAGTACAACTATTTATTGAATGATACCTTAGACAACATTGTGAGATGCATATTCATTAGGGATATCCTGAAAACCCGGGCTGGTGGTCCCCCAGGACAGGTTTGAAAACCACTGCTTTATGTGATTGTAATGACAATGTACTGGCTAAGATCCAGTTCCACTGATCTGACACTTAGCCAATCAGGTTTTCAGGATTACCAGGGTAAATATGCAAATCTATCTCATGAATATTCATAATGATGATCCTGAAAACCTGACTGGTTAGGTGTGCCTCCAGAGGGGGGTCAAGAAGAACTGTCATGGAGTCTGTGCCTCCGCATTTCATAGTCTATGGGGAAGATTTCAGGCCTTTCCTGGTAACTTCTTCCTATTGCACCTGATTTCCCTCATGTATCGCTTCCCTATTATAACACTCCCAGCAAGAAAAGCTGGTGGTGGTAGTTGGGTGAATTACTAAACTGAGCTCTTGTATGTTTTAACCTGATTTAATTTTGGTTTTATTAGTTCTCTGAAGTGGTGGTATGTAAAAATGAATAAAATCTCTTTGGGACTGTATTTGGAGATGGGGGAAAAATATCTACATATTGACTGCTTGCATTGCTGAGGAGGCTGCTAGGGTTTGAAGAGATTTTGTGGCATTATTAGGCTTATTGATTACATTTCCCCTTCCTACATTACTTTGAACACAAAATTCATTGTCCGCTCCTCCACCAGACTATAAGGAATATGTATGCAATGGATGTCTTGGCTTGGTTTCTCCACTAGGTGGCACTGTGCCCCTTGACTAGCACATGCTGTGTCTATGGTGGCCTTTGTCTTGAATTGGAGCCAGTGTAGAGTAAAAGGACAGTTCATGGTTAAGTAGCATTTTAACTTTGGAAAATATGAAAAAAGTTTTAAAAAAATCTAATACGCATAACAGCTGCCATTGTGAATAAGTGTCTCCCCTCCCCTTGCCCCATCCATTTTCCACCTTTTATTTGAAGTTCAAATATTTTATTCATTTATACTATACAATGACAAATGAGTACAGTAATATAACGGTAAGGAATGTAAGATAATACAATATTTATATAGTAATATAGTAAATGACGGCACATAAAGACCTGAACGGTCCATCCAGTCTGCCCAACAAGATAAACTCATTTTCATGGTATGTGATACTTTATATATACACCAGAGTTTGATTTGCCCTTGCCTTTCTCAGGGCACAGACCGTAGAAGTCTGCCTAGCACTCTTCTTGTACTAAAAGTTCTGAATCTAAGCCCCTTAAAATTTACACTCCAGCCCATCCATATCTATTCAGTTACGATCAGGGCGTAGACCAGGGGCGTAGCTACGTGAGGGCATGAGCCCCCGTAGATTTGGCCCTGGCCCGCCCCCCGCCGTCAGACTCACAGAAATGGAAGCCTTGCAGATCAACAACGCGGCTGCGCTGGAGAAGAGGACTTCGGCTGGTGGGGGTTGGGGACCCCTGCCAGCAAAGGTACCCAACAGCGGCGGTGTGAAGGGGGGGTTGAAAGGGTTGGCGCCGGGGGGGGGGGGGGGTCAAAGGTGGTGGTGGCGGCGGTCAAAAATGGTATGGGGGGGGGGGGGTTAAAATGTGCTCCCTCACCTCGGGCTCTGGACCCCCCTCCCGCCGAAGTCTGGCTATACCCCTTGCGTAGACCATAGAAGTCTGCCCAGCACTGGTTTCGCTTCCCAGTTACCAGTGTTGCCACCCAATCTCTGCTAAGATTCCGTGGATCCATTCCTTCTAAACAGGATTCCTTTGTGTTTATCCCACGCATGTTTGAATTCCATTATCATTTTCATCACCACCTCCTGCGGGAGAGCATTCCACATATCCACCACCCTTTCCGTGCAAAAATACTTCTCATACAGTTTGCAACGCAAATCCCACACCATTTTTATAGCGCTTCTTTGCACTGCTTCCAGGTTTTTTTTTACATCTTTAGCAAGATACGGCCTCCAAAACTACAGTAGTCTAAGTGGGGCCTCACCAACGACTTGTAGAGGGGCATCAACACCACCTTTCTTCTGCTGGTTATGCCCTTCTCTATGCAGCTCAGCATCCTTCTGGCCACGGCTGTCACCTTGTCGAATTGTTTCTTCCCCTTTAGATCCTCGGACACCACCCTTCAGCAATATTTGCCACCATATTCATTACAAAATCATGAACAGTATAGAATTACCCCCCCCCCCCCCCATCTTTCACATATAACAGTAGGGATGGAAATAAGATATGATAATAACAAGTAGCTTATGAAGATTAGCTGCCTATAAATCATTTTGATATGTTCCCATATGTATTTGATATGATTCCTTAGTAAATTTCTGGGCAGTATTTGCTTCATAGCTATATGTACAGCTTAGTCTGTCACCAGAAATAATATTCAAATCCAGTGTACTTTTCTAGGAATGTATATTTTGTAATGCAATGACAGTATGAGTATTAGTTTTATAATAATCACTGTGAGCGTTGAGTTATGCTGTTACCCAGTTATTAAGTTTAAGGGACAATTACTTTTTCATATCGGTGATATGAGGTTTGTTTGTTTTTTTTAAATAACTTTGTTCCCTTTAAATAAATGAAGTAATTTAAAACCATCTTTACTCGGGCTTCCTGTCTAAAATATCTTCAAAGATCAGAAACCAGTGTGACACATATGCAAAATAGGGGAAATCAAGAGGGGGGGGGGGTAAATACGTCTTCATATCGCTGTATCTGATTATTGCAAGGGTCAAGTGTGTTCTCTTCCTTGCTGAGCAGGAAGCGTACAATTTAGCTCACCACCTCTTTACAGTCCGTAAAAATCATGCATCTCTGGAATGGCCCTAAGGCGTAGATTTTGGCATATCTCAAGATTGTTAACTGGGAACTTACCGATTTTTGTTTGTCATTTTTATTGATGGTAAAATTCAGATAACACCGTATAAACTAGATTGTACAATGAATACAATGCCTTCCACAACTGGCGAATACAAAATAACCAGTACATTTTCCCCTTTTTCTCCCCCACTCATTCATTCCCCGTTCCCCGCTTCTTAATAACAGTTGAGACATACATTATCAATGAAAAACCGTGAGAACATGCTACTTGTATGCATACTTTAGTACCCCCCCTCCCTATCCCTCCCCCTATACTCCTGTTGCTGTGCCAATGATGCATGCCATTCATTATCTTAAGAATTAAGTATTCTACTCCGTGCCACTGTCATTAGAGTCCCAGAACAGGGCCCAGGTCTGGCAAAAAGCCTCCCCCCTAGGTGTGGCCAAGTCACCCACTGCTCTACGCTCCAATGAACAAAGAAAGATCATCCTTGTGCGCCATTTTGACAACAATGGGCAGTCTGGTGTTATCCACAAGTGCAGAATGACCCTCTTGCCCATCAGAACTGTCTGTTTAAGAAATGGTGTTAACCCTTTTGGAGAAATCTGGGACAATTGGAACTTATCAAACAACAATAACGGTCTCCGATGCCAAGTAATCCTCCAAAGGCCAGACACATGATTACAAATCTGCGCCCAATAATCCAGAACTCCTGGGCACTTCCAGAACATGTGTCCCAAGTCTGCCGGAGAATATCCACACTTCAAACACTTATTGTCACTTCCCATACTCGCCCGCCATGCCCTATGTGGCGAGACAAACATGCGTGTAAGAAATTTGTATGATGTCTCCCGCAATGCCACACTCTCTCTGAGACTCTTGGAATGTCCATAAAGCATGCCTTCAGTTGCTCTGCTTGTATGCCCACCACTAATTTTCTGTTCCATTGCATCGCCAACTTAGCATAATCATAATCTCCAAGGTGTTCCCTAAGCCCTGCATAATAATATTTTAGGGGCACTGCCCTTTGAGCATCTAAGGCCAGAATCGACAACGAACATTCCCACACTACTGGGCTATTTGCCGAGGGAGGGAGTGACTGTAAATAGTGACGTAACTGAAATACTGCAAAGAAATCTTTCCTTATAGGTTCAGACTCCCTTGTTAGATCTAAGGTTTTCAAAGTCCCCTCTTCTGTATATAATTGGTGAATATACAATATTCCATGAGCCGCCCAGTTAGCAAAATTAGCTGAAGTATTGCCCGGTGGGAAGTGTTCATTTCCCCTTATTGGTAACAACTGTGAACATGTCGCCGAAAGTCCATAATGGCGACATAGCCAGCGGCAAGCCTTCCGTAAAGGTAACAACAAGGGCGCAAAGCATGTTGGTGTTTTCAACTCCCTTGGCAGTGCATGTAACCAGAAACTAAAATGACGTGGGCGTAAAACTTTGGTTTCCACCTCTGTACACGAAAAATAACTCTTGCTACAAAACCAGTCCAAGAGGTAACGCATATTGTTAGCCACGGACAGGTATTTAAGATTCAACAAACCTAACCCACCTTGAGCACGCGGGAGATAGAGCTTTGCTGCCGCTATCCTAGGCTTTTTATCCCGCTAGATATACCTAGTGACCATCTGTGTCAGCAATCGCTCATCTCTATGATTAAGAAATATCGGCAAAACGTGAAGCACATAAACCCAGTTAGGGATTAAGATCATAGTATAAAGAGATATCCTGCCTATCCTGGAAAGAGGTAATGATTTCCATAGCCTCAGTGTGTTCCTAGTATTCACTCGCAAGGGTGCTATATTCAACTTATAAATACGTCAAATTTGTAGGTATCCAAACTCCCAGCTATTTCAAAGGACCCTCAGTCCAAGAGAGCGGAAAAACGTCGTCCCAGGACTCCCGTATCTGTGACTGAATTGGTAAAGCCGTCGATTTGTGCATGTTTAAAGAGAATCCTGAATAATAGCCGAACTCCTCGAGAGCACTTAAGGAATGTTGTGGTGGAGTCAGAGTCACCAGCACATCATCTGCGAAAGCTAATGTTTTTATTTCCCTTGCTTGCAACTCTATTCCCGCAATGTCCAGATCCTTTTGAATAGTTCGTAGCAGGGGCTCAAGATACAAAAGAAATAAAATGGGCGATAACAGACACCCCTGCTGGGTGCCACACAAAACTGGAAAGGAGCCTGACCGAATAACATTGACCATCAAAGAGGCTCATGGGCACACATACAACGTTGTTATTGCTTGAAAAACCCAACCCCGCAATCCTATATACCTTAAGATGGAGAAAAGGTAGTCCCAACGCACCTTATCAAAAGCTTTCTCCGCATCAAGACTTGCCAGCAACAAAGGCTCTGCGGTAGCAAGGCTCTGCGCGATGGCTAAGCAAACCTTCCGTACATTTCGACAGGAATGCCGGCCCCGAACAAACCCCACTTGACCCTCTCCCACAGACTACTATATGGAATGTTGCTAGTGGAATAACAACATTAACATTCCATGTAGAATCTCAAATAGAAGCAACAGAATCTCCAATACTAGCAACGTTCCAGAATCTCAGATAGTAGCAACAGCAACATTCCATGTAGAATCTCAAATAGGGAAAGGGAAATGGGACTTGATATACCACCTTTCTGAGGTTTTTGCAACTACATTCAAAGCGGTTTACATATATTCAGGTACTTATTTTGTACCAAGGGTAATGGAGGGTTAAGTGACTTGCCCAGAGTCACAAGGAGCTGCAGTGGGAATCAAACTCAGTTCCCCAGGATCAGAGTCCGCTGCACTAACCACTAGGCTACTCCTCCACTCCTTACAAGGAGTAGCCCCCCCCCCCCCCCCCCCCCCATATTCAACAATAATCAGTCTCTGTATCAACACGATCAACAGTAAATTTACAAATGGGGAGTGTTGAGCACTAAGCTACGTGCTCTGGATGAAAGTGCTTGGATAATAGGGGTTCCCATATAGCCCAAAAGGTCATCTTTCGCTTGGCAGTCAAACAAGCATCTCTGGATTCCATCATCATCGATATATGAAAGACAGATCTCCATGTCCCAGAAAGAGGGTGATAAAAACAATGAAGCAGGCCTTGTACAAAACAATGCCTTTTATTAGTAGATTAAAATCTCCCAGGTATTCAACATTAAATGCCCGATGTGGCCATGTTTGGCCAGTATAAAAATGGCTGCGTTAGGGGCAATAGGTCACCAGCTGATATAAAACATCAAAATAAACCAGGCTGGTGTGATTGTAAAAACATAGAAAGCTAGATGGGAGCAGTCTCTAAAAAAAAAACTAAAAGAAAAAAAACGCTGTTTTTTTTTAAAATAGACTCTTCCCATCTAGCTTTCTATGTTTTTACAATCACACCAGCCTGGTTTATTTTGAAGTTTTATTTATTTATTTCTTAGGATTTATTTACCACCTTTTTGAAGGAATTCACTCAAGGCAGTATACAGTAAGAATAGTTTTATATCAGCTGGTGACCTATTGCCCCTAACGCAGCCATTTTTATACTGGCCAAACATGGCCATGTCGGGCTTTTTATCTACAAATAAAGACATCATTTTTGTACGAGGTTTGCCTCATTGATTTATTGTCCATTTTGGATTTGGCGGACCCAACCGCCTTGTTGCTTTCTGACTCCAGAAAGAGGGTGGAAAGTCCAAGAGCCAGCGATGCAGGCTTTAGCCGAGAGTGACCTTTCATACCTGGGGAGGGGCCCACAATGATCCTTCTTCCCAAACAAAATACCTAGTGGCGAAGGAATAAATGGGCTTGCCTAGTAGCCGCTCCAGATAGTGTAGGTGGGGATTTCTCTCTTGCATCGCTTTGCATTTGTCAACAGTACAGTTCTGTAATTATGATCCAGTTCACCAGCCTTCCAGTCTGGCAAAGTCCTTCACTACGTTTCTTTGCTTGTGTTTGTTTTGTTTTTAAACTTTGATCATTTGTTGCATCTGTGAATATCACGTCGCTCATTGGTGAATAAGTTGGGAAAACATTGCTGTCGGATCCCTGGGGCATTCTGTGTTCACATCTCTCCACTAGAAAACTGACCGTTTAGTCTCACTCATTGCTTCCTATTTAACCATTTACCAGTCCCCAGTAAAATGTCAACTCTTATTCTAACCTTACATTTCATAGATTGTATAATAGTCTACCTCTGCACACTGTAGAGCAAGAGAAACATTGGATTTCCAGGTAGTGGTGAAGCATAAGGTCAAAGGAAATAGGGAGATATCAAATACCAGGCATCAAATTGTCTGACTTGGAATCAAATCTCTACTTAAGTAGTAGGCATCCAAATATCTGACTCAAGGTAAATCACTCAAATGGTCAGATTATTTATCAGAGGAAAGGCCTCGAGAAGCCCCCAGCATGAGTCAAAGCTTACGGGGGCTGGACTTCCTCGTCATTGGTCGGAAAACCTCTGTGAACTCGTCTGGTGTAAGAAAGACCCGCACGGATAACACCCGATAAAAAGTTAAGTACCGTATTTTTCGGACTATAAGACGCACTTTTTCCCCAAAAAATTTGGGAGGAAAATGGGGGGTGCGTCTTATAGTCCGAAGGTAGATTTGGCTGGCTGGCAGGCTGCCCGCCCTCCGAGTTCGGGATCGCCCTCCCCCCGGCCCTGTCACCACTTCTCCCTACTCACGTCACGCGATCTTCCCTGGTGGTCTAGTGACGTCGGGGCAGGAAAGAGCCCCCTCTTTCCTGCCCAGCGCGCTGCTCTCCATCCTCCTGTATGCATTGCTGCCTGACGGTCTCGGCGAGATTCAAAATGGCCGCCGAGAATTGAAGTCTAGACCACCAGGGAAGATCGCGTGACGTGAGTAGGGAGAAGTGGTGACGGGGCCGGGGGGAGGGCGATCCCGAACTCGGAGGGAGGGATTCGGACAAGACGCACCGGAGCACCTAGGTTTTAGAGGAGGGAAAAAGGAAATTTTTTTTTTTTTCCTATTTCCCTCCTCTAAAACCTAGGTGCGTCTTATAGTCCGAAAAATACGGTATTATCCGATGTGAGTTTATATGGACTAAGCGAATTTGTTGAACTATTTGATAAGAACAGACGAGTTCACAGAGGTTTTCCGGCCAATGACGAGGAAGTCCAGCCACCGTAAGCTTTGACTCATGCTGGGGGCTTCTCGAGGCCTTTCCTCTGATAAATAATCTGACCATTTGAGTGATTTACCTTGAGTCAGATATTTGGATGTCTACTACTTAAGAGATTTGATTCCGAGTCAGACATTTTGATGCCTGGTATTTGATATCTCCCTATTTCCTAGATAGTAGTTATAAGAAGGGAGATCACCTCTTTAATATATTTATAGTTTTGTACCTATTCAGAAGCATAAGGTCATCCAGTAGAGCAGATTGTGATGAGAGAGACTGAAGCTCTCACACATGTACACTGAAGCCACCTTTTTAAACTTTAACTTTTGTCACCAGAATAACACTTAAGAAGATTGTGGCCAGTAATGCCAAGTAAATATTTTCTGAAAGTTGGTCCTGATGTTCTGCACCTGCTGCAACCATGTGAATAAGAGCAGTGGTTGAAATAATGACCAGTTAATCTGGTCCATATTGGCTGTGAGGTCACGAATGTCATTTTACTCTTTGCCCAAACTGAAGGGATTCCTATTTCATGTGAGCTAAGTTGCTTCCATGGACTCTGTGAATTACTGTGGGCTGGTTAAATAACTGTTAATAGTGATAAAACCGGGTAGGTAGCGTTTCTTGAAATGTTGCAGGGTACAGAGGACACCAGGTAAAGAATGAATACCGTTGTCTTTCCTGACAGGAAGCCCCACAGTGCATCCAGTGCAGATTCCAAGGAATAAGTTCTGCATCCTGACTCTGGACCCTGATACACTGCCCGCCATTGCGACCACCCTCATTGAAGTCTTATTCTATTCTCACAAGTAAGTTTGGGAGTTCCTCTCCCACTTATAGTGGATTTGGGCAGTTTGCAGGTTGATGTAATATTTATTTAGTATTTAGTCCACATCTTTCCAGTGGTAGCTCAAGATGAGTTACATTTAGGTGTAGTAGATATTTCCCTGTCCAGGGAGGGCTTGCAATCTAAGTTTGTATTTGAGGCAATGGCGGGTTATATGTTGGTGGAATTTGAACCGTGGTCTCTCTGGTTCACAGCCTGCTGCTCTAACCACTAGGCTGTTCCTCTACTCACTGTTTATAAAAGGACCAAAGAAGGGTTTATTCTCCTGGTTTAATGCCTAATTCTTTGTATAAAGTTATGCACCTAAGCATTTTTCACATGTAAAGCGGTCTTAACGCTCAGAAATTGCAAAGCTGTGCACAAGAAACATAAGAACATAAGCATTGACCATACAGGGACAGACCAAAGGTCTATCAAGCCCAGTATCCTCTTTCACAACAGTGGCCAATCCAGGTCCCAAGTACCTGGCAAGATCCTAGAACAGTAAAATAGATTTTATGCTGCTTATCCTAGAAATAAGTAGTGAATTTTCCCGAGTCCATTATGGACTTTTAGAAAATTATCAAAACCTTTTTTAATCGCTGCTAAGCTAATAGCTTTTATCATATTCTCTGGCAACAA
The DNA here is from genome assembly GCF_901765095.1 of Microcaecilia unicolor. Lineage (NCBI taxonomy): Eukaryota > Metazoa > Chordata > Amphibia > Gymnophiona > Siphonopidae > Microcaecilia > Microcaecilia unicolor. The sequence goes on along the minus strand of NC_044041.1, from coordinate 14,910,955 downwards.
ATTCTAGAGTATAATTACACATTGAGTGAAGAAATATTTTCTCTGGTAGCTTCATCGAGTGCCCCGTAATCCTAGTATTTTTGGAAAGAGTAAACAAGCAATTCACCTCTACCTGTTCCACTCCACTCAGTATTTTGTAGACCTCTATCGTATCTCTCTTCGGCCTTCTCTTGTCCAAGCTAAAGAGCTCTAGCCGCTTTACCCTTTCCTATTCCCTTTATCCTTTTTGTTGCCCTTCACTTTTCCACCATATTTTTGAGATGTGATGACCAAAATTGTACACAGTATTCGAGGTGTGGTCGTATCATGGAGCGATACAAAGGCATTTTAACATTCTCAGTTTTGCTTTCCATTCCTTTCCTAATAATTCCTAACCTTCTGTTTGCTTTCTTATCCGCCGCTGCACACTGAGGAAAGGGTTTCAACAAGATTGCCTATGCGCGTTCTGTGCTGGAGGTGTGACAGAGTTTCAATGTATTTGCAAATCTTTATGAAAATGTGTGTACGCATATAGATCACCTTCACAGTAGGGGAGAATCTGTAGGCCGAGGGATAGTCTCTCAGCACTGTTCCTGTATAGGCACATAGATGCCTTTTTTTTGGCTTTCATATATTTTTTTAAACGGGCATAAAATAACTTGGTTATCTTATGTAATAGCCACTACTCTGAGATTCCGTGCAATTCAGAGCTTGCAGAATTCTCTACCAGCATTATGGGTAGGTAACGGCTAAGCATCTCTCCCTTCCTCCCTCCTCCCCTCTGTGTAGGTATTGAGTAAGAGGAGGTGGTTAATGGCTACATATTGGGCCTCATCGTCCTCCACCTCTATCAGTCCTGGGCTTGACTGTTCCTTTGAGCTGTGCGGCTCTCTAGAGGCCGTTGTGGTTCAGATGAACAGTCTGGCCCAGGATTGGTAGAGGTGGAAGAGGATCACTGTGTAGCCCTGTGTTACCACTTCTTGCAGCATGATCTGGGATGGGTTAAAGAAAGGTGGGGGTGGGGTGATGTTCAGGTAAAAGGGGTGGCTGTGCCATAGGGGGGGCATTAGAGAAGTGGGGAAGAGGCAGTGTGCTAGGGGGGGTGATGGAGAAACCTAGGTTGTATACTGTGGGAGAGGGGCTAGAGAAAGTTGAGGAGGGGGGCATAGCACGGGGAATTGAGGGGGAGAGAAGGATATGTGTGTCATGGGACTGAGGAGAAAGATGGTGGAATACCTTTGGAAGGGGGGGCACTTTGGGAATGAGATGGAACTGGGGCCTCTCTGGGGGGGGGGGGGCAGAGAGGGGGTGGGGCTGAACCTACTAGAGAAGGGGAGGTAGGCTAGGAGGGCTGGGAAAGCAAAAAGCTAGTAGAGAGGATTTCACATTTGGGAGAGGAATCGGAGCCTATGATGGGGAAACTTCATACAGAATTGTTTTTGTAGAATCTTTAAAAATTTTGTGCAGAATTCCCTCAGGAGTACGCAATAAAAATTTTCCCCAAAGAAAAGCCAGATTGAAGGGCTTCTATAACTGCACTGTTTTGCTGCATCTAACATCCGTGTAGGAAAGATGGATCGGATCCTTTGGACCAGCCTGGTCCTGCTCTGTCTTTCATTTATAAAGTGAACAGAATAGGAGCAATATCTTAATAGCCCCTCCAAAAAAGAGGGGTGAATGACCCAACAGCGTCTATACAAAAGTGTTGAGACTGTGCAATATGAGCGTGACATTTTAAAGTAATGTGATCTATAGAGGAATTTGTGGACGGTTCCTGGATATTTGAATATTTTTCTGCTGTAATTGTCTATTGCTTATGTTTGACTTATTCTTGCTGTACACCGCCTTGAGTGAATTCCTTTAAAAATGTGGTTAAACAGTAATGTTTGTGTGGTGGCTTTTTTATTTATTTTATTTTTAACCCTGATGTGGCACTTGTGATGTGACTCAAGCTGTTCGTCACTGTTTTTTTTAAATATATATTTACGAAAATCTTAAATCCATTTAAACCACAGGTTAAAATACATCTAGAACAAGAGCAGTTAACAAGTAATCCAGATTACACAGAGCTACAGTACATAAAAATAAGAAAATAGGGTAAATACAGCCAGTATCATCTCAGGAACTAATAATATGACACACTAACTTTCATTTTATAGAATGTTTGTTTTTTTCCAGAAAAAAGAAAACTGAGTAACACCCAGAAAAGGACTCCCTCCCCCAAACTACCCCCACCATTCTCAGGAACCCATCATTCATTCCATAAAAACATACTATAAGTACATAAGTAAAGCCACACTGGGAAAAGACGAAGGGTTCATCGAGCCCAGCATCCTGTCCACAGCAGCGGCCAATCCAGGCCAAGGGCACCTGGCGAGCTTCCCAAACGTACAAACATTCTATACATGTTATTCCTGGAATTGTGGATTTTTCCCAAGTCCATTTAGTAGTGGTTTATGGACTTATCCTTTAGGAAACCGTCTAACTCCTTTTTAAACTCTGCCAAGCTAACCGCCTTTACCATGTCCTCTACCATTGTAGAGGCTGACTAAAACCGGGATTCTTGGTTTCGACCAAAACTGAATCAGCAGCTGAAATTTGCTGTTGGGTTTCAGTTGAAAAGAGGAGGGAGAAGTTGAACCCAAAAACTGCAGCTTCTTATCTCCCCCCCAACCCCCACTTAGCAAATAGCAGGTTGCCAGCACACTCCCTGCAGAGACCAGGTGTTGGGGGTTCTGCTGCCACAATCCCACCTTCAGAGACTTGACCTGTACATGCCAGGCAGAAGTTTGTATATGCAGCTATGGTCTTAGAATACCACAAGGCTGGTTGGACTCATCCTCATAAGTATTGCCATACTGGGACAGACCGAAGGTCCATCAAGCCCAGCATCCTGTTTCCAACAGTGGGGTTACAATTACCTGGCAAAATCCCAAAACAGTACAATACATTTTATGCTACTTATCCTAGAAATAAGCAGTGGATTTTCCCCAAGTAATGGCTTATGGACTTTTCTTTTAGGAAGGTATCCAAACCTTTTTTTAAACCCACTAAGCTAACTGCTTTTCCTACATTCTCTGGCAACAAATTCCAGTGTTTAATAACACGTTGAGTGAAGAACACATTTTTTGTTTTTAAATTTACTACTTTGTAGCTTCATCGTGTTCCCCCTAGTCCTAGTATTTTTGGAAAGAGCAAACAAGCGATTCACATCTGCCTGTTCCACTCTACTCAGTGTTTTATAGACCTGTATCATATCTCCCCTCAGCAGTCTTTTCTCCAAGCTGAAGAGCCCTAGCCACTTCACCCTTTCCTCATAGGGAAATCTTCCCATCCCCTTTATCATTTTCGTCGCCCTTCTTTGTACCTTTTCTAATGCCACTATATCTTTTTTTTTTTTTTTTTGAGATGCAGCGACCGGAATTGAACACACTATTCGAGGTTTGGTCGCACCATGGAGCGATACAAAGGCATTATAATGTCCTCATTTTTGTTTTCCATTCCTTTTCTAATACCCAACATTCTATTTGCTTTCTTAGCTGCCGATGCACACTGAGCAGAGGGTTTCAATGTATCGTCAACGACAATGCCTCTGTAATGCAGAACGTTCCACAAGATTTGGAAACCAGTTCAGACAGCGATGCTCAATCACACTTGTGTCTGGATTTTAAATGGTCTATGCTCCCTTACACTTGAACATGCATTGCATCATAATTTTTCCAGACTTGGATAAGAACCCAAGTCTGGAACTAAAGTTTGGTCTTGGGAATGAGGTCAGGATGGGGGTTGGCCAGAAAACCATAGACATGTTAAATTGTATTTCAGTGAGTAAATTGTATATAGATCATAATCCTGCTCTGTGTAATTGTTTTGCTTTGGGTGCATTCTTTCCTTAAAGAAAAACTTTTTTTTGGGGGGGGGGGGGGGACCCGGAATCAGTTTGCCAACCCCCCCCCCCCCCACAAAAAAAAAACCACACCCAGATCCCATGGAACAGTGGCGTAGGAAGGGTAGGGCAGTGGGGGCGGTCCGGCCCGGGTGCACATTGCTGGAGGATACAGAGAGCAGCCACGCACCTGTCGGCTCCGCTGGCTCCCTCTGCCTCGGAACAGGTTACTTCCTGTTCCGGGACACAGGGAGCCAGTGGAGCCGACAGGCACGCAGCTGCTCTCTGCACCCTTCAACAGCCAAGAATGCACCCAGGGAGGGGGGTGTCATTGTGCCGGGGGGGGGGGGGACGGATGCCGCTGCATCCGGGGGGGGGGGGGGGGGGTGCAGCAGCGATCTGCCCTAGGTGGCAACCGACCTTGCTACGCCACTGCCATGGAATCTTCCACCATTCCTTCTAGGGCTGCAATTTTTATGCTAGGGTTCTGCAATATGCCTCTTATTTTAATACAACGCCACCAAATATGCTCTATGGCTATCCTTTCCCCACATTTCTTTCAAGAGTAAGGCACAACAGTTTTGAAAAATTTATGCAACATATCCAGTGTCAAACTCTACCTATAAAGGACCTTGACACTGTTCTATTCTGTGATTTCTATTCCGCTTCTAACTTGCGATTCAAAGTGGATGACAGAGGAAAGAGAGATCCCAACCGGATAGAATTACATTAAGATCAATAATCTAATCTCAATTTTTAAAAATCCAAGTTGTTAGAAAACATAACATTAAGAAATGAACAAATAAGTTTTTAAGACCTTTTGAAAATAACCGTAAGGTGTATTTAAGAGAGCTGTTGTTAGGCTTGTATATTAACTGCCATAGGCAGGGCTTTATTTTGAGGGGGTACTGAGTACTGGCAGCTTTTCCATTATCTGCTAAAATTGACCCATAGTCCCCAAGTTTAATGAAAGAGCTCAGGCTCTACACAGCAATTCTGCCTTGTAATAGATTCTGTGACTGGTTGCGGGGGGTTCCTGGCTATTGTGGGGTGGGTCTCTCAGTGATCACTCCATCCCTGAAGGGTGGCCCAGCATTTGAGTACCGGCACCTTTTTCGCTAGAAAAAAATGCACTGGCCATAGGGCACTTGTCCAAGGTCTCTTCCTGTTGTCTTAGGTCACCGAGATCCACCTCTCACCTACCCCGTTAAGAACCCAGGAAGCCAATTTTCTAAGTTAATTATAAATGGCTGAAATAAGCCCTCAGATCCCATATTATTCCTTAAGTCCTCCAACACGCTTCTCTTATGAATCAATCTTGCCTTAGTACTTCTCCTCTCTAAGAGGGATATTATCTGCTGATCTGCAAAGATATGATGGGGAATAGACCGTAAGTGTGACCAAAGTAACGAATGTTTCTACGTGATCTTCATTAAAAAAAAAAATCTGTTCCCAGTGATGTAGTCCAAAATTCTCCCATTCTCAGAACACATTAGACCCCAATGCAGGTGGAAAAAAGAGGATTATTAAGAATTTGGAGTATTTCTAGACATCCCCTAATGTATCCTAAACTTTGAAAGTGCAAAGGGTTGTCAAACTGTGGTAATATTGAGAAATTTGCTTTATTCTCGCCTTCATTACCTGGAGTTGCTGCCTAGTGATGAAAGAACTGGGCTGTGGTTCAGGAGGAGATGCGGTCAGGGGTTCAAGCTGGTTCTGACCATGTGATCTCTAGCAGGGCCACCGAGAGACTGAGCTGGGCCCGGGGTCCCCCCCCCCCCCCAATTGCTACCACCGTCACCGCAGTCCCCGGTCTCCACCCGCCCACCTCCAGCCCCGTTGACAGCCCCCTTCCGTCCGCTACCAGGCCCCCTGCATTCAAATTGGCAGCGCCTCACCTCCTTGTGAAAGCAGCAGATAGCCTCCCTTCGGGGCCCTCCCTCACTGTGTCCCGCCCACGCGGAAACAGGAAGTTACATCAGATGAGGGCGGGACACAGTGAGGGAGGGCCCAAAGGGAGGTGAGGCGCTGATGATTTGAATGCAGGTGGCCCGGTGGTGGACAGAGGGGGGCTGTCGACGGAGCCAAGGGTAGGCGGGGTGAGACCGGAGACTGCAGCACCGGCAGCCTGGGAGCAGGAGGAGAGAGACCCTGGTGCCAGGCCCCCCCCTCTCAGCGGCCCTAATCTCTAGAAGGTGTTAGAAATTTCTAGATCATATATAGCAGCTCAACTTGGAAAGCTAAGATTATGTCACCCCTCCCCCACCCGCTGTAAATGTTTGCTACTAGGGCTCAGTTGACTGGGTTTTTATATGGAGATTGCAGGAAGAATTGTGTTTCTACTGTCTGTAAAACAGATCTGAGGGTGATGCTCTGGAGTTAGTTCTGCAGTTTTGCAATCTTCTTCCAAGAGAGACATCACTGCATGAGCATTTATGATTTTGCAAAAGCCTGCTTCTGTAGTAAATCAGTACAGGTATTTGGTATATACTGGAGATCCCTGAGGCACAGAGGATAGCATGGTGGTTTTGGTAAATTTTTATACTTGTGTACATTTTTGAATAAGTCGAGGTTTGCAATTTGATATGATGTCCTTGTTTAGACAGTATGTTTGAAATCAAGCCAGCAATAAAGTTTTGTAAATATGTAAATTTATACCAGATAACATTAGACAAGATGGGCTGAGTCTCTTTTTTTTTTTTTTTCCAGTCATTTAAATGTGAATATCAGCATTATAACTATTACTAATCACACTGAGCTGTACAGATGCACACGAGGCCATTCAATTTTATTCTGTTTCTCAGCGTTTTATCAGTCGTTCACTCCCTAAAAGTTCTAATTGACTTAGAAACATGACGGCAGAAGGCCATATGACCCATCCAGTCTGCCCACCCTCTGTAACCCCTAATTATTCCTGTTCCTAAGCGATCCCACATGCTTATCCCATGCCTTTTAAAATTCTGGAACAGTCCTCGACTCCACACCTCCACCGGGAGGCCATTCCACGCCTCCACCACCCTTTTTGTGAAATAATACTTCCTTAGATTACTCCTAAGCCTATTTCCTCTTAACTTCGTTATATGCCCCCCTCGTTCCAGAGCTCTCCTTCATTTGAAAAAGGCTCTCTTTCTGTACATAAATGCCCTTGAGATATTTAAACGTTTCTGTCATGTCTCCTCTCTCCCTCCTCTCTTCCAGCGTATACATGTTGAGGTTCATAAGCCTGTCCCTATAATTTTTGCATTCAAGACCACTTACTAATTTCGTAGCCGCCCTCTGGACCGACTGCATCCTGTTTATATCTTTCCGTAGGTGCAGTCTCCAGAACTGCACGCAGTACTCCAAATGAGGCCTCACCAGAGACTTACACAACGGCACTATCACCGCCTTTTTCCTGCTGGTTATGCCTCTCTTTATGCACCCGAGCATCCTTCTGGCTTTGACCGTCACTTTTTCTACCTGTTTGAAAGCTTTAAGGTCGTCGGACACAATCAGACTTTGTAATAAGAGGCTGACCAGTAACCAGGAATTTACAGGTAAAATTGAAATGAGGATACAACCTCATCGGTAATCAATTTATACATTTTATTTTGCAAAACTTTTTTTTTTTAATTTAAAATGGTAAGTCCCTGCTTCCCAGAGCTTACTGTTTTGTTTTAGCTGTAATTCACCCTGAACAATCTGTTTGGCTTGGCAGAATAAAAAAACTTTTTTTTTTTAAAATGTATATTAGACAAGTTTAGAAAGGGCAAAACACATGACTGCAAGTGTGTGTTAAGATGTGGTTATTGTAAAAGCAACTTCAAAGATGTGTTAACTGGATTTATGTAACGTGATATTTACTCAAAGCAGCATATTAATATTAAACATCAAGGGCTGTTTTCACTAAGGTGCGTAAGCAGCCCATAGGAATATAATGGGCCGCAAGGTATTTAGCGGACGCTAATCGTTAGCATGCGTTAGATCTGTTAGCGCATCTTAGTAAAAGGACCCCTAAATTGTGTCCTTGACACTTCATGATTTTTTTATTATTTTTAATTAAAACCATAAAACTTCCCAACCAGGGGTGTAACCAGACCTCACGGTGGGAGGGGGCCAGAGACTGAGGTTGTGGGCACATTTTGAGTGCCTCGCCTCCTGCCCTCGCAAACCAATACCTTTGCTGGCAGGGGTCCCCAACCCCTGCCAGCCGAAGCCTTCTTCAGCACCAGTCTCTAGTGCAGCCGCATTTGCTGCCTGCCCCCTGCTCTTCTTTCTTCTTGCTCCTCTTGTGCACGCTGACGCTCAGCGGTCTCCAGCTCCAGCCGCGTTCTCTGCCTGCTCTTCTTTCTTCTTGCTCCTCTTGTGCACGCTGACGCTCAGTGTCAGCGTGCACAGGAGGAGCAAGAAGAAAGAAGAGCAGGGGCAGGCAGCAAACACAGCCCATGCCCGAGACAGACACTGAAGAAGGCTTTGGCTGGCGGGGGTTGAGGACCCCGCCAGCCAAACCAGGGTCTGGATGATATTTGCGGGTGGCCCAGGCCAACGGTTGCCCCTCGTAGCTATGCCCCTGTTCCTAACAAACCACATAAGATGGTGTGCCCCCCCCCCCCCCCATCTTATACAATGAAATCTTCCCTGAGAGTGAAATACTAGTCCATAAGTCCCCCAATAACATCAAAGAGGTGCCCCAAGTAGCACAGAATTTTGCAAAACAGCCAGCTTGATACTTCCTGGCTGTTTTGCATAACACATTGGTTTTGGCCCGAGGGGAGGGGGGGGGGGTTATTTTATTTATAGGTGCCTGGATAGATCATCAATATCGCATGAGTCCACTTGGCAGTTTTACAAATAGTATGACTAAAACAAAAGGGAAATCTTCTTCCCCCCGCCCCCCCCCCAACCACTTTGATTCTTAGGCAAAAGAGAGGGAGGGGACGTGGGAAGCTTCTGTGGCCCCAAGGGACAGAATATTTAACTGAAAGCCAGCTGGAATAACCTTTCTGTAAGGAGTGTCACAGTTTGTGTTTTCCCAAATGAAATTTTGGAAGAGTTTAAAATGTTAACATTTTTATTTTGGTATCTAAATATTTGCAGTTTCCTTAAAAACGTCAAGCGTGTTTAGTTGAGTCACTACTTCATCAGAGGGTGTGATGTGGTTTCTTAGGAATTAACGTCTCCTTGGGCTCTGATACAAAATGAAACACAGCATCATGCGTCCGTGCACAGACAGCGTGCTCAGTCAGGGTACTTGACCTGCCACTTAGCCGTTGATGCCAATATCCACATACTTTTTGAGTGTACAGCCCGGTATTTCTTCATCTTCCTTTTTGGTTTTATGCTCAGCCAGAGTCAGTCATCTGTATCAATATCATGTGTTCTCTTACAGGCCGCCTCCTTTTTTTAACTCTTTCTCTGCTACAGTGTGTAACTGTAGCAGCTGCTTGCAACAAGGTTGCCCTGTCTCATTTGATTCTAGTTGTTAGACCAGACAAATGGGAAATATCAGCAAAGCATGAGTAAAAGTTTAAAAAAAAAATTAACATTTAGAAGAGTGACAAAAAGCACGATTCAGGATGAGGGGTAAAAGTGTTCATTCCCGATGATTGCTGTGTCTGGAAGACTGGAAGGGAAATGATTTTGAGGTGTTATCGAGCCACTTTAGGTTTCATATACATTTGTAAGTAATATCCTATGCCATATTTTGTATTGTCTGAGTAATTTTACTGCTGTAATTGTCTGTTGCTCATGTTTGACTTAGTCTTGCTATGCCCCGCCTTGAGCACTCTACCAAAACCCTTATCCACACTATTTATCACCTCCCGTCCTGATTATTGTAACCTACTACTCACCGGCCTCCCTCTTAGCCATCTCTCTCCTCTTCAATCAATCCAAAACTCTGCTGCGCAACTCATTTTCCACCAAAGTCGCTATGCCCAAATTAGCCCTCTCCTTAATTCACTTCACTGGCTCCCTATCTGTTTCCATATTCAATTCAAACTTCTTTTATTGACCTATAAGTGCATTCACTCTGCCGCTCCCCAGTACCTCTCCACTCTTGTCTCCCCCTACCTTCCCCCTCGAGTGCTCCGTTCTGTTGATAAATCTCTCTTGTCCGTCCCTTTTTCCTCTACTGCTAATTCAAGACTCCGTTCCTTTTCTCTCGCTGCACCTCACGCCTGGAATGGACTTTGGGAGCCTGTACGTGTAGCCTCGTCTTTAGCCGTTTTCAAATCCAAACTCAAACCCCACCTCTTTTTACCACTGCTTTTGACTCTTAACTCACTTACCCTGTCCTTTGTCCTCACCTCTTTATTCCCTTACCCTTAATTATTCTGTCATTTTACCTGTCTTATCTAGATTGTAAGCTCTTTGAGCAGGGACTGTCTTCTGTGTATGGTGTACAGCGCTGCGTATGCCTTGTAGCGCTATAGAAATAAGTAGATAGAGTGAATCCCTTCAAAAAGGCAGTAAATAAATCCTAATAAATATGCATAGGGAGATGGTAAATGGTACCTGATCCTAGTGTAGGAAGAAAAAACAAACCATAAAGATACCACCTTAGTTAGTTCCTTGCTGGTTTTAAGCCTCCTGGCAGCATTTTCCCAGTGACGCAACCTCTCTTTGATCTGTTCCAGCACTCCAAAAGATGGCCACGACCGTAACTCCATCCAGTTCTTTGCCTTCTCTTTGATCGAGGGCTATATCTCCATCGTTATGGACACAGAGACCCAGAAGAAGTGAGTATAAACTGCTTGCTTAACCTGAAGTGCTTGTGTAACCATACCTGTTCCCTCCCACAGACCTCCTCTCCCCACCAAAAAAAAAACCAAAGAAAAAACTTGCATCATTAAACGCTCATTACCATTTCTGCCCAACTATCTTGATAAATGTTCTGTAGCTCATACAACACTTTGACTGTGTTTTCTGTGTAAGAAGTACAGCCCTTCTTTCAGGGAGACTGCGTGATATTTTTATGGTTATGCAGAGCTAAATCATTTCTTTCTGGGAGGATCTTTTGCTCATGTTTAGTTACCACATATTTCTTGCTTTAAGATTTCCCAGTGATCTCCTCCTGACCAGCTCCTCTGAGGAGCTCTGGCACATGGTGAGGATCGGCGGGCAGCCCTTGGGATTTGGTAAGTATTCCTTTTCACAGAGAAAACTGTTCTTATGACAGCTACGCCAACAGGAGGAAAATAAGATGATGATCTTTTGTTCATTGGACTAACGTAATACGTTTTTTTGACGAGGTTTGAAGGCAGAAGCACCACCTTCAGGCCAGGTATGAGCAAAAGACGATGATGTCCAATTGTATTTAGTCAACTCAACAAAAGACAAGTAGCATGGTCAACACGGCTCTTCCAAGAAAAGTTGAAGTTGATCACGCTGCTTGGCTTTTGTTGAGTTGCTCCTTCATCGGATGCAGTTTCTCCACCTCTGTGGTCCTGTATTTAGTCCAATAAAAATGTATCGCCTTATTTTCTTTGTTTTTATTTATTACCTTTAAATTTGACTAACACAACAATCACACTGCATAAGCTGTAGAAGAATCAGGCCCCACTGCATCCTTCTTACCCACAAACTATAGATAAGAGCTGAAAGAGGAATGAGGAGGGGGCATCAGTTACTGAGGAGTGACTTTTGTGGCATGTTGTTGTACAGTGTAATTCACCCAGTGCTTCCTGTATCTCTTGCTTACATGTGTTTAATCTTTCTCTACTGATACAACTCTAAATGTCAAATAAGGCAAAATCAATAGAAAGAAGGAAAGAGAACAGTTGGAGCATTAAAGTTAGGAAAAAGCATATGGGGAAAATGCGGTAAGGAAAACTATACATTAGCAAGAATGCAACTAATCTGTATCACGGATCAGCTGGACGTTGTAGTCAGTTCTTATTGGAGTGTGCCCGGTGATTTACATGTGAATTTCTAAGCAGCAACCTTATAATGGACTAGGGGGCATGTGATGAAGCTACAAAGTAGTAAATTTAATACGAATCGGAGAAAATTTTTCTTCACTCAACCTGCAATTAAACTCTGGAATTCATTGCCAGAGAATGTGGTAAAGGCGATTGGCTTGGCGGGGTTTAAAAAAAGGTCTGGCTAGCTTCCTAAAGGAAAAGTCCATAGACCATTATTAAATTGACTTGGGGAAAATCCACTGCTTTATTTCTGGGATAAGCAGCATAAACTTTTTTCGGGATCTTGCCAGGTATTTGTGACCTGGATTGGTCACTCTTGGAAACAGGATGCTGGGCTTGATGGACCTTTGGTCTGTCCCCTTGTGGCAATACTTATGTAACTTAATGTTTACAAAATGGTAACATTTGCTGTTTATCGTGTTCATCAAAACACTGTGACGTGACTAGATACTTAGCAGAGATCACAGTGAGCTTCTGTATTTCTCATGATAACCCAGAAGTAGAGAGATGAACTCCATTCAGGGGTCTCGTGTGTGAAATGATAACTGAGTTCTCAGGGGAGTGATATGGACCTGCAACCTCTGAACCCCGAAAGAGTTTGCTATTGTCCAAGTCAGGGGCGTAGCCAGACTTCGGCGGGAGGGGGGGTCCAGAGGTGAGGGGGCACATTTTAGCCACCGACACCCCTCCCCCGCCCCGTCATTGCCAACACCAACAACTTTGACCCCCCCCCCCCGGCTGACGACCCTCTCAACCCCTCTTCCTGCCATCAACCCGCCGTCTGCTAGGGGGACCCCAACCCCTGCCAGCCGAAGTCTTCTTTCTTTGTTGTGTTTCTGAGTCTGACGTCCTGCATGTACAATGTGCAGGATGTCAGACGAAGAAAGAAGACTTCGGTTGGCGGGGGGTGGGGTCCCCCGCTAGCAAAGGTAGCAGACGGCGACGGCGGGTTGGCGGTGGGAGGGGGGGTTGAGGGTCCCGTGGCCCCATAGTAGCTACGCCCCTGGTCCAAGTAGGATCCAACAGAACACCAGCTGGTATGGTGCCAGAGAGGAATTTATACTAAAGGCCCAGTCCTCGAGTTTGAGTTCAGGTTGAACTTTTATTTAATATACCACAATCTAGAAATATCTAAACATTTGCAAAAGTAAAAAAGAATAGTAGGGAGAGGAAAATAAAGAACAATGGAAAGACAAGTAAGGGAGCTAGGTTACAAATGTTTGCATAATAGGGAGAAGGGATAAGGGGATGGGAAACGTAACCATAAAAGAAAACAAAAGGACGGGAGGACAAGACCAAAAGCGCATCCCAGGACCTACAAAATGAAGGCAACTTAAACAGTATCAAGAGGTCCTTCAGGTCCAGCTTACATGACAGTAAAAGCTTTATTGAAAAGAAGTGTTCAAAGCTGCCTTAAAATTCCTAAAGGAAAGCTAAGCTCGAAGGTCAAGGGGTATTAACGTCCAGTGTGTAGGGGCACTCTGGAGTAGCTTGTAGATATGACATGGTGTAAGTGAATCTGCAGGTGAGAAGAGCAGTAAGTTAATGTCTATTTAGAGGAATGAAAAGAAAATCCATGGATGATGTTGGGTCTGTAGACTGAAAAGCCACTGCTTATCTGTGGTGTGGGTCACAGGGAGTGGATGTACCATGGGATCCTGCAGTCAAGGCAGTTAATGTAGTTGGATTTCGAAAGGTGTTAGATGGTTCCTGGAGGAAAAATCCATGGATGTTGGGTCTGTAGACTGAAAAGCTGCTGCTTATCTGTGGTGTGGGTCACAGGGAATGGATGTACCATTCAATCCTGCAGTTAATGTAGGATTTCGAAAGGTGTTAGATGGTTCCTGGAGGAAAAATCCATGGATGTTGGGTCTGTAGACTGAAAAGCTGCTGCTTATCTGTGGTGTGGGTCACAGGGAATGGATGTACCATGGGATCCTGCAGCATACTTGTGTGATAGATTTTATGTATTTATTTATTGGTCCACTTGTATGCCACATTTTCCCAGCTTATGCGGGCTCAATGTGGCTAACAAAGTTACAATAAAATTGCATTATACAATAGCAAAAATTGGCAAGATAAGAGAAGCTGACAGAAGGGAAAAGAGTTCGACTTATTGGGACCCAGGGCAGAAAGTTTTGGGAGGGAACACTTAAGTCTCCTAGCAGACTATCTCCTTCAGGTTCAGGCAGGTTTGAGGCCTCCCAGAAAGGCTTCAAAGGGAAAGGGAGAGGCGATGAGGATTTAAGAGAGCAGATGAAGGAAGCACAGCCAAATGGGTTTGTTATAATGCCACAGAAATTGAGCAAGTAGGTCAGTTCTAGTTGGTTACTGTCCAGCAAAACTGTGGATGCCTAGAAGGTGGATGTTTGGGCAAAACCCTCTCTAGTTTTGGTAGCTTAGATTTACAGACATTGGATGTAAGACTTGGTGGGCAGGAGGCCAGGTGTTTGGGTCGTGTATACTCATTTACCCAGGATGTAGAGAACCAAGAAGAAAACAAATTGGGTAAGAAGTGTTTCTCATATAAGCGGTTGGGCTTCTACAGGAAAGAAAATTAGCAGGTAAGATCCAACATCTCTTGTGGGAATCTTTGATATGTATAACATTCTGTAGTGTAAACTGCTTTTGGGCATTTGATGGTGTTAAAAATCTGTGTATTTATTACTGTTATGATTTTTCTTAATCTATCACATGCTAAAATGATAGAATCATCATAACTCCCAAATAAAATGAAATTAAACTTTTCCCACGCCTGTCAAGATTCCAATTGCAGAAAGAAAAAGCGAAGCTGTGGCTGGAAAACAGATTAAAAAGTGAAATGCAGGAAAAGTATTAACTGCAGCTACCCTTTTTGAGCAGACGGGAGGATGATGAATGAGGAGTGGTATTTATAGAGGGGGTTGTAGATGAGATGGATGGTGGACATTATTTTAAATTACAGTAAGAAACTAGATCCAAGGAATGTTGCTGAATCGCCTTCCAGCAGGGCAGTTTTAAAACACAAATCTTCTGGAATTCTACTTGGCTGCTCTTTTTATTTTCATATTGTTTGAGGCATGTGACCATAGAATTCATCCTATAATGCAGACGTGCATGCTTGGGGTGAGAGACGGTCATAGACTCTGATTTAGTTTCTAACCGTCTGGCTTTATTTTTCAGATGAGTGTGGAATTGTAGCTCAGATTGCTGAACCCTTGGCGACGGAAGATATTTCTGCTTATTATATCAGTACTTTTAATTTTGATCATGCCTTGGTAAGTTCTGGCTGTTATGTTGCAAATATTGCTTGTTTAAATAAAACACGGGCATGTCATGACTGTTCCCACTGATCAAATACCATCCTTCATCGTGGGAACATCTGTCTATTAGACACGGGTCAGCCTGCCAGAGGAATCTCCATGAAACAAAGTAAATGCATGATTTGTATATCTCTGCCATTGTGCGTCTCCTAGGACCTCAGTCATTCAGTTCGTGTTTGCTTTTCCACCCCATAAGGAATTCCAGCCAGGGAGAGAGCAATCTGAGAGGAATTTATGATCCTGCCAGGAAATTAAAAAAATGCATTGCCTGAGCTCTGTCTGTGTAGGTTGTAGGGAAAAGCTCTTTGTTTCCTTTAATGTGAAGGAAGGAAGTTGTGGAAAACCTCAAGAGGTCAGGCTGTATGTTGTAATGTCTGCAAGCAGTGAGTCATTGTTTGACACAGGAATGCCCCTTCTCTCTCATCATGGAAGGATGCGTGTGTCTTCTCTGGACTCTCTTACTTACCTGTGTCTTTACCTGCTGAGAAAGAAGTGAGTTGTGCTTGTCTTTTCATCACACTGGAAATTTGTAACCATGTCCCCAAAATGTATATTTCCAAATGTTATTCTCTGTAACCAGAAGATGCAGAGTGGAGTGAATGTCTGGCCTCTTCTTGGCACCCTCTTGCACAGAGAGAGCCTGGCATCTTTAGAAAATTGTTTGCCAGAAAGTCGCTGTATATTACATTGTAAAACACGTTGTGAGTCCAGATACTTCTGAAGGATCTGTGGATCATTATTATTATTATTAACATTTGTACAGCGCTACCAGACGCACGCAGCGCTGAACACCTGACACAGAGAGACAGTCCCTGCTCGATAGAGCTTACAATCTAAAATAACACAGACAAGACAATTAAGGGTGAGGAAAGTACTGGGTGAGAAGGAACAAGGATAGGGGAATTGAGTAGTGGTTAGGAGCCAAAAGCAGTGGTGAAAAGGTGGGTTTTCAGCATAGATTTGAAAACAGGTAGAGATGGAGCTAGACGTACAGGCTCAGGAAGTCCATTCCAGGCATAAGGTGCCGCGAGGGAAAAGGAACGAAGCCTGGAATTAGCAGTGGATGAGAAGGGGGACGACAAGAGAGATTTGTCCAGCGAGCGGAGTTTACGGGGAGGAATGTAGGGAGAGATGAGAGAGGAGAGGTACTGGGGGGCTACAGAATGGATGCATTTAAAGGTCAGTACGAGAATTTTGAACTGTATGCGGAAGCGGACAGGGAGCCAGTGAAGTGACTTGAGGAGTGGGCTAGTGTGGGTAAAACGATTTTGGCGGAAAATGGGTCGTGCTGCAGAATTTTGGACAGACTGGAGAGGAGAGAGATGGCTGAGCGGAAGACCAGTGAGAAGCAAACTGCAATAATCCAAGCGAGAGGTGACAAGGGTTTGGATAAGGGTTCTGGTAGCGTATTCAGAGAGGAAGGGGCGAATTTTTCTAATGTTGTAGACAAAAGAAGCGACAGGTTTTGGCCGTCTGCTGTATGTTAGCGGAAAAGGAGAGGGAGGCATTAAAGATGACTCCTAGGTTGCGAGCAGATGAGACAGGGAGGATAAGGGTGCCATCTACTGAAATAGAGAATGGGGGGAGGGATCATAGTATTGAAAAGGTGGGGGACTGTTCGTTTGTTGGCTGATGTAGCCCCCATTTTTAATGTCACAGGAAGAGAGTGGCACTTGAACTGTCTTACTGAAGGTTGCAGGGGAATGGTCATCCAGCAGAGCATCGTTCCAACTTCATTTTTTTTAAGGCAGTTGTGTAGTTATTAGAAAATCTTTTATTGAATTATTATTTTTTTTAAAGTAACAGAATTACTTTAGTGGAGGAGTGGTCTAGTGGTTAGAGCACCGGTCTTGAAATCCAGAGGTGGCCGGTTCAAATCCCATTCTGTTCCTTGTGATCTTGGGCAAGTTACTTAACCCTCCATTGCCTCAGGTACAAACTTAGATTGTGAGCCCTCCTGGGACAGACAAATATCCAGTGTACCTGAATGTAACTCACCTTGAGCTACTACTGGAAAAAGGTGTGAGCAAAAAAATCCAAATAAATAAATAACTGAATAGAAGCAAACACATCCCTTCCCCTCCCCTTAAACAATACCTCAGTAATCTACTATAATAAAACTCACCCTCAACGTTCTGAAGACACTGACGTCACTGCAGCTACTCAGACACTGGTTCGTAAGTTCATGGTGGTGAAGCCACAACACTCACCATGTCTCCATGCCCCGCCCTCGCGTCACACGTGATGATGTCTAGGGCGGAACAAATACAGAATAACGCAAATGAACGAATGGGGAGGAGTAGGGAAACACGCGGAGCCTA
The DNA here is from genome assembly GCF_901765095.1 of Microcaecilia unicolor. Lineage (NCBI taxonomy): Eukaryota > Metazoa > Chordata > Amphibia > Gymnophiona > Siphonopidae > Microcaecilia > Microcaecilia unicolor. Next base: position 14,893,563 of record NC_044041.1, on the reverse strand, counting down.
CTCCTCCCCTTCCAATGAATCGCTGCAGACAGCCTCATAAAACGAGGACACTTGCCCAGGCCCATTTCAAGGCCTCACCCCGCCCCTTTCACGCTATCGCCCCACCCCCGGTCGACACCTCTTTCCCCCATCATCTTCCCTCCCCCCTGTCACATCCCCTCCCCTTACGCGACTATCCCTGGTGGTCTAGAGGTACCTCATCGCTCGGGCCAGGAATGAAAGAGCCCCCGCTTTCCTGGCCGGAACGCTGCTGCTAGCTGCCCTGCTGCATCCTGTGTAAGTCCGGCTCTCGGCATTTCAAAATGGCTGCCGAGAGTTGAAGCAGCCTCGCAAGACTTCAACTCTCGGTGGCCATTTTGAAACGCCGAGAGCCGGACTCGCACAGGATGCAGCAGGGCAGCTAGCAGCAGCGCTCCGACCAGGAAACAGGGGGCTCTTTCTTTCATGCCCCGACCGAAGAGGTACCTCTAGACCACCAGGGATAGGTCGCGTAAGGGGAGGGGAAGGGAGTCCCGTGCCCGCCTCCGACGACAGGAGGGCGTGGGACTCGGAGGACAGAGAGGGAGACAGCAACGGAAGGAGTGGGGAACACTTGCTAGCGCCCGTTTCATTTCAGGCAGAAACTGGCCTTTTTTACTAGTGTATTATAAAGTTAGAACATTGGTCTAGAGTCTTTGCTTGTATAACCTCCCAACCATCAGAAACTAGTGTCATTAAACCAGAACAATTAACTCCTCCCAGCCCCAGCCAGGAGCTCAAGTAATATTGACAGACCTTCTTTATCTCCTGTAAGAGATTCAATACTTGACTGCAGGCCTTGAAAGATACGTTTTGTAAATATGGATCCCATACAGATAATCGGTTTTGTCTTTTTGCAGAGAATCTGGCCTCATAAGCCTCTCTCAACATTAGAGCATGAAGTTTTGTTCCTCCAATACCAAAAGGTCGGAGGGGACAGTTGTAACCAGTGGTTCAGTATGCATTCTTTCCCTATTATTTATGATTTGCTCAAAAAAAGAGCTGTTTGCTTACACCTCAGGTGCCCAGTAAAGCAGATTTATTAAAAAGGATCCTCTCAAGGGAAAAGATATCGAGTGCCCCAAAAAGTCTTTATCCGTCGGCAGTTGAATGGTGCATCAGTTCTGCTCGGACGGGTGGTAAGGGTTGTAACTGCTTCTCAGAGCAGATTCTCTTCCCCCCTCCCAAATCCACCCACCGCTTTAAAAGTAGAAAGTCATTTCACTGCTGCTTTGAGCTGAAGCGCTCAGTGCTTGCTTTCATTTTTTTTGGTGTGTAAATGTTTAATCCCATGCCTTTTCTGAATTCCACCACCTTCTTTGCGAGGCAGTTTAGGTATCGATCCTCTCTTTTGACATTGCTCCTGACTTTCCTCGTTTACAGAGTTCTGCTGTTTCCTTTTCTTTGTTTCTTCTGCATTTAATACATTCAAGTAATAAAACGTGTGTGGTTGTGGGGGTGGGCTTTTTTTTGGGGGGGGGGGGGGGGGGCTCCCTCCTCTTCCCTTGGATATATCTGAGGTCTGGTTGTTTATGTCCTCTGGTCCAGGTTATACACTGTTTTGATTGCTCTTCTTACTGAGATACAGCCTCCAAAACTGAGAACAGTATTTCAAGTGAGGCCTCGCCAATGGACATCTACAAAAGTATCATTGCTTCCTTTTTTTTTTTTTTTTTTTCCCCCTGCTGCTTAGGCCTCTGTGCAGCCCAGAATCCTCTGGTTTTGGCCTCCATTTTATCACATGTCCCAACCTTGAGATAATAGCACTGTCAGCACAAGGGTGTCTCCTGTTTGGTTTTCCCCCCACCCTCCCATCGCATACTGTTCTTTTCAGTCTCTGCCCTGTTTTACAGTAAAGCTTAAGTGCCAAACATTCTGCAGTCCTCACGTTGTCCATTCCCTCAGCAGTATCCATCTCTCTTGAATCTTGTAACGCTTCAGTGGTATTGCTCACAGATGCTGAATAGAACTGGTCCCAGGATCAATCCCCGAGGCTGTTTGCTATTCACTTTGCTTTTTTTTTCTTAGGGGTCCTTTTGCCAAGTATTGGTGTGAGCATGTGGGTTTTCTGCTTGTTGTGGCCATTTTTAGTGCAGTGGTTAAATGGCTGCCATGCCACGTTTTTTTTGTAATAGCCATGCGATAATTTCCCCATTACCACGGGACCCCTTATCTCCACCTATTTATTTAGAAGGTGGTAAGGGCCCCCGTGGTACTTCTGTACTAATTGGGTAGTGCATGGTAACTGCCTACTGTCCGCCCATGGACACACCTCCTGTGCTGGAAAATAAAAATATATTTTCCAGTGTGGGATTAGCGCGTACTGAGTGGGGGAAAACTGTCGCGGGTCTCCTCAGTACGTCCCACGTTAAGCCCTGATGTGCCTTTGTTAAAAGGGTCCCTAGTGAATTACGTGTGTTCCTACCCTCTGCCAGCCAACCAGTTTCTTATCCAGTTCACCACCTTGGGTCTCATCCTCAGGCTGCTCAGTTTTATTCATGACTATCCGGTGAGGAATATCATCAAAAGCTTTGCCAAAATCCAAGTTGACCACATTCTAGATTGATCTAGTTCTCTAGTCAGCCAGTTGAAAAATATCCATTTAATTTGTTCGATACCACCTGCTTCTGATAAGCCCAACCTTTCCCAGACTAACCTTTATTTCAGTAGTGTCTCCGTTATTTTTTCCCATCGCTGAGGTGAAGCACACAGGCCTGGAGTTTCCAGTCACCTTTGTTACCTCTGTATGAAGGACTACTTTCACTTTTATTATTCCTGGTCTTATGGCACCATGCCACTCTTCAAGACTACTAAATGTGTCTTTCTGTAGACCCTCTCCCCTCCCCCCCCAAAAAAACCTATAGTAACTTGCCATGGTCACAGAGCTACTGGACATGTGCGGCACCTGTGTCTTTACCAGTTTACTGGGGACCTCAAGATCTGGAAATCTGTGGATCATAAAGTCTCGGGGGAGGGGGGACCTGAACAGAGTGTTCAGATAAGTGAAATATTTCCCTTTTGTAATGGCGAATATTTTCTGCCATTTAGTGCACTGACCATTACATTGGGAGCAACTGAACGTTTTGGTGTGATGACGGCATTAAGTGGCTTTTCCCTTCAGGGTTTAGCAAGAGTTTTTCTGAGCGTCTTTCATCATTTATATATCATAAGCACATTTGTTAAAAACATAATTCATTTTTAGAGTGGTTTCTAATGGTATTCTTTCAATTGATAGACCAAAGAAACTTAATTTGAGCTAAACATTCACTGCAATATATCCCGACCCTGAAGAGCCTTACAGTCTAAGTGAGATGCAATGGAAAATAGTGACTTGCTTAAGGTCACAGAAAATGTTGGTGTTTGAAGCAGGGTTTGAACCCAGTTTAACCACTAGGCCTATTTTCTTACTACTACTACTACTACACAGCGCTGTACACATTATATGCAGGTAAATTATTTGACCCTAGAGGGCTCACAATCAAAGTTCTTGTACCTGGGGCAACAATGGAGGGTTAAAGTGACTTGCCCAAGATGACAAGGAGCTGCAGTGGGAATCAAACCCAGGTTACCAGGATCAAAGCCCGCTGCACTATTAGGCCACTCCTCTGCTCACTTCTCTGAACTGCCTTAGTGTTCTGGAACGTATCTCATCTGCTGCATGGCTTAAAAGAAACTAGACATTGCTCATATTTTAGTAAGCAATTACATAGGTCCAGAGAAATTGCTTGTTTCCTCTGCTTAAACTGGGAGAGCCGGGTTCGATTCCCACTGCGGCTCCTTGTGGCACTTGACAATGGAGAGCCCCCAGGTACAAATCTTAAGATTGTGAGCTCAATAGGGAGGGAGAGAGAAGCTGCATTTAATGAACGTAAACTGCTTTGACAGTACCACAGAAAGGGTAGTATATCAGAGAAACTCAAAACACTGAATTATGTCTTGGCATCAGGGTTGCCAGATGGGCGGTTTTCCGCAACCCGCCGCGGGAAATTTTTGCCCGCGGTGGGTTGCGGTTTTTTGGGCTGCTTTTTGGGCTTCAGGGCGGTTTTTTGGGCGGCTTTTTCGGCCGCGGGGGGCGGGGTTAGTGACGTTTTGGGCGGGGTTAGTGACGTGGGAGGCGGGGCCGATGACGGGGAGGCGGGGCCGGCGGGGGCGGGGTTGATGACGGCGGGGGCGGGGGTGATGACGCGGGGGTGGGGGTGTCAGGGGCGGGGTTTGCGTTTGGGGCGGGTTTTTGGCGGTTTTTATGCCGGATTGGGTGGGAAAAAAATTTTCCACCTGGCAACACTGCTTGGCATGTCTGTTAATCATGGGTGTAATCTCAAATGCTGATCTGCACAGCCCCTGTAGAAAACTTCTCTCAAAAGGACTTTGATGAATGTTCTTGACCAGGTACAGATAATTATGGAAACATGTAATAAACGGTTTGCCGTTTTAGTATTAATATGCCACCTTTTTAGTGGGTGCAAAAAGCGGTTTACAAGTCAAAACTTTTAGAAGGAAAAGCAACACCTTTCGTTAATAGGACAGGAGAAACGGTACCAAGTACAACCCAAGAACCTTTTTGATCCTGCTTTTAACTCCTAACCCTTATTCACTTGTTCAGTATCATCCTCACTTTAATATTCCCTTATCTCTTGTTTGTCCTGTTTGTCTGTCCTAATTAGATTGTAAGCTCTGTCGAGCAGGGACTGTCTCTTCATGTTCAAGTGTACAGCGCTGCGTATGTCTAGTAGCACTTTAGAAATTAGTAGTAGTAACACAGCGTCCTAGGCAGATGCTTAACATCCAACAGTAGTAACTGATTAGATTAATGGTCAGAAGGTTTCTGTTAGCATTTCCAGACCAGACCATTCAACATGAATACTCAGCAATATCAGGCTTAATGTAGGGGGGGAAATGCTTAAGCAAAGATTTCCTTGTATTTGGATATCCCACTAGGCCTGCGTCAGCTATAAGTTCAGATCCAACCAAACCACTCTTGCCTGGCCTTAGGAGGGCCGGAAATTTGGAGTATTTTAGTGCCTACTGGGCAGCAAAGCCATGCCACTGCTAATGCAATGGGGATATGCATTCTTCCAACCAGCCTTATAATATGGGGGAGATGGCTCTCTATATGGTTCGTTTGTGATCTAGTGACAGTACAGATCATGTTGGTGGTCGTGCTGGAAGTCAAGGGAGTTTTACTTGCCCTAACAAAAAAATATGATGTGTTGATTTAGATACACTTTTTTGATATTTTATCTGTTGATGTTTTGTTAGTCCGAAGGCCTGATTTGGCAAACAGAAAAAGGTGGAATTACCGTTGGTGAGCATTGCTGAGAGGGAGCAGTTTTAAAACAATATTGGATGTCTCCTGCTTTTTCCTAGGTTCCTGAGGAAGATATCAATAGAGTCGTCGAAGTCCTGCATAAACGACAGGAGAGCAGCAGATGACATGGAAAATTGACTCCCCTTCCTGTTCTTATTCACCTGGAGAGTCGTCCCCCCCCTCAACTGGGCCTGACTGCAGTAGCGAAGGAGCACGGACACTTCAGAACAGTTGGAGGGATTTTGACTGACGACTCCACTTTCTAGCTGCTCTTACGTTTTTTCAGAAGAGCTGGAAGGTCCTTGTTGGGCTGCTAGGAGAGGTTGCTGTTTCTCAATGGCAGGACACTTCCAAAGAGACCGTCTTTCACCCAGTGGAGGCCTGGGAACAGATGATTATTTTAAGAAAATGTTGCCTTTGGCTCCCACTGCCTTGTTTCATTGTAGCATTTTCAGGGTTCAGCTGTTTCAGTATTTTTTTTAACCAAGGAATGGAGAGCAGAGATGGGTTTTAAGAACCTGGGAGCGGAGTTACATTAAGCTGAGGTTAGTAGTGATTTGAAGCATATTGGCCATTGAATAACTGTATTAATTTTTGTTTTTCATTACTTGCTGGATTAGTGTTTTAGTGTCTCTTGAGACAATAGTGATACTTCAGAGAGATTTTTTTTTTCCTTAGGATACAGGAAACTAGAATATAGCTGTTTACTGACATTTTATAGGTAGTATTGCAATAGATAGACATTGCCCTAGAAGGATGGCTTTTAGCCAATGAAAATATCGTTGGAGGGATTTATTGGGTTTGTATCAATTTTAAATATTATTCTAGTGTGTTTGGGGGGAATTGGGATGTTTTCAGTGTAAGTCTGCAGCTTTTGCAGTGGAACAAAACTATTGATTCCATTTGTCTCTCTCTTATGATAGGAGGACCTTGTTAACATGCAGAAGGTTCGAGGTAGTACAGTCTTGAGTGCAATCAATCAAGACTCCCCATGTTGGTTGATTTTAATATGCAAAGGAACACTAAGGGGGATCATAGGTCAGGGATTGTAGGACAGTATTAGGATAAGCAACTTTGAGCACACCATACCCCACAGAGTACGAGTTGTAGCTTATGGTGTGTGGTATTTTTTGTTTTTTTTTCTGTTGGAAAAGAATAGGTAGTACGTATTTTGAGTAGATGGGGCTGAGCTGGCACCTCAGATCCCCTCGCTGTAAACATTTGGCTCCTGGACTAGTTCCTGGAGCAGACTGGACAGCCATGCGTAGATTAGGAAGCTGACAGACCGCAATGCATTCCTCTTAAACTCCAGGTCTGAAGAAACCACACACATGTTGCTCAGCTTTCCCTAAAGCCTGTTTATTTTTTCTTGCATGAAGCATTTATGACCTTCGTAATGTAAAGAATATTTCTTGTGAAGCCATATTTTTGCATAGACATTTTTTTTGGTTGTTTAAAAATGATTTGTCAATAAAACGCATTTTGAAATGCACAACTTTTGTTCTTGTGGTTCTTCCTTGATAGGCTGTGAGTGACAGTTGTGCACTTTAAGAATGAGTTAACTAGTCTCGGCCTGCGGTGTAAATCCTACCCCATGAAAAGACCTTGTTTGAAATTACTGTCTCCTGCGACAGCCGTTTGTTCCCTGTTTGTCTCGACAGGCAGGATCACTTTCCATTTAATTTGTCTGTCGTGTCACAGATGCATCAGCAAGAATTTAAGCCACAGCTTCATCTGCCACTGGTAGCCCCAGATGCCTTTTGCTGTCCTAAGAATGTGACCTCGGCTTCCTCAGCTTTGATCTTTAAAAATAGAAATGTCAAACATTTTTATGGCCAACTCGATTTTGTGTGTTCGAAGGAACAGAAAAATCGGAGTCTCTCTGGTCTGTTTGACAGGTATTCCACAAGGCTCCTGTCTTTCAGTGGTGTTAAGTACATAAGCACTGCCACGCTGGGAAAAGACCAAAGGTCCATCAAGCCCAGCACTCTGTCTCCGACAGCGGCCAATCCAGGCCCCAAGAACCTGGCAAAAACCCCAAATTTTTATTTACATTGTTGAGATGTTTGGGGATGCAATACAAGTTGTATGCTGATGACATACAGTTTGTACTGCCTGTTGAGAACTCTTTTGAAGATACTTTTCTTAAATTGAGATTTTACCTTTCAAAAATATTGCAATGGAGGGAAATTGTTTGAAATTGAACATTTCAAAAACTCAGATTCTTTTCCTCTCTGGTACAAAAGGGGTAAATTGTATATCAGATTAGAAATTTGGGGGTGCAACTTGACACTACATTATCTATGAAAAACCAGGTTGGAAACATAATAGCAAAGGTATTTTATAAATTAAGAGTTGTACAGCGTATTAGATCACTGGTTTCTGTCAGACTTTCATAAAATTGTTCAGTCTGTAGTTTGTCCATTGTTAGAATATTGTAATGGTTTGCTAATGGGGATTACTGTTAACATACTGAAGACGCTATAAGTAGTTCAGAGTCTTTTGTATAGATGGTTGTGTAAAGAAATCATTTTTATTGCTTTTGGGTTTTTCTTTTTAATATTTTGTATGTGATTTGTTTCCCACTTAGACTTTTAAAGATATAGTGGGTTATAAATTTTTATTATTTTTTTTTAATCTGTGTATAAATAATAGTACAGTGGGCTAAGAATTAGGCGGTCTGTAAATTCATAGCACCAGTTTTGTAGCAATTACATCAGAAGCCTTTGCAGTCTATTTTAATTGCATCAAGTTCATTTCTGAAAATAGCAGCTTTAGGTCCACATAACTTGATAAAACCCGGTTAGTTTCAGAGCTGTTCTGGCACCCAGAGGTGGTTTACTTTATAATAACTGGTATCATCTACCCTTTTTTTTTTGTTGTTGTTACATTTGTACCCTGCGCTTTCCCACTCATGGCAGGCTCAATGCGGCTTACATGGGGCAATGGAGGGTTAAATGACTTGCCCAGAGTCACAAGGAGCTGCCTGTGCCTGAAGTGGGAATCGAACTCAGTTCCTCAGTTCCCCAGGACCAAAGTCCACCACCCTAACCACTAGGCCACTCTTCCACTGTTGCTACTATTTGAGATTCTACATGGAATGTTGCTATTCCACTAGCAACATTCCATGTAGAAGTCGGCCCTTGCAGATCACCAATGTGGCCGCGCAGGCTTCTGCTTCTGTGAATCTGACGTCCTGCACATTGGTGATCTGCAAGGGCCGACTTCTACATGGAATGTAGAATCTCAAATAGTAGCAACAGTGGAGGAGTGGCCTAGTGGTTAGGGTGGTGGACTTTGGTCCTGGGGAACTGAGTTCGATTCCCACTTCAGACACAGGCAGCTCCTTGTGACTCTGGGCAAGTCACTTAACCCTCCATTGCCCTATTCCACTATCAACATTCCATGTAGAAGGCTGCGCAGGCTTCTACATGGAATGTTGCTAGTGGAATAGCAACATTCCATGTAGAATCTCCAATAGTATCTATTTTATTTTTGTTACATTTGTACCCTGCGCTTTCCCACTCATGGCAGGCTCAATGCGGCTTACATGGGGCAATGGAGGGTTAAGTGACTTGCCCAGAGTCACAAGGAGCTGCCTGTGCCTGAAGTGGGAATCAAACTCAGTTCCTCAGTTCCCCAGGACCAAAGTCCACCACCCTAACCACTAGGCCACTCTTCCACTTCTTCTAACTTCTTATAACTGATTCTTAAACCTTTCCTGGAATAGAGGTAGGTACAGAACTGGGTTCAAATCTAAACATATGTCGTTCTGCAGCAGTGTTAGGTACCTTTTCTAACTCTGATACAAAGGAATTGATGCAAATGGTTCCTTGCAGTAACAATATTTGCCATAAATGTTTGACTTTTTCTGTGAGTAGCAGGCTTCTGAGGCTCGGAGGAGGATGGGAAGCACATATTTTCTTAAAAATATACCATTTATAGTATAAAATAGGTGGGTGATTTGAGGCCTGTAAAAGGCAACATGATGTGTAAGCTGGGTTTAATATCCAACCCAGTCCTCGGGACACACCCAGCCAGTCAGGTTTTCAAGATATCCACAATGAATATGCATGAGAAAAATTTGTATACACTTTTTTTTTTCCCAGTGTATCTAAATCTGTCTTAAGCAAAATTCATTGTGGCTATCCTGAAAACCTGGCTCGGCATGTCCTGAGGACTGGGTTTAGAACCACTGCTGTAGGACAGTTGTGTGAGAAAGACAGCTGTTTCACCCTTAGAAAAAGATGTCTTATGCAGCAATTCTAGCTGGATCTCTGCCTATAAAAGGGACATGCCGCATACTCCACAAATGACTTTAACGTACCCAAATGTAAAATGAATGATGCGAGTTTCCTGAGGTGAGGTGACTGGGTGAGAGAATATCCTATTAACGTACAAAGTTTGGGTCAGAACGTTAACAACGATTGCCCGTGTCACATATGCTCCCAAAATAACATTCTTCCACATTTACAGCTATTTCTTTTCAAGCAGGAAACCACTTTCTTCATAGCTCTTCCTCCGAAAACGAACATAGTCTCCCATGACGGAGGGTAGCACAGATCACGAGTGCTACAGAATATGAATGTTGGGTTGCATCGGGAGGTAACAGGGAAAGAGAAATGTTTGCCTGTTTGGAAGCGGACAGCGACTGTACACTGATGGCAGACTACCAGTCGGGAGACCCTGCCTCACTCTGCAGGTGTCGGTGTTTTTCTCATTGATCATCAACGCTTTCATTTTTATGTTGTAACCTGCCCAGATTTGAAGAGGTGTGGGATTTAAATATTTTAAATAAAATTTTTCTGTGTTTCTGTTTATTAGCTGTGCCATTTTGTTATAAACAAGATGTAATATGCGGTGGTGTGGTGAAAAGACTACAGAGGTGTGAACTTTTTTTTAACATAGCAATTTCATTCTGCACTTTTGACTTTCTGCTCAGTGGGGACTAAGGCTGGGATTTGGTGCTGTTGGCGTTCGTTGGCAATTCCTTGGGATGATGACTTATTTTCACATCCCCCCCCCCCCCCCCCCCCCCCACACACACACACACACACAGTTGTTACTTTAAGCCAGTAACTTCAGCCACCGATCTCAGCTAGAGGGGCTCTTTCTGGCTCCTAAATCTAGGCATTTGCTATATGACTGGGACAGTGAAGTTGCTTACCTATAATGCAGGTTCTTGGAAGAACGGCAAAGATGACAAAATCATAGTCAACAATTTGAAATGGTGTTAAAAAAAAAAAACTTTAATAAAACAAGGTATGACTCAACACAGGCTGTGTTTCGGCCTTCCAGGCCTTCATCAGCAGTCTATAACAGAAATCAGCATTTTATTTTTCTACTCACTAAGGCATTCCTGGGATACTCTAACATTTTATCTGTATTAATGCATTTCTGTTTCAGTGCTGCTAGGCTGGTTCTTCTGGCTTCATAGAAACACCCTGGAGTTCCTTTTTTTGTTATCCAAAATCTTAAAAAGGAAGAGGCTTTCTTTAGAGTTGTAATATGTAATAGACCAACGTTCAGTAATGAAGAAAGAGAAAATAACTAACCTATAGTCAATTCAAAAATGAAAAAAAACAAAAATAGGAATGAGGGGGGGGAGGGGGCACCATTATATTAATACAAAAATAAGTGGAAAGAAGAGAGACCTCAAAACACGGGTTAGAACTTACCATGTGTGAAAAATAAAATCACAGGGCTCTCAGGCAGTGACGATCCTAGGTCGGCTGCCACCCGGGGTGGATCACCGATGCGCACCCCCCCCCCCCCCCCCCCCCCCGGGTGCATTCTTAGTTGCTGGGAGCAGCCATGCGGCTCTCAGCTCCGGAAGTAACCTGTTCTGGGGCAGAGGTAGGGAACCAGCGGAGCCGACAGGCACGCGGCTGCTACTACTACTTATCATTTCTAAAGCGCTACTAGATGTACGCAGCGCTGTACACTTGAACATGAAGAGACAGTCCCTGCTCAACAGAGCTTACAATCTAATTAGGACAAACGAGATAAGGGAATATTAAAGTGAGGATGATAAAATAAGGGTTCTGAACAAGTGAATAAGGGTTAGGAGTTAAAAGCTGCATGAAAAAGGTGGGCTTTTAGCTTAGATTTGAAGACTGCCAGAGATGGAACTTGACTTACCGGCTCAGGAAGTATATTCTAGGCATATGGTGCAGCAAGATAAAAGGAACGGAGTCTGGAGTTAGCATTGGAGGAGAGGGGTGCAGATAAGAGAGATTTATCCAGTGAACAGCGTTCCCAGGGAGGAATGTAGGGAGAGATGAGAGTGGAGAGATACTGAGGAGCGTGCACCCGAGGTGGACTGCCCCTGCCCTTGGTATGCCACTGGGGAACAAAATTATAGAAAAAGATAAGAAAAAACATCTAACCATGCTCACAACTTCCCCCCAAAAAGGGGGAGCAATTTTACCAGCTATGCCAGAATGGATTAGATTCTATATATGATGCATAAAAATTCAGCACCAAAACGCTAAATTTAGGCATACTTTATAGACTAAGCTTAAATTTCTGTATGGTTTTTAGAATACACCCAGTGCCTGTCCGCGTAACTAAATTTAAGTCGTGGACAGTTACCCCAAGTATATACCGTGGTGTAAATGCTGATGCCTAAATTATGCGGAGATTGGGTGTATTCTATAATCATAACATAAGCAATGCCATACTGGGACAGACCAAAGGTCCATCAAGCCCAGCATCCTGTTTCCAACACAGGTCACAAGTACCTGGCAGAAAAACAAAGAATAGCAACACTCCATGTAGAACCCCAAAGAGTAGCAAGATTCTAGAATTCTAAAGAATAACAAGATTCATGCAGAATTTCAAAGTGTAGCAACATTCCATGTAGAACCCCAAAGAGCAGCAAGATTCCATTCAGAATCCCAAGTAAATAAGTGTTGCCATACTGGGACAGACCGATGGTCCTTCAAGCCCAGTATCCTGTTTCCAACAGTTTCCAATCCAGGTTACAAGTACACGCGCATAGATTTTAGAAACACCCATGCCCCCTTTTCAACTATGCGACTTAGAATTTATGTACATCACTTTACAGAATACACTTACGGTTGTGTGTAAGTTCTAATTAATGCCAATTAGTGTCACTACTACTACTATTTAGCATTTCTATAGCGCTACAAGGCGTACGCAGCGCTGCACAAACATAGAAGAAAGACAGTCCCTGCTCAAAGAGCTTACAATCTTGTTGCCAACAATTGCTTGTTGGCAATTGATGCTGATTGGCTTAACTAAGTTGTACGTGCAAATCCAGAATATAACTGGATTTGCATGCACAAATTTAAGTCGCACTATATAGAATCCCAGGGAATATGTATCTCAAAAATGGCACACTTTCTTACAACATTCAATAAAGGTAAGACGCTTTTTCTTCCAGTAAATATGCTTGCACATTTGGAATCTAATTAAGCAATTACCCGTACCTGCTTTTTTGGGAAGTTGTGATTTTTTTTTTTGTATTTTGGTGTGGGGTTTTTTTTTTCTGAGAGCCCTGTGATGGTTTATTTTTGCCGTGTGGTTCTAACCTGTGTTTTCTCTGAGGTCTCTTATCTCCACTTATTTTTGTATTAATGGTGCCCCCTCATTCATATTTGTTTATTTTTTATATAGACCAACATTGACATCTTTGTACTATGAAGGGTTTATAATGTTTCTTAATCACGCTGTAAGCTTACATGGTGTCTTTTTTTTGTTTTGTTTTTTAATACCTCTTTTGAAATAAAAAAAAAAGAATTAAACTAATCCCAAACTGTATTCTGGATGCTTATGTTTCTAAGCCTATTTAACAGGATGTCATGATGAATTGTGTGAAAAGCTGTGGTAATGTCTAATATAATATTCCTCACTGCAATCAAAACCAGCTCTTATAGAATTCAAAATTGACACCCTTCAAAGTTTCAGCATAATATTTTGGTCAAAAGACATATTGAGTTGGATCTAATAAATTGTAGGAATCTAAAAACTCCTGTAATTGACTTCATACCATCCATGTTCTCCTTAGGAGTCAGCACTCAAGAAAAAGATCTACATGTCATTCTAGACACTACACTGAAATCTGCCCAGTGTGTGGCAGCACTGGCCAAAAAAGCAAACAGGATGCTAGGAATTTTAGGAAAGGGATACAAAAGAACAAGAATATTATAATGCCTCTGTATCGCTCCATGGTGCGACTTCACCTCGTGTATTGTGTTCAATTCTGGTCGCTATATCTCAAGATGTAGCAGAATTAGAAAAGGTTCATAGAAGAGCGACCAAAATGATAAAGGGATGGAACTCCTCCCGTATGAGGGAAGGCTAAAGAGGGCTCTTCAGCTTGGAAAAGAGACGGCTGAAGGGGGATATGATTGAGAGCTACAAAATCCTGAGTGGTGTAGAACAGGTGGTAGTGAATTGATTTTGCACTCTTTCAAAAAGTACAAAGGCCGGGGGACACTCAATGAAATTAAATGGAAATACTTTAAAAACCAATAGGAGGAGATTTTCCTCAAAGAATAGTTAAGCTTGAACTCGCTGCTGGAGGATGTGGTATCAGCGGTTAGCATATCTGGTTTTAAAAAAGGTTTTGATAAGTCCATAGTCTGTTATTGAGATGGACATGGGGGAAGCCAATGCTTGCCCTGAGGATTGGTAGCATGGAATCTTGTTACTCTTTTTAGGATTCTGCAATCTTGCTATTCTTTGAGATTCTACATGGACTGTTGCTACTATTTGGGTTTCTGGCAGGTACTTGTGACCTGGATTGGTCACTGTTGGAAGCAGGATACTGGGCTAGATGGATCTTTGGTCTGACCCAGTATGGCTATTATGTTCTCCAAAGTTTTTGCCAGAAACATGCATGCTCTTGACTTCTAGAAGGAAGAAATGTGGGATTTAGCTCAGCAGTAGTTTAAGGCAAGTTCCATTCAGGTACATTAGGTATTTCCCAGTATCCAGAGTGCTTACAGAGTAAGGACTTCGTTTACTAAACTGCACTAGTGATTACCACACACCAAATGCAATGCAGCCCACTTGTCATGCCAGGAATTGCTAGCACGATTTAGTAAAAGAGGCCCTATGTTTTTGGGGCAGGGGCATAGCCAGACCTTATGCTGGGAGGGGGCCAGAGCCTGAGGTTGGGGGCACATTTTGAATGCTGCCCCACTGCCCCACCCACTGCCACGCTTCGCTTTGCCTCACCTTCCCCTGCCCACCGCCTTGCGCCTCCTCACACCCCCCCCCCCCTCACCTCACAAACAAATACCTTTGCTGGTGAGGATTTCCAACCCCCGGCAGCCAAAGTCTTCAGTGCCGGACTCCGGCGCAGCCGCATTCCTGCCCTGCTCTTCTTCTTGCTCCGCCTGGCCTGTGCACACTGACACTCTTTCTCAGTTTCATGTAAAGGAACATCACGTAAAGGAGACGTGCACTGAAGAAGGCTTCGGCTGGCGGGGGTTGGGGACCCTGGCCAGCTAAACCAGGGGCCTGGATGAAATTTGCGGGGGGCCCAAGCCCCCCCATAGCTACACCCCTGGTTTGGGGTTGAAACTTATTTGGCAGGGTGATTCTCAGGTTTCGACACGAAGGATTCTTAACACTATGTTTATGTTTGTTATTAGGGCATTTGATATACTGCAGCTACTACAAAAGATAGCAGTGGTGTACAATAAAAAAAAATTATAGACAAAGGTAAAACAGAAAGGAACTCCATAAACTGAAAGGAAAGAGCAGCCATACAAGATCAAACATCTAAGTTAACTGCGGTATTCCACAGGCAACCGGTGCCCCTCTAGACACTACTACTAAACTTCTTATCTTTTCTATAGCGCTACAAGGCATACACAGCACTGTACACCATACACAAAAGACAGTCCCTGCTCAAAGAGCTTACAATCTAGATAAGACAGGTAAACAGACAAAACAATTAAGGGTAAGGAAATAAAGAGGTGAGGATAAAGGACGGCAAGTGAGTTAGGAGTCAACACACTAAGTAAATGAAGCTCAATGCCAAAATGAAAAAAAAAATGGGTTTTGAGCAGCATTCTAAATCTTGAAAAAGACAGCTCGCAGCGTAACCCAGGAGGTAGATCATTCCAGAGTTTCAGTGTAAGAAAGAAGAAAGCAGTGTGATGAGTAGACTCATAATGAGCCTGCTTACGAGAAGGGAGAACTAAACCATTAGAGCGAAGGGTGTGTATGGGATAATAACAGAAGAAAGGTAAGCAGGGGTCCCGCAGTGAACGTCTTGTAAGTTAGACATAGAATCTTAAACCAGGATCAGTATTTAATAGGCAGCCAGTGACCAGAGGAGTAACACCGCTATGCTTTACAGAGAAAACGAGCAGCTGCATTTTGTAGTGTCTGAAGGTGAAAAGTAAGACCCACATACATCACAAATGCATCAAGGTAGGAAGATCTGAAAAATTGAAGGTATTTGGAAATAGAGCGTCAATGTATAAGAGAAAAGAAGCCACACCTGAGAACAGAAGAGACTTGTGCAGAAAAAGTGAGGTCAGAGTTGATCGTGATACCAAGATATTTGAATGAGGAAACCATAGGGACTGGGATATTAAAAAGAACTGGTACTAGTGAAGGAATAGTAAAAGGACCTGAAATCCAACAAGCCACTATCTTTGAGGTATTAAGAACCAAATGATTATCAAAGAGCCACTCAGAAATTGCCCCAAGACAAGATTGTAATTCAGTAAGATCAGGTTGGGTGGGAGAAGTTGGAAAAAGCAGAAGTATGTCGTCTGCATAAATGAAGAATTTAACGTAGCTTTGAATCAGTGTAGCAAGAAGGCTGAGAAAAATATTAAAGAGCAGCGGAGATAGGACAGATCCCTGAGGAGAGCTCCAAAGAACAGAAAAACCAGCAGAGAAAGAGTAATTGGTAACAACATTGAAAGAAGAAAAAAAGAACTGTGCCTGAAAGACCCAGAGAGACAAGACGAGAAAGAAGCAGTGAATGGTCAACCAAATCAGAAGCAGAAGACAGATCAAGTGAAGCCAAAAGAGTGATCTTGCAAGCATCTGAGGTAGAGTGAAGCTCACTTAATAGTGCTGCAAACCCTGTTTGACAAGGGTGAAGAATGGATAGATCATTAACCCTAGTAGACAATTGATCGAAGATGATACGTTCTGTAATTTTAGAGAGAATACATAAATTGGAAACTGGCTGATAGCTATCCAGTGAAGAAGGTCTTCTGAGCCCTACACCTAAAATTATTTTGTGCTGTATTGGTGCAATGTTGGGAAGTCACATATATTGGGATACTTCTCAGAACTTGGTTGGTCAAGGTGGACAATAGAACTAGGGCTGTTCACTTGAGTTCAGACACTGGTGGTTTGGAACATGATTCACAAGACTATTCTGTCTAAAAAGGATAGAGCTCTTTATTAGGTTACTCCACTGCACTTAGAGATGCCCAGTTTTGACTCTGTTCTGCTTTCTGCAATGGAGCTGTTGCAGAGGGATAGATTCATATCTACTGTGGCCTCACCTTTTCTCAGAAATTCTGTTAGTCTCCTTTTACTGACTCTCATTCCTAAACTTTGTTAGGCCTATGGGATGGTTTGGTTCTGTCTTGTAATTCTAGGAATTTCCTCAATTTGTGCTGCTAGATTTATTGGGGTAAAATTTTGAAAGATGTGACCAGAACTTAGTTATTGGAGGTCTGAAATTCAGGAAATTGCTCCTAGTAAATGAATGACATTTTTATGAAAAGGGAATCAGTATAGATTATGGATCTTTCTGGTTTCAGTTTGCCCTGAATCAACCCAACCCTTTCAGTATTGATAGCATTTCATGCTGCTAATTCTTAAGTACATAAGTATTGCCATACTGGGACAAACCAAAGGTCCATTAAGCTCAACAACCTGTTTCCAACAGTGGTCAGTCAATCCAGGTCACAAGTACCTGGCAAGATTCCAAAAAAGTACTAAACATTATATGCTGCTTATCCCAGAAATAAGTTGTGTGTTTGAGCTAAATTGTTAAATATGCTTTTTCCAGTTTTGTATAATGAGAAATCTCTCCCTTATCAGTTGGCAAAAATATGAAATATTCTTCCACATTAAGTATATCTAACAATATGTGCTTTCAGAAAAAAAAATTGAAAACGTTCTTAATCTAAAACTATTTTTGTTTTTTTTATTAAGGACAAATTTAGAATAGCTTTTGGGTTTAAACACTTAATTGAAAGCATGGAAATTTATATGATTCCTAGTGCTTGAGTAGTTGCATTTAGCTGTAATCCAGAGTGAGTTTTACAGCGCCCAGTGGAATACAAATGATAATATTGTATTGTGCCATCCAACATGGAATCATGTCTTTCAGGATTATTTTTAGCATCTTATTTTGTTTCTTACATTGAAAGGGGGCATTTTCTGCTGAAGTCGATCATTTTATCCATTTGATTCTTAGTTCCAGTGGCACTTGCCTTAAAAAAAAATTTTTTTAAATCTTTTTAAATGGTTATCACGGTAAAAGATGCTGGTATTCAGTCACACTTGTAAGTTAAAGTTCATAAAAAGTACATATAAGTACATAAGTAATGCCACACTGGGAAAAGACCAAGGGTCCATCGAGCCTAGCATCCTGTCCACGACAGCGGCCAATCCAGGCCAAGGGCACCTGGCAAGCTTCCCAAACTTACATTCTATACATGTTATTCCTGGAATTGTGGATTTTTCCCAAGTCCATTTAGTAGTGGTTTATGGACTTGTCCTTTAGGAAACCGTCTAACCCCTTTTTAAACTCTGCCAAGCTAACCGCTCTCCACGTTCTCCGGCAATGAATTCCAGAGTTTAATTATGCGTTGGGTGAAGAATAATTTTCTCTGATTTGTTTTAAATTTACTACACTGTAATTTCATCGCATGCCCCCTAGTCCTAGGCTGTATCTACTAATTTTGGTCGATCTTGGCACGTCGGGTTTCAAAGACAGTTTTGCACCTATATGAGATTTTAGGTGCCTTAAAAGTTGATCGAAAATTTGGCCCGATACTTACAATGTCGGCAGAATTCTATATATGCTTCCCAAAGTTGCATGTGCATCCAGTTTGTCCAACAAGATAAACTCATATGTGCTACTTTTTGTGTATCTGCCATTTTCAGGGCACAGACCGTATAAGTCTTGCCCAGCACTAGTCCCGCCTCCCAACCACTAGCCCCGCCTCCCCCCACCGACTCTGCCACCTAATCTCGGCTAAGCTTCTGAGGTTCCATTCCTTCTGAACAGGATTCCTTTATGATTATCCCACGCATGTTTGAATTCCGTCACCATTTTCATCTCCACCACCTCCCGCGGGCGGGCATTCCAAGTATCCACCACTTTCTCCGTGAAAAAATACTTCCTGACATTTTTCTTGACTCTACCCCCCTTCAATCTTGTTTCATGTTCTACCGCCTTCCCATCTACGGAAAAGGTTCGTTTGTGGATTAATACCTTTCAAATATTTGAACGTCTGTATCATATCACCCATTTCTCCTTTCCTCTAGGGTATACATGTTCCGGTCAGCAAGTCTCTCCTCATACGTCTTGTAATGCAAATCCCATACCATTCTCATAGCTTTTCTTTGCACCGCTTCAATTCTTTTTACATCCTTTGCAAGATAAGGCCTCCAAAACTGAACACAATACTCCAGGTGGGGCCTCACCAACGACATACAGGGGCATTAAAACCTCTTTTCTTTTGCTGGTCACCCCTCTCTCTATACAGCCTAGCAACCTTCTAGCTACCGCCACCGCCTTAGCTAGAAGGTTAGTGCCAAATTTTTGCCACTATTTATAGAATTTCCCTCGGTTTGTTTAAAAGTTCACATGGATCATCAATTGGATATGTAAATTAGGATAGCAGATGTGTAAACTGGGTTAGGAGGGTCAAACATGGCGAGTTAGCTCAGTGCAATTGTAAGTCCACACATGGATGTCATCTGCTGTCTGAATAGTTCACTTATGCCTTTGAAACTTCCCCAGATTTCCACTTCCCGCATTTTTTTTTTAATATATCTGTGTGTTCAGTGTTAAATACATTGCTGACCTTTCTGCAGCTCTGTAGTAGGCTTAGCTCACTTTTTGAGAAGCACATATACTTCCTCTTTGTAGAGCTGGGCGACAGCACGTTCCAAAGGGTATTCGCCAGTGCCTTAATCAGCAACCAAAGGAATTATTGCTTCACATCTCTGTACGTGCTGTCAGTATTTCACGCCGGAAGTGGCAAAGTGTGCCATCTAAAAAGTGAGATGCAGAACAGGCGTGTCTCCCCCCACGCTGCTCGCTCAAGTGTAACAGAGAGCTTCTTGGCTGCTTTCCTACATTCATGTCCAAGTACTCACCAATGTTAAATGTCAGGCAAAACTGAACATTGAAACTTTTGCTACAGTCTCTTAATGTTCAAAATTGTGGCCTAGCAAAACCAAATAACCATATAACCACATTGATGCTCCCAGAATATGGTTTCTCTAAAGTACTTTACAAACAGTGAAACATGTATTAGTATTCTGTTACAAATCATTTTCATTTTATGAGCAGACCACACTGAAATATGAAATACTGACCTTCCACCATTGAAATTGGAGCTTTGCCACATCTATATCTGGACTTTCACAGCAAACTCAGTTTTTCACATTAGGATGGGGGCCCTCAACGCAGTCCTTGGAACACAGCCAACCTGAGGAGGACTGACCATTGGGGCAGCCAGGCAGTGCCTGAGGGCCCAGAAGCTCGGGGGGGGGGGGGGGGGGGCTCAGAGGCTCTCTTCCAAACTCTTGCAAACTACAGCCCCCTGCTCCCACCTTGAAGGGCCCTGGTGGTCTAGCAGCCTCTTTGGGGCAGGAAAGAACCTCACTCAATGTGTAATTAAACTCTGGAATTTGTTGCCAGGGAATGTAGTAAAAGCAGTTAGCTTAATGGGGTTTAAAAAAGGTTTGGCTAGATTCCTAAAAGAAACGTCCATAAGCCATTATTAAAATGGATTTGGGGAAAATTCACTGCTTATTTCTAGAATAAGCAACATAAAATGTATTATACTGTTTTGGGATCTTGCCAGGTACTTGTTATCTGGATTGGCCTCTGTTGGAAACAGAATGCTGGGCTTCATGGGCGTAGTTTGGGAGGTGAGGAGGCATCGCTATTCTCTCCTCCCGACCGCTGCTATGGCAGCCTGGAGGAACCACAAGCTTCCGTGCTTTTCCCTTTCCTTCCCTGCCTCTCGCTCACTCCCTTCCCCCTCCTTCCTCCTTGGCAAAGCTGGTAAAAGCATGCATGGGGCCATACTCCTGCTGCACATGCCGCCGCTGGCTTCCCTCCTCCACCTCATAATGTAAGTTCCTGTTTCCAGAGATAGGAGGGAAGCCGGCAGTGGTGTGCGCAGGAGCAAGGCCCTGCATGTGGTTTTATTTTGTTTTGTAGCTGTGTCGGGTACGATGGGGGGGGTGGGGATGGAGAGAGTGAGCGAAAGGCAGGGAAGGGCAAGGTAAAGCACGGAAGCTCACGGTTCCTCCTGGCTGCCACAGCAGCAGCTAGGAAGAGTAGCTAATAGTTTGGCGCCTATGTCCCTAACCTTGCTGGGGGGGGGGGGGGGGGGGGGGGCTAGAGAGAGTGTTGAGAGGACAGGTGAGGCAAGGGAAAAGAGATCCTGGATGGCTGTATCAGGGAAGTGGAATGAGAGAGGACATTCTAGATGGAAGGGAGAGACACTGGATGGAACGGGGAAAGCCTGGAGAGACAGTGAATGGAAGAGGATAGGGAGGGGGGAGACAGTGAATAAAAGGGGGAGGCAATGGAAGGAGGAGAGAGATGGGGAGATACTGGATGGAAATAAGGAAAGTGAGATACTGGATGGAAAAGAATGAGTGAGATGGGAGATGGCTGGAGGTAAGGGGGAGGGGAGACACTGGATAGAAAGGAATGAGAGAGATGGAAGATACTGCAAAAGGGGGGGAGAGAGAGGCTCAATGGAGGGATGAAGGAGAGACACTGGATGGAAAGGAATGAGAGAGAGAGAGATGGAAGATGTTGCAAAGGGGAGAGAGAGAGGGGGAGATGCTGAATGGAAGGGGGAAGAGGACACGATAGAAAGGAATGAGAGAGAGAGATGGGAGATGCTGGATAGAAGGGGGAAGGGGATGGAAAGAAACAGGATGGAATAGGGGGACAGAGGATGGAAAGAGAAGAGGACAGAGTTAGTGAAAGTCTGGGAAATATGTGGAAGGGGGCAGGGGCGAGGGAAAGAGATGAAAACTTGAAGGTAGATGCAGTAACGAGGGAAATTGAAGACTGGTTAGCAGTGGCGTTCCTAGGGGGGCTGACACCCAGGGCAGATCGCCAATGCGACCCGCCCCCCGGATGCAGCGCGACCTCCCCCCCGCAAAAGAACCCCCCCGGGGTGCACGCCGCTGGGGGGGGGGGGGGGGGTGCCTGTCCTCCATTCATTCCATGCTTCTTCTGTGCCCCAGAACAGGAAGTAACCTGTTCCGGGGCAGAGAAGAAGCATGGAACGAACGGAGGACAGGCGCGCGGCACCCCCCCAGCGGCGTGCACCCGGGGCGGACCGCACCCACCGTCCCGTTCCCCCCCCCCTAGGAACGCCACTGCTGGTTAGTAATAATGAAATCTGGACAGAAAGGAAGAAAAATAAATGGAAGAAACTGGAAGGAGAAGATCAATGCTGGATATGGATATAATGAAGAAAGTGAAGAAGACAGGAGAGAGAGAAATGACAAATGGAAAAGGAAATCCTGGCAAGAGAGTTAGCAGAAACCAGAGACTAGAATCAACACGGTTAGAAACATTAAATGACCAGACCACACAGGTAGAAACAAAAATTTTAATTTAAAAACTAGCATATTACAAACAGTGCAAAGTGGAAAATAAGGTGATGGTTTTCTATTGGACTAAGTGAATATGTTTTTCAGTTAGCTTTCAAAAGCCTAAACCACCTTCTACTGGTTCGGACAGTATGCCATGCTTGGGGGTCCTTTTACTAAGTACATAAGTACATAAGTAGTGCCATACTGGGAAAGACCAAAGGTCCATCTAGCCTAGCATCCTGTCACCGACAGTGGCCAATCCAGGTCAAGGGCACCTGGCACGCTCCCCAAACGTAAAAACATTCCAGACAAGTTATACCTAAAAATGCGGAATTTTTCCAAGTCCATTTAATAGCGGTCTATGGACTTGTCCTTTAGGAATCTATCTAACCCCTTTTTAAACTCCGTCAAGCTAACCGCCCGTACCACGTTCTCCGGCAACGAATTCCAGAGTCTAATTACACGTTGGGTGAAGAAAAATTTTCTCCGATTCATTTTAAATTTACCACACTGTAGCTTCAACTCATGCCCTCTAGTCCTAGTATTTTTGGATAGCGTGAACAGTCGCTTCACATCCACCCGATCCATTCCACTCATTATTTTATACACTTCTATCATATCTCCCCTCAGCCGTCTCTTCTCCAAGCTGAAAAGCCCTAGCCTTCTCAGCCTCTCTTCATAGGAAAGTCGTCCCATCCCCACTATCATTTTCGTCGCCCTTCGCTGTACCTTTTCCAATTCTACTATATCTTTTTTGAGATACGGAGACCAGTACTGAACACAATACTCCAGGTGCGGTCGCACCATGGAGCGATACAACGGCATTATAACATCCGCACACCTGGACTCCATACCCTTCCTAATAACACCCAACATTCTATTCGCTTTCCTAGCCGCAGCAGCACACTGAGCAGAAGGTTTCAGCGTATCATCGACGACGACACCCAGATCCCTTTCTTGATCCGTAACTCCTAACGAGGAACCTTGCAAGACGTAGCTATAATTCGGGTTCCTCTTACCCACATGCATCACTTTGCACTTGTCAACATTGAACTTCATCTGCCACTTGCACGCCCATTCTCCCAGTCTCGCAAGGTCCTCCTGTAATCGTTCACATTCCTCCTGCGACTTGACGACCCTGAATAATTTTGTGTCATCGGCGAATTTAATTACCTCACTAGTTATTCCCATCTCTAGGTCATTTATAAATACATTAAAAAGCAACGGACCCAGCACAGACCCCTGCGGGACCCCACTAACTACCCTCCTCCACTGAGAATACTGGCCACGCAATCCTACTCTCTGCTTCCTATCTTTCAACCAGTTCTTAATCCATAATAATACCCTACCTCCGATTCCATGACTCTGCAATTTCTTCAGGAGTCTTTCATGCGGCACTTTGTCAAACGCCTTCTGAAAATCCAGATATACAATATCAACCGGCTCCCCATTGTCCACATGTTTGCTTAACCCCTCAAAAAAATGCATTAGATTGGTGAGGCAAGACTTCCCTTCACTAAATCCGTGCTGACTTTGTCTCATCAGTCCATGTTTTTGTATATGCTCTGCAATTTTATTCTTAATAATAGCCTCCACCATCTTGCCCGGCACCGACGTCAGACTCACCGGTCTATAATTTCCCGGATCTCCTCTGGAACCCTTCTTAAAAATCGGAGTAACATTGGCTACCCTCCAGTCTTCCGGTACTACACTCGATTTTAGGGACAGATTGCATATTTCTAACAGTAGCTCCGCAAGTTCATTTTTTAGTTCTATTAATACTCCGGGATGAATACCATCAGGTCCCGGTGATTTACTACTCTTCAGCTTGCTGAACTGACCCATTACATCCTCCAAGGTTACAGAGAATTTGTTTAGTTTCTCCGACTCCCCCGCTTCAAATATTCTTTCCGGCACCGGTGTCCCCCCCAAATCCTCCTCGGTGAAGACTGAAGCAAAGAATTCATTTAATTTCTCCGCTACGGCTTTGTCCTCCTTGATCGCCCCTTTAACACCATTTTCGTCCAGCGGTCCAACCGACTCTTTGGCCGGTTTCCTGCTTTTAATGTATCTAAAAAAATTTTTACTATGTATTTTTGCTTCCAACGCTAATTTCTTCTCAAAGTCCTTTTTTGCCCTCCTTATCTCCGCTTTGCATTTGGCTTGGCATTCCTTATGATCTATCCTGTTACTTTCAGTTGGTTCTCTTCTCCACTTTCTGAAGGATTGTTTTTTGGCTCTAATGATTTCCTTTATCTTACTGTTTAGCCACGCCGGCTGACGTTTAGTCTTTTTTCCCTTTTTTCTAATACGTGGAATATATTTGTCCTGAACCTCCAGGATGGTGTTTTTAAACAGCATCCACGCCTGATGCAAGTTTTTTACTCTGCGAGCTGCTCCTTTCAGTCTTTTTTTCACCATTTTTCTCATTTTGTCGTAATCACCTTTTCTATAGTTAAACGCTAGCGTACTTGATTTCCTAGTTTCACTTCCTTCAATGCCAATATCAAAACCGATCATATTATGATCACTGTTATCAAGCGGCCCTCGTATCGTTACCCCCTGCACTAGATCATGAGCACCACTAAGGACTAAGTCTAGTATTTTTCCTTCTCTTGTCGGCTCCTGAACTAGCTGTTCCATGAAGCTGTCCTTGATTTCATCAAGAAATCTTATGTCCCTTGCGTGTACAGATGTTACATTAACCCAGTCTATATGCGGGTAATTGAAATCCCCCATTATTATTGTGTTGCCCAGTTTGTTTGCGTCCCTGATTTCCTTTAACATTTCCGCATCCGTCTGTTCGTCCTGGCCAGGCGGACGGTAGTACACTCCTATCACTATCCTTTTCCCCTTTGCACATGGAATTTCAATCCACAGTGATTCCAAGGAGTGTTTTGTTTCCTGCAGAATTTTCAATCTATTTGATTCAAGGCTCTCGTTAATATACAATGCTACCCCTCCACCAATCCGATTCACCCTATCACTACGATATAATTTGTACCCCGGTATGACAGTGTCCCACTGGTTATCCTCCTTCCACCAGGTCTCAGAGATGCCTATTATATCTAATTTTTCATTTAGTGCAATATATTCCAACTCCCCCATCTTATTTCTTAGGCTCCTGGCATTCGCATATAGACATTTCAAACTATGTTTGTTGTTCCTAAGTACATCATGCTTAGTACTTGACAGTATTAATTGGCAATCTTTTGTCTGATTTTTATTGTTATTTAAAGATACCCGATCTACTACAATCTCTTTTGCAACCTCACTATCAGGATACTCTATCTTCCCTGTTATGGTGATATCTTTGAAAGATACCTTATCCCGAACCATGCTCTTTTGAGCGACTGTCGGCCTTCCCCCCATTTCTAGTTTAAAAGCTGCTCTATCTCCTTCTTAAACGCCGATGCCAGCAGCCTGGTCCCACTCTGGTTAAGATGGAGCCCATCCTTTCGGAATAGGCTCCCCCTTCCCCAGAATGTTGCCCAGTTCCTAACAAATCTAAAGCCCTCCTCCCTGCACCATCGTCTCATCCACGCATTGAGACTCTGGAGCTCTGCCTGTCTCTTGGGCCCTGCGCGTGGCACAGGTAGCATTTCAGAAAATGCTACCCTGGAGGATCTGGATTTCAGCTTTCTACCTAAGAGCCTAAATTTTGCTTCCAGAACCTCTCTCCCACATTTTCCTATGTCATTAGTACCCACATGTACCAAGACAGCTGTCTCCTCCCCAGCATTATATAAAATCCTATCTAGGTGACGCGTGAGGTCCGCCACCTTCGCACCAGGCAGGCAAGTCACCAGGCGATCCTCACGTCCACCAGCCACCCAGCTATCTATATGCCTAATGATTGAATCACCAAGTACAACAGCTGTCCTAACCTTTCCCTCCCGGGCAACATTTGGAGATATATCCTCGGTGCGAAAGGATAATACATCCCCTGGTGGGCAGGTCCTGGCTACAGGAGTACTTCCTACTTCACCAGGGTGATGCTCTCCTTCTAGGAGACCTCCCTCCTCCAAGGTAGCACAGGGGCTACCTGACTGGAGGTGGGACTTCTCTACAACATCCCTGTAGGTCTCCTCTATGTACCTCTCTGTCTCCCTCAGCTCCATCAAGTCTGCTACTCTAGCCTCTAGAGAACGGACACGTTCTCTGAGAGCTAGGAGCTCTTTGCATCGGGCACACACATATGACACCTCACCAATTGGGAGATAATCATACATGTGACACTCAATGCAAAAGACTGGATAGCACCCCTCTCGCTGCTGGACTGCTGACTCCATCTTAGTGTTTTTTGAGTTTTTCCGTAATTTAAAACTTGCTAAAGTATTAAGGATATCAGCCTATCACTAACTTACAGTTCCTCCTTTAAACCCCAATCTTCAAGTTCCGAAAGCACAAGCAAAATTTGTTCACTTACCAGAGAAATATCCTCTTCTCCCAGAACTTATTAGAAGGAAAGCTTTCGCGCGCCTAATGGCGCGCGGCACCTTGAGCAGAGGCCCCGAGTGGATCGGAACGGACCTGGGAGTCACTCCGGCGAAGGCTCCGAGGATATGCAGATGAGCTGCAAGTCCTCCACGGCACCTGAGAAGGCAACCGGTGGGAGAGCTGGGCACCTCTCAACCAAGAAAAGGCTTACCAGGGGTTAGGCCGAAGCCAGCATTCCTCCCCCTGAGGGTCACCTGATCCTGGCTAAGAAGTACCTGGTAGCTCTGGAGAAGCTAAATGCTAAGAAGCCCATCGGTATAAAATGGTCATCTTTTTTTTTTTACTTTAAAATTTTTAATTGCATTTTGTCATATATTTACATTCGTAAACATCAATTGTCATAACTATCTCACCATTGTGCCTTGATATACACACTAATCAGCTGTTGTGTCTAATTTCTTTTCCATTCAGTTTTGCATTTTGACATATATTAACAGGCTTTTAACCATGTGACCTTAAATAAACATCAATTGTTATAACTATCTCGCAAATGTGTCTCAATATATTCACTAATCAACTCCTTTAACTTGCTTCTTTTCCATTCAGTTACATTTACAAACAACCACCCGGAACATACTCCCCTCTGCATATCTTGGTATCTGATCGTTGATACATCAGACAATCTCTCTTTTAGCTACTACATATCACCACATGTTCAACTCTGTATTCCCCCCCCCCCCCCCAATCCCTTACACCTTTCCCCCTCCACTAATGCTCCCCTTGTGTTCCCTCCACTACTTATGCAAATATATATGATTTTCCCCCCTCCCCCTCCCTATAATGTCTATCCAGCCCCTTTAGATATGTTCTATCATGTGTTGTATCCTAGCCCATCCCTTCTTGCGTTTGAGTTCACCCTCCCTTCTATAGACCGTTAATCTCTCCATGTACCACAATTGCCGTACTGGGACTTTCCATTCCCCTATGTCTGGGGGGGTCCACTGACTTCCAACATCGCGCTATGAGACACTTTGCCGCTGCCAGTCCCCAGCGCATCATTTTACTCTCCTCCCACACCTCTCGTTCATTGTGCATTCCCAGTAAGCAGGCCTGCGGATTACACACCAGGGATACCCCCATAATCCGGACCAGCACTTTCATCACTGCTTGCCAGAATGGCACCACGCCCGGGCAGGTCCACCACACATGAAGAAATGTACCTATCTGTGTCTTGCATCTCCAGCACTCATCCGAAGTCCCTGGATACATTTTTTTCAACCTTCCAGGTGTGTAGTACCACCGTGTGAGTACTTTATAGGCATTCTCTTGTATCAATACACACACTGAAGCCTTCTGGACTTCCCCACATATGTGATCCCATTCCCGCTCCGTAAAGTGATAGTGCAGATCCCTCTCCCATGCTCCCTGAAATGGGTATGCCCGCTCTTCCTCTCCCTGGAGGTAGCGGTACACCACAGAAATGGACTTTGGGACCTTTCTCAACACACTCCACAAGTTTTCCAACCATTCTCCCTCCCGTGGCATTCCTCCCCTCCATCCCTGTTTCCCCATGAAATGTATTAAATGTGTATGCGCAAATCTGTCTCCCTCCGGAATCCCATACCTATTACTCAGCTCCTCAAAGGTCCACATTCCCCTACCATGCATCCCATCTCTAAATCTCTCCACGCCCCTCCGCTCCCATCTAGCAAACGTGGCATTCTCCTTGCCCGCTATGAATTTAGGCTCCCACCTAAGGTGAGCCATTGAGGACACCTCTGTTAGGTGCCCCCTTCGTCTCCTCAACGATCCCCACACTTCCAATAGATGTCTTAGGAATGGATTACCCTTCCCTCTTTGCCCTCTCCCCAAACTCTCAGAGGTCCACAACAATGTCTTCAACTTCCTCTGTGGCCAGTAAGCTTGTTCCACCTGAATGGCAGGTTTCTCCCTACCCCGTTCCCAATCCAAAAGCATCTTCAATTGAGAACCCCAGTAATACCACTCCAAGTTGGATACCGCTCTCCCTCCCCTCTCCTTTCCCCCCCACAATACCATCTGTGCCAGCCGTGGTCTCTTATTACCCCATATGAATTTCAGTATGGTGCTCTGCAATCTCTTTAAATATGGTTTCGGCACCGCCACTGGCAATGTCTAGAAGAGGAACAGTAAGCGCGGCAGCACGTTCATTTTAATCACAGCCATCCTCCCGCACCATGATAACCATTTATTTTTCCATCTCATCAGTTAATTTTGTATCTGCTCGTGCATGCGTCCATAGTTAAGTGAGAATAATCTCTCTAGATCCCCCGGCAGCTGAATCCCTAGGTACCTAATTCTGTGTCTTGCCCATTTAAACTCAAACCGGTCTCTTACCTCTGCCTCCTCCTCCTCCCTTAAGGAAACTCCCAAAATCTCACTATTATCCTTAAAATGGTCATCTTAGCATTTAGCGTGTGCTAAATCCATTAGCACACCTTAGTAAATGGACCCTTTAATTTGGAATGTAGTATATAGAATATTAAAGGTTTTGAAATTTACACCTGTTGTCTTTATATTTTGCACAGTATGAGGGAACACATTACTGTTTTTCTTGTGTATTGAGTGCAAAGTCTGGCTTCTTGGGAGTTCAGTTTAATTTTGTCTACATTATTTCTATTTTTAGTCTGTAGTTGCATGTTCTATATTTGGTGAGGGTTTATATGTGTTCTGCATGTGTTGAAGAGACCAGGTATTCTGCTAGCATTGAATGCCTATGCAGGCTCAATCTGTACTAATCTGGCCTGTTCAATTTTCCAGTAGGTGTATTGATGTTATGTGAATGTGAGAGGAGGAGGCATAATGAGAGAAATTTTCCGATGGTACTGGTTTATTTCAGTTAAAAAAAAAATTAAAATATATATATATATAACTGAAATGGCAAACGCCGTTACGATACTTTGTAAACCACATTAAGCCTGCAAATAGGTTGGAAAATGTGGGGTATAAATGTAACAAATAATAAATAAATAAATAAATAAATAAATAAATAAATATATATATATATATATATATATATATATATATATATATATATATATATATATATATATATATATGTATGCTGGCTTCATATTCAGTGTTTTAGGCATGTTTGTGTTTTGAATAACCATAATGTATATGTATAAGATGTATGTATGCAAATGAATATGCTAATGTGCCCCTCCCCCAAATGAAACAGTCAAACTACTTTGGTCTGTCCCAGTATGGATGATTTCTGGGTAGCCAAAATACATAAATTTAATCTAGTTGTTAGAACAAAAGTCATGTGTATTCATCGTGGTTATTTAAACAAAATAATAAAAATCCCAAAGTTGTTAAGGGTTCTCAAGGTCTGGATTTGGGAAACATTAAATTGGTTAATTTATTGAAAGTATGCTAATCTTTGTGAAAGCATTTTAGTGGATTATAACAAACAATTCAAACTTATGTGTTCAATTATTATTTTACTTCTAGTTATTTATTTTATTTCTGTAAAATCCAGTTTCTGAATAGAAAGCTGCACAAGAATGGAGATTGCAGGAATCTCACGGGAACTACTTGATTCCCTCAGGGACGGAAGAAGTTATCATGGGATTCCCACAGGGATAGAAGAAGTTGCTGTGGGATTCCTGTGGGAGTGTAGTCAAAGCGCTGGTGTCTCCAGAATGAGGCTTGGAATGCACAGTGAGACACAATTGGAGCACCAGAATGAGGCTTGGAATGCCCAGCGAGGCAGCTGGAACACCAGACAGGCTTGGAACATTCATTTGTTGAATAGTGAATACCATCAGAAAAACCATGGGAGGCTGTTGGGGTTGGAAGGAAACAGATGGTTGTGGGCAACTCCTGCAGGCATGGGTGGGGATGGAGGAAATTAATTGTGGGATGGGTCAGATTCCATTGGGGACAGGCAAGGATGCGTGAAAATTCTGTCCCCATGCAACTCTCTATTTCTGAAAATCCTTAAACACTAAGGTATGGTGTCTTCTGTAAGATTAACATTAATGGGGATTGTTCACATACCATTTAGTTGCTTATATAATAAGCCACGCTAGCACTCAGCTTGGGGGTTGACTCATTTTTTTGTACAGTTCTCCATGCTACGAAAAGTCCCCAATATAAAAGTTTTTTTAGCACGGTCAGCATTTAAATGAATGCAAATGACCTAATTAGTCATTTGCTCTCACTGTAATAAACCATGCTACATTTTAATGTGATTTATTACCTCCCCCTGAGTGCTGAATCTTTACTGTGTAGTGTGGCCCGGGAGCTGTAGTAAAGATTCTAGTGTAGGAGTTTAATGATCGTCTGAGAAGAACTGCTGTAGCTGAAAAAAAAAAGTCCCTGATATCCCCACTGAGCTGCAAAGCCTAGCTCATCCCGCTTAAAAATCCCTGGTGCTGGCAATGAGCCTTGAAACCCCCTTCCCAGAGACAATCCCTGGTGGCTCAGCGGGCCCTGAAACTCCGTCTCACCACCCCATCCCTAACTCCCCCAAAGTCAGGAGGCCAAAAAAATACCCACTTGCCTCTGGTGCCACCCTCTAGGAAAATGCTGACACTTAACCCCTTGTGGTATGTGAGACAGCCAAATAAGGGAGCACTCGTAAGGGATTAAACACATGCTAACATCTTGTGATAATGAGCATTTAAGCTTGATAGTGAAGCCACCTTGATAGTTCATATTAGACCTACTTAGTGCTTATTCCCTCCCAGTCCTTGAGGTCTGCAAATAGATCAGTATTTAAAATATTCCTAATGCATATGCATGTTATTTATACATGTACATTGTTCTCATGCATATTCATTAGGGATAACCTCAAATCCTGATCCATTTGCACAGCTCAGGGACTGGGAGAGAATATAATACTTCCGGGTTTGTATGCACAAGAGTGAAAAGCAATAGAACAGATGAAATGCACAAAGAATTGAAAGGCTTCTTCTCATTCTTCCTCTGGCCGGCTGCTGGGTCACAATCTCCTAATTAATACAGTCTGCTCCTCTGTTTTTAACTTTGTCTTGGCTATTTAATTCATACTTTCCTCTCTCCTTTCTTCATGGTTTCCCTGTTCCATTCCCACACTATTCATATTCTCCCTATCTTACATGCTTTCTGGAACTTTTGTGCCATGATGGTGAGCAAATCTTCTCCCATTTTCAGATGCTCTTTCCCACTGCACTGCGATGTCTCCTGCTTTCTCCGAAGTCAGGCTCACTTCTGAAGCCTCAGTGGCTATCATTGCATACTCTGGGAATGCCCCTATGTCTAGCCATGTGCCTCATTCCTGTGGCCATGACGGTTATTGCATTTACTCATTCCCTCCTCCTGACACTTCATCCATTTCTGTAACTGACTGCCCTTTTTCATTTGCATCTCATGCTTTTGATTACTTTTCCAGTTAACCTCTTAATTTTAGTTTTCTACCATTCTCCTGGATGCCTTAAAAAAAATAAACTGAATATCTACAAAAGAATTACTATCTTCCCCATTGGCTAATCGTGATCCATGGTTATTTCAACCTGCATTTAAAGACAGTCCTAACAAACTTAAAATTATCCAGCAGTATAAGACATTTGGGGTGAAAATGTTCAAACGCTTTGAAAGAAACTTAATAGAGACCTTGGTTTCCTCACTCATGATCAGACCCAGAGCCTATGTATGTAAATGCATTAAATCACTGTTTAACACAGCATTAGATGCAGAACACGTAATTGAAGATTCCAGTATCTCTGTTAGATTTAGAGTATTTTCTTTTACATCTTTTTGTATAGGTAATGACTCCGGAATTTCTCCTTCTTGATTCTTTTTCATTGGAATATAATATATTCGATTTATTGGGGGGATATGATCTGAAGAATAATGCAAAATTTCCACCAAATATTTTTTTAAAATATCAAAAGGAGTATATCCCAAACATTTAGGAAAATTTAGAAGGCGTAAATTCAGTCTACGATTATAATTTTCTATTTGCTCCAATCTTCTATGCAGTATGGTTTTGTCTTTTATCGTCGCAACTGAAAAATCTTGACGCTTTTTTTACGTCAGTTTTTATTTCCAACATCTGAGTTGAAAATTTAATTTTAAATGTTTCAAGCAATTTTGATAATGAATAAACCGTTGTCACTAGTGTAGAGATTTCTTGCATAGAATTAATTTAGTGTCTAAGCTTTGGAGAACTTGCCAAATTCGCTCCAAAGTAACCGGCTTCTTAGATGGTAAAATCTAACTATAGCCTGGGAGTCTAACCAGCTTATTTTCGAGATGGACGTCTTTCTCCCGTGGGCGTCCAAATCGGTATAGTCGAAAGCCGATTTTGGGTGTCTTCAATTGCAATCTGTCGCGGAAACGGACAAGGTTGACAGGGGCATGTCGGAGGCGTGGTGAAGGCGGGACTGGGGCATGTTTATCGGCCGAGGAGAGATGGGCATCCTCGGCCGATAATCGAAAAAAGAAAGGCGTTTTTAGCGCGAATTTGGGTCACTTTTTTGGACCTTTTTTTCACGAACAAGTCCCAAAAAAGTGCCCTAAATGACCAGATGGCCACCGGAGGGAATGGGGGATGACCACCCTTGACTCCCCCAGTGGTCACTAACCCCTTCCCACCCAAAAAAACTTAAAAAATCTTTTTTTTCCAGCCATGCCAGCCTCAATTGTCATACCCAGCTCCATCACAGCAGTATGCAGGTCCCTGGAGCAGTTGTTAGTGGGTGCAGTGGACTTCAGGCCCATCCCCCCTACCTTTTTTTTTTCTAGCCTGTATGCCAGCCTCAAATGTCATACCCAGCTCCATCACAGCAGTATGCAGGTCCCTGGAGCAGTTGTTAGTGGGTGCAGTGGACCCGGGCCCATCCCCCCCGACCTGTTACACTTGTGGTGGTAAATGGGAGCGCTCCAAACCGCCCCCAAAACCCACTGTACCCACATCTAGGTGCCCCCCTTCAGCCATACGTGCTATGGTAGTGGTGTAGAGTTGTGGGGAGTGGGTTTTGGGGGGGCTCAGCACCCAAGGGAAGGGAGCTATGGACTTCAGAGGTAGTTTGCTTTGTTTTTTTAATTGTTACAAGTGCCCCCTAGGGTGCCCAGTTGGTGTCCTGGCATGTCAGGGGGACCAGTGCACCACGAATCCTGGCCCCTCCCACAACCCAATGCCTTGCATTTGGTCGTTTTTGAGCTGGGCGCCTTTGGTTTCCATTATTGCTGAAAAACGATACCGCCCAGCTCAAATCCGCACAAATCTGATGCATTTGGCGATGGACGCCCATTTTTTTTCGAAAATACGGTTTGTCCCGCCCCTTCACGTACCCGTTCTCGGAGATAGACGCCCATGGAGATGGGCGTTCGCGTTCGATTATGCCCCTCGAGTCCCAGGCCTCTGCTTGCTTTTCCCCCAACAGTGCCTCTTACCTGAGGCCTTTCTTCTCTGACTTCCAGATTTGCAGACCTCAACTGTGACGGGGAAGCAGCAGGTGGAGGCAGTGGATTGGTCTCCGGGGGTGAAAGGGCGACATCTAGCCCCTGGACGAAGGATTCTCCTCCTCCTAAGTCAGCGGGGTTGCTCCCGGATTTTGAGCCAGGCGTCTTCACTGTGAACCTCTCAATACTCGACTGGGAAGGCGACGAGGTTCTGACCGTCGAGGCTCCGGTTTTAACCAAGCCTTTTCTTTTAGTATGCGGCATATTCATTGCAAAAACCCCCCACTATTTTCCCGAGTTGAGAAGAGAGGCTCTCAAGCGTGTGAGATATGTGCCGCCATCTTAACTCCGCCCACCATATATATCGTGAATATCCATTTTTTTTTTATTTGTTATTTTTTTGTTTAGGCTTTACCAATGTAGTTTGGCAAGGCTTCGTGATTACATTATGTACCATTTAGGTAGGAGTTCAGCTTTTGTTTCTATTGCGTTATTGAAGTAGTCTGACATATCTATAT
Source organism: Microcaecilia unicolor (assembly GCF_901765095.1). Taxonomy (NCBI): domain Eukaryota; kingdom Metazoa; phylum Chordata; class Amphibia; order Gymnophiona; family Siphonopidae; genus Microcaecilia; species Microcaecilia unicolor. The sequence goes on along the minus strand of NC_044041.1, from coordinate 14,859,024 downwards.
TAGTCACATTTTACTTATTTATCTTCCATACAGTATTTTTACAGTAGCCTTTTTCATATGATAGCCATTTGTTTTTTAAATGGTATTATATTTATTAGGATTTATTTACCACCTTTTTAAAGGAATTCACTCAAGACGGTGTACAGTAAGAATAAATCAATCCTGAGCAATAGACAATTATAGCAGTAAAAATATTCAAATAACAATACAAAGTACAATGTCAACACAATACATAATAGAACATTTTAACTGACAGTGTAGGGATGATAGAATAACACCTCTATTATACCAACTTCATTGGCTTCCGATTGAAGCAAGAGTCAAATTTAAAGTACTCGCTCTGACACATAAGGCTTTTCATTCACTTATTCCTAGCTACCTATCAAATTTGATGATTCCCTACTCTCCTATGCGGACACTTAGATCATTAACAGATAATAGGTTAGTCATTTCTCTGCTTGCTAAGGCTCGTTGGGAATCTACACGGGGATCAGCTTTTTTCTTTCTGTCTCCCTCTCTTTGGAATGGGCTTCCAAAAGAGATTAGATTAGAGAAGTCCTACATTCACTTTTGAAAACTTCTGAAAACTTTTCACAAACTGTATTGAACAGAACTTATGATAGTAGAGAAGGTGTAGAAGTTCAGGCTTAACTGTATTTAATTTGTAGATTTTACTAGGTATGTCCTTCTTTGTCATTTTGGGTTGCTGTGCTTTTCTATCAATGATTGGAGTTCTTATTTATTTGTTTGTATGTATGGGTTGTATTTTTAAAAAAATGTAAACCGTTCTCTTTTGCACCAGCAATAAAAAAACGGTATATAAAATAAATAAATGATATAAGCAAAGAAGGAACATATAGATAGGTAAGAGAGTAAGAAGAGTTAAAAAGTAAGGGGACTAATTTAAAGAAAGTTGCACATGAGGTCAGAGAGACGGTATGGCACATGTGCTGCCCCAGAGGTAGTGCCGATTTAGCACCCGCTACCCACAAGACTTTGTAAAAGGGCTCCATAACAGGCTATGTTGATTAAAAGGATTTTCTTTGTTTGAGGTGGAGCCTGGGTGAGATGGAGGCAGTGGCAGTGTCACGGGAACTCCTTTTATTTTATCTTATACTTTAAAACACTACTATAAAGTGAAGAGGTTTGGGGAAATCTCGGGGTTTAAACTAAACATTATGAAATCTTGTGTTCTACCGGTGGGCGCAGAGGGGGTGGAGAGGTGGACAGGCACACAAGCATTACAGTGGACGGAAGAACCCATAACATACCTAGGAGTAAAGATACCGGCAGATCTCAGACAATTATATAAAATAAATGTAATCAAACTGCTAAAAGAGACAGAAGACAGACTGGGCATGTGGGGATCCCTGCCTATCTCATTATTAGGGCGGATAGCCTTATACAATATGTGTATAACCCCGAAGTGGTTGTACGTTTTTCAGTTAATACCACTGTTCCTGAAGAGACAAGATGAACAGAAACTAAACCAGCTAGTACAACGTTTCCTGTGGCGGGGGAGGAAACCGCGCCTACCAGTAACTACAATGGCCATCCCAGTTGAATATGGGGGATTGGGATTGTTAAGTGTGAGGCAATTGACGGTGGCCAGTGGAATGCGGCACATCAATGACTGGTTCAGAGGGACGACAGAGTTCTCTAATACAGATCTGGAATTGCAGCTGGAACCAGGGTGGCATTTCACAAATTACCTACATGTAGGAGGGCCAGTAATTTCAGAAATCTTGAAATATGCATTGATAATGCCCACTGCGAAAGCAGTGTGGAGATGGATATGTAAGCTGCATAAATTTTCCGCCAAAGCCACGCCCTTCCGATCAATATGCGGCAATATGGACTTTGCACCGGGACAGCTATATGGGACATTTCAGAAGTGGAAGCGACGAGGGGTGATGTATCTTCTCCAAGTACTAACCGCAGAAGGCAAAATTAAGAACTTTGCGGAATTACAAAGAGAATATGGTTTGCTAGATCAAGACAGATTTCATTACCAGCAGCTAAAACATTATGTGCATTCTTTACCGTGGGAAGATCTAGCGGAAGACGTGCAAATAGAAATCTCAGAGGCATTCTCCCTGGCAGCGCAGCAGAAAGTACCACTTGCATTTCATCACAGGTATATCAGAGATACGGCCGCAGAATTGGATTACAAAAAGCTAGCGCAGCAGTGGAGTGCAGATCTGATGCAGACAGTAACAGAGGCGCAGATAAGAGCACATATCTTGAGAATGAGGCACTCCACGGCTGCCGCAATACACTGGGAACAACAGTACAGACTGGTTATGCGGACATATATAGCGCCCAGGCAAGCCTTTCACATGGGTGTGTCACCTTGGGGATCCTGCCCCAGATGTGATGGTGCTGGAGCAACTTTGGGTCATATGATATGGAACTGCTCAGCAGTGGTGGAATTTTGGAAAGGACTGCTCATTTATGTGTCACAATTGTGGAATGCACCTTGGACTTATGATGTGGCGATCCTCTTTGGTCATTTCAGACTAAGCAAACCAACAAGGAGAGGGTATACAGAATTTGCTTCAAAGACGGTTATAATTGCTAAGCAAGTTATTCTGGCCGAATATCTCTCGCACAGGCCACCATTCAGACAACAGTGGAGGACACGAATGTTGATGTTGATGAGGGTAGAACGGATGGGTGTGAAGAACTGGGAATCGATAGAAGGGAAGAAATTTGAAGCGTGCTGGAGTCCCCTTTTAAACACGCTCCCGCATGCAGCCCGCAGTTACCTGATAAACTTCTAAACGAAGAGGAGGAAGATGGTGGAACAGGGGGCATGAACAGACAGAGATGGAGAGTTTGGACAGAAGAACTGAACTCTTTGGGTAAAGATTAAACAAACCCAATAGGCAAGAAGAAGACAGAGAACAATGAGGGGGGAAAAAGGGGGGAAGAGAAGGGGGGAGGGGGGGAGGGGGGGGAAAGAAATAGAAATTAAGATTCGAAACATAATGTATTAAAATTTAAAAGTTGAGTGCAATTACGAAAAGAAACGTTAATGAAGGTTAAGTTGTTCACGTTGATGTTAATGGGTTAAATAAATTAAGAAATTGATAATAGAGAGGAAGCAAGAACCATAGCGATATCTAACATACAACCTGGGCTCAGATAAGTTTATACCTGAAGGAATGTAGCCAAAGCAGAGCCCAGGATTAGGTGGAAAAAGGCATAAAAGATTAAGGCAGAGAGAAAGTTTCAATATAAACAAGAGAGTTCATAGTTATCATCAGAAATACTTTGACCTGTAACAGATCTTATGTGTTAGGAGTAACAGGATGTTTTCATAATGAATATTGTATATGTGAGCATTTAATAAAAAAGATTTAAACATAAAACACTACTATAGTGGAGGAGTAGCCTAATGGTTAGTGCAGTGGACTTTGATCCTGGGGAACTGAGTTCGATTCGCACTGCAGCTCCTTGTGACTCTGGGCAAGTCACTTAACCCTCCATTGCCCCAGGTACAAAATAAGTACCTGAATATATGTAAACCGCTTTGAATGTAGTTGCAAAAAACCTCAGAAAGGCGGTACATCGAGTTCCCTTTATAAGTACATAAGTAGTGCCATACTGGGAAAGACCAAAGGTCCATCTAGCCCAGCATCCTGTCACCGACAGTGGCCAATCCAGGTCAAGGGCACCTGGCACGCTCCCCAAACGTAAAAACATTCCAGACAAGTTATACCTAAAAATGCGGAATTTTTCCAAGTCCATTTAATAGCGGTCTATGGACTTGTCCTTTAGGAATCTATCTAACCCCTTTTTAAACTCCGTCAAGCTAACCGCCCGTACCACGTTCTCCGGCAACGAATTCCAGAGTCTAATTACACGTTGGGTGAAGAAAAATTTTCTCCGATTCGTTTTAAATTTACACTGTAGCTTCAACTCATGCCCTCTAGTCCTAGTATTTTTGGATAGCATGAACAGTCGCTTCACATCCACCCGATCCATTCCACTCATTATTTTATACACTTCTATCATATCTCCCCTCAGCCGTCTCTTCTCCAAGCTGAAAAGCCCTAGCCTTCTCAGCCTCTCTTCATAGGAAAGTCGTCCCATCCCCACTATCATTTTCGTCGCCCTTCGCTGTACCTTTTCCAATTCTACTATATCTTTTTTGAGATACGGAGACCAGTACTGAACACAATACTCCAGGTGCGGTCGCACCATGGAGCGATACAACGGCATTATAACATCCGCACACCTGGACTCCATACCCTTCCTAATAACACCCAACATTCTATTCGCTTTCCTAGCCGCAGCAGCACACTGAGCAGAAGGTTTCAGCGTATCATCGACGACGACACCCAGATCCCTTTCTTGATCCGTAACTCCTAACAAGGAACCTTGCAAGACGTAGCTATAATTCGGGTTCCTCTTACCCACATGCATCACTTTGCACTTGTCAACATTGAACTTCATCTGCCACTTGCACGCCCATTCTCCCAGTCTCGCAAGGTCCTCCTGTAATCGTTCACATTCCTCCTGCGACTTGACGACCCTGAATAATTTTGTGTCATCGGCGAATTTAATTACCTCACTAGTTATTCCCATCTCTAGGTCATTTATAAATACATTAAAAAGCAACGGACCCAGCACAGACCCCTGCGGGACCCCACTAACTACCCTCCTCCACTGAGAATACTGGCCACGCAATCCTACTCTCTGCTTCCTATCTTTCAACCAGTTCTTAATCCATAATAATACCCTACCTCCGATTCCATGACTCTGCAATTTCTTCAGGAGTCTTTCGTGCGGCACTTTGTCAAACGCCTTCTGAAAATCCAGATATACAATATCAACCGGCTCCCCATTGTCCACATGTTTGCTTACCCCCTCAAAAAAATGCATTAGATTGGTGAGGCAAGACTTCCCTTCACTAAATCCGTGCTGACTTTGTCTCATCAGTCCATGTTTTTGTATATGCTCTGCAATTTTATTCTTAATAATAGCCTCCACCATCTTGCCCGGCACCGACGTCAGACTCACCGGTCTATAATTTCCCGGATCTCCTCTGGAACCCTTCTTAAAAATCGGAGTAACATTGGCTACCCTCCAGTCTTCCGGTACTACACTCGATTTTAGGGACAGATTGCATATTTCTAACAGTAGCTCCGCAAGTTCATTTTTTAGTTCTATTAATACTCTGGGATGAATACCATCAGGTCCCGGTGATTTACTACTCTTCAGCTTGCTGAACTGACCCATTACATCCTCCAAGGTTACAGAGAATTTGTTTAGTTTCTCCGACTCCCCCGCTTCAAATATTCTTTCCGGCACCGGTGTCCCCCCAAAATCCTCCTCGGTGAAGACCGAAGCAAAGAATTCATTTAATTTCTCCGCTACGGCTTTGTCCTCCTTGATCGCCCCTTTAACACCATTTTCGTCCAGCGGCCCAACCGACTCTTTGGCCGGTTTCCTGCTTTTAATGTACAGTATCTAAAAAAATTTTTACTATGTATTTTTGCTTCCAACGCTAATTTCTTCTCAAAGTCCTTTTTTGCCCTCCTTATCTCCGCTTTGCATTTGGCTTGGCATTCCTTATGATCTATCCTGTTACTTTCAGTTGGTTCTCTTCTCCACTTTCTGAAGGATTGTTTTTTGGCTCTAATGATTTCCTTTATCTTACTGTTTAGCCACGCCGGCTGACGTTTAGTCTTTTTTCCCTTTTTTCTAATACGTGGAATATATTTGTCCTGAACCTCCAGGATGGTGTTTTTAAACAGCATCCACGCCTGATGCAAGTTTTTTACTCTGCGAGCTGCTCCTTTCAGTCTTTTTTTCACCATTTTTCTCATTTTGTCGTAATCACCTTTTCTATAGTTAAACGCTAGCATACTTGATTTCCTAGTTTCACTTCCTTCAATGCCAATATCAAAACCGATCATATTATGATCACTGTTATCAAGCGGCCCTTTCCCTATTGGAGATTCTAAATGGAATGTTGAGATTCTGTTGCTACTATTGGAGATTCTAGATGGAATGTTGCTACTATTGAGATTCTGTTGCTACTATTGGAGATTCTACATGGAATGTTGCTATTCCACTAGCAACATTCCATGTAGAAGCCTGCCCTTGCAGATCAGCAACGCGGCCGCGCAGGCTTCTGTTTCTGTGAGTCTGATATCGCATTGCTGATCTGCAAGGGCAGGCTTCTACATGGAATGTTGCTAGTGGAGGAGTAGCCTAGTGGTTAGTGCAGTGGACTTTGATCCTGGGGAACTGAGTTCAATTCCCACTGCAGCTCCTTGTGACTCTGGGCAAGTCACTTAACCTTCCATTGCCCCTGGTACAAAATAAGTACCTGAATATATGCAAACCACTTTGAATGTAGTTGCAAAAACCTCAGAAAGGTGGTATATCAAGTCCCATTTCCCTTCCCTTTCTTTGTCAATAGGTACTGTTTGATCATGTTACTGTGTTATGATGTTAAAGGTTAGTGATTGAAGAGGTTTCCATGCTGTCAAAGAGGTTTAATTTTTTTATGTCCTTTAAAATCATCACATGGAATGTTGAAGGACTAAATGATCTGATTAAGCATAAGAGAATATTGACATGATTACAAAAACTCCAACTAAATTTGGGTGTTTTTTTTTTTTTTTGCAAGGGGAGAATGATAAACTTTGGAGAGGTTGGTGTGGGGCAGTATATGAGCAGCTGATGAACCTCCAAGATTTGCCTAAGAGACAAGGTGGTAAAAACGTTTATAAAGTGTTATGGTTTGGGGCCAAATTGATGCCCTGGAAATAGAAAAAAAACAAGCGTTTTCTGCTACAGTTGCCTAAGTGTAATTTCCTGGAACATGGCAATAAGCCCGGTAAGCTGCTGGCTTGGCAGCTGAGCCAAAGAAGAAGAGAGAAATGTGTCCGGGAAACCTCACAAGAGGTGGGAGATCTGTACGAGCATGCTAATGTTTGCTGAACATTCGAGTGTTACAAAACTCTATACAGTCCTGAGTCTTATATACCTGAGATGGATATTCTAAATTATATTTGGGAACTCCCAGTCCAAAAGTGCAGGAATCAGACAGGCTTACATGGAATAATCCTATCTGGCAAAATTGGTTGTCGAGGCAATCAAAACGCTTCTATATGGGAAAGGAACTGGAGACAATAGTTTCCTGGTAGAATACTAGAAAGTGTTGTATGGAAACATAGATCCTTTGAGGTGTGACCTCTTCAATAATATCTTAGTCAGTATACAACTCTTAGTATAATGTACGAAGTGAATATCGTGATGATACATAGAGAGTAAACTAGCCAACCAGTGTGATAGTTACAAGTTGATTGCCTTGCTTAATACAACAACAAACCAGATAGAATCAACAACACAAACAATTCAATGGAGAAATGGAGTGAAGTGGGCCTTGGACCCCCCACTTTGAGCTTAAGCCCACTCCAAAATTGTGGAATCATTGGCGGAGATGCCCAAGATCCGCTAGCCAAAGAGGTCCACTGCATGAGCCCCCTACTGCGCTGTTTGAGTAGTGCAGCAGTCGGCATCATGCTTCAGCCACCGATGCCAGACCTCCTTCATATGCTCAGTTCAGGCACTTGAAAATGGAAAATAAGATGATACCTTTTTATTAGACTAGTCTAATACCCTTTTCCATTAGCTTTCAGAAGCCAAAACCCCCTGCCTCACGTCAGGTCAATTATAGTATTCTCTCCTGACTTGAGGAAAGAAGTGTTGGTCTCTGAAGGCTAGTCAAAAATGTATTAAAATTAGTCCAATATAAAGGTATCTTCTTTTCTATTTTATGTTTTATTTGTATATATTAACCTTTATTAACACAGCTACCACATTACTTTATCCTAAATTAATAATAAAAATATTTTCTCTATCTTTGTTTTCTGGCCATTTACTTTTTCCAGTTGTGTTGGTCCCTTGTTTCTGCTTTCCATTATCTTCTCTTAACTCTCTTGCCAGTGTTTCCTGTCCATTTATCATTTTTCTCCTTCCTGTTTCTTTCAGTTTTCTTCAATTTATTTTTCTGCTTCTCTGTCCAGATTTAATTCATTTTTACTATCCAGTCTTTAATTTCCCTCGTTTTACTTCATCTACCTATGGCTTTTCATCTTTCCCACACCCTTGTTCTCTCCTATGCTCCTTCCTCTTATTGTCTAGTCTTTCGCAAACTTTATCATCTCCCCCTTTCCATCCAGCCTCTTCTCTCTTTCTCTTCCTATCCTTCCTTCCACTGTCTTCCCTCTTTCTCTCTAAATCCTTCTATCCAATGTCTCCTCTCTTTCTCTCACTATCCTTCCATCCAGTGTCTTCTCTCTTTCTCTCACTATCCTTCATTCCAGCATCTTCCTTCTTTCTCTCCCCATCCTTCCACCTAACATCTACCCGCTCTCCTGATCCTTCCATCCAGTCTCCCTCTCTCTCCTCTTCCTTTCATTCAGTGTCTCCTCTACCCTTTTCCATTTAACATTTCCCCTTTCTCTTCCATTCTTCCAGTCTCCCTTCTTTCTCTATGCATCTTTGCATCCAGCATTCCCCTCTTTCTCTTCCTACTTTTCCATCCAGCTTCTTCCCTCTTTCTCTCCCCATCCTTCCAGTGTCTCCCCCTCTTTCTCTCTGCATCTTTCCATCCAGCATCTTTTCTCTTTCTCTCCCTAACCTTCCATCTCTGCCCTCTTTCTCTCCCTCCCCTTTCATCCAGCATTCCCTCTTTCTCTCCTCATCCTTCCAGCGTCTTCCTTCTGCATCCTCTCATCCAGTGTCTCCCCTCTTTCTGTCCCTATCCTTCCAGCATCTTCCCTCTATCTCTATCTCCTTTCATCTAGCACTTTCTCTCTTTCTCTCCCCATCCTTCCAGTCATGATCTCCCCCTATCTCCCCATCCTTCTACCCAGCATCTTCTCTCTCTCCAGCCTTTTTCCATCCAGCACGTTCCCTACTTTGTCTCCATTTCCCACTCATCATCTCTCTCTCTCTCTGTCTCTACCCAGCGTCCCTACTCTTTTATCATTTTTCCTCCCCTCTCTCAATTCAGCATCTCCTGCCACTCTCTCGATGCTCCCCTTCCACCTAGTATCTTCTGTTTCCTGGCCACTGCTGCATCCCCTGATGAGCAGCAGTGGCCCCAGCAAAACAACAAATAGCAAACATGGGGGCCACAGCTTTCAGGCATGCACTGTCAGCACTGCTGGCCCTCTGCCCCAGAAGAGAATGGGAAATTGACATCAGCAGGGGCAGAGGACCGGCAGAACTGACCAGCACATGCCTGAAGGCTGCGGTTCTGCTCTTGCTTTCTGTTGTTTTGCTGCTGCTGCTGCTCATCGGGAGAAGCAGCAGTGGCAGTGCGGTGGTGGCAGTGTGTCTCAGTGGGAGAATTTCCTGCTTTGGTGGGAGTACGGGAGATGACTCGCCAAAGCAGGAATCTCCTGCTGAATGCGGGAAACTTGGCAGGTCTGTAATTGGGACTAATTAGAATTTAAGCGCACTACTTGCTAAGTGTATTCTATAAAGTAGTCCTCGTAAATTCTACCATGCGGATCTCAAAAGGGGGCGTGGCCATAAGAGGATCATTGGCAGGTCATGGGTGTCTAAAATGTATGCACAGTGTTATAGAATAACCCGTTCCGCATTGAAAGTTAGGTGTGGGCATTTACACCAGCCTTTCATTGGTGTACATGACTGTGCCTAAATGTATTCACGTGGATGGTGCTATGCGTATGCCTAACCACATGGTTTACAGAATACATGTAGCCACATTTTCCATTGGCGCCGATTTTATTGGTGTCATATATAGAATTTATTCCTTAGTTCCCCAAACAGCACTTACACCTGCATCTGTAAAATTCACATGCATAAGTTCTAGTATTTTATAATCTGAGCATGCAAAGGGCAAGAACCTTCAGACGCTCACATTATAGAATGAGCCATTGTGCGGGTAATTTTATAATAGGTCACGGTAGGTTGGGAGGTCAAGTTGGTGCCTGTTTTGAGGTTATTTTATGACCCTGCCCATAATCCACACAAGTTGTGTGCATTGAAGTCACCTGCCCACATGTTGAGTCAAGTATGTGTGGTTTATGGTTATGGTTTATTCAGTATTTGCTGCACCGCTCTTAATACAATTGTAAAAACAAAGCGGTGTACAATCAGATTGCAAAATATGAAACAGAAAAGGAACACCGTTAATTGACAGAAAAGAGAGATCCACAAAGCATAGGGAGACAGTCGCATAGAGTTAAAGCAAACAATTAAAATAATGCACAGTTTGTCCAATTAAGTTGAACTGCAGGTAGATTCCTCTTCATAATGTCTTCAGTCAAGTTAGGAACACCTGAGTAAATAAATATGATTTCAGTCTCATCTTAAAGTTAGCAAACGTTTCAGCTCTCTAATTTCACTTGGAAGTGAGTTCCAGATCTTAGGGCCAAAAAAGTATATGCTTGAGTGTCTGGTGCTTTCTAGGCGGACATATGAAGGGCTCAGCCGAGATAAAAGAACTTCAGTCGAGGCGTGTGATGGGATGGTTTATAAGGACACAACTGCGAAATAAGATAAGGTGGGATACCTGAATTAAGTAATTTATGAATAATGGTGAGAATCTTGAACTGGTGACAAAACTGCAATGGAAGCCAATGACTAGGGGGCATTCAATGAAGCTACTAAGTAGTAAATTTAAAACAAATTGGAGAATCCTATAGCACAATATCAGAAATTAGCAAAAGAATGGTCTACAGAACTGGACTGCCGGGTCGGGGAAGCGGATCTGCAGACTTGTCTGCGGATGTGCTATAAACAATTCGGCAGCGCAGACATATGGGAAACACAATATAAATTTCTTATGAGATTATATGTATCCCCGCATAGAGCGTTCCAGGCCACTTTAAGGCCACAAGATGATTGTCCAAAATGCAGAAGGCATAACGCACACCTGGGCCACATGTTCTGGCAGTGTCCACCGGTACTGGCATTTTGGTCTAGGATCTGTCGGCAGGTCTCGACCATATGGGCAGTACAATGGATTAGACATCCGGGCCTCTTATTCGATGTATTTAATACAAAGGGATTGAGAAGAGCGGGACTAAGAGACTTTCAGAGGCGTGCTGTGATGATGGGGAAAAAGACTATACTCAAACTGTGGTTGCAGGATGAATCACCCTCGATACAGAGCTGGCGAGCATACCTCATCTCACAGAGTATGATGGAGCGGAAAGACTCTCCGGACTTGGCCTCCCTCAGGGGAGAACAGTTTTTACAACGTTGGTTGCCATTCTTGGACACATTAACTCCATTGGCTAGAAGCCGGATATTGAATGGGTGAACACCAATGTTAAAGAGAAGTTGCCTGGTGAGAAAGGAGGAGGGAGGGGGGGGGGGGAAAGGGGGGGAAAATGAAACGATAGCATGCATAAGTGACTACAATTATTGCAATGTTGTTGGAAATAATGTTGGACTAATGTCATATAGAGTTTTTGTTATACTGTCAGTTACTGTTATCGTGAATAAAACAGATTAATAAAAAAAAAAAAACAAATTGGAGAAAATATTTCTTCACTCAACGTGTAATTAAACTCTGGAATTTGTTGCCAGATAATATGGTAAAAGTACATAAGTAATGCCATACTGGGAAAAGACCAAGGGTCCATCGAGCCCAGCTTCTTGTCCACGACAGCGGCCAATCCAGGCCAAGGGCACCTGGCAAGCTTCCCAAACGTACAAACATTCTATACATGTTATTCCTGGGATTTTGGATTTTTCCAAGTCCGTTTAGTAGCAGTTTATGGACTTGTCCTTTAGGAAACCGTCCAACCCCTTTTTAAACTCTGCTAAGCTAACCGCCTTCACCACATTTTCCGGCAATGAATTCCAGAGTTTAATTACACGTTGGGTGAAGAAAAATTTTCTCAGATTTGTTTTAAATTTACTACACTGTAGTTTAATCGCATGCCCCCTAGTCCTAGTATTTTTGGAAAGCGTGAACAGACGCTTCACATCCACCTGTTCCACTCCACTCATTATTTTATATACCTCTATCATGTCTCCCCTCAGCCGTCTCTTCTCCAAGCTGAATAGCCCTAGCCTCCTTAGTCTTTCTTCATAGGGAAGTCGTCCCATCCCCGCTATCATTTTAGTCGCCCTTCGCTGCACCTTTTCCAATTCTACTATATCTTTCTTGAGATGCGGCGACCAGAATTGAACACAATACTCAAGGTGCGGTCGCACCATGGAGCGATACAACGGCATTATAACATCCTCACACCTGTTTTCCATATTTTTCTTAATAATACCCAACATTCTATTCGCTTTCCTAGCCGCAGCAGCACACTGAGCAGAAGGTTTCAGTGTGTTATCGATGACGACACCCAGATCCCTTTCTTGGTCCATAACTCCTAACATGGAACCTTGCATGACTTAGCTATAATTCGGGTTCTTTTTTCCCACGTGCATCACCTTGCACTTGCTCACATTAAACGTCATCTGCCATTTAGCCACCCAGTCTCCCAAGGTCCTCTTGTAATTTTTCACAATCCTGTCGCGAGTTAACGACTTTGAATAACTTTGTGTCATCAGCAAATTTAATTACCTCACTAGTTACTCCTATCTCTAAATCATTTATAAATATATTAAAAAGCAGCGGTCCTAGCACAGACCCCTGAGGAACCCCACTAACTACCCTTCTCCATTGTGAATACTGCCCATTTAACCCCACTCTCTGTTTCCTATCCTTCAACCAGTTTTTAATCCACAATAGGACATTTCCTCCTATCCCATGACCCTCCAATTTCCTCTGTAGCCTTTCATGAGGTACCTTGTCAAACGCCTTTTGAAAATCCAGATACACAATATCAACCGGCTCCCCTTTGTCCACATGTTTGTTTACTCCTTCAAAGAATTGAAGTAAATTGGTCAGGCAAGATTTCCTGACCACTAGTTAGCTTAGTGGGGTTTAAAAAAGGTTTGAATATCTTCCTGAAAGAAAAGCCCATAAGCCATTATTAAGATGGACTTTGGGAAAATCCAGTGCTTATTTCTAGGATAAGCAGCATAAATTGTATTGTATTGTTATGGGATCTTGCCAGTACATGTAACTTGGATTGGCCACTGTTGGAAACAGGATGCTGGGCTTGATAGACCTTCGGTCTGTCCCAGTATGGCAACGCTTATGTTCTTATGATGAGGAGGGGAGTTATGTGATCGTATTTGTGGACATGACAAAGGATCTTTATTGCAGTCGTCTGTAGAGTCTGGAGTTGCTTACTAGTAGCTTGAGGTAATCCTGCCAGTTCAGTGTTACTGTACTCTAGTATGGACAGAACTAGAGCACATAAGATCATACATTGTGCTGCAGAATTTAAGAGAGAATAGACTGAGTGAAACTGCTGTAAGAAAAAGAAGCAACGTTTGATGACTGCAGAGATAGGAGCCTCTATGACACCAGGCATACTTGTAGACATGTAATCCTCAGGGTAATTTTAGGAGGCATTTCACACATATAAAATCCAGTTAAAGTGGGAAAATCCGTATAAAATTAGCCCATCGTATACATAGAGATGCATCTGATTATGTTGTCATGATTACTGTTAGTCTGTGTGCGTCAAAGATTGATAAGATCTAAGTGAGTTGAAACCACTTGACAACACAAAATGAGACTGCTGTTTTCTTTCTGATAAACTGCAGCCGTTAACTGTTCCTTTTATGCATAAAAAGATAAAATAGTGGCGAAATCTGATTGTATGGCAAGAAATCCCCCCCCATTACAGGAGGAAAAACATTTCCAATAAGCTGCATAGTGATATCCGTTTCAGGTTCAATTATAGTGAAGCCAGTTTGGGGTTTCATAATGAGACCAGTCTCATACCCTCACGATGACCACAGAACGTTTATCTGGGTCAAGCTGTGAAAACCAGAAAGAGAAAAGATGTCTCGGATGAACCACAGGCACAAGGTCCCATCCGAATCTGGAAACAAGAGACATATCAGTGTCCCAGGTTTGGAGTTAATGTACTTATCAGTCATAAAATTACTAGGACCTAACGTTATTTTAAATCTTTGCACTGATCTAGAAAGCTTTAACCCTGTACTATGAATGATTCCAAAGATTTCTTGGGATAACCCTAAATACTTTAGACTTCCTACAGTGCAATTGTCAGTATAAAACTTGATGTGAGCATACGTATCAGGTCTTTATAGCAGGTTCTGTTATTATCTTCGGTTTGAAGAAAACTGACTCTGCAGCAATGAGATTACAGGATAGTAGAGACAACAGAGAACAATTTAGTCCAGAGGTTCTCAACCAAGTCCTCAGAATACACACAGCCAGTCTGGTTTTCAGGAAATCCACAGTGAATACACAGGAAAAAGACCTGTAAACAACAGAGGCAGTGCATGCAAATCCTTCTCATGAATATTCATTGTGGGTATCCTGAAAACCTGAGTGGCTGGGGTGTCTCCAGGACCGGTGCATGCAGATCTCTTCATGAATATTCATTGTGGATATCCTGAAAACCTGACTGGCTGGGGTGCCTCCAGGATCAGGTTTGGGAACCCCTGGACTATGCTTCTTTGGAGTGGTTAAAAAAGAATCAGCAACCCCATCTCTCCTGTATGGTTAATATAATGTTCAGAAGTATTCCAATATAGATCTGATTCACAATATATATGTGTTCCAGGATGAACTTTTCGTACAGACATCAGGAGTAGCCATGGGCGCTACTTTTGCCCCTTCTATAGCCAACTTGTACTACTTTTGCCCCTTCTATAGCCAACTTGTACATGGCCGACTTTGAAGGTAAGTGGCTGATCGACTCCACATTCAAACCGCACATAAAGTTATTTCTCTCTCCCCCCTCTCCCCCAGCACTTCCCAACTCAAAATATATATACTTTAGCTGATGAGGATCCCCAATCTCCTTCAGCTGGGGACCTCCACCAGAGATGGCCAGAACTCCTCCCCACCAAGCCCAGCAGGCAGTAGCAACTCCTCGAGCCACTGATGCCAGCACCCCATACATACTTAGTTGTCAGTGGCTCCAGGATGCTGCCCCATCTGCCAAGCTCGGTGGAAGGCAGCTCCGGCCAGCCCCGGAAGAGATCCCCAGCTGGCAGGGCTTGGGGATCCCCACTAGCCACAGCAAGGTTCAGGGCTGCTGTTAACCATGCTGGTGACCAGGGCAGAAAATAAAGAAGCCCCTCTCCCAATTCCCTCTCCTCTTCAATCTCTTCATCTGCCATTACAGTCACACTGACAGACCCTCACAAATTACAGAACAAGAGATCACAAATTAGAAATAAAAATATGTAGACAAAATTGAACTGGGAACCTCAGCATGCACTGCAACACTGGAGAAAAACAAAACAAAAGCGCATTTCCTTTTCTACTTAACACAATAAAAAGACATCCGCTATGCACATTTCCCAAAGCTAACATATTCCATTTAAAACATTCAAAGTAAAATGATGTTCCTACCTTTATTGTCTGGACATTTTATTTTTCCATCATGTTGGTTCCAATTTCTCTTTCCCGCTTTCCTGTCTTTCTTCTGCTAATTCTTCAAGCGGTTGTCCATCTGTCTTTTTTTTCTCCTGTCATTTCATTTCCTCACTACACCTGCCTCTGAAATATTGATCTTTCCATTTTAGCTCTTTCCTTTCTTTCTTTTTTCTTTCTGCCTCTGTACACTCAAATTTCATCCTCTTTCTAAATCTTTTCCTTCTTTTTACTTTTAAGATATCTATCACATTTTCATTTCCTTTCACCCACTAGCTCTCCCATTCCCCATCTCTCTCCTTCCCAGCCTATCATTCCTTTCCATCTTCAATCTATGCACCATTACCTTATTTCTACCCCTGTAATCACTGTTCTCTCATTTATTTCCTTGCCATCTCCACTCCCTAGGCCTCTCTCCCATGCTTTCCACCATTCCCAGTGTCTCCCTCCCTCCACCCTTCCAGTCCAGCATCTGTTCCCTCTTTCTCCCATCCTCACCCTCTAGCCTAATATCTCCCTATCCCTTTTACCTCCCACCACCAGCATCTTCCTGTCCCATCTCTCTCCCCTCCCCCATAGTTCAGCAGTTTTCCCTTTCGCTTCCCTACCATCCATTGTCCATCTTCTCTCCCTGGATCCATCTTCCCTCTTCCTCTCCTCTCCTCCACCTTCATGTCCAACTTTTCTCCCTCTCCCTGCCTTGAGACCCTGGTCTAACATCTCACTCCCCACCCCCGCTACACAGCATCTCTCCATCCTTCCTTCCCCTCACCTCAATGCCATGTTCAACATTTCCCCTCTCATCTCTCCCTCCTTTCCTTTCACTTCCATATCCAACACTTTTTTCTCTCTGGTCCTTTACCACTCCTATGCAGCCTTTCCCTCCCGCTCCCCATCCCATTCCACCCCACCCATATCCAACAATTCTCCCTCTCTTTCCCCTTGCAGCATCTCTCCATCCCTCCCCCCACATCGAACAATTATTCCTCCACCCCACCAAGCACTACCCTGTCTCACTCCCTCATCCCAACAGTGCTCCTGTCTCTCCCTCTCTCCCTGACTCCTCTAGCCACCTGCCAGCATACTGTAGGATTTTTCCCCCTCTCCCCCCCCCCCCGCTGACATGCTGCGCCTTTTTCCCCTCTGCCCCCACCCCCGCCAGCCACCTGCTGCGGTTTTTGTTCTCTCCCACCTCCCAGCCACCCGCCGGCGCGCCGCAGGCCTGCCCTCCCTCCCCTTCCATCCCCGCCACGGTCCAGCTCTGCACGTCTGCAGTGGAGCTGCACATGGCCGCTACACAACTGCTTCCTTCCGGCCGGCCGGCCTCACCTTCTCCGATAGTCTTTCTGAAGAGGCGGGGCCAGTGCAAAGGAAGCACTCGTAGCAGCGTGCGGATGGCCCCGGCGCCGCTGCAGATGTTCAGAGCTGGACGGCGGGGATGGAAGGGGAGAGAGGGCCTGCGGTGCGCCGGCGGGTGGCTGGGAGGTGGGAGAGAACAAAAACCACAGGAGCTAACACCACTGCAGGATGGGGATGACATGGGAGGGAGCAGGAAGGGAACAAAACCTGTTGCGCGCCAGCGGGTGGCTGGGAGGAGGGAAAGCTGAAGTCGCGGTTTGGTTGTCTGAGGTGCACCGTTGCTGGGTGGGCCCAGGCCCACCCGTGGCTACGCCCCTGAGTTAGTCCAAGACTTTCAGCTAGCTGATTAGCTTTCTCCATAAGCAGTGAACCACTGACAGGAAACTGCCTGCTCCTGACTTGAGAAAACCACCGAAGAAGAGCATCTACATCCTCAGCTTTCCCCACCCATTAACATTTCCTGTGTGGATTTGTATTGTTTTGCCAGTCTTCCAGATGCTGATCTTTCTGCTTCAAGATACGTGAAATTTGACTGGGATTGACACCATATTCTTTAGCAATAGATGCTTGACTTTGTTTGTTTTCTATTCGTTCAGCCAGTGTTAAAGTCTTATAGTTGCTCGATGACGACTCCGACTCCAGTGTACACTCTAACAACTTTCTTTCGCTTATTCTTCCTGTGGCAGTTAACCAATGAGATTTCAAATTTATCTCCCCTTTGTCACGTGCCAATCGGCTTCCATATTCCGTGCGTGCGCTTATGTGGAGTCTTTCCTGCAGAGGAGCGGTCTTAAACCATGCATATAAGCGAATCTTGCACTTATAAGTGGTGCGCTAAACCGAAGTTTGTCCCCATAGAAATTGATGGCGCCAAAAACGGGACCGAAGTACGGCATGCAGTTAAACAGAGCATGCGCTTATCCGACGTGCACTTAAATGGAGTGCACTGTAATTCATAAAATATGCATACAAGTGCGACACCACAATGCTCCATCTGAACTTCGTCCCGAGCATGTTTACTGTACAAGTCTGCGACGGCTTGCACCATGCAAACTCTTTTGTGGGACCTAATTTGATAAGAGCGCATTTCTGTGCATAAATTAGTGTTTCATGCTTTAAAACAATTTATAAAATTACCCCATTTGACAATTTTCCACGTAAAAAAGACAGACAGCATTGGCAGTATAGTTTTATATTTGCTGTTCTTTTCATTGTGAAAGTGTTGCATTTAGATGCAGAAAACACCCACATGTCCAGTGCTGTCCATGATCGCACTTTACCAGAAAAGCCCCACAATCAACTCTCTACTGAGAAATTCAGTGCTCCTAGAACAAGATCTTCCAGGAAGAGGGTTTACCAAGAGTATCTTGTAAGCTCAGAGACGGAATGAACTAGAGCCTTTGATACAGCAGCAGTACTTGCAGTTTTTAAACATTTTTGTTAGGACAGAGGTGCTCAAAAAATAGTGGTAACTTTATACATTATTGAGAATCCTCTTCATAATCAAACTATATCTATAACAAATTCATGTTGCCCTGTGAAATATTTTGTATTGAATAGAGTAGTAAAATACAGCAAATGAAGCAAATGCCAACCTATTTGTTTTGCAAGGTATGTTGCATTTTCTGTGGATGACAGGTTTAAACTTTGTAACCTTTAGCTTGTCCTCAATCCAACCCCCTCCAGCCAGTGAAATTCCACCAAAAGAGCGGTAGCATGGAGATAGGATTCAGAATTATTTATTTATTATTATTATCTACCATATTTATATCCCACTTTATCCCAAAGCGGGCCACAATATAAACATACATAATTCAAAAATTTAAACAGTACAAAAACATAACACCATTACATTTCATATAAGTACATAAATAATGCCACACTGGGAAAAAACCAAGGGTCCATCGAACCCAGCATCCTGTCCACGACAGTGGCCAATCCAGGCCAAGGGCACCTGGCAAGCTTCCCAAACGTACAAACATTCTATACATGTTATTCCTGGAATTGTGGATTTTTCCCATGTCAATTTACTAGTGGTTTATGGACTTGTCCTTTAGGAAACCGTCTAACCCCTTTTTAAACTCTGCCAAGCTAACCACCTTCACCACGTTCTCCGGCAACGAATTCTAGAGTTGAATTATGCGTTGGGTGAAGAAACGTTTCTCCGATTTGTTTTAAATTTACTACACTGTAGTTTCATCGCATGCCCCCTAGTCCTAGTATTTTTTGGAAAGCGTGAACAGACGCTTCACATCCACCTGTTCCACTCCACTCATTATTTTATATACCTCTATCATGTCTCCCCTCAGCCGTCTCTTTTCCAAGCTGAAAAGCCCTAGCCTCCTTAGTCTTTCTTCATAGGGAAGTCATCCCACCCCGCTATCATTTTCGTCTCCCTTCGTTGCACCTTTTCCAGTTCTACTATATCTTTCTTGAGATGCGGCGACCAGAATTGAACACAATACTCACGGTGCGGTCGCACCATGAAGCGATACAACGGCATTATAACATCCTCACACCTGTTTTCCATACCTTTCCTAATAATACCCAACATTCTATTCGCTTTCCTAGCCGCAGCAGCACACTGAGCAGAAGGTTTCAGTGTATTATCGACGACGACACCCAGATCCCTTTCTTGGTCCGTAACTCCTAACGTGGAACCTTGCATGACGTAGCTATAATTCGGGTTCTTTTTTCCCACATGCATCACCTTGCACTTGCTCACATTTAACGTCATCTGCCATTTAGCTGCCCAATCTCCCAGTCTCGTAAGGTCCTTCTGTAATTTTTCACAATCCTGTCACGAGTTAACGACTTTGAATAACTTTGTGTCATCAGCAAATTTAATTACCTCACTAGTTACTCCCATCTCTAAATCATTTATAAATATATTAAAAAGCATTTTGCTGCTAGCCTTGAAGAAAGTCCATATCGAGTTTGAGATTAGTCATCACCAAAGTATTTCACAGAGAAATATGCTTTTTAAAGTTCTTAAAATTTGATCTATCTGAACACAATCTCAGACAACCAGGTAATTGATTCCAAAGAATCGTCCTTGCAACCGCTAAAGCATTCTTACAATATCCACCAATATACATATCAAGACACATAATTGCTTAGTACTTTCTGAATGTAAAGATCACCTTGGCTGGTATAAGATCAGAGCATCTGAAAAATACTTTGGTACAATAGTGTAAACCCTTTGATAAATCAACATGAGCACCTTAAACAACACACGACATTTAATAGGTAACCAATGAAGATTTTTTAAAAATTGGAGTCATATGATCTGATCTCTGTGAGCTAGTCAGTAACTGCGTTGTCACATTTTCTATAACCTGTAATGTTACCACTATGCAGATCATTCTCCCCTAGTGACCAAACGAAGGTCACTATTGGTCTCCAAATATGGAAATTTGGACAAAAAGTCCTAAACCAGCAGGAGGCCACCAAACCACACATGCCTGGCAGAGCATCTCCCACACCTAACCACGAAAGCCTGCACAAGCTACCAGCTTGACTCCCATTGAGGTACTTCCTACAATTTTCATTTCTTTATGGGTAACGTAATTTAGGAAAATCTAAGAGGGCAGCTGAAGTAGTTTTGGAAGCAAAATATACATACTGCAAGATTACATACAGCAATGTAACTTGCAGACAATTGACAAGAAAGCCTGATGGGTCCATTCCTCTGCCATTCAATGTCTCTTGGTCCTAATCTGATTTCAGCAGGTGTAAATCCTGGCACCTAAATTAGGGTGCTGAAATTGGTACTCAATGCTATTCTATAATGAGTGCTCATCTCTGAGTGCCCATTAGAGAACAGAAATGAGCACCATTATTTTTCGGCACTGATTTTTGAGCGCCATTTATAGAGTTTTCCCCTATCTGGATAACTATCTGGCTAAAGTTAGAACAGCAAGGAATTGGTGTCCTTCCAGTTATCCAGATAGTTAACTCAATATCACTGCTCTCTGGAAAGTAGCATTGGTCATTGCTGTATCTGAATATGCAGCGCCAACCACTATCTGGATACCGACACTAGAGGCCGAGTGAATTTCAATTTTAGTTTCAGATTCGGCACCAAAATTGACCTCTTCCCCCCCCATGTGATCACTCTCTGCTGCCACCGCCAACCCCTAGAAGAGTGCAAGTCCTCCCAGACTGGCCGACCATCCTATCCCAACCCCTCTGCCCTCTCCTAGCCTACCTTTAAGTGGCCCGGTGGTCTAGTGGCATCTTCTGGGCAAGAGCGATCCCCAGTCGCTCTTGCTCCCACAGGTTCCTCAGTCAAAATGGCTGGCAGGACTTCCCGCAGCAGCCTCAAGAGAGTGTTGTGTGAGGTCCCGGTGGCCATCTTGGGATTGGAAGCAACCTAAGTAGGAGCAACAGGAGATTGCTCCTGCTTATGCTTCTTCCAATCCCAAGGCGGCCACCGGGACCTCCTGCAGCATTCTTGCAAGGGTGCTGCAGGAAGTCCAGGCAGCCATGTTGACTGAGGAACCTGCAAGAACAAAAGCAAGTGGGGATCGCTCTTACCTAGAAGAAGCCACTAGACCACCAGGCCATTTAAAGCAAAGGTAGACCTAGGGAGGGCCTTCAGGTGGTGGAAGGATGGAGGGATGGGGGTTGGGTGGCCGGCCTTCTTCTAGGGATGGGGGAGTGCAGCGGCAGTGGTCAGCTTGGGAGGATCCGTGAGGCGCCATTTTCAGTTTTGGTTCTGTTTCCAGCCAAAACCGACTGACAAAATTCAGCCACCAATTTGGTTTTGGCCAGAACAAAAAATCAATGGTTTCAGTTGGCCTCTAACCAGCACTAAATATACTCATTTTATTTAAATGCTGTGTCCAGCCATTTAAAAAAAAACACACACCATGGAGTTTAGATATTGACTGGAAATGAAACAATGTCCTTATTTCCTGGCTATTGCTTTGATATGGTTCCTCACAGTAAGCTCATGAATAAACTCAGTGAGTTAAAGTTAGGTCCCAAAGTAGTAAACTGAATTAGAAACTGGTTGACTGATTGATGACAGAGGATGGTGGTAAACGGAATTCCCTCAGAGAAAAGGAAGGTGAGTAGTGGAGGGCTGATTCTATTCAATATATTTGTGAGTGATATTGCTGAAGGGTTAGAAGGAAGTTTGCAGCAAGGTGGTTACCCCAGAAGGAGTGGACAACATGAGAAGTGATTTACAAAAATTTGATGAATGGTCTAATGTTTGACAAGTAAAATTGAATGCAAAGAAGTGCAGAGTGATGCACTCGGGGAATAGAAATCCAAAAAAGGTATATGTGAAAGACTGAAATGCATGGATCAGGAGAGGGGCCTTGGAGTGATTGTGTCTGAGGATCTTAAGGTAGCAAAAAATGCGAAAAGACAGTGGCCATAACCAGAGGGATGCTAGGCCGCAAAGAGAGAAGTATAGCCAGCAGAAGAAAGGAGGTGTTATTGGTGAGGCCTCACTTGAAGAACTGAGTTCAGTTTTGGAGGCCACATCTTGCTAAGGACATAAAAAGGCTTGAAGCAAGGAAGGTGTCAAAAGACATAAGAAGAGACTTGAAAACCTGAATACATATACGTTAGTCTACAGGAATGGAGGGATAGTGGAGATATGATATAGACATTTAAAAACTTGAAAGGTTTAAATATATAAACAAATCTTTTCCAGAGAAAGGGAAGCAGTAGAACTAGAGGGCAAGAAATAAGGTTGCAGGGTGACAGACTTAGCAGTAACATCAAGAAATTCTTCTTCACAGGGAGGATGCTGGATCCCTGGAATGCCCTCACGGTGGAGTTAATGGAGACAAAAACTGATGGAATTCAAAAACACAGAGGATCCTAAATAGAATGAAGCTGGAACCAAAACTCAATGACCTCATGGCTGTTGATGTGTTATGATGGATGATGGTACTTAGACAGCAACTTCAGCAGTTGGGAAGTAGGTCCAGTGTCAAGCAGATTTCTATTGTCTGTATCTTGAAAATGGCAAGGACAGAACATGATCGGTACTGATATTTTATATCACATTCCTATCACATGCTATGAGAGTGGTTGCTGTGTATCTCTGTGGGGGAGAAGAAAACATCTTAAGGATGAATTAGCAAGTAAAATGTTGTTAGTAAACTCTATGGTTGGATTGTTGGTTTAATTATGCATTGATAATAAATGTGACTATGCTACAGATATTACAGTTGTAAAAAACTGTACTTCCAGTTTTCATAACATATTGTAAGCCACACTGAACCCGCAAAAAGGTGGGAAAATGTGGGCTACAAATGCAATAAATAAATAAATAAATAAATAAATAAATATTAATAATATACTTTGTTGTCCAGTCTGGATGGACCATGCAGGTCTTTATTTACTGTCATTTACTATGTTAATATGATACTATGATTCAGAACTCTTTTACAGCTCAAGCTTCTAATGTTATAAAATCATGCTTATTCACATTCCGTCAACTATGAGCTATACATAGCTACTTTAATCAACACTGCTTCATGCATTTTTGATTTCCACACTAACTTACTGTAGCGTAGTCTATGCAGAGGTCTCTTTTTTCCCATTTAAAATGCCTTCAGACATTGTAAAATATAGCAGCTTGCTTTTTGTGTTGTGCCTGTAGAATTGATCATGCCTCTTACCCATTACTGATTCACCTACACTGGTTCCCTATTGTTTTCCATTACTGGCTCAAGATACTTCTGTTGGCTGTTAAGGCTCTTCATGAGGGAATACCAAGCAGACATGAGCAGTTATCCCCTTATATTCCATCAAGTTCGTTAAGATCATTCAATGATCACTGGTTGTGTCTCCCCTCTCTAGACATTGCTCACTTGGAGTCTATCACCGGTGCACCTAGGCACACCAACTTACACCTGCCATTGACATGATGTAAGAGGGCATGCCTATAGACAGGTGCACCAATGCTGACCTTACGCTAGTATTCTATAATTGTCACGGTTGTGCCCATGTTCCTTGCTCTCAGTCACCTCGCCCCCCCGGTGGTTAGACCTGATGGCTGCTATGGACTGACTGCTTGCTGTTTCCCATGTCCCAGAAGATATTCCGGTCCGGTTCGGATCTTCCAGCCTTCCAGATTGTTTTGGGAGTTTTTTTGGAACTAAGCAGCACCCATACCTGGTGAACTCCCTTGTATGTTGCCTTTATTAATCACCTGGGAAGCTTTCTAGTTTGCCTTGCAACAGAGGTCCTCAGAGGAGTTTCCTTTGGTGAGAGTTAGTTGCAGTGCTTCTGTGCTATTTCCGGTTGCGGCTTTGACCCTGCTTGTTTCCTGGTTTATTCTACTGTCTGCTGCCTGCCTAAGACCCGGCGTGTCCCCTGGTTTATTCTACTGTCTGCTGCCTGCCTAGACCTGGCATGTCTCCTGGTTTATTCTACTGCTTGCTGCCTGCCTTTGACCCTGTCTGGTTCCTGGAATATTTCTCTGCTTGCTGCTGTCTGGGACCCCGGTGTGGTTTCTGGAGTGATCTGCTGTTTGCTGGCCGGCTGCTGAACCCTGCAGTTCTGACTTCCTGCCCTATCCGGTAAGTCCTGCCGGCCGCCTGCACCCGGGGGCTCAACTCCTGAGAACGGCGGTCAAGTGCAGGTGAAGTTTGGCTGATTTCCTGTCCCGCTTGCTCCAGCTTGCGTTGCCTCGGCTGCAGTTTCCGTCTGGTAGTTCCAGTCCTGGGTTTGCCGGTAGTTCTGTTCTGCCTTGTCTTGTGTTTGGGTGATTCTCCTGCCGCTGCCGCTCCTTGGCAGTGGTCCAAGGGCTCACTAACCAAGTGGTTCCAAGAGAATCCTGACAATAATGGAATCTTGGCACCTAGTTGCCATTATAGAATTGGCACTAAGTGCCCAGCATTGGGGCACCTAGACTGAGGCACCAATTTTTAGAATTGCTCAAGATGAGCAGTGGCATTTTGGACCAGAAGAAAACAATAAGGTTTTTCAGAAGTCCAGCTAAAAAACCTATTACAATAATCCAAGCACAGTGGTAAAAAGAAACTGATAAGGGTAACCAAACTGGATAGTACTGAAGAGTGACAACTTTCATGGAGAATGATTAAGAATCGTTTGTGTATAAGCAATGAAGAGCTGGAAAAGTCCCCGTGTCTGCATGTTTCCTTCAAGTGTTAACAACTTTTGTCTTGAACATTAATCTGTCTAGGCCCAAAGAAGAATTGTAATATAAAGCTTCTGCTGATGATGCCAATGGATTTTGAAAGAAGATGAGCAGCCAAGGAGGGACAGTCCCTATGAGTTGAGGTTTCCCCGCAAGGTATTCAGATGCATTGCACATACATGGTTTCCTCTCAATTTATGAATTTACAGCTGAGTGAAGAAAAAGGAAAGTATGATCTCTCTGTCTTATGGTACTCTTTGGCATCTCCACAGTGAAAGGGCAGGTGTTTTAAGTTAACACCCAGTGAAGCTAAGAAGAACTATGACAAGCGTAGGATTTCTGAGAAACTCATACCCAGTGTGGACTTCAGTGTTTCAACTGTGATTGAGCAATGATAAAAATAGCCCATCTTCCTTTGTAAACCTTTTTTTTTTTTTTAAATATGAATCATCTTCATATCAGATCTAGCCACAGGGATTCTTGCAGCATACAGTGGTCTGATCCTTCCAGCATTACTGACACTGAACCCTTCTTTCCACCCACCTCCAATTTCTTTTCCTCACATTTAATAATTGACACAATGCCAGATCACTGCCTTATGTATTCCAATACTACATACCATTCCTCGCTGGCTCTATGTTGCAATCATTGATCTTACTGACCTCTTAGAGCAGTAGATAAGTAAGGAAGCCATTTCATACCCATTGCTTGATAATGGGTCTTGACTTGAATGAGTAACTGCCAAGCTTCATGTTCCAGTGCTTTCCCTACACTGTTCCTCTATGGAGCCTGAATAAACCTTATTCTGATTCTATTTATTATTTTGACTTCATAACTGAGCCCCTCCCTACTAACTGGAGCCTGGTTTAGTATCATGAATGAGACTCTTCCTCCTTCTAACTAATGGTGTCTGAGAATTTATACAGTGATGA
Organism: Microcaecilia unicolor; assembly: GCF_901765095.1. NCBI lineage: Eukaryota > Metazoa > Chordata > Amphibia > Gymnophiona > Siphonopidae > Microcaecilia > Microcaecilia unicolor. Next base: position 14,833,112 of record NC_044041.1, on the reverse strand, counting down.
AACAGCTCCCCTTATGTAGCTAGTGGGGTCCAGTCCTTATGGTTATTAGCTAATGTACTGCTTGCTCAGGTTTCTGCATCCCAAATGCATGACCTTACAGTTTTATGAACTGAATCTTAACTGCTAATCATTCCACCATGTCTCAGGTTTTCTTAGATAATGTCTTTACTTTGTTTAATCCCTCGAGGTTGCCCACTCTGTTGCAGATAAGCTGATAGGTATTGCCATGTTGGGTCAGACCAAAGGTCCATCAAACCCAGTATCCTTTTTCCCACAGTGGCCAATCCAGATCACAAGTATCTTGCAAGAATCCATACTACTTACCCTCAGGGATAAGCTGTGGGTTTCTCCAAGTCTTCCTTAAAAGCGCTATATGAACTTTTCCTCTGGGAACTTGTCCAAACCGTTTTTAAACCAAGCTATGCTAACAGTTTTTACCACATCCTCTGGAAATGAATTCCAGAGCTTAATTATGCATCGAGTGAAAAATATTTCTCCTATTTGTTTTAAATGTACTACCATGTAACTTAGTCTTTGTACTTTTTGAAAGTGTAAACAATTGATTCATGTTTATCTGATCCACTCCACTCAGGATCTTATAGACCTCTGTTATATCTCCCCTCAGCCATCTCTTTTCCAAGCTGAATAGCCCTAGCCTCTTTAGCCTTTCTTCATAGGAACAAGACAGTTTAACAAAAAAAAGAAAAAGAGTATAGGAAGAAGAAAGTCTGAGTTTGCTTTTTCTGACCAGTGAAGTCTATATGTGATGAAGACCTGTTGTTTTCACATGGAGGCTGCATGTAGTATTGGCACCTCAGCTGATGGTGGAGATTAGCATTCTTCAGACTTTGGAGATGGGAGTGGTTCTACGGGACTGGAGAAGGGAAGGTGGAAATTGCAGCCCATTTAACCTGATCTCAGTGATGGGTAAATTAATAGATACTCTACTAAATGAAAGAGTAGTGAAATATCTTGAACCCAGCAGGATACTACCACTACTACTAATCATTTCTACAGTGCTACTAGATGTACACAGCACTGTGCATATCATAAAACCCTCTTCCCTATAGTTTTAAAACTTGAACTTTCTGCCACAGCCTATAAAATTAACAGATAGCCTCTAGAAGGCACAGCAGGGCCTAGTTTAGTCTTCATTCCCACCCCTTTCCCAACTCCCACCCACCCGTAGCACAACTCTTCATTTATAGTCATTTATACTAATTAGAATAATACTAATTAATTACATTTCACTACTTTCTAAGAAGAAAAAACTAAATAAATCACACAATTTATATCATATAAGCTATATTAGACTAATATTTTTAGTATCTTAGCAAGTTTTAAATTATTGAAAAACTCAAAAATACTAAGATGGGGACTTCCGGTGACGTCAGCAACCTCAATGGTAGCCTGAACTCATCGCTCCAGCTCAACCTTGCTAAAATCGCTACTTTTTCGCTATATAACCGGCGGACTTTACCGCGAAACAAAGGCAGGAAGAATATACAAGTGACACTTACAGGAAAGAAATGTCACAGAAATCGAAAATCGCAGAGGCCAAAGCAGGAGTACGAGGCAGCCTCCGCAATGCTAAAACTGCTAACAGTCATGCGTCATCTCGGGAAGAGGAGGCCTCAGATTTTGATTCGGCTCACTCTGACGAAGATACTGGCAACAATAAGGACTCACAGTTCACCAAAGTGCTTTGAGAACTCCGTAAAGACTTAGCTCACATGAAATCAGACATTGTGGAACGCATTGAAAATTTGCGAGGTGAGATCAAGGAAATTGGTAATCGAGTGGAGGATCTTGAAGGCCGGGTGGACGAACACGTAGATCTGATGAACCAAATGAAAGAGAAGGAGGTGGACTTTGCTAATCAAATGGAGGAATTGCAATACAAACTTGATGACATCGAGAACAGAGGGAGACGAAATAATTTAAGGTTTCGGTGCATTCCAGAGGCTGGAGATCAAGAAGATGTTCCCAAACTAGTACATGAACTATGTAAGCATATTTTGAAGGGAGATCCAGACCAACAGGTCCCGGAAATTGAACGAGCCCATAGAGCGCTAGGCAAGTCGCTCCCTAATAAACCCAGAGACATTGTGGTCCGCTTCTGGAAATACTCAGAGAAAGAACATCTATATGGCCTGGCTAGGCTACAAAAGGACTTGTGCTTTCAAGACACACCTATTTCGGTATTCCAAGACTTATCAGCCTATACTTTACAACAAAGAAGAAATATGAAACCGATACTGGAGGTACTGGGGCAAAATAACATAAAATACCGATGGGCTTTTCCCTTTGCAGTATGCTTTACTATTAAGCTACACAAAGTTCGCTCCCCGGAGGCGGCACAGCAGATTCTACAAGCAGCGGGCATGATGGGACCAACTACTGAACTACACTTGGAGACTACTGTTGACAAGAGAGACAAAGTGCGTCAATGGCAACATGTTTTTAATAAGGCAAAGAAACCACGGCTGACTATGCGCAACACCTGACTGTAATAGTACTCTAAAGTGAGGTTGCTGAAAGAGTACACGAAGCCTGACATTTTCTGCTTTATTTCCTTATGATCTACATTTACGGCGGAGATAAGTCTGTCGGGTATATGAAAGATGTCATGCGGGGTTGGGCGGAGGTGGTGTGGATGGGTTGTTGATCTTGCTAGGAAGTGAGTGAGTAGACTCCTCCGGGGAATTTTATTTCCGGTGGAAGTTTGCTACTCTACTTATGAAGGGGAAAGGGGAGGAAGGGAGATGGGAGGCTAGGGGGGGATGGGTTCAGGGGAAACGGGAGGGAAGGGTACTACAGTGTCTGCAGATGATATCTAGATATGCAAAGGAATTTTCATTATCTTTCTGTTAAGTATACTCTATGGCAGCTACTTTAAAGATTATGACTCTCAATGTCAAAGGCCTAAATGCTCCTAGAAAGCGATAGTTGATTTGGCAAGAGATAAATAGACATAAACCCCAGGTGGTTATGTTGCAAGAAACCCATTTGAAAAGGACACATGAATATTTGTTTAGACATGTTTATTACTCTAAGATTTATTTTGCCTCAGACATATCTGATAAGAAACAAAGAGGGGTAGCGATATTGCTCCAGTCTGACCTGCCAATACAAATCCATCAGGTGAAAAGAGACCCAAAGGGCAGATATCTTCTACTCAGGGGGACATTTGAAAATCAGGAGGTTACTCTGGGATCTATATATGGGCCAAATACTAATCAACCATCCTTCTTTCAATTACTTAAGAAACAAATACACACAGTGCTTGGAGGTCAGCTTATACTGGGTAGTGATTTCAATGCCACTCTTTGCCCTGAAGTAGATAAATCGGGACGCAACTCTGGTAGTGACAAAGTCTTAGCCAAACATTTTAATACTTTTGTTAGGGATATGGGACTTTTTGACTCTTGGAGAGACATGCACCCTACTGAGCGTGATTACTCCTTTTATTCTCCAGTACATTCTACATACTCACGGATTGACTACTTGTTGGTTGATAAGCTATTAGGAGATCAACTCACAAAAGCACATATAAATAATATTACTGTATCTGATCATGCTCCTTGTGTGATACAACTAGATTGGCAGACAGGACAACAGCGGGTAGGGCACTGGACACTAAATAATGGGCTGTTAAAACAGGAAGCAGTCTGTCAGGAATATGTAAACTGAAGGAATACCTGTCTTTTAATGTAACCTCAGGGCCCTCAATTGCTATAGTGTGGGAAGCCCTTAAAGCGGTGGCCAGAGGTCACTTTATTAAGGTTGCCGGAAAGCTTAAGAAACAGAGGTTGCAAGCTACCTTGCAGCTAAGAGAGAACATTGGGATATTAGAAAGTAAACATAAAGCCACAGGCTCTCTCAAGATATATAGAGCTTTACAAGCTGCCAGAATACAACTAGAAGCCCTGCTAGCTCAAGATCTTGAATATATTAACGAAAGACTAAAGCTTCACACATATACCACCAAAAATAAGATAAGTAGGCAGTTAGCTATTAAATTGCGAAAACTAAGAGCAGATCGCAATATTTATCATATTAAGGGACCCAAAGGAGAGGTGCTCCGAACATCTCCAGAGATTAGAGTCCGTTTCAATGAATATTATGCTAAGCTTTATGCCGGAGATGGGGGTATACAGGAGGAGAGTATTCGATCATACTTGCAAAAAATGGCTCTACCATCCTTAACACAAGATCAACAACAAGTGCTAGATGCCCCTATAGACATGCGTGAGGTCCTAGCAGCTATAAAAACTTTGAAAACCGCCAAATCACCGGGATTGGACGGCTATACGGCTGAATTCTATTAAATATTTGCCCCCTACTTGGCACCCGTTTTGACAGATGTGCTTAATGCAGTAGTGAAAGGAGATAATCTCCCGCCAACTATGAAAGAGGCATGGATTGCAGTGATCCTGAAGCCTAAAAAGGAGATGGCTGAGTGCTCTTCTTACCGCCCCATCTCTGTACTTAATGTGGATGTTTGCATCTTGGCTAAGGTATTAGCAAGTAGATTAACAGAAATTCTACCAACCTTAATACATCCAGATCAGGTGGGTTTTGTCGCCAATAGACAGGCCTCGGACAATATTAGACGAACTCTGAATGCTATGTATATTGCCCGGCAGAGTAAAACACCGTATTGTCTACTGAGTGTGGACGCTGAAAAAGCATTCGATAGGGTGCATTGGCCATTTCTGCACCAGGTTTTACAACAGTTTGGACTTTGGTTCTAATTTTAGGGACTGGATTAAAGAACTATACACTCAGCCGAAAGCGGGGGTAAAAATTAATGGGCAGATATCCGCCTTCTTTGAGCTGAAGAGAGGGACACGCCAGGGGTGCCCTCTATCGCCACTTTTATTTGCTTTAGTAATGGAACCACTGGCATGGGCTATTAGGAATCATCCAGGGATAAAGGGAGTGAGGGTGAAAGACTGGGAATCAAAGGTGGCATTGTTTGCAGATTATGTCCTTTTAACCCTTACCTCGCCTTTAGATTCTATACCTCAGGTTATAAGTGAATAGGAAACTTATGGGCAGGTATCAGGATTTAAGATTAACTATGAGAAAACAGAAGCAATGGCAGGGGGTATGACAGAGGAACAATATCAACGTTGTAAGCAATTATATCCCTTGAGGTGGGTAACTAAGGGTCTTAAATATTTGGGAGTTTTCCTTACTGCTAAATTGCAAGACATTAATGAGGCTAACTATACTCCATTACTGAAAGACATTAGGGAGGACTTGGAAAGATGGGAGCCCCTTGGTTTATCTTGGTTTGGGAGAATAGCCACAGTGAAAATGAATATATTACTGCGATTACTGTATCTTTTACAGGCCCTGCCACTCCCTATTAGTGACCATGTGCTTCACTCCCTGCAGAAACGATTGGAGAAGTTCATCTGGAAAGGAGGCAAATCTAGAATCCACCCCTCCATAATGTATACAGACCGTAAGACCAAAGGTGGTTTAGGGATCCCTAAAGTGGACTTATATCATAGAGCGGCTCAGGTTAAATCTGCAGTGGAATGGTTTCAAGAAGCCCCTCACAAACTTTGGGTAAAGATGGAACAATATATACTACATAGCCCTTTGAAATTAGGCCATTTACTTTGGTTGCCGCCTAAACATCGTCGCTTGGGGGAGGAGGTGAGCCCGATCATTGAGTTCACTTTGTCATGCTGGGATAAAATGGAACGCTTAAAGCGAATCTATTGCTCTCGGTTATCACCTATTGTTTGTAATTTAGCATTCCCATTAGGCTGCACACGCTCAGTTTTCACTAGATGGAAAAAGCAAGGGTTAGATCTATGGGGGCAATTGATTAATAAAGATACCTTCATATCATTCCAGGAATTGGCAGATACATACAGGTTACCCTCTACAGATCAATATGCCTACACTCGATTCATTTTTTGTCATCAGAAGGCAGACGTGCCTATTTAATGGGTGATGTGACCTTTTTAGAAGAACTCTGTGTTCGAGAACAAGGGACACGTGGCCTTATTACTTTGATTTATGGGCACTTGCGAGATAACATGTGTGTTAGCCATAAGCACAGGGTGCTGTGGGAGAAAGAATTAGGGGTCAGTTACTCAGCTGAGGAGTGGCAGAGAATGGAGAGGCGTTCTGTACGCATTTCTCCAGCTGTTAATGTTCAAGAAAATTTAACAAAAGTAATATACCGTTGGTATCTAACCCCGGTAAGGTTAAATCATATGTTTGGAACAGCTTCCCCGACTTGTTGGCGTAGATGTGGCCAGCGTGGTACATTGGGCCATATTTGGTGGACATGTTACAAAGTAAAAGCCTTCTGGAAAGCTGTCCAAGCCCGGATTAGATACTGGGTGGGAGTTGAGATACCATATGACCCTGCTGTATTTCTGTTTCATAAAACTATCTTGGGGGTAAATGACTTTGGTCAAGTGTTAATCAAACATTGCTTATGTGCGGGCAGATTGCTTATTGCTCGCTCATGGAAGCAAAAAAATAGCCCATCTGTTGTCCAATGGATGACCCTATTGCGGAACATTGCAGAGAGAGAAAGACTGATGGCAAAAGAGAGACACCAGTTGTCGAAATGGACTAAGATCTGGGAACCTTTGGATATACCGAAGACTTAATGAGCTATAGAGAAACATCTGATATGTTGAATCACTGTTGTTACCTTAGACACTGTAAGGGGAAGGGGGATTTGGAGGGTATTTTGACCAATAACGTGGAAATGTTTTGTTGCAGATTGTTTAGGGGGAAGAAGGGGGAGAAAAATATGTAAAACACCAAGAATATTGAATGTCTTATTATTCAATGAATGAGTATTGAAGAACCAAGTTCCAAGTTTTACAGTATGTACTAGAGCCTGGGAGCTTACTGTTGTGCTTGTATTTACATTTTGTCTTACTTATTCAATAAAGATTCTTGTTTAAATCAAAAAAAAAATACTAAGATGGAGACAGCAGTCCAGCAGCGATAGGGGTGCTATCCAGTCTTTTGAATTGAGTGTCACATGTATGATTATCTCCCAGCTGGTGAGAGGTTATATGTGTGTGCCCAATGCAAAGAGCTCCTAGCTCTCAGAGAACAGGTCCATTCTCTTGAGGCTAGAGTAGCAGACTTGGTGGAGCTGAGGGAGACAGAGAGGTACATAGAGGAGACCTACAGGGACATTGTACAGAAGCACCACCTGCAGTCTGGTAGCCCCTGTGCTGCTTTGGAGGAGAGAGCTCTCCTAGAAGGAGAACAGCACCCTGGTGTAGGAAGTACTCCTGCAGATAGGACCTGCCCACCAGGGGATGCACTATCTTCTCACAATGAGGATATGTCTCCAAGAACTTCTGCCCAGGCAGGAAGGGTTAGGACATCTGTTGTAGTTGGTGATTTGATCATTAGGCATGTAGATAGATAGATGGGTGGCTGGTGGACGTGAGGATCACCTGGTCACTTGCCTGCCTGGACCTTACCTGTCACCCAAACAGGATTTTAGATAGTGCTGGGGAGCAGCCGGCTGTCTTGGTACATGTGGGTATCAATGACATAGGAAAATGTGGGAGGGAGGTTCTGGAAGACAAAGTTAGGCTCTTAGGTAGAAAGCTGAAGTCCAGCTCCTCCAGGGTACCATTTTCAGAAATGCTCCCCATTTCACATGCAGAACCCAAAAAGCAGGCAGAGCTCCAAAGTCTCAATGCATGGTTGAGAATATTGTGCAGGGTTGAGGGACTTAGATTTGTTAGGAACTGGGCAACATTCTGGGAAAGGGGGAGACTGTTCTGAAAGGATGGGTTCCAACTTAACCAGGATGGAACCAGGCTGCTGACACTAACTTTTAAAAAGGAGATAGAACAGCATTTAAACTAGAATTGGGAGGGGGGGGGGGGGGGGGGAGCCGACAGTTGCCCAGGAGTGCATGGTTCAGTGTGGAGTACCCTTGAATGATATTATTGAAACAGGACATTTAGAGAATCGCAGTAGAAAGGTTTCAACAATGCTGAAAGTAAGCGCCAGATGTGCTTAATGAGAGAGCAGGATAAAGGATGCACATTGACCCTGTCAACTTCTAAGCAGCTTGTAGATCCAAGAAAAAAAAACACAATTTGAAGTGCCTGTATACAAAAGCTAGAAGCCAAAAATTAAGATGGAAGAGTTAGACTATATATCACTAAATGATAAGGTAGATATAATAAACATCTCAGAGACTTGATGGAAAGAGGACAGTCAGTGGGACACTGTTAACAACTACCATCTGCTGGGACAGAACAAACAGACAGACAGATGAAGAAGTGTTTACAGAAATTAGGAAATCTGGCAAATTGGGCAACACTACAATAATGGGTGATTTCAATTTCCCAGATATTGACTGGATAACTGTTACATCAGGGAGTACCAGGGAGATAAAATTTCTAGATGTAATGAATGATTGCTTCTTGGAGCAACTGGTCCAGGAACCGACAAGAGGGGGAGCCATTTTGAATCTGGTCCTTAGTGGTGTTTGGGGCATAGTGCGAGAGGTGGCAGTGTTGGGTCCCTTGGGAAACAGTGATCATAACATGATGAAGTTTAAGCTACTATCCAGGATGAACCCACAAAGGAAATCTACTGTACCTGCATTTAATTTTCGAAAGGGTGACTACAATAAAATGAGGGAAATGGTTAAAAAGAAACTAAAAGGATTGGCTGCAAAGGTTAGGACACTAAGTCAGGCATAGACGTTATTTAAAGATACCATCTTGGAAGCCCAGACGAGATACATTGCACGTATTTGCAAAGGTGGAAAGAAGAGAAAACAACAGCCAAATGAAAAAAATAAGAAGCAACATAAGCACTGGCAAGTCAGATGTAAAGCATTAATAAAGAAGGCTTAAAGAGAATATGAAGAGAAACTTGCCACATAGGCTAAAACTCACAGTAACAACTTTTTCAGGTACATCAGAAGCAGAAAGCCTGCGAGGAAATCTGTGGGACTGTTAGATCATGAAGGAGCAAATTGGCCATTCAGGGAGGACAGGGCCATAGCAGAGTAACTTAATGAATTCTTTGCTTCAATCTTTACAGAAGATGTAAGAGATCTGCCTGTACCAGAAATGGTTTTTAAGGGTAATGATGCAGAGGAACTGAAAGAAATCTCGGTGAACCTGGAAGATGTACTGAGCCAAATCAACAAATTAAAGAGTAGTAAATCACCTGGACCATATGCAGTGGTGTGCTGGTAAATTTTTAACAACAGGCTCTCTCCCCGGTCCACCTCGGCGCCCCCCGTCCACCTCTGCGCCCCCCCCCAAAAAAAAAAATTGCAGAGCTGGGGGGGGGGGGGGGGGGGGGGGCAATGCATTACTCTCTCCAGGAAAAAAAAATTAAATGATCCCAGGTTCCAATCTAATTCATGTTAAATGTGGGATAAAATGCCATAAATAAGTAAATAAATATAAACTTTTAATGTTGAGCACCTGATTCTCAAAGTGAACATATTCCAAACACTATAATGAAAATAAAATGATTTTTTTCTACCTTTGTTGTCTGGTGTCTGTTTTTCTGATCATGCTGGCCCCAGTATCCAATTCTGCTGCTATCTGTCCTCTTAACTCCGTTTCCAGGGCTTCCTTTCCATTTCTTTCTTTCCTTTCCTCCTTTCTTCTTCATTTCTGGTCCTCAGCTTCTGCCTATTTTCTTCTTCCATGTGTAGTTTTTCTCCTCTCTTCCTTTTCCCTCATCTCATCTCCTTCCTCACTCTTCTCTCCCCTCCATCCATGTCCAGCATTTCTTCTCCCTCCCCTCCTCTCCCCTGCATGCACTCATGCCAGCAGTGACCCTCCTCTCCCCTGCCCTGCATGCACCCATACCCAGCGACCCTCCTGTGCCCTGCATGCACCCAGATGTCCAGCAGTGACCCTCCTCTCCCCTGCCCTGCATGCACCCATATCGAGCAGTGACCCTCCTTTCCCCTGCCCTGCATGCACCTATGTCCAGAAGTGACCCTCCTCTCCCCTGCCCTGCATGCACCCATACCCAGCGACCCTCCTCTGCCCTGCACCCATGTCCAGCAGTGACCCTCCTCTCCCCTGCCCTGCATGCACCCATGTCCAGCAGTGACCCTCATCTCCCCTGCCCTGCATGCACCCATACCCAGCGACCCCCTCTATCCACCCATGCCCAGCAGCGACTCCCTTTTCCCCGCTGCTACCCCCTCCCGAGTTGTTTGGCGAATTCTTCTCCTCCCTCCCTCCCGATCTGGTCCCTCACCGTCCGCTTGTTCTTTGAATTCTTCGGGGCAGGCAGTCTTGCCTGCCCGCTTCCAGCACTGACTGTCTCCGGCTGCCGATTCGTGCTTCAAAATAGCCGCCGAGACTTCAGCAGAAGTCTTGCGAGGCCGCCTCTGGAAGTCTCGGCGGCCATTTTTAAAGCGCGAACCGGCAGGGGCGGGCAGGCAAGACTGCCTGCCCTGAACAATTAAAAAAACAAGCGGGCGGTGAGGCGAATCCGGAGGGAGGGAGGAGAGGCAGAGCCGGCTCGCAATTTTCAACAACTGGCTCGCAAGCCGGAAGAAAATTTAACAACCGGCTCTTGCGAGCCGGTGTGAGCCGGCTCCAGCACTGACCATATGGCATACATCCAAGGAAACCCAAAGAACTCAAGCATGAAATTTCTGATCTGCTATTAGTAATATGTAACCTGTCGTTAAAATCATCCATAGTACCTGAAGATTGGAGGGTAGCCAATGTGACACCAATTTTTTAAAAGTGTTCCGGGGTGAACCAGGAAATTACAGACCAGTAAGCCTGACGTCATTGCTGGGAAAATAGTGTAAACTATTAAAAAGAATAAGATTATGGGACACATTGATAAACATGGTTTAATGGGACAGGGTCAGCATGGGTTTAGCCAAGAGAAGTCTTGCCTCACCAATTTGCTTCATTTCTTTGAAGGTGTGAATAAACATGTGGATAAAGGTGAGCTGGTTGATGTACTGTATCTAGATTTTCAGAAAGTTTTTGATAAAGTTCCTCATGAGAGACTCCTGAGAAAATTAAAGAGTCAAGGGATAGGAAGCAATGTTCTACTGTGGATTAGGAAATTGGTTATTGGACAGAAAACAGAGGGTAGGGTTAAATGGTCATGTCTCTCAATGGAGGAGGGTGAACAGGGATCAGCACTGGGACCAATGCTATTTAACATGTTTATAAATGATATGGAAATTGGAACAATGAGTGAGGTAATTAAATTTGCAGATGACACAAAACTATTCAAGGTTGTTAAAACACATGTGGACTGTGAAATATTGCAGGAAGACCTTATGAAACTGGAAGACTGGGCAACCAAATGGCAGAAATTTAATGTGGACAAATGAAGGTGATGCACATTGTAAAAAATAACCCAAATCATAGTTACCTGATGCTAGGGTTCACCTTGAGGTTCAGCACTCAAGAAAAAGATCTAGGTGTCATTGTAGATAATGTGCTAAAATTTTCCATTCAGTGTGCGGCGGCAGCTTAAAAGCAAACAGGATGCTATGAATTATTAGGAAAGGGATGGTGAATAAGACTGAAAATACAATAATACTTTTGTATTTCTCCATGGTGTGACCTCACCTTTAGAACTGCATTCCATTCCGGTCGCCATACCTCAAAAAAGATATAGTGGAATTAGAAAAGGTTTGAAGAAGAGGTACCAAAATGATAAAAGGGATGAAACTCCTCTCATTAGAGGAAAGGCTAAAGAAGTTAGGGCTCTTTAGCTTGGGAAAGAGACAGATGAGGGGAGATACGATTGAAGTCTATAAAATCCTGAGGGGCTCTTTTACTAAAGCTTAGCTCGAGTTATCTGCAGCAGGACCCATAGAAACAAAATGGGCCCTGCTGTAGATAACTCAAGCTAAGTTTCAGTAAAAGACCCCCTGAGTGCTGTGGATCAAGTAGAAGTAAATCAATTTTGTACTTGTTCCAAAAGTACAAAGATTAGAGGACACTTGAGAAAGATCCATGGAAATACTTTTAAAACAAATAAGAGGAAATATTTTTTCACTCAACGAATATTTAAGCTCTGCAACTCTTTGTTGGAGGATGTAGTAACAGCGGTTAGCATATCTGGGTTTTAAAAAGGGTTGGTCAAGTTCCTGGAGGAAAAGTCCACAGTCTACTATTGAGATAGCCATGGGAAGCAACTGCTTGCCCTGGGATTTGTAGTATGGGGTATTGCTACGATTTGGGTTTCTGCCAGGTACTTGTGACCTGGCTTGGCCACTGTTTGGAAAACAGGATACTGGACTAGATGGACCATTGGTCTGACCCAGTATGGCTACTCTTTTGTTCTTAAATTATACTATTCTACAATTTATGCATATTGGGCTAGATTTATTAAATGGTGGTCAAATAACTGTGCCAAAAAAATCGGCACTCAATACTGTTCTATGGTGGGCACTCAAAAATGAGCACTGAGTGCCGATTTCAGTGCCCCAATTTGGGTGCAGATCCCCAGTATTCTATAACACTGCTTTCAAATCTTAGGAACACCTCTGACCTGCCCATGCCACTCCCATGGTCACACCCCCTTTTGGGTTTGTGGGCTGTGATTTGGGCGCACATTGTTATAGAATAGCATGTAGAAAAATGTGCGTGCAAATTAGCACCCAATTGCTGGCACTAATTGGCTTGATAGCTAATTTAGTTGGGAGCACATCTTGGATTGGAAAGGAATTCTAACATTTAGGCATGATAAACGATAAATCCTTGTTGATTGGCCTATACATTGAAAAGCTTTTACATTGTAAAGAACAGTGTTGGATTTATACGTTGGACACTTTCAGGCTTATTTTAAAAAGAGAAGGGTGCCCATCTTTCAACACAAATCGGGAGATGGACGTCCTTCTCCCAGGGTCGCCCAAATCGGCATAATTGAAAGCCGATGCGCTCCATGACAGCAGTATACAGGTCCCTGGAGCAGTTTTAGTGGGTACTGCAGTGCACTTCAGGCAGGCGGACCCAGGCCCATCCCCCCTACCTGTTATACTTGTGGTGGTAAATGTAAGCCCTCCAAAACCCACCACAAACGCACTGTAACCACATTTAGGTGCCCCCCTTCATCCTTAAGGGCTATGGTGGTGGTATACAGTTGTGGGGAGTGGGGTTTGGGGGGGCTCAGCACAGAAGGTAAGGGAGCTATGCACCTGGGAGCTTTTTCTGAAGTCCACTGCAGTGCCCCCTAGGGTACCCGGTTGGTGCCCTGGCATGTGAGGGGGACCTGTGCACTACGAATGCTGGCTCCTCACGACCAAATGGCTTGGATTTGGTCGTTTCTGAGATGGGCGTCCTCAGTTTCCATTATTGCCGAAAATCGGGGATGACCATCTCTAAGGACGACCATCTCTATGGTCGACCTAAATGTTGAGATTTGGACGTCCCTGACCGTATTATTGAAATGAAAGATGGCCGCCCATCTTGTTTCGATAATACGGGTTTCCCCACCCCTTCGCGGGGACGTCCTGCGAGGACGTCCTCAGGAAAACTTGGGCACCCCGTTCGATTATGCCCCTCCACATCTCCTAGGGGTTTAAACAATGAGTTGGATTGGGCTTCCCTGGTTTGAAAAATGATTTTCATTGGGTGCTGACCTGGGGCCTTAGGTGGCTTAATTGGCTCTCGGGATCTTTGTTGAGTCATGTGATTGTTAGCTTTAAATAATATCTGCCTCATCCCCATGTTTTAAAGCTAATTCAATATTGTTGGGAGACATTGATAGCTGAGTAGTTCTAGATGATTCAGAACAGCTTCTAATTCATATATTTTATATATTTGTAGCTTCTAAGGACTATTGTTCATGCTTTTAAATTGCAGTGGGCCGAACCCTGATGCAGCAATGTAGCGAAACATTCCACATGTCGGCTAGCGGTCCCACAACTGAAACATTCCAAATTAGTTTAAGAAAAAGTTTGTATATGAAGTAGACAATGGAGTAGAAAATGATTGTTAATTAAAGGCTATTACGGACCGATTAAGAGGCAGGCGAATCGACAGCATGTTAGCACTTGTGAAATGAGTCGCTGCTGAGGTCTTGAGTGAGTTAATTTGACTAACCTGCTTATAATCGAACGAGAAAAACGCCCAAGTTCCGACCTAAATCGGGAGATGGACGTTTATCTCACAAAAACAAATAAAGCGGTATAATCGAAAGCCGATTTTTGGACATTTTCAACTGCACTCCGTCGCGGATGCGGACAAAGTTGATGGGGGCGTGTCAGAGGTGTGGCGAAGGCGGAACTGGGGCGTGGTTATCTGCCGAACAGAGATGGGCACATTTCACCGATAATGGGAAAAAAGTATGCGTTTTTAGCTAGTATTTAGGACACTTTTCCTGGACCCTGTTTTTTCACGAATAAGGCCCCAAAAAGTGCCCTAAATGACCAGATGACCACTGGAGGGAATCGGGGATGACCTCCCCTGACTCCCCCAGTGGTCACTAACCCCCTCCCACCACAAAAAATGAAGTTTCACAACTTTTTATTTTCACCCTCAAATGTCATACCCAGCTCCCTGACAGCAGTATGCAGGTCACTGGAGGAGTTGTTAGGGGGTGCAGTGGACTTCAGGCAGGTGGACCCAGGCCCATCCCCCCTACCTGTTACAATTGTGCTGCTTAATGCTTATTAGTCGTCCAACCCCCCCAAACCCACTGTACCCACATGTAGGTGCCCCCCTTCACCCCTTAGGGCTATAGTAATGGTGTAGACTTGTGGGCATTGGGTTTTGAGGGGGATTTGGGGGGCTCAACACACAAGGGAAGGGTGCTATGCACCTGGGAGCTCTTTTACCTTTTTTTTTGGTTTTGTAAAAGTGCTCCCTAGGGTGCCCGGTTGATGTCCTGGCATGTGAGGGGGACCAGTGCACTACGAATCCTGGCCCCTCCCACGAACAAATGCCTTGGATTTATTCGTTTTTGAGCTGGGCGCTTTCATTTTCCATTATCGCTGAAAAACAAAAACGCCCAGCTCACACATTGTTGAATAAAACATGGGCGTCTATTTTTTCCCAAAATACAGTTCGGTCCACCCCTTCACGGACCCGTTCTTGGAGATAAACGCCCATGGAGATAGGCGTTTTCGTTCAATTATGCCCCTCCATGTCTGCATGATAGTAAGGAATCATTCGAAAGTCTTTATTGGTGCTGGGTATTATAGTTATTGGTACCATTTAGGCGTGGAAATTTACAGCAGCTCTAGGACTGGTGTAAGTCATCGTATCATTAGTGTAAGTGCAGTTCTGCCACATGCACTAGTATTCCATAATGAAGAGTTCTTACATTTCTTTACTGAACAGGCTTGAAATGGGTGCCTGCTTACCCTCTTATCCTAGGTGCATTGCTATAGAATTATTCCTGTAATTTATAAAATCCATATGTACCTGCATGCTTTACATGCTAACATTGACGATTGATTCCAAACTTGCTCAGCTTCATTCTAGCTGCCATTTCTGCCAGTTTAACACTAGGCAGCTATCAGGCTTATTTTCGAAAGGGATTGCCGGCAATCTTCCGACACAAATCGGGAGATTGCCGGCGATCTCTCAATCCCGGCCAAATCGGTATTATCGAAAGCCGATTTTGGCCGGCCCCAATTGCTTTTTCGTTGCAGCATAGGCCAACCTTCAAGGGGGCGTGTTGGTAGGGTAGCGAAGACGGGAAGGTGGTGGGGTTACGATATGGCCGGCTTCACCTTATTATGAAAAAAAAAGGCCGGCTCAAACAAGCATTTTGCCGGCCGGACTTGGTCCATGTATTTATAGGAACAAGTCCCAAAAAAGAGCCCCAACTGATCAGATGACCACTAGAGGGAAGCGGGGATCACCTCCCCTTACTCCCCCAGTGGTCACTAACCCCCTCCCACACACACACACAAAAAAACCAATTAAAACATTTTTTGCCAGCCTCTATGCCAGCCTCAAATGTCATACCCAGCTCCCTGACAGCAGTATGCAGGTCCCTGGAGCAGTTTTTAGTGGGTGCACTGCACTTCAGGCAGGTGGACCCAGGCTCCCCCCCCCCCCCCCCACCTGTTACACTTGTGGTGGTTAATGTTGAGCTCTCCAAAAAAAACCACCAAAATCCTCTGAACCCACATGTAGGTGCCCCCTTCACCCCTTAGGGCTATGGTAATGGTGTAGACTTGTGGGCAGTGGATTTTGGGGGGAATTTGGGGGGCTCAGCACACAAGGGAAGGGTGCTATGCACCTGGAAGCTAATTTTGTTTTGTTTTTTAAAGATTTTTTAAGTACCCCTAGGGTGCCCAGTTGGTGTCCTGGCATGTCATGGGGCCAGTGCACTACAAATGCTGGCTCCTCCTACGGCCAAATGCCTTGCATTTCGCCGGGTTTGAGATGGCCGGGTCCGGTTTCCATTATGGCTGAAAATCGGAGCTGGCCATCTCATCTAAACCCGGCGATCTACCGGCGATCCTATTCTAAACTCGGCGAGCGATTTGGCCGGTGCCGGCCCCGAAGATGGCTGGCCACCAATTTCGCTGGCGCCGTTCGATTATGCCCCTCTATGTGTCTTTTTCAAATAGGTTGGAAATAGACACCTTCTTACCCTCTTAAGCTGGGTGACCTGTTATACATAGGTCACAATTACAGCCATTAAACATAGGACCTGTTTTTACGTGCATGCTCATAGGAATTCCCAGGGCTGTAGTATGGTCATAGTTTTGATGTATGTGCGTTTTCCATGTGCACTTGTGTAGATACAGAGATATCCACACACATTTAGTTACACCGTCTTCATAAGAGGTATAACTCCATAGAAAAGCATTTGCCTGCTGTTAGAGGTAGTTCTGAGACCCTGTTTTATATATAAATCAAAAAATCCAGAATGGGAGAAAAATCAAATCCACTTTAGAAAATATTCATCCCAAAACTCAAGTAACATTGAAAAATCATTGTAATGGACCATCAGAAGAGAGAAAGAACCAGACAAACTGTTCCTTATGTTAAGAGACTTGTAACCTGCTTTTTCCCTATCTCTCAAAATTCATTCATCAGTCCAATTTTAAAAGTTCTTTCATTTCTTATTCTTAAAACGTACAAAAAAGTATTCTTTTAATATAAATAGAATAAAGAATATGCCCTCAGTAAATCTGACTGAGGGCATATGACATGGCTGAACCCAGGAACAGCAGGAAGAGCTAGAGGGAGGCATTTGTTGCCAGAGAATGTGGTAAAGGAGGTTAGTTTAGCAGAGTTTTAAAAAGGTTTGGACGGCTTCCTAAAGGAAAAGTCCATAGACCGTTATTAAATATACTGGGGGAAATCCACTATTTCTGGGATAAGCAGTATAAAATGTTTTGTACATTTTTGGGATCTTGCCAGGTATTTGTGACCTGGATTGGCCACTGTTGGAAACAGGATGCTGGGCTCGATGGACCTTTGGTCTTTCCCAGTTTGGCAATACTTAATGTACTTATGTATTAGGAGAATGTTAGTGATGAGTAGGAGGGATGGTGATTCTTATCGAATAGGAAAGCAGTGGGAGGAGCAGGCATGTGAGGGCTTATGTGAGAATTTTGTCCCACCCTGCCCTCCTATTGCAGATTTTTGATTGCTTAATGGAGCGTATTCAGGCATGTATGGGTTGGATGGGGTGGGTGGGTGTAGAGGGTGGTCACAGCTGGCAGAAAAGAAGGAGTGATTTTGGTTCAGATGTGATTTTTGGTTGGGTATTGGGAGCAAAGATGGACTAGAAGTGTTTTTTTTCTCTTCCAGCTCATGTGCAACACCAGCACAGCTGATAGTCAAGGCTTATTGTCACCACAGGCTTTAGTGGGTGGGGAATGTATGGATAATATCTTTGAAAATGTTTGGGCTGATGACAGCTAGGTCGTCACCGACTAGCTAGGGTTTGGAGGAAGGGAGGTAGGGAAAACTACTCTGGGAAAGTATTGAAGGATAATGAATGCTGACTGTTGATTCATTTTGTTTTGAACTGAGCATTGTTTATAAAGCTGCAGACAATGTTGTGCCACATTTATTTATTGCATTTGTATCCCACATTTTCCCACTTATTTGCAGGCGCAATGTGGCTTACATAGTAACCGTGGTGGCGATCACCAGTTCCGGTATAACAGATACAGAGTGATATTGTAGTAAGGTTCATGTGTGACAGGTGTGATGATTTATTTGTTTTAGTGGAAAAATAGGTTTACGAAGGAGTGGCACAAATGCCAATCCTTCGTAACATAATTATATCATAATAAAGAAACTGACTTGGCTTTTTTTTCTGCAAACAATATTCCCAATGTAGACCAGGTTGTCACCGTGACAGTAACCTTCCATTTCTACGATGTTCCAATACAGCTCTGCGTTTAGAGACTTGATCTGCATCAGGGAGTCACCATCCGAACATACTGCAGCAACTTTCTTCTCCGCAACCATAATTCTTAACAGCAACAAACAGTTTAAAATTGGACTGAGGAATGAATTTTGAGAGACCATAAGGAACGGTGTGCCTTGTAATAAGGCTGGTCATTGTAACATAGTAAGTGATGGCAGATAAAGACCTGTACGGTCCATCCAGTCTGCCCAACACGATAAACCCATTTAATTTGATATGCGAAACTTTATATGTATACCCGAGTTTGATTTCTTTCTTTCTTCTAACAGTCCATTACAATCATTTTTTGATGATGTTTGAGTTTTATGTTGATTTATTTTCAGATGGGCCTTTAAAACAGGCATAACATAAGCACTCTTTTGGACTTTTCATGTAAGTGCTACTGTCATGAAATTACACACCACCTGGTCTTGATGGACTAAAGTTGGTTGTAGAGTAAATAATGATATCTTGCTTAGCAGAATCCTCATTTTGTACTGAGTAGTATTAGGATATTTAAATTTATTTATTTGGATTTTGCTCACACCTTTCTCATATTTATTTATTGTGAATCACAAAATTCATAGTTTTTAAGCTGCTAGCGAGCAAGTTACAGAAAGAGGACAAACACTTACTCAAAAAGAGAAGTATTTGGTGGCCCTTAAAAGTGACATTATTCACAAACTCATCTTCCTGTGCATGAATGAGACCGGAGGGAGTGAAGTGGGTTGTAGCCAACCCAGAGAATTGATTGAAGGAACTGTAGGAGGGTGCAGTTTCATTTTTCAGTAAGCCAGTTGTAAGTTGGTGATTGTTTAAATATCACTTTCTTAACCCCAGTTCAGAGAAAAAGGGATCGCAAAACCCTGCCTGCTGATATTATTTCAAGCGGTGTCTATGGCAGTGTGTTTCCTCACTTTCTGCTATGAGAAACCTCAGGCTGGTCTTCACTGAAGAGTTGACCTCTAGGAACTAATTCGAAGAATAAGCTCAATTCAGAAAGGCATCACTTCCTTTTTTTTGGTGGCTGCAATGCAAAGCTTCTCATATTATCATCATTAATTCTATTAGCATTTTTTCCGGCAGGGCTGGGTCACCTCCTCAGCTGGTTATTGGTTACTTCACAGTATAGAAATAAGCAAGGTTCCCCATTTGTGTCATTTTATTCAAGAAGCAGACCTAACCTCACAGGACAGTGATTCATTTGAGCGCTTAGCATGACTGGCAACTGTAAGAGACTTGGGGTTTCATCAGGTACAGTAAACTTTTTTGTCTCTTCTAATATGATCATTTTCTCTTCTCTTTGCTCAACTTAGTGTTTCTTGGTGTTCCTGTTGAGTGGCTGTCTGGGACTTTGACGGCAGTCTATCTTTGTTGAGGGGAAGAAGGTTGTTGACATCTGGTGACAGTGGCAGGTCTGACTCTCCAGCTAATGAACATGTGATTGATATTTACAGTGTACTGCTGGAGTCATTGAATCATTTCAAACAAATATAGACTAACTGAAAATGGTTCAAATGAGAAAGATGTACAAATGTAACTACCATAGTGACATTGATTCCAGCTGCTTGGATTTATTTCACAGATGGCAATGTTTTCATCATTATGCTTCTTCTGCTGACCATATCACCTCAGGCTGAGATGAGGGAACATCTTCTTCATTGGAAAAGTAGATTTTGAACCTTGGTTCATGTTTTATATATGACATAAGTTAAAAAGTGTTTCTTCATGAGTCATCAGTGTCTGGCTTTGCAACATTTGCACCTCTAACTCATGATGGTGGCTTAAGTAGGAGGCACATCTTCAGTAACCCTCAGGACAGCTATGACCAAAGGCTAGGGACTCTATTGTGGCAGATATTCAGGATCCAAAAAGGAACCAATTTATATTGGCTTTTAGCAATGCAATGAATTTAAGAAGAGAAAACTGTAGAAGGGAAAGATGAAGGTTATCATTAAGATGAGTTATTGAGGTACCATCAACCGCCTGGCTCTGGTCAGGGGGAGATAGATCGATTTTTTTGGAGATTAATCACACATTTTCATTCAGCTATTTGCCATGATTCAGACTAGAGTTCTTATCAAATACTATTGAGAACAGCAGTCACAGAAGTAATCTTATAATATCTTCCCTTAGAAGTGACATTGGAAGATAGTGGCTCTGAGAACAAATGCTAGCAAAAAATGTATAATACATTTTATAGAATTGTTTCTAGTAGGTTATTGATTCAGCTAGGATACAATTAAAAATATCCAACTGTTTATTCATTCATTAAAATCTCTTACCCATCATTCCCCAGTGGAAGTCCAAGGCAACATTAGTTTAATTGTAAAGATTTAAGAGGCAATCACACTTCCATCAATTGTCCTTCAGAAGACAAAAGGGTCAATATAAAAAGAGGCTCCTGCCTAGTTAAACCCGACAGAGCTGGTCGACAGCCAATATTCAGTAGGACGTAACCGGGTAGTGCTGCTGAATATCAGCTCTGACCAGCCATTACTTGACTGGCCAGGTTTGGGGCAGTCTGGGGCGGAGTTTAGGTGGAGCCACTACTTAGCAAAAAAGGCTGTCCTAACATTATGTTAACTAGACACCGTTCTGAAAATCAGCCAGTCCCTGGTTAATTTCCGGGTTGCTGCACTAATCCACTCAAAATAATAAATTAGAAAAGGAAGGAAAACCCTCAAAGATCTCCAAATCCCAAGATTAGGACTAGGGGGCACGCAATGAAGTTACAAAGTAGTAAACTAAAAAAAATTGGAGGAAATTTTTCTTCACTCAACATGCAATTAAACTGTGGAATTCAATGTCAGAGAATGTAGTAAAAGCAGTTTCTTTAGCGGGGTTTAAAAAAGGCTTGGATGGCTTCCTAAAGGAAAAGTCCATAGATCATTATTAAAATGGACTTGGGGAAAATCCACTGCTTATTTCTAGGATAAACAGCATAAAATGTATTGTACTTTTTTTGGGATCTTGCCAGGTACTTGTGACCTGGATTGGCCATTGTTGGAAAAAGGATGCTAGGCTTGATGGACCTTCAGTCTTTCCCAGTATAACAATACTTATGTATTATATGATTGCCGCATATTTTGTTGTTTTCGGAAATGGACACAGAAACTGAAAAATGTACAATCTAAATTGGAAAAAAAAAGAAAAAACATATGCTCTTACGGAAGGTTTTTGCTAGTGATGAAGAGTAGATCATTAGCTGCATAACATCTTGGGATTTGGAGCTCTTTGAGGCTTTTCCTTCCTTTTTTTGATATAATTTATTATTTTGAGTGGATTACTTTGTTTTGAGTTATTCAAAGCTGGAGACCAGGCATACCCTGGAAATGAATATCTGGAGTTAATTCAGCCTGCGGCTTACAAGTCACTTACCAATGCAGGCTGAATATTGTGTCCAAAATTCCTAGCTAGTTGTATAAAAGTGCTCGAGATGTTGAAAAGAACAGGTATGATTTTGTACTGTGTTCCTCCGTGGTTCCCAGTAAGTGGAAGCTTTGACAATAACAGAGTATCTTAGCAGTTAATAACATGTGGGTAAATTGGGAAATGATGATAAAGCAGCTTACACAGCTATATTTAGTGGCAGGAATTAAGAAAGATTTGTCAGAACATATTTGTGTCCCAACAGAAGTCATAGGAGCCAGAAAAAGAAGTTCCACTTTTACTGTACAGTGTGAGGGTCATTTTATAAAGTCGGGCTGCGCTAATGCCTGTTTTCACATGGCTTATTTACACCTGTTTTACAAAGTCAAGTATACGCTAGTGTAGGTGTGAAAAAAAATCAGATACATGTAGGTGCTGCTATATAGACCAGATCCAGGGGTGGTGTAAATGTTAGTGTATATTTTACAAATCTATGCATGCAGTTAAGGAATTTTATAATCTACATGCATTTAAAGGTAGACTCCACCAATGTGCATGCTTACAGTGAAAGTACATGCTATAACACATGCTTATACTTCACGCTAGTCTGTATTTTATAAGGTCATTAACTTACAAACTTTAGTCAGTATTTAATGAGGTCATTTACACGTGTACTTCACACTAGTCAGTATTTTATGGGGTCATTCACATCCTATTTGCAACCAGGTTCTAAACAAAGAAACAGAGAAAAATGTAGGCAGATAAAGACCATATGGCCTTTCCAGTCTGCCCACCCATGCCGTCTACTACTACTACTACTACTTAACATTTCTAAAGCGCTACTAGGGTTACGCAGCGCTGTACAATTTATCAGAGAAGGCCAATCCCCGCTCAAAGGAGCTTACAATCTAAAGGACAAAGTGTGCAGTCAGTCAAATTGGGGCAGTCTAGATTTCCTGAATAGGGTATAATGGTTAGGTGCCGAAAGCAACATTGAAGAGGTGGGCTTTGAGTAAGGATTTGAAGATGGGCAGGGAGGGGGCTTGGCGTATGGGCGCAGGAAGTTTATTCCAAGCATAGGGTGAGGCGAGGCAGAAAGGGCGGAGCCTGGAGTTGGTGGTGGTGGAGAAGGGTACTGAGAGGAGGGATATGTCCTGAGATCGGAGGTTTCGGGTAGGGGCGTAAGGGGAGATGAGGGTAGAGAGGTAGTGAGGGGCTGCAGATTGAGTGCATTTATAGGTTAGTAGGAGAAGTTTGAACTGTATGCGGTACCTGATCGGAAGCCAGTGAAGTGACTTGAGGAGAGGGGTGATATGAGCATATCGGTCAAGGCGGAAGATAAGATGCGCAGCAGAATTCTGAACGGATTGAAGGGGGGATAGTTGGTTAAGTGGGAGGTCAGTGAGGAGTAGGTTGCAGTAGTCAAGGCGAGAGTTAATGAGAGAGTGGATGAGAGTTCGGGTGGTGTGCTCAGAGAGGAAAGGGCAAATTTTGCTGATGTTATAGAGAAAGAAGCGACAGGTCTTGGCTGTCTGCTGGATATGCACAGAGGAGAGGGAGGAGTCGAAGATGACTCCGAGGTTGCGGGCAGATGAGACGGGGAGGATGAGGGTGTTATCGACTGCAATAGAGAGTGGAGGGAGAGGAGAAGTGGGTTTGGGTGGAAAGACAATAAGCTCGGTCTTGGCCATATTCAGTTTCAGGTGGCGGTTGGACATCCAGGCCGCAATGTCGGATAAGCAGGCCAATACTTTGGCCTGGGTTTCTGCGGTGATGTCTGGTGTGGAGAGATAAAGCTGAGTGTCATCAGCATAAAGATGATATTGGAAACCATGAGATTAGATCAGCGAGCCCATGGAAGAGGTGTAGATTGAAAAGAGAAGGGGTCCGAGGACCGATCCCTGAGGAACTCCAACAGAGAGCGGGATGGGGGTGGAGGAAGATCCATGAGAGTGTACTCTGAAGGTATGGTGGGAGAGATAAGAGGAGAACCAGGAGAGAACAGAGCCCTGGAACCCAAAAGAGGACAGTGTGGCAAGAAGTAAATTATGGTTAATGGTATCAAAAGCGGCGGATAGGTCGAGGAGGATAAGGATGGAGTAGTGACCTTTGGATTTAGCAAGGAACAGGTCATTACAGACTTTAGTGAGTGCCGTTTCTGTCGAGTGTAAAGGGCGAAAACTGGATTGAAGCGGATCGAGGATGGCATGAGAGAAAGTCAAGGCAGCGGCTGTGAACGGCGCGCGTTCAAGTATCTTGGAGAGGAAGGGTAGGAGGGAGATGGGGTGGTAGTTGGAAGGACAGGTAGGGTTTAGTGATGGTTTTTTGAGGAGTGGTGTGACTACAGCATGCTTGAAGGTGTCGGGGACAGTTGCAGTGGAGAGAGAGAGGTTGAGGATATGACAGATGGGGGGGGGGGGGGGTGACAGTAGGAGAGATGGTGTTTAGTAAGTTGGTGGGGATGGGATCAGAGGAACAGGTGGTGCATTTCGAGGAGGAAAGAAGGTGGGCGGTTTCCTCTTCGGTGATATCAGGAAAAGAGGAGAAGGAGGCATGGGTTGGTTGGTTGAGGGAGTGGGTTAAAGGGTGAAGAGGAGGAGGTGGCTTGGTAGTGAATTCAAGGTTGATCTTCTGCACCTTGTCGTGGAAGTAGTCAGCCAGTGATTGAGGAGAGAGTGAGGGGGTGGGGGGGTGGGAGCGGAGGGCACTTTGTCCTGAGCTCTCTTGAATTCGGATACTGTTTTCATCTCTACCACTTCCACCGGGAGGTCATTCCACGAATTCACACTCTTTCCGTGAAGAAGTATTTCCTCAAGTTACTTCTGAGTCTATACCTTTTCTCCTTCATCTTATGCTCTCTCATTTCAGAGCTTCCGTTCAATTGAAAGAGCCTTGCCTCCTGTGCAATATCCGCTCACACCAAGGATGTGTCTCTGGGAACTTCTGTCCAGGCTGGACAGGTTAGAACAGCTGTTGTAGTTGGTGATTTGACTATTAGGCATGTAGATAGCTGGGTGGCTGGTGGATGTGAAGATCGCCTGGTGACATGCCCGCCTAGTATGAAGGTAGCGGATCTCACATGTCACCTAGGTGGGATTTTAGATAGTGCTGGGGAGGAGCTGGCTCTCTTGGTACATGTGGGTACCAATGACAAAGGAAAATGTGAGAGAGAGGTTCTGGAAGCCAAATTTAGCCTCTTAGGTAGAAAGCTGAAGTCCAGATCCTTCAAGGAAGCATTTTCAGAAATGCTCCCTGTTCCACGTGCAGGACCCAAGAGGCAGGCAGAGCTCCAAAGTCTCAATGCATTGTTGAGATGATGGTGCAGGTATGATGGATTTAGATTTCTTAGGAAGGGCCACATTCTGGGAAAGGGGGAGCCTATTCCGAAAAGATGGACTCCACCTTAACCAGGATGGAACCAGGCTGCTGGTGCTAACTTTTAAAAAAGGAAATAAAGAAGCTTTTAAGCTAAAATGGGGGGTGGGGGGGGGGGGGGGGGGGGGGAGCCAACAGTCATCCAGGAGCTTATGGTTCAGTTTGGAGCATCCTTGAAGAATACTAATTATTAGTCATTAAAAAAAAAATCTCCACCTGTTAATATGCAATACAAAATAAGCATTCAATGAAATTACCCAGACTTTGCAGAATGTAACAAACAGAAGAAAGTGTCAAAAATATAGATACCCATATCTTCATAACAAAATTAACTCAGTCCTAATGGTACTTATCTTAAAGTTCAAATGCATATCTGAAAGGTGTTTCCTGTTTCACTATATCAGCTGCTTCAAGGGGAAAAGGGTCTATCAATTGCAAAACCATTAGACTGGAACACCATCTTGAACACGCTGACAAAAGAAAAGCTTTGGGTGTTCCAGTCCTAGATTGGTTTTTATTTTGGTGTTCCAATCTAACAGAACAGCCTATTCGACAGACACACTGGAGACGTCATCGCATTGCCGTTAAGAAATGTGCAGGTTCTCTTCCTGTTTTCCGGCTTCACACGTTACTGGTTAGTATTCATAAACAATATTGTATTTTAAATACAGATACCCTATGCCTGTTCTTTATGCATAGAGTATGTTTTCCGTGCATTTTTAAGAGGTTGCCATTGAGGCTTATTTTCAAAGCACTTAGCCTCCCAAAGTTCCATAGAAACATATGGAACTTAGCCTCCCAAAGTGCTTTGAAAATATGCCTCATTGTTTTCCATATTATTCAACTTTTCACTTATCCGACAATGGCTCAGTCCCATTAATGTCGGATAATCGAGACTGTATTGTACATAAAAACACAAACACATAAAAAGTGCAACAAATGTTATATACTGCTGCATCTCATCTCGCAACCTAGTCTCCATAAGAACATATGAATAGCCATACTGGGTCAAATCAATGGTCCATCTAGTCCAGTATCCTGCTTCCATCAGTGGCCAAGCCAGGTCACAAGTACCTGGCAAAAACCCAACTAACAGCAACAATCCATGTTACCAATCCCAGGGCAAGCAGTGTCTTCCCCCATGTCTGTCTTAATAGCGGACTATGGACTTTTCTTCCAGGAACTTGTCCAAACCTTTTTTAAACCCAGATACAATAACCACTATTACCATATCCTCTGACAGTGAGTTCCAGAGCTTAACTATTCTTTGCATGAAAAAATATTTCCATGCAATTTCAGTGATTGTACCTAGTCTTTGTACTTTTTGAAAGAGTGAAAAATCGATTCATTTCTACCCATTCTACATCACTCAGGATTTTATAGACCTCTATCATATCCCACCTCAGCCATCTCTTTTCCAAGTTGAAATGCCCTAACATAAGTGGAGTAGAGGAGTAGCCTAGTGGTTAGTGCAACAGACTTTGATCTTGGGGAACTGGATTCAATTCCCACTGCAGCTCCTTGTGAGTGTGGGCAAGTCACTTAACCTTCCATTGCCCCAGGTACAAAATAAGTACCTGCATATATGTTAAACCACTTTGAATGTAGTTGCAAAATACCACAGAAAGGCAGTGTATCAAGTCCCAATTCCCCCTAACCTCTTTAGCCTTTCCTCATACGGGAGGAGTTCCATCCCCTTTACCATTTTGGCCGCTCTTCTTTGAACCTTTTCTAATTCTGTTATATCTTTTTTGAGATACGGTGACCAGAACTGAATGCAATACTCAAGGCGAGGTCACACCATGGAGCAATATAGAGGCATTATAATATTCTTGGTCTTATTTTGCATCCCTTCCCTAATAATTCCTAGCATCCTGATGGCTTTTTTGGCTGCAACCACACACTGGGTGGCAGCGGCCTATTTTAAAGCATTTTTTTGAATGTTCATGTTTATTCAAATGTTTACTGTACTGCTCTTCAAGAAAAATCAGAACTGTTTACAAAATACAAAATGAAAAGACAAAAAGGAAAAATACAAATTACAATGCAATAGGAAGAAAATAGGAGACAGAAGAAAATGAAAAATAAAATACACTTGCCGTCTACTCATGCCTGCAGATGTGCCGAACCCTTGTCAGCAAGTCATGTGCCATGAGTACCTAATCAGGAATCACTGAATGCCAAGGAAAAATCATGTAGTCAAGCCAACCTTAAATTTTATAAGGCTAGGTTCAGTTCTGAGGCAGGGGCAGACTGAGGGTGGTCTGGGCTTCCTGCCCGGCAGCTGCCCAACACCCCCTCTACTGCTGCGCTACTGCCCCCTCTACCGCCGCAGCCAACACCCCCGCTGCCCCGGTCCTACCTGAAGGGCCTTGGTAGTCTAGTGATCTCCATGGGGGGGGGGGGGGGGGGGAGCATGTTCTTTCCTTCCTGCTGTGCTGCTATTTCCCCATCTGCTGGCACCACCATGTTTTCAAAATGGCGGCAGAGACTTCCCGCAGTAGTTTCGCAGGTCTCAACAGTCTTGCGAGACTTCCGTAGGGAGTCTCGGCCGCCATTTTTAAAGTACGGTGGTGCCAGGCAGGGGGAATAGCAGCAGCACAATGGGCAGGAAGGAACATATTCCCCTGCAGAGACCACTAGATCACCAGTGGTACGTCTTTAAAGGTAGGGCCGGGGAGGGCTGTAGTTTGCGTCACAGCTTCTCGGTCCCCCAGAGCCTCTGGGCCCTCGGGAACAGCCTGGTTGCCCAAATGGTCAGTCCGCCCCTGTTCTGAGGTACTGGGGTAACGCATTCCATAATATTGGGCTAAAAAAAAAGAACGCTGCCTTGCATGTACAATCTAAGTGCACACATAGATTACAGGATTGAGACCCTGCTTTTAGCAGCTCAGAGAAATAACTAAGGACTCCTGTATTGCTTTGCACATGCGGTAACAAAAGACAACTTAACATAGTAACATAGTAGATGACGGCAGAAAAAGACCTGCATGGTCCATCCAGTCTGCCCAACAAGATAAACTCATGTGTATACCTTACCTTGATTTGTACTTGCCTTTTTCAGGGCACAGACCGTACAAGTCTGCCCAGCAGTATTTCCCGCCCCCCAACCACCAGTCCCACCTCCCATCACCGGCTCTGGCACGGACCGTATTGCCCTCCACTATCCTCGCCTCCCAACCACCAACCTCTCTTCCCCCACCTGCTCTGCCTTCCCATCTCCGGAAAAGATTTTTTTGCGGATTAATACCTTTCAAGTATTTGAATGTCTGTTCAGGTCAGCAAGTCTTTGGTCATACGTCTTGGAACGCAAATCCCATACCATTCTCGTAGCTTTTCTTTGCACCACTTCCATTTTTTTTAACATCCTTCGCAAGGTACGGCCTCCAAAACTGAACACAATACTCCAGGTGGGGCCTCACCAACGACTTGTACAGGGGCATCAACACTTCCTTTCTTCTGCTGATCACACCTCTCTCTATACAGCCTAGCAACCTTCTCGCTATGGCCACCGCCTTGTCACACTGTTTTGTCGCCTTCAGATCCTCGGATACTATCACCCCAAGATCCCTCTCCCCCTCAGTACCTATCAGACTCTCACCGCCTAACACATACGTCTCTCGTGGGTTTCTACTCCCTAAATGCATCACTTTGCATTTCTTCGCATTGAATTTTAATTGCCAAACCTTAGACCATTCTTCTAGCTTCCTCAGATCCCTTTTCATGCTTTCCACTCCCTCCCGGGTGTCCACTCTGTTGTAAATCTTAGTATCATCTGCAAATAGGCAAACTTTACCTTCTAACCCTTCGGCAATGTCACTCACAAATATATTGAACAGAATCGGCCCCAGCACCGATCCCTGAGGCACTCCGCTACTCACCTTTCCCTCCTCCGAGCGGACTCCATTTACCACCACCCTCTGTCGTCTGTCCGTCAACCAGTTCCTAATCCAGTTCACCACTTCGGGACCTATCTTCAGCCCATCTAGTTTATTTAAGAGCCTCCTGTGAGGAACCGTGTCAAAAGCTTTGCTAAAATCTAAGTAGATTACGTCTATAGCACGTCGATGATTCAATTCTCCAGTTACCCAATCAAAGAATTCAATGAGATTCGTTTGGCACGATTTTCCTCTGGTAAAACCATGTTGTCTCGGATCTTGCAGCTTGTTGGCTTCTAGGAAATTCACTATCCTTTCCTTCAGCATGGCTTCCATTACTTTTCCAATAACCGAAGTGAGGCTTACCGGCCTGTAGTTTCCAGCTTCTTCCCTATCACCACTTTTGTGAAGAGGTACCACCTCCGCTGTTCTCCAGTCCCTCGGAATCTCTCCCGTCTCCAAGGATTTATTAAACAAATCTTTAAGAGGACCCGCCAGGACCTCTCTGAGCTCCCTCAATATTCTGGGGTGGATCCCGTCCGGTCCCAAGGCTTTGTCCACCTTTAGCTTTCCAAGTTGTTGATACACACTCTCTTCCGTGAACGGTGCTATATCCATTCCATTCTCAGGTGTACTTTTGCCAGTCCCTCGCGGTCCTTCTCCAGGATTTTCTTCAGTGAAAACCGAACAAAAGTATCTATTTAGCAAATTGGCTTTTTCTTCATCATTATTTACATAGCGGTTCACTCTATCTTTTAGTCTCACAATTCCCTTTTTAGTCATTCTTCTTTCACTAATATACCTGAAGAAATTTTTGTCGCCCCTCCTTACATTTCAAGCCATTTGTTCTTCCGCTTGCGCCTTTGCCAGACGTACCTCTCTCTTGGCTTCTTTCAGTTTCATCCGGTATTCCTCCCCGTCTTCCATCCTTCTGGACCAGCAACTGATCTTCTCTTTACAAATGTATTTTAAGGATTGTGTCCCATCCGATCTTAAGGCTCTATCTGGTTTATAAATATTCAAGATATTGCAAGGTAGCAAGTTTCATTTGAAAATGTATGCCATTTTGTTTATAAAATATCTCCAACAATGCATTTTATTTCACATACTAACTTACGCAGGTGACACTGAAGCATAGGAAAGAATTCTTGGCCCTTTTCTTTGAACCTAAACAAAACGATTGATTTTATTAAAGCCAGGGAAGGTGTTGGTGAACTAGTGAATCCTAACATTCAGCCATGAGAGTAGTGCGAACAGGCTGCAGATTTCTGTTTAGTTTATTCTGCTCTCTTTGATATATTGTATTTCCTTTATTAGATTTCCGTTTGACCCCTTCAAATATTGTGGACTAAATATGGATGTAATTTTTCCTTTTGAATAGTTGGATATTTGACTATTTTTTGATCTTCAAGCTTATGATATATGTATACTTGACATTTATGAATAATAGTATATTAAAACATTTTTTAAAAATTTACGCTTTGCATCTGTCACTGATATCTTTTGAGTCATTATTCAGATCTGCTGGTGAGCATTACAAAAATCTTTATAATCAACAGCAGATAGCGGTGGTACTGAATATATGTAGGAAGGGATCATGCCAATTGCTGTACACATGGAGGGTAATTTTACAGCAGCTGCACATGTGGAGGGCAATTATTACAGCAGGTGCTGTGGGTAAGCAGCTGCACAGACACTGTTTTATAGAGAAAAGTAGGTGCCTAATTTCCTATATAAAATACTAGTATAATTCAATTAATGTGTGTCTACATTGCAGGTGTGAACATGTACACCAGCCTAGAGTGGATATCAATGTCTGATTCTTTGCAAGTTTGCACTTGCATTATAGTATGTTATAATCTCTGGGGCAGATATTCAGCCTGTGGCGGTCAGTGTTATTTTTAACACGTTCAGCTACGGGCAGAATTAGCCTCAGATATTCCGTTCCAGGCCATGTCTGGGCACCAGCATTGATTATCAAGAGCTAATTTCAGTGGGGTTGGCCACTGGAGCTTATGTGGGTCTTGGCCAATATTCAACTGGGGCTTGTGAAACTGAATATCCCCCCCCCCCCCCCCCGAGCCCACAAAGCAGCCTCTCCTTCTTTTGTGCACCCTCCTCTTCACCTCTTCCCCTAACATTAGCAATCTCCCTCTGTCCCACAAAAGTCCCCACACCCCCCCAGACTCCATATGCTCCCCTGGGCCTACCTCCTATCCCTGGTGGTCCAGTGGGGGCAATGGGAGCAGGAGCAAAGCCCACAGCAACTGCCTCTTGCAGCTACCTTATGAAAATGGCTGCTGCGACCTCTCACGGTAATCCCTACAGTACAGCACTGCACAACATGAGCACCCCAGGAGCAGGGGACGTAAACATGCATACCCAGTCTTCGTCCCTTTGCAATATGTGGTATTTGCAACTTGAATATATTTATCCCGGCTGAATCGCTTGTTTACTCTTTTCAAAAATACTGGACTGGGGGCACGCAATGAAGCTACTAAGCAGTACATTTAAAACAAATTGGAGAAAATATTTCTTCACTCAATGTGTAATTAAACTCTGGAATTCATTGTCAGAGAATGTGGTAAAAGCAGTTAGCTTAGCGGGGTTTAAAAAAAGGTTTAGATAGCTTCCTAAAAGAAAAGTCCATAAGCCATTATTAAAATGGACTTGGAAAAAACCCACTGCTTATTTCTGGGATGAGCAGCAGAAAATGTATTGTACTGTTATGGGATCTTGCCAGGTACTTGTGACCTGGATTGGCCACTGTTGGAAACAGGATGCTGGGCTTGATGGACCTTCAGTCTGTCCCAGTATGGCAACACTTATGTACTGTTTATGCACTTCCAAATCACAACTAAGCTTCTAAAATGACCACCATAGCTAAGAGCTTTAATTTAGGACTGCTTTTTAAAATCCTAAATTAGACCACGTTGTTACATGATCAGTGGCAGAATGTTACCATTGTAGACATAGATGGAATGCCCCCACACGACCCCAGCAGCCGCTAAGGTTGAATTCTATATATGGCGCCAAAAAAGCGCTATTGTACAATCCGCACTTAAAGTTAGGCAGAATTTATAGAATAGCACTTGCGCCCGGGAATTGCACCTAACTTTAGGCGTGTCCATTTGCACCAACTGAAAGGTGGTACAAATGTACATGCCTAAATTAGGTGTGTATCCCCTTCCTTATTCTATAACAATATATGTAAATGCTAGGAACGCCCCCATTATGCCTATGATTCTACCATTTCCATGCTCCCCCCCTTTTTTTTAAAGTTGTGCATAAAATTCCAATTAAATCTAATTAGTGTCAATTTTTGTTATTGGCACTAATTAGCTCATTATTTGTGCATGCAATTTTTTTGGCAATTTTTATAGGATTCGAGGTAAGTGTATAAGTCCCTTTAAAAATTGACTCGATTGTTTTTAAAGTCACTGAGGGGCCCTTTTACTAAGTCACGTAGGCGCCTATGTGCATCCAACGCATGTCAATTTGGAACTGCCACCCAGCTACCGCTTGCCCCACGTGGTAATTCCATTTTTTACGTGCATTTTTATTTTCTACCACGTAGCACTAACCGGGCAGTAATCGGCAGTGTACGCGCACTGACGATTACCGCTCAGTTAACGTGTGAGACCTTACTGCTAAGTCAATGGGTGGTGGTAAAGTCTCAGTCCCAAAATGTACGCGCACTGATTTTTATTTTGCCGCACGTTCATTTTCAGCAAAAAACAAAGGCCTTTATTGCAGGTATGCTGAAAAATGGACCTGCGCACGTCCAATACATGTCTACATCAGCACAGGCCATTTTTCAGCGTACCTTAGTAAAAGGACCCCCGAGTAGCTAAAAAGTGGACTACTTGTTTTTGAATGCACTAATAATGTTAATATGTGTTATTAATAAAGGGAAGGTAGGCTCTTCTAAAAACTGGAGCAGATGTCTATAAAGAAACAATTCTTTATTGCAAGCGAAGTGACAACGACTCAACACAGCTGTGTTTCGGTACTAGCTCGCGCCTTCTTCAGGAGTCTTATGATGTATAGCTGATTGTGTAAAGTCGATAGTTTGTTACAAAAAAAACTTTCATATAAGATATAAACTTCCACTGTCAGAACAGAGAAGAGCACCTTAGTGTAGCAATAGCTATACATAAGACTCCTGAAGAAGGCACGAGCTAGCGCCGAAACACAGCTGTGTTGAGTCGTTGTCACTTCGCTTGCAATAAAGAATTGTTTCTTTATAGACGTCTCCTCCGGTTTTTAGAAGAGCCTACCTTTCCTACTTCTTGCTTCTGCAACCTTTTACGTAGGAACCAGTGTACCTCCACCCCCACTTTGGGGTGGTTTTCTTTGCTCTTATTAATAAAGGGAGCATGGATTTAATATATATAACTTTTCTGTGGTACAACAGGGGCTGTTTTTTCTGCGTGCCAGGGCCCTTTTTACCGCAACGGGTAAAAAAAAAAAGCCCCCAGGCACACATGGCCATGTGGTAAGAGAAATCTGACCATACCATACAGCGAGGAGCCCTTTCCACCACCCATTGAGGTGGCGATAAGGGCTTCCACGCTAACCCGGCGGTAACCGGGCAACGCACGGTGTTGCCCAATTACCAGGGGTTATCGCTGCGTAAGCCATTTCTGTGGGGGGGGGGGGGGCGTTCTTTTTCGCCTTGAAATGGTGCGCGCTTGGGGTGGGACTACCGCCGGCGGCCAAGTTAGGCTGGCGGTAGTCCCGGAAGAGCGAGTGGTAAGCCAGTGATGGGGCTTACCGCCGCTCTGTAAAAGTTCCCCTAAGTGACTTGCCCGGG
Source organism: Microcaecilia unicolor (assembly GCF_901765095.1). Lineage (NCBI taxonomy): Eukaryota > Metazoa > Chordata > Amphibia > Gymnophiona > Siphonopidae > Microcaecilia > Microcaecilia unicolor. The sequence goes on along the minus strand of NC_044041.1, from coordinate 14,799,305 downwards.
TCACAAGGAATTGCAATGGGAATCAAATGCATTCCCCAGGTTCTCAGCCCACTGCACCAATGGTCCTGTTGCACATGTAATAAATAAAGTGAATTAATGTGTGTTAATACACGGTAATACGGCAGCGCCTTTTAGGAAATGTACTGTTGATTCCTGGTTCTGTGATAACAATCCTAATCCTCAATGTTCTGCTCCAGCTGTTCTATACGGGCTGATCCTGTGCCTGAATCCAGTCACCAGCAGTCTGACTGCCTGCTCAGTGTGTGGAAATAATATCCTAAGTCAAAGCAAATCCAAGGCACGGATAATGGAAGACAAGGCTGAGAAACTCTTCAACGCCTATGTAAGTATTTCTTACTGCTCCCTGTTTTCCATATTAAGCTAGTTGGCTGTACGTTACTCTTAAGGTGGTTAAATTTATGAATGGTTTTAGAATTCTTATATTGTAGGTAAATGTAAGCTTTAAAGGGTGAGTCTCTTTATGTTAAAGCAGGGGTTCTTAACCCAGATCTCGGGGCACACCTGACCTAGCCAGTTAGGTTTTCAGGATACCCCCAATGAGATAAATTTGCATGCACGACCTCCTTTCGATGCAACTCTATTTCGTGCATATTCATTATGGATATCCTGAATGGCTAGACGTGTCCAGAGGATTGGATTGAGAACCCCTGTGCTAAAGGATCCTGCCTGCCTGCCTTCAACAGCTGCAATTACATTGCAATATTTGTAAGCAGTAAATGCTACTAGGAATGATGGCTTGTGAATAAAAACTGCAGAAAGATACAGGAGCCCAGCAAATGCTCTATTTAAGGGAGTGCAAGAGGAATCTGGTGGTTAGAGCAGCGGGTTGAGAAACAAGGAAGCAGGGTTCAAATCTTACTGATGCTCTTTGGTGAGGTTGGGGAAGTTACGTCATTCTCCATTGCCTCAGATAATACAAATGTTGAGATAGATTTACCACTATGCTTTAATGCTTGCTAAGTTCCTTTTAACACATGTTAGAAAGTAATTAATGTGAATTATTAGTAAATAGACCCAACGGAAAACAATGGGGCTTATGTTAAAACATTAATACATGTTAGTAAATCCAGCCCTAAGACTGTAAGCTTTCTAGGGACAGGGAAATAAATACCTATTACATTGTGTTTCCCCACCCCCCCCCCCCCCCCAAAAAAAAAAAAAAACCCTACAAAGCTTTTTTTCTGCATAACTCCGAAAACTTGACCAATTTTAATAAAATTTGGGATATATCATCCTGAATAAATCTGCAAATGTTCAAAATGGGTTGGTGCACATGCTTGGAGTCATTTTCTCCACTGATCAACTGCAGTGTCACGAATTGACTTTTCATAAACATGCTACTGCATAAGATCCCAAGTTACCCCACAGTGTACCATTTCCTGTCAGTCCTGAGAGAGAAATTAAATTAAATGAAATTTTATTAGTCTAGTTTGACAACAGAACCGTGTCCCAAGGTGTAACTCCAATAAGAATACATAACACTACTGCAAGAAAAATGCCTAACTGGGTAAGATTTTATATCAAGCCATCAGTGTTTAATCAATTCACACCTGAAAAAACCCTGTGGTCAATATTCAAATATGTCATTCAATGATGTCTGCGATTTGCCTGGAAAATATGTGTAGATTAGATGCATTTTCAGCTGCGCTGCACAGATACCCCCTCATTCTAGAACCTGGCGCCTAAATTTATGTGCTGGTTGGGTGTGTAAATGATACAATCTTAGCACTTACGTGAGTTAGCGCTAGCTGAATACTCAGCGCTATTCTATTCTGACATGCATACATGCAAGGGGGGCGGTCACAAGGGAGGAGCATGGGCGTGGCCTGGGCAGGACTCTTATTTATGCTACTTACAGAATACTGTAAATTATATGCTAAATTGCTACATTTAGGCATGCCCCCTTTTTTTCTGCTATTGACATGGCGTAAGTGGGCACGTCTATCAATTAATGTTACTATTCTATACTGGAATGTTGGCGCCCAGATTCTATTCTATAATTAGTGTTCAGCACGTAGTACCTAGACTTGCCCCCATAATTTGAACCACTTAAAATATGTGTTTATCCCCAAATTATATATATGGCGCCTTAAGTTGTACGCTACTAAACTTAATACCAACGCCTGCAAAACTTGTATAAAAACAGACCTAGATAATAATGGCTTTAACTCACTCAGCATTCGTAACTTAAAATAAGAACTGTGAATCAAGAACTGCACCTGTGACACGTTCCATATTTGCTTATATTCTAGGCTGGCTATCAAAATGTTTTATTACATATTCTACTGACATTGGAATGTACTATGCCATACTTTGTATTATTGTTTGAATATTTTTACTGCTGTAATTGTCTATTGCTTATATTTGACTTATTCTTGCTGTACACCGCCTTGCGTGAATTCCTTCAAAAAGGCGGTAAATAAATCCTAATAAACCAAAAAAAATGTGAAACCAGAAACTAACACAACTCCCAAGTCCTTCACCCGAGTCAAACTTTTAACAGGAATCCCAGCCAAACGGACAATGTCTAGAAATGTGGTCACATTAACAGCCACCACACACAAAAGCTGAGTCTTCTCCACATTTAATTTCAATCTATTTTGATTGAGCCAGACCAGAATCGCATCAAGCACCTCCTGCAGGTTGTTAACCATACCAAGTATTGCTCACAGTATTCAATTTGCCACTCAAGATGTCTTCTCCTCCTCCTTGAGCTGCACAGCACCCTCACTCACAGTGTGGGACAATAAAGTGATCTACAACACTGGAGTTGCCGAATCTTCACCTGTCTTTTGCCATGGGCCTCGGTTGCCCCAGTGGCATACCGAGGGTGGGGCAGTGCAGACAGTCTGCCCCGGGTGCACGCTGCATGGGGGGATGCAGGGAGCAGCCGCATGGCTGTCAGCTCCGCCAGTTCCTTGCTCCCTCTGATGTTACTTCCTGTTCCGGGGCAGAGGGAGCAGGGAGATGGCGGAGCTGACAGCCACGTGGCTGCTTCCAGCACCCCAGGAGGTAAGAGCAATGCACCGGTGGTGGTGGGGGGGGGGGGTGTTTTGAGGTGATGTGCTGGGGGGATGATTCTGTACCCGGGGGGGGGGGGGGGGGGTGCACAGCAGCGATCTGCCCCGGGTGGCAGCCAACCAAGGAATACCACTGGGTTCCCCCAGTGTTGGAGTTGCCGAATCTTATTCTGTCTTTTGCTATCTGCGGGACACAAACCGTAAAAGTAGTTCCCAATACTCTTGCCCAAAATAATAGCTCATCAGCCATCAGAGTTCAGCAATAAAATTCAGTTCCTTAAAATAAAAGACAGTGGTGCCTGCTAACGACAGTGGAGCAGAGGGTAGAAATCCAAACATATTTGAATTTGAAACGCTGTTGATAATGGGAACCTTCAAGCTGCCATCAACACTGTGGCAAATTCTGAAAGTTTGAATTGGGAATTCTGCCATGTACTCCCCCTAAATCAGTAGCAGACACCATTGTCTTCTATTGAATAATAGTCTCTAGCAAGTTATTTGCAGATAACAAGTTGCATCTGCATATCATTCATGGTCCGAGTTTAACCCCTTCACAAGTTAACAGCAGTCCTCCATGCCTGGCAAAGCTAAATAAAATGTATAATTGTTTTGTAGCCTTCCATTCATAGGTGCAAATTTATCTATACTCTGATTTTCTACACTAAGCTGCGGTAAAAAGTGACCTGCGCTAGTGTGGACACGTAAAATTGGCGAGTGCTGGGCCATTTTTTACAGTGGCGGGTAAAAAGGCCTTTTTAAAATAGGGCAGTAAATGGCCATGTGCTAATATTAAAAGTGGCATGTGGCTATTTACCTCCTGAGCCCTTACCACCATCTATTTACTTGTGCGGTAATCAGACCAGGGGCGTAGCTACTATGGGGCCTCGTTGTACATGCAGGACGTCAGACGCACGAACAGAAACTTGATCAGATCATTCAGCAAGCAATGCCACGCGGCCGAGAAGAGAACTTCGGCTGGCGGGGGTTGGGGTCCCCTGCCAGCAAAGGTACGCGGCTGGAGAGGGTTGGCGGCGGGAAGGGGGGGTTGAGAGGGCGGCAGCGGGGGGGGGGGGGGGGGAAGTTGGCAGTGGCGGGCAGGTGGGTGGGGGGCTAAAATGTGCCCCCTCACCTCAGGCTCTGGACCCCCCTCCCGCCGAAGTCTGGTTACGCCCCTGAATCAGACAGCATGCAGCAATGTGGCTGCGCTGCCAACTACCGCTGGGAACGCTCCCGTGATAGAAAATTATTTTCTACCATGGGAAACAGCACGTGCCAACTTTGGAATTACTGCTGGGCGCCTGCACTACCCCGGCAGCGGTGTTGATTTGGCCCACTCTACCCGGGCATTAGCCCAACCGCGGCTTAGGAAAAGGGCCCCTCTGTGTAGCAGAAATTAACACAAACATGCAAGCTGAGACCAGATGCATTCACTTTTTCTGGCTGCCTGTGGACGTTTTCATAAGTACATAAGTATTGCCATACTGGGACAGACCAAAGGTCCATCAAGCCCAGCATCCTGTTTCCAACAGTGGCCAATCCAGGTCACAAATACCTGGCAAGATCCCCAAAAAAGTACAAAACATGTTATGCTGCTTATCCCAGAAATATTTTCCCCAAGTCCAATTTAATAATGGTCTATGGACTTTTCCTTTAGAAAGCTGTCCAGACCTTTTTAAAACTCTGCTAAGCTAACCGCCTTTACCACATTTTCTTGCAACAAAGTTCAGAGTTTAATTACACGTCGAGTGAAGACATATTTTCTCTGATTCATTTTAAATTTACTACTTTGTAGCTTCATCACATGCCCCCTAGTCCTAGTATTTTTGGAAAGCGTAAACAGACGCTTCACGTCCACCCATTCCACTCCACTCATTATTTTATAGATCTCTATCATATCTCCCCTCAGCCATCTTTTCTCAAGTCAGTTACTTTTATCATTTCACTAAACCCTTGTTGTTCAGTTTTATCTATCTATATGTTCCATCTCCGCTTATCTGCTTTGCTATTAAGATGTTTTAATGTGTATTACGTTGACATTGTAAGTAGCATAGTATTGTTATTTGAACATTTTACTGTTGTAATTATTGATTGCCTAGGTCCAAATTATACTTTCTGCATACTGCCTTGGGTGAATTTCTACAAAAGGTGGTAAATAAATCCTAATAAATACATAAGTAACAATTAACTCACTATGACACTGAAGAACATATTAGAGTTAGCTCTAATTTCAGTCTTGTATTTTCTCTTCCAATCCAAGGTTTCTGAACTGGAACTGCAGCCTTATGTCTCCATTTGTGATGAGCCTGTAGCCTGGTTTCCTACGAATTTGACCAAACTTCCTGAAAGGGAAATGTTGAAGGAAATATACACAACTTTATTAAACCTGGGCACCACCTTCATCCTCATGATAGAACAGCAGAAAGCTCTGAATTCAGAGAGCAGTTTGGTTGAAAATTTAAACCTTGAGGAAAGAAACATAAAAGGCTTTCAGTCCAACATCTTCTGCTGTCTCTGCATGAAAAAAGCTTTATCGGACGATATCAGCCTTGTGGATATACCGAGCACGTCAGATGTCTTCCAGCAAAAGTGTGAAGGGTGCAGAGTATTAAAAAGTTACTTGAAGTTCATCAAAGAAGTTATTGTTGGTTTAGAGGGGATCAAAAAAGAAGGAAACAAAAAGCAAAGAAGCAGAAAACGCAAGTTAATCCGTGCTCCTTTGCACTATAAAACTGCACTGCATTCCTTTTTAAACAAATAAGGGAATGGGAAATGGGACTTGATATACTGCCTTTCTGTGGTTTTTGCAACTACATTCAAAGCAGTTTACATAGTACATACAGGTACTTATTTGTGCCTGGGGCAATGGAGGGTTAAGTGACTTGCACAGGGAGCTGTAGTGGGAATTGAACCCAGTTCCCCAGGATCAAAGTCTGTTGCACTAACCACTAGGCTACTCCTTCACTTCACTCCACTCGGACCATCCCACCTTTCAAAGAGGTGAAATGTTCATCTATGACAAACATTCACTGCAGGACAGTTGCTTGCACCTATGCAAAAATGAACCGAATTACACCTGGTGTGTAAAAATTTGTCCTGACCCTGGAGCCATCTTATTTCCTGTTCAGCAATAAGAGACAAAAACAAGATTGTTCCAAATATACCATCCCACTTCCCACACATATCCATGTGGCTGTTGTGGAATCCACTGTTGAAAGCTAATGGATATAAGTAGGGTGAAAAAAATCATGGGATAGTGATTTTTTTTGAACGGATCTCATGATGAGCACATTTTTGACTGTTATATGCAGGGAAACCATTATTTTTATAATGTTGAAAGGCCGAGATCTTAAACAAGTATGTGCAATTGCAAGCTGTATTTCTGGGACAGTGGACAGCTCATTCATAGCCAGGAAGAGGTGTAGTGTATCTGAGTTCCTTGATACCACGTGACAAGAATCTAGGACAGAGAGTATCTGTCCAGACTTGAATTCACCTAAATGCTCTTTCCTTGTAGGGTCAAACTGCTGACGCCATGCAGAAGGTTCAGCAACATTTGGAAGCAACTTGTTTTTTGATTGAGTAGCTGCTGCTTGTAGGAAGCTGCAGTTTTCCACTAGATTGTTGTTGGGCAAGGTTGTGCTTATTTTCATTTTGTCCACTCGTTCTGATCACTATTTATAGATATTTTATTTTTCAGTATTTTATATGCTGCCTAGACCTAAGCAGTTTACAATTTTCCTTTTCAGGTACTGGTACTGTCCCTAATGAGCTCACAATCGACCATTGGGCAGCAGCGGGAATTCAATCCGGTTCCCCAGGTCCACAACCCACTGCACTAACCATTTTTAGGCCACTCCTCCACATATCTCTGCAACAAAACAGCACCAAGCCAGCAATGGAAGCAGACTAGGATTTTATGACATCTGTCCCAAATTGCATTACAGACCCAGTAGGGAGTTACAGTCTAGGTTTTGCACCTGAGGGAATGGAAGGCAAAGTGGCTTGTACAAGGTCACAAGGATCTGACCAGCCCACTTCTCTAAACAAAGAAATAAAGATAGCATTTGCTAGGTTTAGATTGATACCAAACCGTGAAACTGGCAACTCATAATAGAACGATTGAATAGCTACTACTTATCTGCGTTTGCAGTCTCAGCGCTGAACAAAAAGCTTTTTACTGCCCGACGCTAATATCTATATGAGAGACAGGGTTTAGGTCTAAAGACCTGCTTCCAGGGGCTGTTGAATGTTGCAACAAGGCCGGCTCACTGGCTCAACTCAAATGAAGTGAACAAGCTCAGGATAACACAAACGCAGATAAGTAGTCGCTATTCACTTGTTCTATTATGGGTTGCCAGTTTCACAGTTTGGTATCAATCCAAACCTAGCAAATGCTATTTTTATTTCTTTGTTTTTCAATAGTTAATTTAGAGCACATGCTAATACAGAGGTCTTTAATTGAATATAAAAATCATCTTAATAAAATTACCTACAATGAATAATAAAATTTGTATACCTATAGAGGTTTTGGTTCCGTTTTGGCAAGTGATTGATGTCACTCAGTAGGCTCAAGGGTTTGAAATAGCTGAGAGCTATAGGAGACTTAGAGGGGCATAACAGAAAAGGACGCCCAAGTTTTGCTGAGGACGTCCTCGCAAAACGTCCCAGTGGAGGGGCAGGGAAACTCATATTATCGAAACAAGATGGATACCCATCTTTCGTTTTGATAATATGGTCGGGGATGACCAAATCTTGAAATTTTGGTCGCCCTTAGAGATGGATGTCCATAGACTTGGTCATTTCTGATTTTCGGCGATAATGGAAACTAAAGACGCCTATCTTAGAAACGAGCAAATGCAAGCTTTTTGGTAGTGGGAGGAGCCAGCATTCGTAGTGCAGTGGTCCCCCTGACATGCCAGGACACCAACTGGGCACCCTAGGGGGCACTGCAGTGGACTTCAGAAATTGCTCCCAGGTACATAGCTCCCTTAGCTTGTGTGCTGAGCCCCCCAACCGCCCCCCAAACCCACTACCCACAACTGTACACCACTAACATAGCCCGTACGGCTGAAGGGGGGCACCTAGATGTGGGTACAGTGGGTTTCTGGTGGGTTTTGGAGGGCTCACATTTACCACCACAAGTGTAACAGGTAGAGGGGATGGGCCTGGGTTCACCTGCCTGAAGTGCACTGCACCCACTAAAACTGCTCCAGGTACCTGCATACTGCTGTGATGGACCTGAGTATGACATTTGAGGCTGGCACGACATATTTTTAAAGATGTTTTTTGAGGGTGGGAGGGGTTAGTGACCACCGGGGAAGTAAGGGGAGGTGATCCATGATTCTCTCCGGTGGTCATCTGGTCAGTTCGGGCACCTTCTTGTGGCTTGGTCATAAGAAAAACAGGACCATTATGGGTCAAGGACACCCATGTGTTAGGCATGCCCATGTCCCACCTTTGCTATGCCTCCGACACATCCCTGACGGAAAGGGAAATAGGACTTGATATACTGCCTTTCTGAGGTTTTTGCAACTACATTCAAAGTGGTTTACATATATACAGGTACTTATTTTGTACCTGGGACAATGGAGGGTTAAGTGATTTGCCCAGAGTCACAAGGAGCTGCAGTGGGAATTGAACTCAGTTCCCCAGGATCAAAGTTCACTGCACTAACCACTAGGCTACTCCTCCACTCCAGTTGGGGATGCCCAAAATCGGCTTTCGATTATGCAGATTTGGGTGATCCTGTGAGAAGGACGCTTATCTTACGATTTGTGTCGAAAGACGGGCGTCCTTCTCTTTCGAAAATTAGCCTGTTAATAGTCTGGCCACTGGTTAGTGAATGCCTTCAAAAAGGCGGTAAATAAATCCTAATAAATACAATATCTGATGCCACAAGTCCCTTTTTTCCTCTTTTTATAAAAGAAGATAAAAAATAAGAAAGAATAAAAAAAAGAAAGAATAAAAGTCCACATCACAGTCTCTTTTGTTACCTTTTTTGATAGCAGATGATTTCTGAGGAACATTAGTGTATTTTTCATTATTGTTCCCTCTTCTTTATTTGAGGAATCCTAAAGAGTAGCAAGATTCTATAATAGAATCTTGGCACCCAGATGCCACTACAGAATAAGCTTTCTCCATGCAGCGCTGGGCACCTAAATGGTGGTGTCCACTTATAGAATTGCCCCTATACGTATATTCAGTGCTGCCCCTATTCATATAGTGGCATGGAATATATGTATTTTTTAAAAAGCTTAAGAAATTACTACAGGACACCTGAGCACATTTTAAGCTGCAGTGAGTGCGTGTTACCGTTTACCACAGCTTAGTAAAAGGGCCCCTAAAATATGAAAGGTCATCTATCTGAAATGGCAAATCGATACTAAACTCCATGATAAGCATGATTATGAAATAAATCTTGTTACACGAAATGCAAAAATGGTTAGCAAAGGGCACTAGGGTATCAGAAATACAGTGAAACCTCGGTTTTTGTCAATAATCCGTCCGAAAACAATCGGCGAAATCCGAAACCGATGAAAACCAAGGCAATTAACGAGGACGGCCAAAATCGGGAGAAGGACGTCCATCTTCCGATACAAATTGGGAGATGGACGTCCTTCTTTTTCGACGAAATCCGAGGCAACCAACGAAAACCGAGACAAATTTCTTGTCGAAAAAAATCAATGAAATCTGAAACCAACGAAAACCGAGGTACTACTGTAGCTAAGATAATCTAGGATTTATAAGTCTAGATTTCTTAAAAAAAGATTAAAAAAATAAGAACTACCAGTACCAAAGTGCCATATTGTAATCATAGATAGTAAAACAGCCTGGATTATTTATTCTGGGAACTAGCTGGTAAGGTTGGAGTGTGTTGTCATTTAAAAACAATATGGAAGCAATAAAATAAAATTGTTATTTCAGTTTCTATCATTTCCAATCCAAAATGGCACAAAAAACAACAATTTGTTCACTAAGGGTCATGTTTAACAAGCTGTGGTAAAATATTGCATTGTACCACAGCTCAGTTTACTGCATAAGTCTTTAACCTGTGGTATCTCAGTACAACAGATTAGTAACTCCAATGATAAATATAAATTTGCATTGTTACATCCAGGAAACCCCAGCCCTGATCCCCACAAACAACCTGCACCCCCTCAACCTAATCCCCTTAACAGTCCATTCTCGAACCCTGATCCCCCTGCCCCCTTGATCCTCTTCACAACTCGCTCCCCCCCCCCCCCCCCCAGCATCTACCGCAGGTTTCTCTGGGGCCCTTGCCCTGGTGGCTCCTGTCTTCAAAATGGTACCACCTGATCCCTAGCAGTGGTTTCATGGTACTACCCACTAGGGGTCAGTCTGACAAATGAAGAGCATTCCAGCCTTATTTGGCAGTCTGACCTCTAGCAGGGATCAAAGGGAGAGAGGTTGGACTGTGAAGAGGATTGGGCGTCACTCCTCACACTGGTCCCTTTAAAACATAGAATCAACTATAATAACACAAACAGGGTGTGGAATTACAAAAGCAATAAGCAAAAAAAACAAATCGTAATCCATGCAATATCAACATATAGAACACAAATATGTCATTACTAGCGCGTTTTTGTTAAAGGGGGGGGGGAGTTAGTAAATAAAATTTAATTTTTTTTGTTTTGTTTTCAAAATGATAGAAAATAAAACAACAATTTTTCTTAGAGTTTTGATGTTGTTTTAAAATGACAGCACACTCCAATGTTACCAGCTGGCTCTGTGTAGGAGGCTCTGCTAGGATTGGGAGAACAAGATAGGGTGGAAACATAAGGCCATTTATTAGCAACCCGATGCTCTTGGAGAGGAAGGATGAAGCTATGCTATTCATTCTGTATAATAATGAGCTGCTTTGCATCTCATTCTAATAACAAATGTTGCAGTCAAATAACATGCCTTAGGAATAGATAGCACCATTTTTTTTCTGCTGAATGCACATTATTTGGCAATAAAAGGTGTATTATTCCCTTAACATGTCAGTCACTACCCCATAAACCATTATCACACACTAAAATGAAAAAAACAAAAACAAATCCAGAACAAAACAAAAATGTATGCATGTGCTTTTCAGTCCCAACAAACTTTCCTGCTCTTCAGCCACAAACTATCTGCATAGCCTTCTGTTTAAAGACTTTGTGGTTATTCAGATAAAATTATGCCTGTTCTTGGGGAAGATTATTTTTAAAACATTTTACACAGGTAAGCATTTTTATCCGTGTAAAAATTTTGTGAAGACTGCTCCCCTCGCCATTTATATTAGTAATGATTGTCCTATATCTGTTTTGTTTTTATTCTAAACTGCATTGAATGATTTTTCAAAGGTTGTGGTATATAAGCTTCTTAATAAATAATAAAATAATAAATATGGATGAAAGGGGGCTTGGCTAGGTCAGGGAGGGAATGTGTAGGTACAAACTATCCAAATTATCTTGCCCAAATTTTCAAAGGAAAACTCATCAGGAAGTTTTCCTTTTAAAAGAGCTTGCAAGCCTGCTGCTACATGTACTCTAGGCCTGCAAACCTCATGAGCTGTGTAAGAATTGCTCCTTCCACTCTCCCCCCCCCCCCCAAATCATCACCAAAGGGAGTGTGAATTGCACAGGTTGACTACATTCCTTCATGTTTGAAAATTCAACATATCTGGCCTATTTTTTCTGCTGACCCAGAATGGATCTTTTTATGCAGCTAAAAGTGCATATTTTGTGGAACTGTACATGCACTTTTAACTCACTGAAAATTCACTTACCTGGCTTCAGCATTCAATCCACATATGCTTTATGTTTACCTACACAAATCCCACTTAAGACTTTGTAAGGTCTATTCTACATCTAAAGGGATAAATTCTCAGTTTGACCTAAATGTTACCTCCATCATATGTACAATGAGGATCACGAAATAACCGGTGGAAATAAGGGAAAAGCAATTTTAAAAGTGACAGTGCAAGTTATTCCAGAATCTGTGCTAGAAATCACTTATCAGTAATTCTTCCATGTTCTCTCTGTTAGAATGGGTAAATAGCATTTTTCTATCATTGTTTGTTATCTGGATATAGAACTTAATTTGAACAGCAAAGGTCCCAGCTCACACCTGTAGTACTTCCCCTTTTAGACCTCAGCTGATCAACTCAGCTCCTGCAGAAGTGATTACTCAACATGTTTTGTGTTTCTTCTGTGGCTGGATTTTCAGATGACTCAAGAGCTAGTCACATGAGATCAGACGTCACTGAACTATTTTGCACTGGTACAGCCCATTTCCAGATGGCTTCTGAACAGATGGCCTATAGTTGACCTCGACAATCCCTAGTGAATCCCAGACAAGGGTGTAGTGTAGAAATCTGACTTTCAACATTTAAGAATTAATGGCATCATCATCATCTTTTCAAGAGACATAATTTGTATCCTTCACAGCTGTTGATTTGCGGTTTATTCTCTTTGCACTGTACTGACATCACAAGAAGCACAGCACTGCTACTGGAAGGGACCTATAGATACTTGTGCACTCACTAGGCTGGTGTCCCTGATCTACAATAACTTATAGATTAATATATATCATAATATCATATTTGTGCATTTATTTATAAAACCTTAACTTATTTTGCATTTGAAGGTGTTATTTGAAATGTACCTCATTGAAACTATGTAAAGAATGTGACTATTCTAATTTTAACTTCCATTTTTCCTTTACACCAACACATTTACAAGGAATATAATGGCTGCAAATTTTAACTGTAATTATAAAGTATTTTTGTGAAATATATGGCAACATAGCCTGTGTGCAGCTCAAACTGACAAACTTTTTCTTGTTTCAAAAGGACATAACTCAACATGTTTGACAGATTGCTTAATTTTTTAAATGAAAAACCAAAATAAAGCCATAAATTAAAAAAACAAAAAAAAAGAAAACTCGTATATTCTGCTTTCATGTTATTGCAAGTGGTGATATCTCTTTTATGAAAAGAGGCATTTAAACGACTGAACGTGCACTTTCAAGATTTGTAAGTTCAGAGACCCAGCTAGTTTTCAGTTATCTCTGCATTTGGAGGTTGGGGGAAGAGCTTTAGGTTTGAACTGCTAAGGGGTCCTTTTACTAAGGTGCGCTGAAAAATGGCCTACGGTAGTGTACACACGTGTTTTGGGCGCACGCAGAATTATTTTTTAGCACACCACAAAAAATACCTTTTTTAAATGAAAATTGCTGCACATCCATTTGGGTCTGAAACCTTACCACAAGCTGTTGGCCTAGTGATAAGGTCTCACGCGGTAACTGGATGGTAATGGTTTACGTGCGTCAAATTCCATTTGGCGCGCATGGCTGCCGAGCGTCAGAAAATAAAAATATTTTTCAGATGCATGTAGTGGATGCGCACCAAATTTGAAATTACCTCAAGGGCCACGTGGTAACTGGGTGGTAACTCCAATTTGGAGCGTGTTGGGTGCGCTTAGGCAGTAAAAAGGCCACTTAAGGAGGAAGAAGAGCTTGTTAGGTTGATGAAGGACAAAGGAGGAGCTGCAACCTTGTTGCCATTATTGAACAAGCATCTTATAGGGCAGCTTGACACCTAGTGGTAGTACCATGAGATTACCAGAGGTCACCAGTGCCATTTTGAAACCTGCACCAGCAGGGGGAGGAGAGCCCAAGGATCACTTCTACTCTAGAACTCCCTACACCAAAAGAGATTAGGAAAGGTAGGCTGGGGGGGGGGGCGGGTGCTATTGGAGGATTGGGGGGGGTCTTTGATTGGGCTATACAAGGAGTGTCTCTATGTTCAGGGGGGCTCGTGGGGAGGGGCATCTCCATAAGGGGGGATGTTGGGGGCTCTTCAAGGTGTGGGGGTCTCTATGGGGGTGTTCTCTGCATGGAGAGGGTGTCTTCAGGGGGACGCAAGGTCTACTCTAGCCAAGAGCATTGGGCCATGGGATAACAACCTGATGCTCCCAGGCAGGACAATAACACCAACTTTGAGCTGATATTCTTTTTCCTGGAATAACACCGCTTGCGATATTCACCATAAGCTGCATTATTTGATTTACATAATAATGAGGTGCTTTGCATGTATTTGCAAGCTTTGCATCTCATTATTTTTCCTGTGGTAACCAAAACTAATGTTACAGTAATATAATGCACATTATCACCATTTAACACATATTATGGAGTAAACAACACACAATACTACCTTAATGCACCTTAGTATCTACCCCCCCCCCCCCCCCCCAAAGCTCCTTTGCTGCATCAACAACATCCTCTTGTTCAGCAGGAACCAACTCATCTTCCAGAGGGACGCATCCAGACCTACTGCATGACTATACCATCGCTGCCAAATGGCCCTGAGTACCTGAAGAATAGGATGATCCTCTACACACCGCCAAGGACACTAAGGTCTTCTCAAGGACTATCACTAATCACACCTTCTCCAAAAGACATTACACGATGTGATACCCACAAGCGAGTCTTCTCCAGAGTAGCCCCACACTCTGGAATGCATTGCCTAAAAGGCTCCGCTTAACACAAGACTATCTCTACTTCAAGAAGCAGGTGAAAGCTTGGCTCTTCAACCAAGCCTTTAATGGAAGAAGTAACTAACTTGTTAGCTTCACTCACACACAGCGAATGCTACATACCTGTAGAAGGTATTCTCCGAGGACAGCAGGCTGATTGTTCTCACTGATGGGTGACGTCCACGGCAGCCCCTCCAATCGGAATCTTCACTAGCAAAAGCCTTTGCTAGCCCTCGCGCGCCGATGCGCACCGCGCATGCGCGGCCGTCTTCCCGCCCAAAACCAGCTCGTGCCGGCCAGTCTCATATGTAGCAAGACAAAGAGAAGGGAAGACACAACTCCAAAGGGGAGGCGGGCGGGTTTGTGAGAACAATCAGCCTGCTGTCCTCGGAGAATACCTTCTACAGGTATGTAGCATTCGCTTTCTCCGAGGACAAGCAGGCTGCTTGTTCTCACTGATGGGGTATCCCTAGCCCCCAGGCTCACTCAAAACAACAACCATGGTCAATTGGGCCTCGCAACGGCGAGGACATAACTGAGATTGACCTAAAAAAATTTACCAACTAACTGAGAGTGCAGCCTGGAACAGAACAAACAGGGCCCTCGGGGGGTGGAGTTGGATCCTAAAGCCCAAACAGGTTCTGAAGAACTGACTGCCCGAACCGACTGTCGCGTCGGGTATCCTGCTGCAGGCAGTAATGAGATGTGAATGTGTGGACAGATGACCACGTCGCAGCTTTGCAAATCTCTTCAATGGTAGCTGACTTCAAGTGGGCTACCGACGCTGCCATGGCTCTAACATTATGAGCTGTGACATGACCCTCAAGAGCCAGCCCAGCCTGGGCGTAAGTGAAGGAAATGCAATCTGCTAGCCAATTGGATATGGTGCGTTTTCCTACAGCCACTCCCCTCCTGTTGGGATCAAAAGAAACAAACAATTGGGCGGACTGTCTGTTGGGCTGTGTCCGCTCCAAATAGAAGGCCAATGCTCTTTTGCAGTCCAATGTGTGCAGCTGACGTTCAGCAGGGCAGGAATGAGGACGGGGAAAGAATGTTGGCAAGACAATTGACTGGTTAAGATGGAACTCCGACACAACCTTTGGCAAGAACTTAGGGTGAGTGCGGAGGACTACTCTGTTATGATGAAATTTGGTGTAAGGGGCCTGGGCTACCAAGGCCTGAAGCTCACTGACTCTACGAGCTGAAGTAACTGCCACCAAGAAAATGACCTTCCAGGTCAAGTACTTCAGATGGCAGGAATTCAGTGGCTCAAAAGGAGGTTTCATCAGCTGGGTGAGAACGACATTGAGATCCCATGACACTGTAGGAGGCTTGACAGGGGGCTTTGACAAAAGCAAACCTCTCATGAAGCGAACAACTAAAGGCTGTCCTGAGATCGGCTTACCTTCCACATGGTAATGGTATGCACTGATCGCACTAAGGTGAACCCTTACAGAGTTAGTCTTGAGACCGGACTCAGACAAGTGCAGAAGGTATTCAAGCAGGGTCTGTGTAGGACAAGAGCGAGGATCTAGGGCCTTGCTGTCACACCAGACGGCAAACCTCCTCCATAAAAAGAAGTAACTCCTCTTAGTGGAATCTTTCCTGAAAGCAAGCAAGATGCGGGAGACACCCTCTGACAGACCCAAAGAGGCAAAGTCTACGCTCTCAACATCCAGGCCGTGAGAGCCAGGGACCGGAGGTTGGGATGCAGAAGCGCCCCTTCGTCCTGTGTGATGAGGGTCGGAAAACACTCCAGTCTCCATGGTTCTTCGGAGGACAACTCCAGAAGAAGAGGGAACCAGATCTGACGCGGCCAAAAAGGAGCAATCAGAATCATGGTGCCTCGGTCTTGCTTGAGTTTCAACAAAGTCTTCCCCACCAGAGGTATGGGAGGATAGGCATACAGCAGACCCTCCCCCCAGTCCAGGAGGAAGGCATCCGATGCCAGTCTGCCGTGGGCCTGAAGCCTGGAACAGAACCGAGGGACTTTGTGGTTGGCTCGAGATGCGAAGAGATCCACCAAGGGGGTGCCCCACACCTGGAAGATCTGTCGCACTACACGAGAATTGAGCGACCACTCGTGAGGTTGCATAATCCTGCTCAACCTGTCGGCCAGACTGTTGTTTACGCCTGCCAGATATGTGGCTTGGAGCACCATGCCGTGACGGCGAGCCCAGAGCCACATGCTGACGGCTTCCTGACACAGGGGGCGAGATCCGGTGCCCCCCTGCTTGTTGATGTAATACATGGCAACCTGGTTGTCTGTCTGAATTTGGATAATTTGGTGGGACAGCCGATCTCTGAAAGCCTTCAGAGCGTTCCAGATCGCTCGCAACTCCAGGAGATTGATCTGCAGATCGCGTTCCTGGAGGGACCAGCTTCCTTGGGTGTGAAGCCCATCGACATGAGCTCCCCATCCCAGGAGAGACGCATCCGTTGTCAGCACTTTTTGTGGCTGAGGAATTTGGAAAGGACGTCCCAGAGTCAAATTGGACCAAATCGTCCACCAATACAGGGATTTGAGAAAACTCGTGGACAGGTGGATCACGTCTTCTAGATCCCCAGCAGCCTGAAACCACTGGGAAGCTAGGGTCCATTGAGCAGATCTCATGTGAAGGCGGGCCATGGGAGTCACATGAACTGTGGAGGCCATGTGGCCCAGCAATCTCAACATCTGCCGAGCTGTGATCTGCTGTGAAGCTTGCACCCGCGCGACGAGGGACAACAAGTTGTTGGCTCTCGCCTCTGGGAGATAGGCACGAGCTGTCCGAGAATCCAGCAGAGCTCCTATGAATTCGAGATTCTGCACTGGGAGAAGATGGGACTTTGGGTAATTTATCACAAACCCCAGTAGCTCCAGGAGGCGAATAGTCATCTGCATGGACTGCAGGGCTCCTGCCTCAGATGTGTTCTTCACCAGCCAATCGTCGAGATATGGGAACACGTGTACCCCCAGTCTGCGAAGTGCCGCTGCTACTACAGCCAAGCACTTTGTGAACACCCTGGGCGCAGAGGCGAGCCCAAAGGGTAGCACACAGTACTGGAAGTGACGTGCGCCCAGCTGAAATCGCAGATACTGTCTGTGAGCTGGCAGTATCGGGATGTGCATGTAGGCATCCTTCAAGTCCAGAGAGCATAGCCAATCGTTTTCCTGAATCATGGGAAGGAGGGTGCCCAGGGAAAGCATCCTGAACTTTTCTTTTACGAGATATTTGTTCAGGGCCCTTAGGTCTAGGATGGGACGCATCCCCCCTGTTTTCTTTTCCACAAGGAAGTACCTGGAATAGAATCCCAGCCCTTCTTGCCCGGGTGGTACGGGCTCGACCGCATTGGCGTTGAGAAGGGCGGAGAGTTCCTCTGCAAGTACCTGCTTGTGCTGGAAGCTGTAAGACTGAGCTCCCGGTGGACAATTTGGAGGTTTTGAGGCCAAATTGAGGGTGTATCCTTGCCGGACTATTTGAAGAACCCACTGATCGGAGGTTACGAGAGGCCACCTTTGGTGAAAAGCTTTCAACCTCCCTCCGACTGGCAGGTCGCCCGGCACTGACACTTGGATGTCGGCTATGCTCTGCTGGAGCCAGTCAAAAGCTCGTCCCTTGCTTTTGCTGGGGAGCCGAGGGGCCTTGCTGAGTCGCACGCTGCTGACGAGAGCGAGCGCGCTGGGGCTTAGCCTGGGCCACAGGCTGTCGAGAAGGAGGATTGTACCTACGCTTGCCAGAAGAGTAGGGAACAGTCTCCCTTCCCCAAAAAAATCTTCTACCTGTAGAGGTAGATGCTGAAGGCTGCCGGCGGGAGAACTTGTCGAATGCGGTATCCCGCTGGTGGAGCTGCTCTACCACCTGTTCGACTTTCTCTCCAAAAATGTTATCCGCACGGCAAGGCGAGTCCGCAATCCGCTGCTGGAGTCTGTTCTCCAGGTCGGAGGCACGCAGCCATGAGAGCCTGCGCATCACCACACCTTGAGCAGCGGCCCTGGACGCAACATCAAAGGTGTCATACACCCCTCTGGCCAGGAATTTTATGCACGCCTTCAGCTGCCTGACCACCTCCTGAAAAGGCTTGGCTTGCTCAGGGGGGAGCGCATCCACCAAGCCCGCCAACTGCCGCACATTGTTCCGCATATGTATGCTCGTGTAGAGCTGGTAGGACTGAATTTTGGCCACGAGCATAGAAGAATGGTAGGCCTTCCTCCCAAAGGAGTCTAAGGTTCTAGAGTCTTTGCCCGGGGGCGCCGAAGCATGCTCCCTAGAACTCTTAGCCTTCTTTAGGGCCAAATCCACAACTCCAGAGTCATGAGGCAACTGGGTGCGCATCAGCTCTGGGTCCCCATGGATCCGGTACTGGGAATGTGGGGATTAGTTAGAGGCTTGGTCCAGTTCGCCAGCAATGTCTTTTTCAGGACATGGTGCATGGGTACTGTGGACGCTTCCTTAGGCGGAGAAGGATAGTCCAGGAGCTCAAACATTTCAGCCCTGGGCTCGTCCTCCACAACCACTGGGAAGGGGATGGCCGTAGACATCTCCCGGATAAAGGAAGCGAAAGACAGACTCTCAGGAGGAGAAAGCTGTCTTTCAGGAGAGGGAGTGGGATCAGAGGGAAGACCCTCAGACTCCTCGTCAGAGAAATATCTGATGTCTTCCTCTTCCTCCCACGAGGCCTCACCCTCGGTGTCAGACACAAGTTCACGAACCTGTGTCTGCAACCGCGCCCGGCTCGACTCTGTGGAACCACGTCCATGATGGGGGCGTCGAGAGGTAGACTCCCTGGCCCGCATCGGCGAAGCTCCCTCCGCCGACGTAGTCGGGGAGCCTTCCTGGGAGGCGACGGCAGTCGGTACCGCAAGCGGCACCGACGCCGGCGACCTCACCCCGGGCGATGGACCACCCGGCGCCACGCTCGACGGTACCGGTGGCGCAAGCACCGACGGTACCGGAGGGGTAGGGCGCAGCAGCTCTCCCAGAATCTCTGGGAGAACGGCCCGGAGGCTCTCATTCAGAGCGGCTGCAGAAAAAGGCAGGGAAGTCGATGCAGGCGTCGACGTCAGAACCTGTTCCGGGCGTGGAGGCTGTTCCGGGCTGTCCAGAGTGGAGCGCGACACCTCTTGAACAGAGGGTGAGCGGTCCTCTCGGTGCCGATGCTTGCTGGGTGCCGACTCCCTCGGCGACCCAGAGCTCTCGGTGCCGACGCGGGAAGGGGACCGGTGTCGATGCTTCTTCGACTTCTTACGAAGCATGTCACCGGAGCTTCCCGGCACCGACGTCTCTTCCTCGGGGCCGAGACCGAAGAGGGTCAGTCTCGGGGGGGCTGTACCGCAGGAGCCCTCAGGGTAGGGGGAGACCCACCCGAAGGCTCACCGCCACCAGCAGGGGAATGGACAGCCCTCACCTGCACTCCAGACGAAGCACCACCGTCTGACGACATCAGCAGACGAGGTCCCGGTACCACCGACGTCGATACAGTCGTCCGATGTCTCAGCGCCGATGCAGAGGGCCGATGCCTCGATGCACTCGATGCACTGGCAGCCGAGGATGAAGGTCTGGACGCTGAAGACGTCGATGCACTCGATACCCCCGGTGCCGATGCCGACGAAGAGCCCGAGAACAAAATGTTCCACTGGGCTAACCTCGCTACCTGAGTCCGCTTTTGTAAAAGGGAACACAGACTACAGGCCTGAGGGCGGTGCCCAGCCCCCAGACACTGAAGACACGACGCGTGCCTGTCAGTGAGCGAGTTTACCCGGGTGCACTGGGTGCACTTCTTGAAGCCGCTGGAAGGCTTCGATGTGATGGGCGGAAAAATCACGCCGGCGAGATCAAAAGTCGAAATGGCGAAATTTGGCACCAGAAAAATAGCGGAAAGGAAATTTCGACCGGGGCCTAATAAAGGCCTACCCCGACGACGAAAGAAAACTTACCGGGGCGAAAAAAACTCGAAGTACAGGAAGGGAAAAACGAAAAGAGGTCTTTCCGAAACAATTTACAAAGTTTCTCACGGAAACGAGTCGAAAACGACGCGCGAGGTCGACTTTTCGGGGCACGAACGGCAAACACAACCGTACCGAGCGCGAAGAAAAGAAGACTGGCCGGCACGAGCCGGTTTCGGGCGGGAAGACGGCCGCGCATGCGCGGTGCGCATCGGCGCGCGAGGGCTAGCAAAGGCTTTAGCTAGTGAAGATTCCGATTGGAGGGGCTGCCGTGGACGTCACCCATCAGTGAGAACAAGCAGCCTGCTTGTCCTCGGAGAAACAAGGATTCACTCGGGCTGCATATACTGCAGCAGGACATGTTTATCCACTCCTACCCTAGCTGGGATCATATTTAACCATGTAGGACCAAGCAGCAGAATGAGAGCAGTAACTTTAGAGAAAAAAAAGTAACCTAATACAAAAAATACAGCCCTAATAACAAAATACGTGCTTACGAAAATGAAGAAAAAGCCCTCAGAAACCGTGGGTAAAATACCCAGGGTTTAGTGCGCGGTTATATCGTTCTTATAACACACGCCACAGTTCTATCATTGGGCAAAAAACTTCATTTCGGGTAAGTTTGCAATTAATAGCCTTTAATGCGGCTTATGAAATGTATCTTTTTAATTCTTTTTATAAATATATTTTTTCACTTCTTTTCCTTTTTTTCAACTATTATTCAACAATCCAACGTGAACTAATGCACTTAGCTTTTAAGCCGGGCACTCTCCAATATCTGTTCTACGGGAACCCGTTTCGTCGTCGATAATACACTGAAACCTTCTTCTCAGTGTGCTGCTGCGGCTAGGAAAGCGAATAGAATGTTGGGTATTATTAGGAAAGGTATGGAAAACAGGTGTGAGGATGTTATAATGCTGTTGTATCGCTCCATGGTGCGACCACACCTTGAGTATTGTGTTCAATTCTGGTTTCCGCATCTCAAGAAAGATATAGCAGAATTGGAAAAGGTGCAGTGAAGGGTGACTAAAATGATAGCGGGGATGGGACGACTTCTCTATGAAGAAAGACTAAGGAGGCTAGGGCTTTTCAGCTTGGAGAAGAGACAGCTGAGGGGAGACATGATAGAGGTATATAAAATAATGAGTGGAGTGGAACAGGTGGATGTGAAGCGTCTGTTCACGCTTTCCAAAAACACTAGGACTAGGGGGCATGCGATGAAACTACAGTGTAGTAAATTTAAAACAAATCGGAGAAAACATTTCTTCACCCAATGCATAATTAAACTCTGGAATTCGTTGCCGGAGAACGTGGTGAATGCGGTTAGCTTAGGAGAGTTTAAAAAGGGGTTAGACGGTTTCCTAAAGAACAAGTCCATAAACCACTACTAAATGGGAAAAATCCACAATTCCAGGAATAACATGTATAGAATGTCTGTACGTTTGGGAAGCTTGCCAGGTGCCCTTGGCCTGGATTGGCCACTGTCGTGGACAGGATGCTGGGCTTGATGGACCCTTGGTCTTTTCCCAGTGTGGCATTACTTATGTACTTAAGGCCCTCCCCTGTCTCTCTCCTGCCTCTTCCCTCCAAACATACAGTGCAGCATTTCCACCTTTCTTTCTCCCCCTGAGCACCCCCCCCCCCCCCCCTCTGTTCAGCCCTTCCAGTTGTGGGTAGAGGATCATGCCCTATACGCACAGCAATGTTCCATGGGGCCTCCCAATCAGGCGAGTTGTGAGGCACTGCTGGGTCATGTCCCCTTTGATTCACACTTCCTGTTGCTGTGTGAATAGTTAAAGAAAGCAAAAAATGTCTGAAAGTTGTAAGCAGTATCTGGAAATAGATGTACTTGGGGTGGGGCTTCAAGGAGGGAGGTCTTAGGGGGCTTTGAGAAGAGGATGGAACCTCTGGGGGGAGGGAGCATCATAGTGGGTGACTGCACAGTGCACAATTATATCTTGTTATGGTCCTGGTCAGTGGCTTTTGAAAACTGGATTTGGATTTGAGAGTTAGGGGTGTAGTTATCAAGGTGGGCTACCGTTAAGATATGTTATTTTACCACTGTGTGCTATTTTTAGCATGGGTCCCATGTTATGCAATGAGAACTAGTTACTAATAACCAGGGTTAACGTTAAAATTCCATGTCTTACTGGTAGCCCTTGTTAACGTCACCCCTTAATTACTAGCCTATTCCAAATCTGAGGTGAGAAAAGGCAGGTTTTGCACCCTGTTTTCTGTGGGTCTTAGGCAACTCCTTCACTCTTTCCAAAACCTCATAAGTTAGTGGGGTGGAAGAGGAGACCTTGCCTTGATGTTGTATTTAACAGGAGTCAGTGGAAGGTTAGTTTGTTAGAACAGGATCTTTGCAATGAAAAACAACTGTTGGATGGTGCAATTCATGCAACTACCTTATTACTGGTAATGAGCTAAGCTTATTTATGATAAAGGATTGTGGGTGGAGTGGAGACTGAGAGTGAAAGTTTCTGTTGCTTTATTTAAATACTTGAAAGGAATAACATTAATCAATAGGAAAATAAAGCAAGACATGAGAATTCAGGTAAGACATGTGTTTGTGAGAGAAAACAGACGTTGCTAACTGAACTATCAAAAAGGTGGTGTTCACTCATTCTGTTGTTTTGAATGCTATGTAATAATTTAAGATTCCCCATTTCAGTTCCGATATCATTTTTATTAAAATGCTTATTTTTTCCACCTAGCAATTTCCTTTTGAGTTCAAACCAAATTGTACCAGTTCAAATACCATGATCCTTCACTCACATCAACCATGTTTTGCAAAATCAGTCTTTAGCTTAATCTCTCATCCTGCCTGGTGTGGTGTGTCCTTCTCACTGATGATTCACAGTGAAGAACCACTGACTGCAGCTCTATTCAGAACTGCTCTGCTGGCAGCTTTTGTAAAGCTAACAGAGTCCTTGTGCAAATAACATGAACTCTCTACTGCTCTAAATGTTCCTTTGAATTGTAGGCAATAAATAGAATCAAATAAATAATGCATGCATAAACAGGAAATGATGTCAGAGGAAGTGAGATGGGCCAGAGGGAACGCTTTGGAGCAGGCCGCAGGCAGCATCTGTGTAATGCTGCCAGGAACCAACAGAAGACCACCAACTGTTAAGCTGATACAGGACAATACACTAATTCACAACAGACTTGAATACTTTGAAAACGTCAACCGAAGATTGAATCTTCGATTGTTAAATTTTCCTAAGATATCAGTGTATTCACCTATGGATATCTTTAAAAGATTTTTGGTGGAAAACTTAAAGTTTACCTCTGATAATATTCCACCTTTGAGTAAAATTTATTATTTACCATCAAAAAGATCAAATGATGAATCACAGATTCCGCAAGGTGATTTAAATGTTTCAGAACTTTTGGAAACCTCTTTGACCTCTATAACTAATAGGCAAACCCTTTTGGTATCATTTGTGTTTCAACAGGACTTGGAGCTGGTGAGAAAACTGGCTCTAAGAAATTTACAAAACCTCTTTTATGGGGGAAAAATCTGGGTTTTCCCAGACGTCACTAAAGTTACACAAATAAAAAGAAAGGAATTTTTGCTGTTACGACCTGCAGTTTTGACATTGGGGGCCTCTTTTAATTTAAACTATCCGTGTAAATGCATTGTAAAATATATGGATGTAAAATATGTTTTCTTTGTACCGGATCACTTAAAACAATTTATTGCACAAAAGAATATTATGAAAGCTGTTTGAAGCCAATTTGTATTAATTCTAGGGAAAGTAATGAAGATTTACAGTGGTAATATCCGTTAAGCCTTACTTATTATTTACTATTTTTGGTAATCTCTTCTCCTGAGTTTTCGGCATACTCCCCCTGTTATGGTGGTCTAAGACAAGATGCTAATTTTTTTCTTTTAATTTCTTGTTAGAAATTTTCTCTGTAAACCAAATTAATCTGTTTTTCTTGCTCAAGTATTAAAGCTTGTAAAATGTTTAAAAGGATAAATAAAGGATTAAAAAAAAAAAAAAGAAGACCACCTTTAAGGTTGAGTTTGGGGGGGGGGGGGGTGGTTGAGGGGGCAGATGACAAACCCTGGGTGAGGGGAGGGGAATGAGCTTCAGACCCATAAGAAGAACTGGAAAAGCCACCGTTGGAAGCTATGGCCAAGGTGGTAAGCTCCAGCAGCCACGAGAAGAGCTTGGTGCTGCTCACCACCAAGTTTCTGTAGCTGCTCATGGGGATAGAGGGGAGGGAGGGAGGGAGAGGTGCTGGAGATGAGAGGCTGATAGGTACAGATAGGGAAAGAGACCTTGGGGTGATAGTATCTGAGGATCTGAAGGCAGCAAAACAGTGTGGCAAGGTGGTGGCTGTAGCCAGAAGGATGCTAAGCTCTATAGAGAGAGGCATAACCAGCAGAAGAAAGGAAGTGTTGATGCCCCTGTACAAGTCATTGGTGAGGCCCCACTTGGAGTACTGAGTTCAGTTTTGGATTCCATATTTTGCTAAGGATGTAAAAAGACCTGAAGTGGTCCAGAGGAAGATGACAAAAATGGTATGGGGCTTGACCAAAAGACGTATGCGAAGAGACTAGAATACCTAAATGTGTATACCCTAGAGGAAAGGAGGGACAGGGGAGATATGATACAGACATTTAAATACTTGAAAGGTATTAATAAAGAAACAAATATTTTCCAGAGAAGAGAAAATGTTAAAACTAGAGGACATGAACTGAGGTTGCGGGGTGGTAGAGTTAGGATTAATGTGAGGAAATTCTTTTTCATGGAGAGGGTGGTTGATGCCTGGAATACCCTCCCGAAGGAGTTGGTGGAGAAAAAACAGAGACGGAATTCAAAAAGGCATGGGATGAATGTGATGGGATTCAAAAAGGTGTGGGATAAAGAAGACCTCTAATTAGAAAATGAATGGTATAACCCCCCCCCCCCCAAATTTAAATGGTTGCATGTTCGTTTGCATGTCAAGTGGCACTTTAGATGGTGACTGGTTGTGAAGAACTAAGGCCAGTGCTAGACTGGCTTGTATGGTCTGGGTCCCATATATAGCAATCCGGTTTAGAATGGGCTGCAGAGGGATTCAACAGAAACTCCAGTAATTTGGAATGTAAGGATAGTGCCAGGCAGACTTTTATGGTCTGTGACCCGCAATTGACAAGAAGGATTTGGATAGGCTGAAGTGGGCTTTGAAGGCAACATTAGCAGTTGGAAACTAAGGACAGGGCCGGGTGGACTTCAATGGTCTATGTCCCAGGAATGCCAAAGAGAGACAATGATCAAGTATTTTATATCATGACTTGATAATGAGTGTGACTGTTTGGCAGACTGGATGGACCATTCAGGTCTTTATCTGATGTTATTTACTATGTTATTATGGGGCTCATTTTCGAAAGAGAAAAATGTCCAAAAAGTGTCATAAAGCAGCATTTGGATGAATTTCTTCTCAAAACGTCCAAATCAGTATTTTAGAAACCTATTTTGCAGACGTTTATCTAAGCAATGTGTCCAAATCACAAGAGGGTGTGTTGGGGATGCTTCAGGGGTGGACTTAGAGCATTCCTAACACTTGGACATTTACAGCCATAATGGAAAAAAACAAAAACGTTTAGGGCTGAAACTTCAACATTTTGGTATATATCAGTTTTTAGAACAAATAATGCACAGAAAGGTGCCTTAAATAACCAGATGACAACTGGAGGGAATCAGGGATGATCCCCCTTACTACCCCAGTAGTCACTGATCTCCTCCCCCCCCCAGCCTTTATGACAGCTTTAGATGTTATAGCTAGGTCTATTAAAGCAGCAAGCAGGTCCCTGGTGTACTGGTCAGTGACATGCTCTATAGAGAGGAGGACCCAGGCAAATATACCGCTCTACCTACACTTGTGGTGGAAAGTATGAGCCCTCCCACACTCTCCCAAAACCTACTGTACCCATATATAGGTGACCCCTTCACTCATACGGTCTATTGTATTGGTATACAGTTGGGTACAGTAGGTATTTGGTGAGTTTTGGAGGGCTTAGCATACAGTATAAGGGGGTAACAATGAAATGTGTACCTGAGAGCTTTTATATGAAGTCCACTGCTGTGCCCCCTAAGGTGCCCCATTGCTCTCCTGGGATGTCTGTGTGGCCAGTCTACTAAGAATGCTGGCTCCTCCTACAGCCCAATGGCTTGATTTTGTGCATTTTTCACTTGGATGTTTTTTTTAAATTGAAAATGGCCCAAAAAGATAAATGCACAGAACAGGAAAACATCTTGCATGTGGCCATTTTTGAAAAAAAAAGATAGACATTTTGCTGTTTCGAAAATGGCCATATTTCCTATTCGGATTTGGGACATTTAGCGCAAAATATCTCAAGTCCAACTTAGACGTCATATCGATAATGCCCCTCCATGTTACTATATTACAATGAGAGGGAAGGAAGGGATAGAAAGAGAGAGAATGGACCCCAGGAAAGAAAGAGAGATAATGGACCTGAGGGAAGAGGAGAGGGAAGGAAGAGAAAGAAAGATGTTGGATCTGGGGGTGGGAGGGAGGGAAATTATCAGTCCTTTAGTGAAGGGAAGGAGGATGGGCTTTGCCTTTTTGTGGTTACAATCAAAGTGGTTTGCATATTACATACATGTACTTATTTTGTACCTGGGGCAACTGAGGGTTGGTTAAGGGACTTGCCCACAGTCACAAAGGACTGCAGTAGGATATAAATACCTTTAATTGTGTGATCAGTTGTAATTAAAATATTTTTAATCACACAAATAATTGCGATTAAAATTTGTAATTGAAATACAGCCCTACAATAAATATCACTAAACGTAAGCTTTTCTTGACCTTGTTCTTCAGGTGTTCGTGCAACTCTCAGTACTACATAGAGGATTTCAGGTGGTCATACAGGAATGATTCAAGTAGGCTGAAATAATGTAAGCTATAATTTTATAAGTACATAAGTATTGCCATACTGGGAAAGATCAAAGGTCCATCAAGCCCAACATTCTGTTTCCAACAGTGGCCAATCCAGGTCACAAATACCCAACAAGATCCCAAAAATGTACAAAACATTTTATACTGCTTATCCCAAAAATAGTGGATTTTCCCCAAGTCCATTTAATAACGATCTATGGACTTTTCCTTTAGGAAGCCGTCCAAACCTTTTAAAAACTCCGCTAAGCTAACCGCCTTTACCACATTCTCTGGCAACAAATTCCAGAGTTTAATTACACGTTGAGTGAAGAAAAAGTTTCTCCGATTCGTTTTAAATTTACTACATTGTAGCTTCATTGCATGCCCCCTAGTCCTAGTATTTTTGGAAAGTGTGAACAGACGCTTCACATATACTTTTCTCCTTGAGTGATATGTGTGTTTCTATATGATGAATCACATACTGTGTCTTGCACAAGTCCCAGTCTTTAAAGCATCAGCCTTTTGCTTCTCTTCAAAGAGAAGCTGAAGATGAAATAAGAATGGTTATGTGTCATTCATTTCAGATGGGGTGAGGTCTATTATAAATTCTATAATTAGATAGAAATTGAATCATTTTGAATCTAGTGATAAAGTATAATAAAAGTAGTACAGGAGTGAATAAAGATGGAAACTGAGTTCTGTGTGAGACTGTGTTTGGAGGTGGGGGAGAAGTTTAGGCTTTTGAAGGACCCTTTGAGTCACACTCTACTTGCGCATCATTATGAAAACTGGAGTCTACAAATGAATGAACATGGGGATAGAATTCCTTCCTTACCTCAAGAGAAGCTGTTCTCTCCATGACAAATCTTAGGTATGGGAAAGCCAAGAAAAAATGAAGACACAGATTCAATTTTTCTATTGTACAAAGAAAAAAAATACAAAACCAAAAACACTGCAGGAGAATCACATTTAAACAAAGTATTTTTAAAAATGTGAGGCACCCCAACATAATAGCCTTACAAAATAGCCCTTGACAAATCAGCCCCTAACAAAATGGCCTCTCCCACAAAATAACCCTTGACAAAATAGCCCCCTAGAAAAAAAATAACACATCACAAAAAAAGATGATAAACTACAAGTGAAATGTTCACTCATAAAGGCTCCTACAAGTATTTTTTTTAATTATTTATGTTTCTATTATTAAACATGCAATAATCCACTTGTACAGAAAAGTTCAGTTACATTGGAAATATTGATTCAAGAAATAATATAAGAAAATTATTCTATTAACTTAACTCAAGCTCACAATTCGAGTCCAAGATTCATAAACCATGGAGATTAAGGAAATACTAAGTATATTTTTGTCAGATGTGTCCAAATCCTGTATTTCTTAACAAGAGCAAATACTGGATAAATCAACCTCCAGCATTTCGTTTAGATGTTATAAAAGCTGTGAGTTGGGAAGGTTCATAATAAACATCTTTGATTGAATGGTATCTGATCAAACATTTACATGGATATTTAAGGAAAAACGTGGCTCCCAACTGAAGCACTTCTGGTTTCATTTGAAAAAATTGCTGACGTCTTTTCTGTGTCCCTTGAGACATCCGGGTAAACCCTAAAAAAGTTTTTTCTTTATTTTTGAAGATCATTCTCAATATCCAGGTTTTATCTGGTATCAGTGCTACTGTGGCCACCAAGGTAGCTGCTGTTACTTGTTCTGTATCTGATGTTTCCAATAACGTGGAAACATCTACCACCTGATTATTCTGAACTTGTTGATTTTCATCAGATTTAGTGGGGAGATTGTAGACCTGTGAGAAGGGGGGGATATTATCTTCCCCAACCCCCCAAATTTCCTTAATATATTTTTTTTAACATTTCCCGAGGGGAGACAGTCATTTGTTGAGGAAAATTTATAAACGTACATTATTACTTCTAGAGTGATTTTCAAGTATTTCTGTCTTCCTCCTTAGATTCGTTAAGTCTTTAACAATATTACTTTGCAACAATTGCATTTGCTGAAGATCCTTTCCTTGCTTTTGAACATATTGATTCACAGACTTTAATCCATCCTCTATTTCTTTTATCTTCCCCTCTAATACTGCCATATCTTTACTAATTTTTTGTACCTGGGGGCACAGTATCTTTCCCTAAGTCAGCAATTAAAGACCACAAATTGTCCAAAGTCACTTCAGGAGGTTTAGTAAATACTACTACTACTTATCATTTCTATAGCGCTACAAGGCATACGCAGCGCTGTACACCATACATAAAAGACAGTCCCTGCTCAAAGAGCTTACAATCTAGATAAGACAGGTAAACAGACAGAACAATTAAGGGTAAGGGAAAAATAGGTGAGGATAAAGGACAGGGCAAGTGAGTATTGTTTAGGAGTCAAAAGCAGTGGTAAAGAGGTGGGCTTTAAGTTTGGACTTGAAAACGGCCAAAGACGGGGCTAGACGCACAGGCTCGGGAAGTCTATTCCAGGCGTGAGGTGCAGCAAGACAAAAGGAATGGAGTCTAGAATTAGCAGTAGAGGAGAAGGGGACGGATAAAAGAGATTTATCTACAGAACAGAGTACCCGAGGGGGGGCTTAGGGAGAGACAAGAGTGGAGAGGTACTGGGGAGCGGCAGAGTGAATACACTTATAGGCAGGGGCGTAGCCATGGGTGTGCCTGGGTGGGCCCAGGCCCACCCAAAAATAATGGATCAAAACCGCAACCGTGATCGCCATCGCAACCGCAGCTTCACTTGAGTCTTCTTTTCTCTTTCCCCTCCCTCACCCCTGCAGTAAGCAATAGCATCCGGTTTAAATTAAGGGCGGGGCCAGCAGTGATTCGCTGAGCACTCCAGAGCCTTCCCTCTGCCACAATCTGCCCTCTGGGAAACAGGAAGTTGCGCTGAAGAGAGCTGATCGGGGCAGGGAAGGTTCTGGAGCAGGTCTCTTCATCTGTGATCAGTGATAGTGAGGGAGGAAAACGGAGTGAGTGGCTGTACCTGTAGGGTGGGAGAGGGACAGGCTGGGAGACAGTGGCTTCACCTGCGTGGGGGTGGGAGGTGGGGGCTTGAGGCATAGGGAAGGGATTGGAGAGAGGTTCTGGACCTTCAAAAGGGGGGGGGGGGTTGGCTAGAGAAAAGGGAGAGAGATTCTGGACCTGCAAAAGGGGGGAGATGGCTGGCTGAAGGGAAGGGAGAGAGGTTTGGGACCTGCAAGGGGAGAGGTTGCTGCTTGGAGGGTAGGGAGAGAGTTTTGGATCTGCAAAGGGGGGTGGTGGCTAGCTGGAAGGAAGGGAAGTTCTGGACCTGCAATGGGGGGTGGCTGGCTGGCTGGAGGCAAGGGAGAGAGATGCTGGACCTGAAGGGGGGGGGGAGGAAGATGGAGGGAAGGATGAAAGGTGCTGGACCTGCAAGGGAGAGAGGCTGGGGGCTGGAGGAAAGGAAGAGAGTTGTTAGACCTGCAAGGGAGGCAGGCTGGAAGGAAGGGAGAGAGGTGCTGGACCTGTGGGGAGGGGGCTAGAGGCTGGAGGGAAGGCCTGCAGGGGAGGCTTGAGGGAAGGGAGAGAGGTGCTGTACCAGGAGGAGAGATTAGAGGGAAGGGAGAGAGATGGCAGATCAAGGGGATGAAGGAAGAGGGAGACAAATTGTTTAACCCACAGTGGGAGAAAGAGCCAAAAGCTGGAAGAGAGAAGCAGAGTAGCTGGATAGGTGGGATCAGAGAGCAGAGAGAGACATTGGTGTGAGTGAGGAAGAAAGGGGAGATACAGAAACAGACGTGAGATGCTGTATTGGAATAAACACAGAGGGGTAATGCCTGACAGAGAGGGGGGAATGTGAGAATAGAGAGGCTATGCTGGACACTTGGAGGGAGGGGTATATGGTCACAGGGGAGAGATACTAGACATAGGGGACAATAGGAACTCAAAAGGGAGATACTGGGCATGTGAGGGCATAGGGACACAAGGGGTGATGCTGGACACAGGGGTAGGGGATAGAAGGGTGGTGATGGATGCAGGAATTTGAACATACTGGAGATACTGGACAAGGAACTATAGGAACACAGAGATGGGAGATGGATGGTGGACATGGAGAGAGAAGAAATGACAAATAGACAGGAGACCCTGGTAAGTGAATTAAGACAGAAGAAAGCAAAAACCAGAGACTAGAACCAAGCTGATTTGAAAAATAAAATAACCAGACATCAAAAGGTAGAAAAAAAATCATTTTTTTTTCAATTTTGTGATTAAAATGTGTCTCATTTGGAATGTACATCTTGCCAGAGCTGGTGTTAGACATGGCTGAACCCCAAAGCCCATCACCAGACTGCACTGCCTTCAGCTTCCATCATGCTTGTGGCTCTCTCTGGCCAGGCCGCCAGGGGACCAAGAGCAATTGCTCTATTTGCACTCCAACACCATCCCTGGCACGTACTATGTTTATATTTTGCACAGGAGGAAATGCATTTCTTTCTGTATCT
Organism: Microcaecilia unicolor; assembly: GCF_901765095.1. Classification (NCBI taxonomy): domain Eukaryota; kingdom Metazoa; phylum Chordata; class Amphibia; order Gymnophiona; family Siphonopidae; genus Microcaecilia; species Microcaecilia unicolor. Next base: position 14,767,441 of record NC_044041.1, on the reverse strand, counting down.
CTGGTATTGTATTACATGCAAGTTTTGGCTTTTTGGGGTTTTGGTTATATTTATGTTTATACATTTTAGTCAATTATTCTATATTTGGCATTTTTATTCCGTGTGTGTGATCGAGGTATTCTGTTAGCATGAATTTTCTATGTAGCCTTCTGTAGTAAGTTTGGTTTGTTTAGTTTTCCCAATAGATGTATTGATATTTTACGGCCCCACTGTAATATGTAGGGCAATGCCTTTTTCATAGATAGGATCCTTCTTTTGGAAGTTAGTGCTGGCATTGTAGTTTGCATTAGGTTATGAGTGACGTTTTGTTTTAAAGATTGTTTAATTTACTATATGGCGGCTGTTAAGATTACGGTGGTTTTATGGGGAAATGTCCTAACTCTGCTCTGTACCCATTGGGGGAGGGACAGGGGGTTCTGTGGATGCAGAATTTATTTGCCTTTAATACTAGACTATACTTTCTGGGATCATTTCTATAGCATGTAACTGGAAAGATATGTTGAAAAGTGTTTGGTCTTGCTATACAGGCTAAGTATGTGTGTTAGGGACCCGAGGCTCAATGGAGGCGGAAGAGTGCAATCTCTTGTACTTCCCCCTGAAGCCTGCACTGCTACCCTTATTGAAGTTATTGGGAGTGGAGTAGAGCTGGAGCATGGGGTGGGGTATCAGGTGGCAAGTTTTTCAATTTCAAAAAAGTTGGCAACCCTGGTGCCCACCCATCTGACTTGTTGGCCCACCCAAAAATTGCTTTCTGGCTACGCCACTGCTTATAGGTCAATAAGAGAAGCTTGAACTGAATACGGAAACGGATAGGGAGCCAGTGGAGTGACTTAAGAAGGGGGCTAATGTGAGCATAGCGACTTTGGCGGAAAATGAGTCGCGCAGCAGAGTTTTGCACTGATTGAAGAGGAGAGATATGACTAAGAGGGAGGCCAGTGAGAAGCAGGTTACAATAATCAAGACGAGAGGTGATAAGAGTGTGGATAAGGGTTCTGGTAGAGTGCTCCCGTCGTTGTAAATGCTACCTCTGCAGTTAATGGAGGAGTTTGTAATTCTAAACTCCTGAAAACTCCCTCTTGATCGCAATCTGCCTCCCATTGCTCAGCTCCTGAGGCTCATTCCACACCCAGGGCTGAGGACACCGCCATTGGGGAGCTGCTTCCACGCGGCTGCGGGGGAGGGGCTCTTACATCGGGGCTAAAAGAAACTTCCAGCCCATAGTTCTGCCCAGGACCTCCATCTACCCCGGGCTGAGGAAGCAGGCCGCTCACCGACTCCGCTCCGCTCACCGACTCCAGATCGAACCGGAAGGTTCTGCCACTGGGAGGTTGCGGTAGCGGCCCGGCCTTTTCAGCATCGCAGGTAATTGCAGTTAGTCGCAGGAGCTCTCACACACGTCCGACTCAATCGGCAGCCATCATGGACCTGGCTCCTACAAGTATTGCATTGTATAAAGCATATATAAATAAACAAAATTCTATAGCTACCAACTGGTATTCATGATCTGTTCTGCTGTTTGAGGAAACTATTCTTCCATCAACATGCTAATTAAAAAAAAACAATATTGTCATCATTTTCATAGTCTTACCAACCTTGTCCTGTTTGGCAAGGTAAGATTATTAGGGGAAAAAATGCAGTGCCGTATTCTGGGCAGCCTGATCGAAACCTTTGGTCGTGGAAGGGTAGGGCTAATTTAAGTACATAAGTACATAAGCATCGTCATGCTGGGACAGACCAAGGGTCCATCGAGCTCAGCACCCTGTCACCGACAGCAACCAAAAGAACAAGCAATTTGTCCCGCCCATCCTGTAAATAGTGTATTATCCCCTCGTCCATTCAGTAACATTTCATGGCCTTTTCCTCCAGGAAGCCGTCCAACCTTTTCTTGAAGTCCGCTAAGTTAACTGCCTTAACCACTTTTTCTGGCAACGAATTCCAGAGTTTAATTTGTCAAGGGCTATATTGTGGGCAGGCCATTTTGACAGTGGTTGCTATATATCAGGGGCTATTACATCGGGAGCTTTTTTGTCAGGGCTATTTTGGCCAGGTACCAAAATGTGAATCGGCCTCAAACAGTAAAATACGTGAATTTCAATACTACTTACCACCACCACCTTTTTTGTCCAGAAAACACATACACATATAGGCCGGATTCTATACGTGGTGCCTAAAAAACTGGCATCGAAAAATACCCGTTTAAGCAGTAAAAGCATAATCTATAGAATAAACGCTTAAGTGGAGAGGTTTGTGTAAATTTAGGCACTGCAAATTGGCACCAACAAAAACGTGGTGTAAATGCCCACACCTAAATTTATGCACAGAGCACACATATTCTGTAATTATGCACGTAACTCAAAACCACACCCAGTTCCACCCATGACCCTCCCATTTTTGTACCCCCTGTTTTGGACCACACATAAATTTAACTTTATGTGTGTTAGTCCCAATTATCTAATTAGTGTCAACAATTGCTTGTTAAAAAGCCAATTACTGGCACAAATTTTTTTTTGTTACATTTGTACCCCGCGCTTTCCCACTCATGGCAGGCTCAATGCGGCTTACATATTGTATACAGGTACTTATTTGTACCTGGGGCAATGGAGGTTTAAGTGACTTGCCCAGAGTCACAAGGAGCTGCGCTCATTATTCTATTAAATTGTGCGTGCATTGGGAACGCGCCTAAATTTGTGTGCGTAATTTTTGGCGACCTTTATAGAATATGGGGGATAGAGGGCAATTCTATAAAGAATGCTTACGTTATTTAGTTATTTATGTACAGCAGCTTGACATATTTCTAATCACATGCACGGGAGGAATTCTATAAATGGTGGCCACAGTTAGGCGCCGGGAAGATCCACTAAGTGTCAGTTCTATAAAGGTTGCTAGGCAATCTTTACAGAATAGCACTTAGTGCAGATTCCCATGCCTAACTCTGACTGGTGTAGAACGAGTAGAAGTGAATCCATTTTTTACTCGTTCCAAAAGTACAAAGATTAGGGGACACTTGAGGAAGTTATATGGAAATACTTTTAAAACAAATAGGAGGAAATATTATTTCACTCAACGAATAATTAAGCTCTGGCCAACCAGCCAGAGAACGTTGAGCTACAAATCGAGGGGAGGAGAGAATCGCCGGACATCGAGGGGAGGGAGGAAGGGAAGGGCAGAGGAGAATTGATGGACATGGATGGGATGGGAGGGCAGTAGAGCAGAGAATTACGGGACACGGATAGGAGGGCAGGGAAGAGGAGAATCGCTGGACATGGAGGGGAGGGGAGGGAAGAATTGCTGGAGATAGAGGGGAGGGCAGGGGAGAAAGAAAAAAAAAAGCTTACATGACAGCCTTCCTAGGGCCTGTTTCATTGTTGAGGAAATGGGCATGGTTCCACTAATATTCTATAATGGTATCTGGATACTTAGATTCTGTTATAGAATAGAGCCCAATTTGCCATCTGAGCACCAACATTTACCCCCCTATTTACTAAGCCGCGCCCAACCCATTCAAAGTGAATGGGCTGTGTTCGGCATTAGTGTGCGGCTTAGAAAATTGAGGGGTTAGGTGCCAACACTTGCACCATTTAAAAGGTGGTACACATGGGTGAAATCTGGGCAGACCATAGGTAGGTCAGACACTTAGGTGCCAAAGTTATAGAATATTGTAAGCTACGTGCCTAAATATTGGCAACTAGGCACACAACTTACAATATTCTATAAGTTTGGCACCTAAGTGTCTGGCCCACCCATGGTCTGCGCAGATTCCACCCATGTGCACCACCACCTGCAAACTATGCACTGTGTAAGATATGTGCATAGTTATGGAACAATGCTTAGGCTCAAATCCTGCATGTACTTGCATATGGGCTATTAAAACATTGTGTTCCATTGAATTCTATCTGATGGAGGGTTTTAGAGATTTGTTGATTATTTTGGTGGGTATTCACTGTATGGAGTTATTTTATTATGTTTATGAGATGCTTGTTGTATGTGTTTTTTTTGTTACATTTGTACCCCGCGCTTTCCCACTCATGGCAGGCTCAATGCGGCCTTATTTTGCTTATTTTATAATGTTTTATTGTTATTTGTATGTTAATTGTATTATGTATGTGATTTTGTAACCCATTCTGGGCGTTATCAGGAGGACAGACTAAATTGCGAATTAAATAAATATGCACAAAATGCCAGTATTCTATTTTTTAATTATTTATTGAAATTTAAGATTACATTCCAAAATTTATACACTTAGAAATAATACAGAAATAACAAATTAACCCGAAAATACTGAGGCTAAGGTCACATGGCCAGGGCTCCTATTGGCTCTCTAGAGTCAGAGTTTTTCTCAGTCTCCACCTGCTGGTAGGTGGGCACAACCCAACAGTCCAATCCTGGTCCGGTCCGGAGGGACGCTAAGGTATAACAAATTAACCCCTCTATTTACAAAGCCACGCTAGTGGCTGCTGTGTAGCAATGGCGACACAGCCCATTCAAAGTGAATGGCTGCGTCAGCATTACCGCACCTGCAGCCATTAGCGCAGCTTTGTAAACGGGGGGGGGGGGGGGGGGGGGCAAGGTAATTAAGGTTAAACGACCATTATTGAAAAAAGGGAAAATATATTTAAATAAAGACCACAAAAACATGGGAAGGAGAACAAGTGAAATTCAAAAGAAAATTGAAACTATATCAGAATCCTGACTTAGATATCTTATTCAAAAGACAGGAGCCTAGTAGCCCTCACCAAGCTATACATATAACAATATTATTCATGGACATCTGCTCTAATTGGAGAACTGTCAATCTGCCTCTTGCTACTTAGAAAGGCAGAAACTTGCACCGGTTAAAAAAAACATTCTTAAAAAACATACTTCACTGAGGGGTCCTTTTACTAAGCCGCGTAAGCGTTTATGCGCGTCCAACGTACGGCAAAATGGATTTACCACATGGCTACCGTGTGGCTCTTGCAATTATTTAATTTTTGCCGTGCATCCGATACGCACAGCCAAAAATTATTTTTATTTTCTGCCGTGCATATTGGACGCGTACCAAGTGTCATTTGGCGTGCATAGGTCATTACCGCCCAGTTACTGTGTGAGACTTTACTGCTAGGTCAATGGCTGGCGGCAAGGTTTCAGATCCAAAATGGACGTGTGGCAATTTTCATTTTGCCGCACATCCATTTTCGGCAAAAAGTTTAAAAAGGCCTTTTTTACAGGTGCGCTGAAAAATGATCCTGTGCGCGCCTAAAACCTGCGCCTACACTACCGCAGGCCATTTTTCAGTAAAAGGACCCCATTTAATAACACATTCGCAGAGATACTTCAGGAAAAAAAAAGAGCTTCTAACTGGAGAACCACTGGCTTAAGAAAGTTCTTCCTTCTTTTCTGAGTTTCTTTTGTTAAGTCAGGAAAACTTCTAATTTGACATAGGAGCCAACTTTTCAAAATTATTGGGGGTGCTAAACCCAATGAAAATAATCCCTCCCTGGACACATACAAGGAACTTTCTTAATATTGGGGGTGCTCAAGCACCCACAGCGTCGGCTCCAACACCTTGTTTCTTAAAGAAAAATGCCAGTATTCTAAACACTTAGGGGGCTTTTTACAATGGCACGCTGAAAAATGGCTTGTGGTAGTGTAGGTGCGGGTTTTGGGCAGGTGCAGATCCATTTTTTAGCATGCCTGTAAAAAAGGCCTCTTTTTTTTTTTTTTTGCTGAAAATGGACGTGCAGCAAAATCAAAAATGCCACGCATCCATTTTGGGTCTGAGACTTTACCGCTAGCCATGGACCTAGCGTAAAAAATCTGGGCAGTAATGACCTACGTGCGTCAAATGCCACTTGGCGCGTGTAAGAAAATTAAAAATATTTTTCAGACACACGTAGCGGATGTGCACCAAAATTGAAATTACCGCAAGGGCCACACGGTAACCGGGCAGCATTCGGCGTGCATAGGCGCCTACGTGACTTAGTAAAAAAGCCCCTTAAATGTTAGTGCTCACTTTATAGAGAGGTAAAAATCAGCCTGTATTTGAAACCTGGAAACACTAGGGCCAGTCCTCAAGGTTTCAGCCTTGGCACCTAACCAAAAACACAGATAAAACAGGAAAAGTAAAGAATATCTCTTTCATTCTTAGATCGGTAAAACTGGTGAGTGCTAGCACTGGGTTTTTAAAGGAGGATTACTAACAAGTGACCAGGGTGTCAAGAAGGAGACTGCTTCCCGTTATTTGCAATGATTTTCTGAAAGCCTTTGATCACCGGCTCTGTGCAGCACTGAGTCACGAGGCAGCTGACCATCCTGCTTTGTAATCCATAGTGAAGTCTGTGAATGAGATCCAGTATAGGAGGAGCACTGCATTCAGATTCCTGTGACTAGGTGATGTCTGGCTTAGAAATCATGACTAAGAGGCAGATGCAGCAACCAAACGTAAAAAAATCTAAATCGTTAAAGTCCCTAACGATTTTAAAATAACGAAAAATGCACCAAAAAAAAAAGTCACACATGCTGGAATCGGTATTGAAACGTACAATGTATCAAAGAATCACAATACACATCGTTAATCGGCCCCCAAATCATGCGCAGAGCAGCCAAGCGTTATGTTAGCTGCTCTGCGCATGCCACAAACAGTCAAATCACAAGCACATGGCAAATTGAATTGACACATAAAAAAATAAAACTAAAAAAAGGATCGGGAGGGGGCAAGGGCGCTCATCAGGAGCGTCCTGTACGGACGGCCTTGCCCCCCCCCCCCCGCCGCTGCTCCCCACTTTCCGCCGCTCCCCCCACCCCGAAAAAGCAAAATTGTAGCAGCCCCTGCCCCCCTCCCTTCCTCACTACTCTCAGCTCCGCCTCCCGACATCCTCCGTCTGTGCCCCGCCCCCTTTGGGGGTCGTCGCCGCCATTCCCCTTCTCCATCGGGCCCCCCTCCCTCTTACCGGGCCCGTACAGCGCCTCTCTCCTCTGTCCGAAGGCGCTGCACGGGCAAGAAGAAAGCTGAATCAGCTGATGCCTGCCTTCGCGATGGCGCGTCTTTCTCCTGCTGCGCCCGCCCCTGTCTGACGTCAGTAACCTACGTAGGTTACCGACGTCAGAAAGGGGCGGGCCCAGGAGGAGAAAGACGCTCTATCGCGAAGGCAGGCATCAGCTGATTCAGCGTTCTTCTTGCCCGTGCAGCGCCTTCGGACAGAGGAGAGAGGCGCTGCACGGGCCCGGTAAGAGGGAGGGGGGCCCGATGGAGAAGGGGAATGGCGGCGACGACCCCCAAAGGGGGCGGGGCACAGACGGAGGATGTCGGGAGGCGGAGCTGAGAGTAGTGAGGAAGGGAGGGGGGCAGGGGCTGCTACAATTTTGCTTTTTCGGGGTGGGGGGAGCGGCGGAAAGTGGGGAGCAGCGGCGGGGGGGGGGGGGCAAGGCCGTCCGTACAGGACGCTCCTGATGAGCGCCCTTGCCCCCTCCCGATCCTTTTTTTAGTTTTATTTTTTTATGTGTTTTCTGAGGTCCTTTGGACCAATCACAGCGCTTTTAGCTCTGCTAATGCGCTGGGATTGGCTCAAAGTTTGTTTATTTTTTCACTTAACACTTTTTCCTGGCACAGAGCTGTCCTAACGAGAGGTCCAGACCTCTCGTTAGTTTTCCTGCCTTTTTCCTGCGTAAAGGCAATCGGAAAAGGTTAGTGCATGTCGTTTCAATGGGGTTTTCACACTAATTGCTCATCTCCATTCCGTTTTCGTTAGCTGCTACTGTCGTCGGAAAATAGGCTTAAGTGCATGGAAAGGATCGGAAATTCTTCCCCGAGGGCTCATTTAACGATGAAAAACGGTTAGTGCATCTGCCTCTAAGAGGCAGATGCAGCAACCAAACGTAAAAAAATCAAAATCGTTAAAGTCCCTAACGATTTTAAAAAAACGAAGAATGCACCAAAAAAAAAAGTCACACATGCTGAGATTGGTATTGAAACGTACAATGTATCAAAGAATCACAATACACATCGGTAATCGGCCCCTAAATCATGTGCAGAGCAGCCAAGCGTTTTGCTGGCTGCTCTGCGCATGCTGCAAACGTAAAAACAAACAAAAAAAAGCCACAACACATACACGTGGCTACCCGGTAAGTAAAATCCAAAAACAAAGGATTAGGAGGGGGCAAGGGCGCTCGTCCGGAGCGTTCTGTATGGACGGCCTTGCCCCCCCCCCCCCCCCCTTTCCCACCCACCACGAAAAAGCAAAATTCTAGCTGCCCCGGTCCCCCTCCCTTCCTGTTCTTGTGGTTTGCAAAGCTAACTCCGCCTCCCGTCATTCTTCCGCCCCGTGCCCCGCCCACGCTGCCCCCCTGAGGTCGACTACGCCGCTCCCCCCCTCCACCGAGACCCCCCTCCCTATTACCGACCCGAGCAGCGCCTCTCACCTCTTTCTGAAGCGCTGCACGGGCAGGAAGATCTGTTGTGTTGGTCGCAGAGTCTCCATGACGTCTCTTCTTCCCTGGCCTAGGCCCGCCTCCTTCTGACGTAGGTTACTTACGTCAGAAGGAGGCGGGGCCTAGGCCAGGGAAGAAGAGACGTCATGGAGACTCTGCGACCAACACAACAGATCTTCCTGCCCGTGCAGTGCTTCAGAAAGAGGTGAGAGGCGCTGCTCGGGTCGGTAATAGGGAGGGGGGTCTCGGTGGAGAGGGGGAGCGGCGTAGTCAACCTCAGGGGGGGCAGCGGGGGCGGGGCACAGGGCTGAAGAATGACGGGAGGCGGAGTTAGCTTTGCAAAACACAAGAACAGGAAGGGAGGGGGACCGGGGCTGCTAGAATTTCGCTTTCTCGTGTGGGGGGGGGGGAAGTGGCGGACAGTGGGGAGCAGCGGGGGGGGGGGGGGGGCATGGCCGTCCATACAGGACGCTCCTGATGAGCGCCCTTGCCCCCTCCCGATCCTTTTTTATTTTTTTTATTTGATGTGTTTTCTGACGTCCTTTGGACCAATCACAGCGCTGGGATTGGCTCAAAGTTTCACTTTACGATTTTTCCTGGCACAGAGCTGTCCTAACGAGAGGTCCAGACCTCTCGTTAGATTTCCTGCCTTTTTCCTGCGTAAAGGCAATCGGAAAAGGTTAGTGCATCTCGTTTCAATGGGGTTTTTACACTAATTGCTCATCTCCATTCCGTTTTCGTTTTCTGCTAGCTTCCTTGGTAAAAGCCCTTTGATGCATGCAACGGATCAAATTTTCCTCGTTGGAGGGTCATTAAAGGCTCATTAAGCTTTAGTGCATCTGCCTCTAAGTCAATATTAGACACCTCCGTGTCCCAAGATAAAGCCCTGAAGGATGGGCTTGAAACAAAAATGGAGAGTGTAAATTTAGTTTATTTGTTGAAGCCTAGGGAGAGCAAATTCCAATGCCATTCCCATAGGTAAAACAGGAATTTATTCATGAAAATGCTATTGGAAAATCCCTTGCCCTGTGCGAGGGTAAGAATATGAATGGTGTTCCACAATGATAAAACTGATGACAACTTTCAAACATTTTTTTCTTTTATCCCTTGGTCTGCTTTCAAGAGGATCATTATTTAAAGGTCGCCAGATTTATCTATCGATTGGCATTAGATGACCAGATGAGTGAGTTCATGGTTTTTGCCTGACTGTGGGTGTAATAATTTTTTAAAGCCTTTTCTGCAGGTAAAACATCCCAGGTACCGAAAAATGTGTACCAATAGCCTCTACCTGGAATGAATGGAGAGTATGGGCAGTCAGAACTTTTATGCGTATGTTATCAAATGCATGCAGGAACACATAAAAAAATGTCTCAGAGCAGGTATGATTTTGTGCAGATACTTCCAGAGAATTATTTTATAAAGGGAGATATGTGCATGAATTCCCCCTATAAAGTAGGCATAACCTATGTGCATTTCTGCTGCACAAGATGCTGTAGCTGCCCTCTCATAGAATTATCCACATCTTCGAAGGACGGTCCTTTTTCTTTAGCTCATGAAATTCTGCAGTTTGCATTTCTGTGTGCTCATATTAGAAAATGACACGGGGACCCGCAGTAACCGCGGGGATGGGGACGGGGACAGAGCCCACGGGGATGGAGTGGGGACAGATCCCACGGGGACGGGGCGGGAATGGGGACAGATCATAGTAACATAGTAACATAGTAGATGATGGCAGAAAAAGACCTGCGCGGTCCATCCAGTCTGCCCAACAAGATAACTCATATGTGCTACTTTTTGTGTAAACCCTACTTTGATTTGTACCTGTGCTCTTCAGGGCACAGACCGTATAAGTCTGCCCAGCACTAACCTTGCCTCCCAACCACCAGCCCCGCCTCCCAACCACTGGCTCTGGCACAGACCGTATAAGTCTGCCCAGCTCTATCCTCGCCTCCCAACCACCAGCCCCGCCTCCCAACCACCGGCTCTGGCACAGACCGTACAAGTCTGCCCAGCACTATCCCCGCCTCCCAACCACCAGTCCCGCTTCCCACCACCGGCTCTGGCACAGGCTGTATAAGTCTTCCCAGCACTATCCCCGCCTCCCTACCACCAGCCCCGCCTCCCGATCTTGACTAAGCTCCTGAGGATCCATTCCTTCGGCACAGGATTCCTTTATGCTGTGAGGATGGGGACAAACTTTGTCCCCATGTCACTTTCTACTTTGAAGCCTGTTAATCAACTGGACTGTTATTTATGTTTGATGTAGACAACAATATTTTTTCTATTTGTAATTTAAACACAACAGTTACACAGCATATTGTTCCTTTTTATACATTAATAAAAAGATTTAAATATAAAATCATAAGTGTTCGAGGCTTCTGCAGATGAGAACAGAGCCCACGGGGACGGGACGGAGATGGGGCCTGCAGGGATGGGGTAGTGACGCAGACAGAACCCTCAGGGATGGGGCAGGAATGGGGACAAATGTTATCCCCATGTCATTCTCTAGCCCGTATTTTGGACTGGGTCTCAAGGCCACCGAGAGACAGAGCCAGGCCTGCCTCCTCACTCAGGCCACCGCCATCCCCCACCCCCTAACCTTCCTGCATCTGCTCCTCCTTCACTGTCACTCTCCTGCTCCTGTGTGCCAGATCACCTAGGTCCTGACACACAGAAGCAAGAGAGAGATAGACCCCGGCGCCAGGCCCCCTTTGGAGGCAGGGTCTGGAGAATCTTGGTCCCCCTCTCGGTGGCCCTGGGCCTTCCACACGTCTATATGGGGCCTTCTTACTAAACCATGTTAACCACTAAAGTACCCTTAAAGTGGGGAAAAAAGGCCTGTTGCAAAGAAAGTGTTTTGTGGTAGTTTGCCTCTTAGTGCATGCTAAGAGGTTTTAATGCCCCTGTATAAGTCGTTGGTGAGGCCCCACCTGGAGTATTATGTTCAGTTTTAGAGGCCATATCTTGCTAAGGATGCAAAAAGAATTGAAGCGGTGCAAAGAAAAGCTACGAGAATGGTATGGGATTTGCGTTACAAGACGTATGAGGAGAGACTTGCTGACCTGAACATGTATACCCTGGAGGAAAGGAGAAACAGGGGTGATATGATACAAACGTTCAAATATTTGAAAGTTATTAATCCGCAAACGAACCTTTTCCGGAGATGGGAAGGTGGTAGAACTAGAGGACATGAAATGAGATTGAAGGGGGGCAGACTCAAGAAAAATGTCAGGAAGTATTTTTTCACGGAGAGAGTGGTGGATGCTTGGAATGCCCTCCCGCGGGAGGTGGTGGAGATGAAAACGGTAACGGAATTCAAACATGCGTGGGATAAACATAAAGGAATCCTGTTCGGAAGGAAGGGATCCTCAGGAGCTTAGCGGAGATTGGACGGCAGAGGCGGGGCTGGTGGTTGGGAGGCTGGGTTAGTGCTGGGCAGACTTATACGGTCTGTGCCCTGAAAATTACAGATACAAATCAAGGGGCTGGTGGTTGGGAGGCAGGGATAGTGCTGGGCAGACTTATACGGTCTGTGCCCTGAAAAAGACAGATACAAATCAAGGTAAGGTATACACAAAAAGTAGCACATATGAGTTATCTTGTTGGGCAGACTGGATGGACCGTGCAGCTCTTTTTCTGCCGTCATCTACTATGTATATGTTACAAGTTTTTGCCTCTTTGTTATCAAATGATAAAGAAAAATACAAATGGGTGAAATTGCAGGAAAAGATCATGTAAGGATGTACGATATTTTGTTATAAAAGACAAAGAGCAGACCTTGCTGAAGAAAATGCAGTCTTTGTTAACGCTCCCAGGATACACTCTGAAATGTCCGACATGGCCATGTTTTGCCTAGAATCAGGCTGCGTCAGGGGCAGAGAATGCCAGTTGGTAGAAATCTAAACACTCCACCAACATGGACCATTTGGAACAGTGAAAAACGGACCCAGGGAGATACACACTGATCCATGTTGGTGGAGTGTTTAGATTTGCACCAACTGGTATTCTCTGCCCCTGACACAGCCTGAATTCTAGGCATTTGAGAGTGAATCCTGGGAGCGTTAATAAAGACTGCATTTTCTTCAGCAAGGTCTGCTCTTTGTCTTTTGTTCCACGGTGGATATTGTGGACCGATTGCCTTTTTGCTTTCTTACCACATTATTTTGTTATTATATGATTTGAAAAAGTAATATTGTATTCATAGCATATAACAGTTAAATGGAATAGTCTTAAATATATGATACAACTTGGCTCTTACCTAGTGAAAGCAGACATGACATTGGGCTGTATTAGAGTTCTGAGTATTGCATTAGGACCAGTTTGGCAATATTGTGTCTTATCATTTAACTGTTTTGAGTCTCTTTTGGGGAAAAAGGAGGTACATATGGCATATGGCAGCGGTGTTAGATGACAAGTTGTCAGCACTGCACACTTTCATGGATGATTTGAAAGAAAATATTGCTGCGCAGGGTAACCGAATACAACATACTGAAGAGCGCATATCCCAGCAGGAAGATCTAGTGAATGTAATGAACTCGCAGTTAGGTGCGCTGGAGAAGAGATGCAAAGCACTAGAGGAAAAAGTTGAAGATCAAGAGAATAGGAGTCGGAGAAATAACATCAGGCTGGTGGGGATCCCGGAATCTGTGAAAGAGAAAGATCTGTGGGACTTGGTGGAGACGTGGCTACTCTGTGAGCTGGGCCTTGAGGTAGAGGGGCAGAGGATGCGTGCTGAAAGAATACATCATGTGGGGGTGTTCAAGGAGCAGAACAGCAGGCTGCGGCCAGTGATTGCCCGTATTTTCAATTACGCAGACAAGGCTCAGCTGATGGCTAAATATCGCCAGCGCAGGAACCTGATGCATAATGGGGAGAGCATACTAATGTTCCAGGATTTCTCACAGAGGGTGTCAGAAATGCGTAAACGTCTGTCGCCATACTGCTCCCAACTTTACAACAAGGGAGTGAAGTTTTCATTGCAATATCCTGCCAAGGTCTGGGTGATGCACGAGGGTGTATTGTTTATGGAGAACCCTGATGAGCTCAAAGCTTTTGTGGACAAATTACAATGAGAGGTGAGCCAGGGTTAAGGTGTTGAAAATCCACTATAGCAGGAAGCTCACCTGGAGTGGTGATCGACATGTATATTATGGCGGGAAGCTGGACTGTGTGCAGCATTGCTACAAAGAGTGTTGGAAATTTGGTGAGGCCAGAGCATAATTTCGATTGTGGGACAATGGCTAAGAAGAGACGCAGATGAGCTGATTCAATGATATGTTTATGTTAAACTGTTATGTTTTTTGCTCTGTTTATTTGGGGGTATACAAAAGTTTATGTATGTGTTTTCTAGATGTTTTTCTATGATTATGACACCACAATTGATAGGGAGGGATGTTTTTTATGGTGCAGTGAAAGATAGAGGCCACCTATAAACTTGGGAACGAAGAGGACAGCATGGCCATTCAAGTGGTTTACCTGTTGCACTAAATGATGAGGGCCCAATGTTTGCCAGTACGGAGAATTACCCATGAGTGAAGGTATATATATCCCCTCTAAAGTACTTATGTAATGGATATACTTAGACAAAAGGGGGATATGCCTGATTCCTGATTTAAAATACAGGTTGGAAAGATGCACTGAGCCGGGGGGGGCAAGCAACTTTAGTGCATGCTATAAGAGTGAAGAGCGAGATGATGGGGGTAAGGGAAGAGGGAGCGGTGGGGGAGCAGCTTTCTTTGGAGGGGACTGTAATACTGGAGATACTGGGGGGGGAGGGAGTATTGTGTTGGTTGAAGAGGCGTGTATGAGAAAGGAAAATGTATGGAGGATGAATGTAGAAGGTATAAGGAACTTTCAGGCTGTAGCTGGGGAGGGGAGGGGGAGGGGGAAGGGAGGACTGGGGGGGTAGTGGGGGGCTGGGTTGGGGACCACTCCTGGAGTTGGGACTGGTTGGCTGGGACAGTACATTACAGAAGGGGCTGTATTCTGAACTGGAAACGAAAGGAGGTGGTGAGCTGGGACACCACCTTTGGAATATCACGGAAAGACTTGTTCACTGGTTTTTATCTCCTTCTAACAAATGAGTAATTTGCTGGTGGGATCATTAAATGTTGATGGGATTCATTCTCCCATAAAAAGAACTAAAATTCTGTCTTATTGTTCTAAAATGAAAGTAGACATATTGTTTTTACAGGAGACGCATCTCTCTCAAATGGAGCATCAAAAATTAAAGAGAGGGTAGGTGGGGGAAGTAGTTTCCTCGTCCTTTAATAGTAGGCAAAGGGGCGTGGCTATTCTGTTTCACAAGAAGCACCATGTTAGTATGCATAAATTGATTCAGGATCCAGGGGATAGATATGTTATCTGGCTGGGAGAGGTTGTGGGTCAAAAGGTTGCTCTTTGTTCGATATACGTGCCAAACGTATATTCACATTCTTTCTTTTCAGGTCTCCTGGCACAGCTGGTGGCAATTAATGGATATCAATTGGTGTTGGGCAGGGATTTTAATATCACGGCGGATTCCCTAATAGACTGCAAACCTGCAAAATCCAGGCCCCTAGCCTGGACAGATAAGGGGGTGTACTTTTTGATGCGAGAACTGGGGCTGTGGGATGTCTGGAGGTTGTTGCACCCGGAATCTCATGATTATACTTTTTTTCTCAGGTGCATGGTGTACACGCACGGCTTGATTATTTACTTCTGGACTCCTCTCTCTTCTCAAAGGTAGTAGCGGCAGACATTGTAGATGGTGCAGTGTCAGACCATTGTCTAGTATGGGTAGATGTAAGGTGGTTGCAGAAGGGAGGGACTCGAATGTGGTGAATGAATCCCACTTTATATCTAGATTTTGAATTTCGTTCCTTTTTTGTGAAAATGTGGGATAATTATTTATTGGACAATGATCCCGAGTCAGTAGATCCAATTACATACTGGGAAGCGGGCAAGGCAGTACTGCGGGGGCACATATTGGCATATGTAGCAAAAACTCATAAAGAAAAAGAACATCAGCTGGTTACTCTGTCCAGCCAACTGCAGAAAGTGCGGGGGAAACATATCTCTACTAAAGATGAGGTAGTGAGACAGGAATACTATGCAATCCGTAGACAAATCAACGATCTTTTGAATGCTAGAGCGTTGCAGGACATCCAAATGTACAAATACAATCTCTATCGGTGGGGGAATAAAGCGGGGAAATTGCTGGCTGCTTTAGGTAAAAACAGAGGGGCAAAAAAGATTATTACTAAGGTTAGATCAGTGGAGGGTGGAGTAGCAACAGCAGTCGAAGACATACAACAAGAGTTTGTGAAATTTTATAAGGCGCTTTATGATAAAGGGGAGATGGATCGGGGGCAGAGGGATGATTTTTTTCGTGATTTGAATCTCCCTCGGTTGTCGCAGGAGCAACGGGATGCTCTGAATGCGCCAGTGACGGGGGCAGAGGTCGGGCAGGCGATCAAACGCTTAAAATTAGCAAAGGCGCCAGGGCCTGATGGGTTAGGGCCCGAGTTTTACAAAATTTGGGGGCTGAAAGTCTGTCCACCCTTACAGGAGTTTATGTCATCATCTATGTGCAACGGGAGAGGCGGGGAGAGAATTGACACATTCACATATTGTGGTACTCCCCAAACCTGGGAGAGATGAGGAATTGCTGGGGTCCTATCGCCCAATTTCCCTTCTAAACCAAGATATAAAACTGTTTGCGAACATTCAGGCTCATAGATTGGGGAAGGTCTTACCTCTATTAATACATGAGGATCAAGCGGGGTTTGTGCCAGGCAGATACACTTCCTCTAATGTCCTACGAGCCGCAACAGTACTGCAGAGGTTGGGGGGCTCTCCTGGGGATGCTATCATTGTAAGTTTGGATGCGGAGAAAGCATTCGACAAAATTTTATGGGACTATTTATTTTGGGTGCTTCCTCAATCTGGGATCATGGGAGCATTCCTGGGGGGGATTAGAGCATTGTACGCTAACCCAACGGCCCAAATATTGATTAATGGAGCGTTATCCTCGATATTTGGGCTGGAAAGAGGCACTAGGCAGGGATGCCCACTTTCGCCTATGTTATTGTATTATCATTAGAGCCATTTGCGGTAAAAGTGCGGCAGTCTAAGCAGATACAGGGTATCAAGATCGGAAGGCAGGAGTTCAAAATCAACCTGTTTGCTGATGACATGCATGTATATTTAGATCAGGCTACCACGTCAATTCCTAATTTGATAGCATTGCTTCTGTAGTTTGGGTCCTTTTCGGGTTTAAGAATTAATCTGGACAAGTCAGAGGCCCTGCCTGTCTCTTCTCCGTGTGTATGTAAGCAGATGCCAATATTCCCTCTCACCTGGTCCTCGGGCACTGTAAAGTACTTAGGGGTGTATCTCCACCGGGATTTAAAAGAGATATACCGACGGAATATACAGGACAAGCTACTTAGTATCAAAGCAATGTGTCATAGATGGAGGGTACTGCTGCTCTCGTTGTTAGGAAGGGTGGCACTAGTTAAAATGGTAATGCTGCCAAAGGTCTTGTACCCCTTGCAAATGCTGCCACTTTGGATCACGAAAAGTGATGAACTTTATTATAGAGGATTTATTGGAACTTTTCTTTGGGGGGGGGGGGGGGGTCGTAGGGCTAGAATTGGATTTGTTAAGCTTACGCAATCCAGAGCTCGGGGTGGGTTAAATTTGCCGGACCTCCGTTTGTATAACGTGGCTTGTCTGTTGCGTTGGATCCACGAGATGCATACGGGGGCCGGGAGGTTTGCGGCTCAATCCATTTGGGAGGACGAGACTTTGCAGTATTCGGTCATTAATCGCTTGCAGACGCCAGCGGGTCGTAGGGAGGGTTTGCAGCCCATGTTACGTCCATTAAAGCGAGCCTGGGATTGGTGGAGAGGGGGCATAGGGGGTGCATCGGGGCCCTCCCCATTTTTGGCGGCGGTTGATAATCCTCAATTTCCAGCAGGACAGGGAGCGTCGCGTTTTCAGGCGTGGGAGCGAAAGGGCTGTCGATATGCAGGAAACTTTAAGGGACCTGAGGGGAATTCTTTGCCTACCTTTGAGCAAGCGCAGGAGACCTGGAGTTTGGTGCGTGCACACTTCATGCCCTTTTTGCAATGGAGGCATTATTGTGCAACATTAACTTTTCAGAAGAGATGCGGTCTTACCTTTACCCAGCTGGATAAGATTTTCTGTCAGGTGCCTCCGGAGGCTAATAAACTGGCGGTCTGGTATGCTCTGGGACGTGAGCAGAGGCAGACACCCTTCCTTAAGACCTTATCTACAAGGTGGGGGGAGCAATTAGGGGAAGAGATTACTGTAGAAATGCTCTCATCATACTTTACTGGGGCGTTTAAGGCGAACCCAAGTGCTAACCTGCAGGAAATGCAATTTAAATTGCTACATGGTGCTTTTATAACTAGGGAGAGGGGACAGAAAATGGGGCTTTGGGATAACAACGAATGTGTACGATGCAAACACAGAGTAGGTACTCTCATTCATACTTTTTTGGAATGTGTGTCTTTACATGAGTTTTGGAGGGGTATATTGTAGGTCTTAGAGAAACTGCTTGATGCTCAATTTGAGTGGTCGTACAAGGTGTTGCTCTTGGAAGATGAGTCAGACATGAGAGCGCAAGAGCTACATCCCTCTCAAATACGCTTTGTGGCGCTGATGCTAGCTAGAACAGTTATACTAATGCACTGGGTGACAGAGGAACCGCCAACAGTAAGCCATTGGCTGGCCAAGATGACACAAATGGCTAGATGGGAGAAAGAGCGGACTAGGTCTGCAGTGCAAAAAAGTGGACAGGCATATCGCTCTATGTGGCAGTTGTTTGAAGTGTTATATACTGGGTCCTAATACTCCAGGAGTGGGAGGGAGGGGGGAGGTTTTGAAGGCATTGTGTTTGTGTTTATAGGATTAACAGGAAAAGAGATGTACAGGCTGGCAAGCATGTTGAATGTTTATGGTTTTGTTGGATAAAGCAATAGGAGCAGATATAAATGTTGTATAGAACTGAGATTGGGCGTTAGATTTCTGATAGCTAATGTCAGTCTCGGCTATATATATTACGCCATAGTTTGTACTGTTATGTATTTGTTATGACTCTCTATTGATTGCATTGCTTGTAAGATCCTGTACTTCAATAAACATATTTATTAAAAAAAAAAAAAGAAACTTTAGCAAAAGTTTTCATATCAAAGATTGATAACTTAAGGTTGCAGTTTGGTAAAGCTAAAAGAATAGAGGAAATACCTACTCTAAATGCATCTTTATCAGGAGTATGGCATCAATTTGAGATACCATCATTATTAATATCTTTAAAAAAATTAATATCGCATATCTCACCTACGTATAGTGCATTAGATCCGATTCCATCAAATTGGTTGAAGAGTTCCTCATTAAGATTGCAAGCTCATTTATATCTAATCATTACAAAAAGTCTTACAGAAGGGATAGTTCCTATAATTCTTAAAGAGGCCTTGGTAAAGCCTATTCTAAAAAATCCTTCTTTAGATCCATCTTTTCCTGGAAATTATCGTCCGGTCTCTAATCTCTGATTTTTATCCAAAGTACTGGAAACAGTTGTGTTTAATCAACTACAAACTGACATAGAAACTAAAAACATACTACATCAAAGACAATTGGGTTTTAGGAAAGGGCATAGCACAGAAACAGTTATAACCTCTTTTCTAAGTGAAATACATGCTAGATTGGAGCAGGGTTATGTTGCTTTAATTATTTTGCTAGATTTATCAGCTGCGTTCAACCTTATAGATCACGATCTGTTACTTAATCGGCTGAGGGAAATTGGTATTACAGGTATGATCTATGATTGGTTTGCCTCTTTTCTTGCAAATCGGTCGTTTAAAGTAGTACAAAACTGTTCCACTTCAAAAGGATATCCTGTCTCTTGTGGGGTTCCGCAAGGATTAGTTCTATCGCCAATTCTGTTCAATATTTATGTTAGTCCTCTTGCTCTACTTATTCAGTCTTTGGGTATTAGTTTCTATTCGTATGCTGACAATTTTCTTTTGATTCACTATGTAAAACCATTAGATATTGAACTAACACAAATTCAAAAAAGTCTCGATGAGGTAGCTAGCTGGCTTACTACTACTACTACTTAACATTTCTAGAGCGCTACTAGGGTTACGCAGCGCTGTACAAATTAACGAATAAGGACGGTCCCTGCTCAGAAGAGCTTAAAATCTAAAGGACAAAATGTCAAGTTGGGGTAGATGAGATTTCCTGAGAAGAGATGTAGTGATTAGGTGCCGAAGGCGACATTGAAGAGGTGGGCTTTGAGCAGTGATTTGAAGATGGGTAGGGAGGGGGCCCGGCGTATGGGCTCAGGGAGTTTGTTCCAAGCATGGGGAGAGGCGAGGCAGAAGGGGCGAAGCCTAGAGTTGGGGGTGGTGGAGAAGGGTACTGAAAGGAGGGATTTGTCTTGAGAGTGGAGGTTACGGGTAGGGACGTAAGGGGAGATGAGGGTAGAGAGGTAAGGAGGGGCTGCAGATCGAGTGCATTTGTAGGTGAGTAGGAGAAGCTTGAACTGTATTCGGTACCTGATCGGAAGCCAGTGAAGTGACTTGAGGAGAGGGGTGATATGAGTATATCGGTTAAGGCGGAAGATAAGACGTGCGGCAGAGTTCTGAATGGACTGAAGGGGGGATAGATGGCTAAGTGGGAGGCCGGTGAGGAGTAGGTTGCAGTAGTCAAGGCGAGAGGTAATGAGAGAGTGGATGAGAGTTCGGGTGGTGTGCTCGGAAAGGAAGGGGCAAATTTTGCTAATGTTATAGAGGAAGAAGCGACAGGTCTTGGCTATCTGCTGGATATGCGCAGAGAAGGAGAGGGAGGAGTCGAAGATGACACCGAGGTTGCGGGCAGATGAGACGGGGACGATGAGGGTGTTATCAACTGAGATAGAGAGTGAAGGGAGAGGAGAAGTGGGTTTGGGTGGGAAAACAATAAGTTCGGTCTTGGCCATGCTCAGTTTCAGGTGGCGGTTGGACATCCAGGCAGCAATGTCGGATAAGCAGGCCGATACCTTGGCCTGGGTTTCCGCAGTGATTTCTGGTGTGGAGAGATAAAGCTGGGTGTTGTCAGCATAAAGATGATAGTGGAAACCATGAGAAGAGATCAGGGAGCCTAAGGAAGAGGTGTAGATTGAAAAAAGAAGGGGCCCAAGGACAGATCCCTGAGGAACTCCAACAGAGAGCGGGATAGGGGAGGAGGACGAACCATGAGAGTGTACTCTGAAGGTACGATGGGAGAGATAAGAGGAGAACCAGGAGAGGACAGAGCCCTGGAACCCAAAGGAGGACAGTGTGTCAAGAAGTAGGTTGTGATTGAAGTGTCAAAAGCGGCGGATAGGTCGAGGAGGATGAGGATGGAGTAGTGACCTTTGGATTTGGCGAGGAACAGGTCATTGCACACCTTAGATAGTGCCGTTTCTGTCGAGTGTAGGGGGCGAAAGCCGGATTGAAGCGGATCGAGGATGGCATGAGTGGAGAGAAAATCAATGCAGCGGCTGTGGATGGCGCGTTCAAGTAACTTGGAGAGGAAGGGTAGGAGGGAAATGGGGCGGTAGTTGGAGGGACAGGTAGGGTCAAGTGATGGTTTTTTGAGGAGTGGTGTGACCACAGCATGCTTGAAGGTGTCCGGGACAGTCGCAGTGGAGAGAGAGAGGTTGAGGATATGACAGATGGTGAGGGTGATAGTAGGAGTGATGGTGATAAGTAGGTTGGTGGGGATGGGGTCTGAGGAACAGGTGGTGGATTTCGAGATGGAGAGGAGATGGGCGGTTTCCTCTTCGGTGATAGCAGGAAAAGAGGAGAAGGAGGCCTGGGTAGGTTGGTTGAGAGAGTGGGTTATAGGATGAAGAGGAGGAGAAGGTTTGGTGGTGAATTCAAGGTTGATCGTCTGGACCTTGTCACGGAAGTAGTCGGCCAGAGATTGAGGACAGAGTGAGGGGGGGTGGGAGCGGAGGGCACTTTGAGGAGGGAGTTGAGGGTGGCGAAGAGACGACGTGGGTTAGAGCTGAGGGAATCAGTCAGTTGGGTGTAATAGTCCTGTTTAGCGAGGAATAGGGAGGATTGGAAGGAGGATAGCATGAATTTGAAGTGAATGAAGTCAGTATGGGCACGAGATTTCCTCCAGAGGCGTTCAGCCGAGCGGGCGCAGGAGCGAAGGTAACGGGTGCAAGGGGTCAGCCAGGGCTGGGGATTGGTACGCCTTGTGGGACGGGAGATGGACGGTGCAAGGGTGTCTAGGGCAGAGGAGAGAGTGGCATTGTAAGTGGAGACAGCTATGTCGACAGATTTGGAGGACATGATGGAAGGGAGGAGATCAGAGATACTAGAGGATAAGGTGGGGGGGTCAACAGCCTGGAGATTTCTGGACGTAGTAGTTAGTGTTGGCCGAGATTGAGGGGGAGGGTGCTGAAGTGTGAATGTGATTAGGTGATGGTCAGAGATAGGAAGAGCTGAAACGTAGAAATTGGAGGGTGAGCAAGTAGAAGAGAGGACGAGATCAAGACAGTGGCCAGATTTGTGAGTAAAAGACATCATCTAGTGTTGAATCCAGACAAGACCGTTACTTCATGGATTACAGATCGTGAAACAATCCCTTCTGTTATACCTATTTTATTTGATAAACCGATACCAACAGTGCAATCCTTTAGGTACTTAGGAGTCATTATTGACTCAGCCTTATCATTCAATGAACAAATATCTGAGGCTGTCAGGAAGTCATTTTATCATCTTCGAAAACTGCGCTCAATTAGAAATTCAGTTGATAAAGTTTCACTATGTACATTAACCCATGCATACATGACAACACATCTGGACTATTGTAACATCACTTATGCAGGACTTACTAAGATGAATATAAGACAGTTACAGATGATACAGAATACTGCAGCTCGTATCATCTGCAGGGCTTCAAAATATGACAGGATTACACCACTTTTATACCAACTTCACTGGCTCCCAGTTGATGCCAGAATAAAATTTACTCACTCTGACACACAAAGCTTTGCATTTATTAATCCCATCGTATTTAGCAAATCTTATCCTGCCATACTGTGAACACTTCGATCATTTACAGACAATAGACTAGTTATCCCTTCACCACAGAAGGCTAGATGGGAATCTACCAGAAACTCAACTTTCTTTTTTTTAGCCCCTTCCCTTTGGAACTGTCTCCCTAAAAACCTTAGACTAGAAGAGTCCTACATTCAATTTCGTAAATTTTTGAAAACATATTTGTTTCAGAATATGTTTGAAAATAATCTGTGATAAAAGGCAGAATTAGGTAGAATGAATATGCAGTAAAATAATATAACAGTTTATGTACTTGTTATGAATGGTTGTCCAGTGTGTGTTGGTGTTGTTATCTTTTAGAATGGTTGTTTTAGCTTGCTGTGCTTTCCTATCATTTTGATGGCGTTCTTTTGTGTTTGTTTTTATTATGATTTTTATATTGCTATGTAAACCGTTCTGTTTTGTGAATACAATTTGAAACGGTATAGTAAATGAATAAACGATAAATGTAATATGTGTACTTTTTACAGGCATTTAAAAGAGACTTTCCTGGGGGCAGGGTAAGACTGGGGATTGGAACATGTATTTTTTTTGGTCAGACGTAGCCACAGAAAAAGGAGATACAAGTGACTGAGTATGTTTCATTTCAGTAATTTTCAAAGTGAAAGCATGTATACACTTTCACTTTGAAAACTGGTGCGAAATCCTGTGGTGGAAAGTGCCTACAAACTTTACAGCTATGTGGGAAGTATGAAAATTGTCCCCTCTGAGCTCCAATGTATTCCATTGTTAAAGGTCATTGCAATAACATGTGTTCTACATTTCTTTCAGCCAGTCTCCATATGTGGTAGTGGTTGTCTTGAAATCGGTAACTTGTAGCATAAACGATGCAGAATTAAACAAAACTGAATTTCAGCATGCTCTAATTATTACCAAAAGTCTCATGAGGCAGTCTGAGCTGGCTGAAGTGGCCATGGTCCAAGTCCAGGTGGGATAGCACTTAAATGTATTAAAGTTCTCATTAGATAAAAATGGTTTTAACTTTCTAATAAGTCACAATTTATCTTTGCATGAACTTTCAGATTCCTGATCAGGGCAGAGTCCACAAGAATACTAAGATCCTTAAACTATAAAGACATTGAGACAACAGCAATCCAATCATCAACCTTAAAATGAGTTGGTAAATTAGAGGGAATTTTCCTACCCACAAAACAGAACTTTTCTTAACATTTAATGCTAACTTGTGATGAAAACTCCAAGCCTTGAGGTCCGAATGCAAAGTTGTTTATGATCAAATGCATGTGTTAACAAATTCTCCACTGAAATAAGAGCAGGGTGTCATCATCGAATAATGTATATCATAATCCCAGGCCCGAGAAAACTCCCAGTCCTGAGAACAATTTACAAATTGGTGCATTATGGGGCTCATTTTTTAAATAGAAAAATGTCCCAAAAATGGCATAACAGGCAGATATAGGTATTTCTTGCAGAAAAACATCTAAAGCGCATAATCAAACAAAAAAATAATCCAAGTCCACTAGTGGCCAAAAGACGTTCCCAGAGGGGGCGTATTGTGGGCGTGACATTGGCGATGTTATGTGATGAATGTTTTTTTGCCACTAACAGATAGCAAAATGACTTCCTGGGGGGGTGGAAAGAAACACGTCCACAATGTGTCTAGTGTAAGGCTAAACCTGTCTTTAGACTCATCTGTGATTTTGCTGAGTTACACAGTGGAGTGGTGGAAGTGTCGTTTGTGAGAAATAGTGGAGAGCTGCTGAGTGCTTTGATACCGTTGTGTGTTTGCCCCAGTCTGAACCTTTTGACCTCACATTTCCTGCCTTGCCTCCTCTGTGTCTCGCCTCCTTAACTCCTTGCCCACCTGCTACCACCCCAGCCACACCCATCCCTTCCTCTGTATCTTGCCCCCTTCCTTCACCAAACCCTCACTGTCCCCAAACCTCCACAACTTCCATTATACCTCCCTACCTGTTTTTCCTGTGTCTATTATTGCTCCTCTCTTTGCCAACTCACAATTTGTCACTATGCTGTGTGCTGTGGCTGTGTGTGTGACGACTGTTTGCTGGTGGCGGAAGAGTGAGTGCTTAGTGCTGCAGTAGTGTGTGTCTGCACTGTTGATGGTAGGAGAGCGAGTGTTTTGGGCAACTGGTATGTATCTCACAACTGTGTGCTGGGTCTCACGAGGTGCAGTAGGTGGAGGTGTGCACAGTGGCGTTTCTGGGGTCAGTGGGTTGCACCTGTGGTGGTGCGACACCTGCACATCAATCACAGATACGCTGAATGCTTTGGTGGCTCACGCCTTGCTGGATGTGGATGAGAATTTAGAGGAGAGGCCCTGGAGGAGATATCCCTATCAAAGAGTTTACAAGCCTCACACCCACTTCCTGGATCTCACTGACCAGGAATCCTTAGTAGGTTCCACTTTGACAGGGCTGCCATACGGCACCTCAGTGACCAGCTACAACTCCTCCTTCAGCCCAGGACATGCAGGAATAATCCTGTGCCAGTCCACCTGAAGGTCACTACATCCCTTGCCTTTCTGGCCACCAGCACTTTCCAGTCAGTGCTAGAAGTCAAGACAGGCTTCACCCAGCCCATCTCCAACTGTCTTGCCCAGTTCCTTGAAGCCTTCTTCATCCACACCTCACACTATATTACCTTCTTCACTACTGCCCAGGCACTCCAGAACAACATGGCTCAGTTCTATGCCACAGACCGCTTCCCCTTGGTCATAGGCCTCATTGTCTGCACATACGTTGCACTCACACCCCCGGCACACAAAGATACCTACAGGAAGAGAAAATCATACCACTCATTGAACGTGTAGGTTGTGTATGATGCCCAGGGGGAGATTTTGGATGTGTGTGTCTGCTACCCAGGCTCCACCCATAATGCCTACATCCTAAAGCATTCATGAATCTACCGCAGGTTTAACCAAGGGGAGATCACTGGTGGCGGTCTCCTAGGTAAGCAGTACAGGGATTCCCAACCCCCATACACCCTCTTCCTCCTAACCTTCAACACACTCCTCCCTCTAGGTGTCCCCATAACCCACAACCATTACCCCATCTCCACAAGGTCAATATACCAGCCAATGCGCACCCATGTCTGTAATTCCGCTTCCCCCCCCACACACACACACAGGTGAAAGAGGCTACCCCCATCAAACCTGGCTCATGACTCCCATAGTCCACCCCCAAAATGAGACAGAGCAGAAGTACAACAAGCAGCTTAAGAGCACCTGCACCATCATAGAATGGAGCTTTGGCCAGCTCAAGAATTGCTTCAGATGTCTGTACCGTTTGGAGGGAAGCTCCTGTACAGCCCTGAAAAGGTTGCCAAAATTTTAATGGCCTGCTGCATGCTGCACAACCTGGCTCTCCGAAGAAGACAGGAACTGCCAGACGAAGGACAGCAACCATGGCAGAAGCCACCAGATCCAAAGAATGAGGAGCCCCCCTCCTCCCTTTCATACAGAGCTGACCAGGGTCAGGCTCACCGGTCTATAATTTCCCGGATCTTCTCTGGAACCTTTTTTAAAAAATCGGCGTTACATTGGCCACCCTCCAATCTTCTGGTACCATGCTTGATTTTAAAGATAAATTACATATTACTAACAACAGTTCTGCAAGTTCAGGAGGAGTTCAGTGGAGGAGTGGCCTAGTGGTTAGAGTGGTGGACTTTGGTCCTGGGGAACTGGGTTCGATTCCCAAGGCAGCTCCTTGTGACTCTGGGCAAGTCACTTAACCCTCCATTGCCCCAGGTACAAATAAGTACCTAAGCCGCATTGAGCCTGCCATGAGTGGGAAAGCGCGGGGTACAAAAAAATATTCTATAAGGGCTCTGGGATGAATATCATCCAGTCCAGATTTGCTACTCTTCAATCTGTCAAATTGCCCCATTACATCCTCCAGGTTTAGAGATTTAATTCAGTTTCCCTGACTCGTCAACTTTGAATACCATTTCTGGCACCGGTATCTCTCCCAAATCTTCCTCAGTGAAGACCGAAGCAAATAATTAATTTAATCTCTCTGCTATGGCTTTGTCTTCCCTGGGTGCCCCTTTTACCCCTCGGTCATCTAGCAGTCCAACTGATTCTTTTGTAGGCTTCTTGCTTTTAATATGCCTAGAAAAGTTTTTACTATGTGTTTTGGGCTCCAACACAATCTTTTTTTCAAACTCCCTCTTTGCCTTCCTTATCAGCGCTTTGCATTTGACTTGACATTTCTTATGCTGTTTCTTATTATTTTCAGTCGGATCTTTCTTCCATTTTCAGAAGAATTTTCTTTTAGCTTTAATAGCTTCCTTCACCTCACTTTTTAACCATGCCGGCTGTCATGGTTAAATTTTTGACCTTCGCAGCTGCTCCTCTAAGTTTGTTTTTCCACAGTTCTTCTCATTTTATCATAGTCTCCTTTTTGAAACTTAAATGCAAACGTATTGGATTTCCTATGTGCAATTACTCCAAAGCACATATCAAATCTCATCATATTATGATCACTGTTATCAAGCAGCCCCAGCACCATTATCTCCTGCACCAGATCATGAACTCCACTAAGGACTAGGTCTAGAATTTTTCCTTCTCTTGTTGGCTCCTGTACCAGCTGCTCCATGTTCAATTCTGTCTTAGTAGTATTAAGAACATTTTCAAACAAACACGCCAACTCTTTAGCCATTATTTTCTCAGCCACTTGCTTGGAGAACCATATCAGTTTCCTTTTTCTCTTGCTTTTATTTACTCAAAAAAACTCAAGAAGAGGAACATGGCGAGGAATACCGGATGAAACTGAAAGAAGCCAAGAGAGAGATACATCTGTCGAAAGCACAAGCGGAAGAACAAATGGCTAGAAATGTAAGGAGGGATGACAAAAATGTCTTCAGGTATATTAGTGAAAGGCGGAAGACTAAAAAGGGAATTGTGAGACTGAAAGATGCTGTGAACCGCTATGTAGATAATGATGAAGAAAAAGCAAATTTGCTAAACAGATACTTTTATTCTGTTTTCACTGAAGAAAATCCTGGAGAAGAACCACGATTGACTGGCAAAAGTACATATGAGAATGGAGTAGATATAGCACCATTCACAGAAGAGAGTGTGTATGAACAACATGAAAATCTAAAGGTGGACAAAGCCATGGGACAGGACGGGATCCACCCCAGGATACTGAGGAAGCTCAGAGAGGTTCTGGCGGGTCCACTTAAAGATTTGTTTAATAAATCCTTGGAGACGGGATAGGTTCTGTGGGATTGGAGAACAGTGGATGTGGTCCCTCTTCACAAAAGTGGTGATAGGGAAGTAACTGGAAACTACAGGCCGGTAAGCCTCACTTTGGTTATTGGACAAGTAATGGAAACGATGCTGAAGGAAAGGATAGTGAATTTCCTGGAAGCCAATAAGTTGCAAGATCCGAGACAACATGGTTTTACCAAAGGGAAATTGTGCCAAACGAATCTCACTGAATTCTCTGACTGGGTGACCGGAGAACTGAATCATGGACGTGCTATAGACGTAATCTACTTAGATTTCAGCAAAGCTTTTGACACGGTTCCCCACAGGAGGCTCTTGAATAAACTTGACAGGCTGAAGATAGGACCCGACGTGCTGAACTGGATTAGGAACTGGTTGACGGACAGACGCCAGAGGGTGGTGGTTAATGGAATTCACTCGGATGAGGGAAAGGTGAGCAGTGGAGTGCCTCAGGGATTGGTGCTGGGGCCAATTCTGTTCAATATATTTGTGAGTGATATTGCCGAAGGGTTAGAAGGTAAAGTTTGCCTTTTTGCGAATGATACCAAGATTTGTAACAGAGTGGACACCCCGGAGGGAGTGGAAAACATGAAAAAGGATCTGCAGAAGCTAGAAGAATGGTCTAAGGTTTGGCAATTAAAATTCAATGCAAAGAAATGCAAAGTGATCCACTTATTTATTTTATTTATTTATTTATTGCACTTGTATCCCACATTTTCCCACCTATTTGCAGGCTCAATGTGGCTTACACAGGCCTGTTATGGCATTGCCATTCCAGGGTAAAAGATCAGGGGTAACAACAAGAACTGATCGACTAGTTGTAGAAAGAAGACTTTCAGTGGAGGGTGAAGTGATGACGTGTGTACTAGTTAAGCTATGGGTTCTCAAGATAGGCTTTGTTGAAGAGATATGTTTTCAGAGCTTTGTGAAAGTTAGTTATTTCGTTAATTGTTTTCAGGCTAGTTGGTAGTGCATTCCACAGCTGTGTGCTCGTGTAGGAGAAGCTGGCCGCATGTGTTAGTTTGTATTTTACTCTACTTAGGGAGTAGAAATCCACGGGAGACGTATGTGTTAGGTGGTGAGAGTCTGATATGTACAGATGGGGAGAGGGAACTTGGGGTGATAGTATCTGAGGATCTGAAGGCGACGAAACAGTGTGACACTTAGCGGAGATAGGGTGGCTGCACCAGTGGTGGGAGGCGGGGCTAGTGCTGGGCAGACTTCTATGGTCTGTGCCCTCAAAATGGCAGATGATTGACTTTACTTTGTCTTCCATAACTCTTCACAATGTAACCCATAATCGCAATGTAACAAACTGTATTTCCATAATTCATAATGTATTGTAAGCCACACTGAGCCCGCAAATAGGTGGGAAAATGTGGGATACAAATGTAATAAATAAATAAAATTTTCGAAAGAGAAAGACGCCCATATTTCAATCCAAATCGGGAGATGGGCGCCTTTCTCTCGTGGGCGCCCAAATCGGTATAATCGAAAGCCGATTTTGGGTGCCTCCAACTGCAGTCTGTCGCGGGAACGAACAAAGTTGACGGGGGCGTGTCGGAGGCGGGACTGTGGCATGTTTATCGGCCGAGGAGAGCTGGGCGCCCTCGGCCGATAATGGAAAAAAGAAGGGCGGCAGTAGCGAGAATTTGGGCCGCTTTTTTGGACCCTTTTTTCACGAACAAGTCCCCCAAAAGTGCCCCAACTGCCCAGATGACCACCGGAGGGAATCGGGGATGACCTCCCCTGACTCCCCCAGTGGTCACTAACCCCCTACCACAAAAAAAAAAAAAAGAACTTAAAATTTTTTTTTTTTTTGCCAGCCTGTATGCCAGCCTCAAAAGTCATACCCAGCTCCATCACAGCAGTATGCAGGTCCCTGGAGCAGTTGTTAGTGGGTGCAGTGGACTTCAGGCAGGTGGACCCAGGCTCATCCCCCCCTACCTGTTACACTTGTGTTGGTAAATGGGAGCCCTCCAAACCGCCCCCAAAACCCACTGTACCCACATCTAGGTGCCCCTCTTCACCCATAAGTGCTATGGTAATGGTGTAGAGTTGTGGGCAGTGGGTTTTGTGGGGGGATTTGGGGGGCTCAGCACTCAAAGTAAGAGAGCTATGGACTTGGGAGGTATTTTAATTTTTTTTTTTAACTTTTTACAAGTCCCCCTTAGGGTGCTCGTTTGGTGTCCTGGCATGTGAGGGGGACCAGTGCACTACGAATCCCGGCCCCTCCCATGACCAAATGCCTTGGAGTTGTTTGTTTTTGAGCTGGGCGGCTTCGGAGTCCATTATCGTTGAAAACCGATACCACCCAGCTCAAATCCACCCAAATCCGATGCATTTGCCCGGCACCAACCGTATTACGAAACAAAAGATGGACGCCCATCTTTTTCGAAAATACGGTCTATCCCGACCCTTCACGGACCCGTCCTCTGAGATAGTCGCCCATGGAGATGGGCGTCTGCGTTCGATTATGCCCCTCTATGCCATATTTTGTATTGTTGGAATATTTTTTATTGCTGCAATTGTCTACTGCTTATGCTTGACTTATTCTTGCTGTACACCGCCTGAGTGAATTCCTTCAAAAAGGTGGTAAATAAATCCTAATAAATTAAATAAACACAACCCCTCTTCTCTGTTCTGAACACTGGCTGTCCTCTGCCCATATAACATTTAAGATCCTTCTTCTAGTTAACAAATCCAGGCTTCCCTCAGCTCCCGCCTTGATTAGTAACCACCTCATCACCGTCTCCAATCAGCTGACAAATCTCATGGTTCTGCCCTCCCCATCCCAACCCCGTCTCTCCACCACATTGTGAGATATTGGCCCTAAGCTCTGGAACATCTGCCACTACCCGTCAGAAAATCAACCCTCTCTCTCTCTCTGCCTTTAAAAAGCTCTCAAACCAAAATGTATTTTCTGTTTTCCTACCCCTCGTTATAGTCTCTCCTTTAAAAAACAAACAAACAAACCTGTCTTCTGTGTAAATGTGAGGTACACTACTTACAGTAGGTATATGTACCTATTATATGTATGTAATCACTTAGCTTATTTATTTATTTATTTATTTATTGTCTTTGTATCCCACATTTTCCCACCTATTTGCAGGCTCAAAGTGGCTTACAGAGTGTGGTTATGACATAATCATTTCGTGACAACAGGTACAATTCTTATACTTTGAATGTTGGTAAGAGAAGATAGGCATAGTTGCATATGTAACCACGTACACTGCTTTGGTATCTGTTTTTATTATTTGATTATTGTAAAACGCTTCGTTGCCTATATGTACAGGCCTTTAGCAGAACATTATTTCTAATTTCTAAGAGAATTTGTACTTCAAAATTAAGAATCTCATTCACTAACTTGTGTTAAACTAGTTAATATGCATAAAAGTTACTACTGAGAATGGGGTTTGAATTATTTAATGAGCATTAAACCATGCTAACGTACCTTAAGGCCCTGTTTACTAAGGTGAACTAGCATCTTTAGCACGAGATAAAAATTAGCATGCGCCAACGCTGGAGACACCCATATATTCCTATGGGTGTCTCTAGCATTAGCATGTGCCAATCTTTAGCACGCACTAAAAATATTAGCGTATCTTAGTAAATGAATTAGGCTTTAAGGATGAATAGCTTTCAACTATGCCCAGTATTATGGAGAGGGGATGCAGGTGGGATTGATTTTGATTCTGCTACTTTGACCACTTGCTTTGAGTTTTCTATCGAAGAGTACACCAACAGAGCTATTTTGGTAGTCTCTTTTGTATTAGTCTCAGAATTTTGAAACTTTATTTTGGAGCTGGAGCACAGATTGGTAAAAGAGAGATCTTGTGGCCATGTGTCTGCTAAAGCTTAAAGTGTCAGATATGAGAAGTTTCTTCAATTATGTCCCAGGGATGGGTTTCTTTATATAATTTCACTGGAAATATTTTATTGTAACTTGGAGGAAGAGACTGTGTGTTTAGTGAACCAGACAATTTTATAGGCGTTGATCCAGTCCACAACAAACAGGTTCCCCTCTAGTTGGTACGACTTTATAAGAAGTGATTCAAAACAAAAAATGTGGAGACACCACTCGTGCTCAATAATAAGTCAAACACTACACAATACCAATGAGCCAAGTGAACGCAAATGAGGTTATCTTGTGGTATTAAAACATACGAGGAAGAAGACCTCCTCAAACACCCAGACGCTTGGGAAACCCTGCGTCCGCTGGAGCCACGAATTACATCACAGGTCAAAAAAGTCCTTGTTGCTTTTTCACAATTAAAATCACCACATGCAAATCTTTTTTTTTTGATAAAGGGGCCCTTTTATCAAGCTGCAATAGGGCTACTGTAGCAATGGGGTGCAGCAAATTGGCCCTACCGCAGGGCTCGCTCAGTGGCTGGTGGTAGTTCCAGCTCCACTGTGCACCATTTCTGATGCTAAAAACATTTTTTTTTCTAGTGCCAAGCACTTACCCAGCAATAATCTTGCAGTACCATACTTCTCCGTTACCGCAGGATTAGCACAGAAGCCTTTACCGCTTCCTAAATAGGGGGGCCCAGTACCAGCAAGGCTTCCAGAGGCAGACAGAAGGTTCTGCTCCCTCGGTCTTTCTTTCTCCTGCTTCTGTGTGTAACCCGGGTCCCGGCACACAGGAGCAGGAGAGCGACAGACTGAGGGAGGAGCAAATACAGGAAGGTAAGGGGATGGTGGCCTGTTTGGGGCACACTGAATTCTGCTATATCTTTTTTGAGATGCGGTGACGAAAATTGCACACAATATTCGAGGTGTGGTCGCACAATGGAGCAATACAAAAGCATTATAGCATTCTCATTTTTGTTTTCTATTCTTTTCCTAATAATTCCTAATATTCTATTTGATTTCTTAGCCACCACTCCACACTAAGCAGAAGGTTTCAACGTATCATAAACAATGACGCCTAAATCCTTTTCCTGGGCGATGATTCCTAATGCAGAACCTTGCATCACATAGCTATAGTTTGGGTTCCTCTTTCACGCATGCATCACATTGCACTTGCACACATTAAATGTCATCTGCCATTTGGATGCCCAGTCTCATAAGGTCCTCGTGCAATTTTTTACAATGCTCTTGCGATTTAACTTTGAATAATTTTGTGTCATCAGCAAATTTAATTACCTCACTAATTATTCCCATCTCTAAACATCTTCTAAGATCTCTCTGCACATGTAACAGCAGGGAGCTGATTCCATAAAAAAGAGGCACACCAAAGAAAGGTATTCCCATGCATTTTAAACTTTTCTTCAGTATCTATACAATTAACTTTCTTATTATGGCAGTTTTACACATAATGGACTAAATTCTATATTCACACCAAAAAAAATTGGTGTTGAAATGTAATTCACCTAAGCATATTCTATAAAGTATGCCTTAATTTAGGTGTGGTTTATAGAATACACAGAGCGCTGCTCCGTGTGACTAAATTTAGTCGCAGGCAGTTACACCAAGTAAAATTTGGTGTAAATCCCAACACCTAAATTATGTGCGGAGCGGGTGGATTCTATAACAACGCACATAGATTTTAGAAAGCCCATGACCCATTCATTCTACACCCATGGCCACGCCCACTTTTCAACCACGTGACTTAGAATTTACACGCACCTTGTTACAGAATACGTTTAGTACATAAGTATTGCCATACTGGGACAGACCACAGGTCCATCAAGCCCAGCATCCTGTTTCCAACAGTGGCCAACCCAGGTCACAAATACCTGGCAAGATCCCCAAAAAAGCACTAAACATTTTACACTGCTTATCCCAGAAATAGTGGATTTTCTCCAAGTCCAATTTAATAATGGTCTATGGACTTTTCCTTTAGACAGTTCTGCACATAAGTTCTAATTAATGCCAATTAGTGCTGATAATTGGTTGTTAACATCCAATTATCAATGCTGATTAACTTGTTAACCAATTAGCATATGTGCTTTGTTATGGAATATGCTTCGCTTTCCACAGGGATATTTTGTCGCGATATATAGAATCCCGGGGAAAAGGGGCTGCAGAAATTGTCTGGGTTTCCTTTAATTTAAACTTTTATTTTGAGGTATTTTTATACTGTATCATAATATATGTTTAAGTGGTACTATCAAGGCACTGCCTGTCACACAGATAATTTGCATGACCGGTGAGATGGTATCCACAGTTAGCCAATGACATACATCTTAATGTTGATGTGAAAATGGCCCCTGAGAATTAGAAATACATTGTTTAAAATTTGGGCGCCCTTTTACTAAGCTGTGGTAAAACGTGGTCTTAGTGTGTGGTTATGTATGTCATTCCCACATGCCAAGGCCACTTTTTACCGTCTGGGTAATGGACGATTTTTCTATTTCTACAAACTGGATGCATGCCTAAATTTGCATACACAATTTTAAGCATCATTTATAGAATTTCAGGCTCTGTACTTCCAATTCACTAGTAGATGTTTCAGAAGTTAAATACAGTGAACTTGGTTTTCCCACATAATTGGCGTAGGAAGAATAGCAATAAAAGGGTGAAGGGCTCCATTCATTGTGTTCTTCCTGCTATGCTAGAGCCAAGATTTCAGAGAAAGAAAGTAAGGATTGCATCCAGCCAGCTCTTTTTGGGAAGCTTACTGTTGCGTTCTTTCCTACCCCTCTAAAAAAAAAACAAACCCCCAGAAAACAAAAAACCTACTTCCATCATGATCTTTTGATTAATTGTTTCACTACTTTATTCCCCTACTGACACAATTCATTTCACCAAGCCTGGAATTTTTCTTAAAAACAAACAAACAAAAAAAACCAATCCTCCTATCTACAATCTCCTCTGGCCAGAAAATGATAAAACAGATCTGTGCCAGTTTCAGAAACAAGACGACCAATGGGGAAAATCCAAGTGTACAATGAATCATTACAACTTGCCTTGCTTTGGATTTTCCTGTGAGCTACGTAGAGAATACATCATTGAAACCAACCATAGTTAGAAAAAAGATGTGTGGGAGGTGGCAGATTTGATAGCCCCAGGCAGCAGGGAAATCTCAGGAAAGAAACAAAACAACCCCATGGAAAATCAGATTGTTTACTAATTGCATTAAGTGACAGAAGAATAAAGGGCTCCCTGGGGCAAGGGAGGTCTTGGCAAAAGGTGGAACAGGTACAAGGTCAGGTGGTTGTAATTATTTGGGAGTGTTAGAAAAAAGGAGCTAAATGGGGAGACCACACCCAGAAGTAATCTGTTTTGTCACACCATGAAAGGAAAGCCCATAGCAAGGCTTCCGGTGAGAGACCTAACCACCAGGGATTTGCCAGGTTAAGAAAAGTGGGTCAGAACTTTCCCCTCTCAGGAACAGGAACTTTGGCTGGCGGTTATGTAAGCCCTCTTTTGTTCTACAGTAGAGTCTCAACTATCCAACGTAAACAGGACCGACAGGTTGCTGGATCATGAAAAAGTCAGATAATACAGAACAAGTGGATGAGGGATAAAATAGAAGTATATTGAATGCATGTTTCAAAAGAGGAACCAGTAAAAAAGAGTTTAAAACTGTGCCCAAGAATCTTACCTAGCGCTGCTGCCTTTTAACTAAACGTGATGCCAAGGAAGAGAAAGAGAAACTCGTGTGCATCTCTATGGCAATACAGTGATGCCGCTGCAGTGGGTCAGATAATTCAGAACGCCGGATAAGTGAAGGTCAGATAAACAAGACTCACCAATAAGCCTTAAAGTCTTCAGGTCAAGGAACAACAATTTTACATCCCAAATTAAAAATAAATTCAAGCAGTAATACATCAAGCAAGATAAATAACAATTTTACTAATTGTTTGTTATGTAAGCCACATTGACCCTGAGTCCCTCTTGGGCTAATGTGAAATAAAAATGTCATGAATAAATAAATACAACCATAAATAATAGTTAGCATTCAATAGTGCTCACCCTTGGTACGCTTAGCATTTAACAGGACAGCAGGAAAGCTCCCTTACATAACAGGTGTTTTCTTGAGAACTGATTATAGTGGCATACTCTTCCCTGGGGCATTGACCCTCAGAGTCTTTACAGGGCACCCAAATTTGGGCACGATCCAGAGAAGCACCCACAATCTAATTGATTAATGAGCCAATTTACATCAATAATTGGTACCAATTAGGAGTTGCAAATGCATCTGCAAGCTGAGCCCGGGCGCCCCAAATCCCATAGCGTGCAACCCAAAGGAGGCGTGGCCATGGGAGGGGCATGGGCAGGTCAGGGACATTCTCAAAAGATGCTCACAGTGTTCTAGAATTCCAGGGAAACAACACAAAGAGGGGTCCTCACAAAAGAGTCAAACAACACCACTAGGAGTGAGAGCGAGGCAAGTTCCAAACAACCAAGGCAAACGAACAGTAAAAACATAAAAAGTTTATTTGCCAAAATGCTGATTCCAAGACCCTACACGGGCCGTGTTTCGGCACAGAGCCTTCCTCAGGGGGTCATGGGAGGTACGAAACAAATCAGCTTCACAGAGATGCAAATTGCAGAAACATCAACGATAATCTGAAACGGCGTGCGCTGAAAAGCTTCACAGTCAGACGTCTCTGTGGAAGAATTCCAGGGATCCATGCCCAACTTGTGAGCCAGGATTTACACCAGGTTCCAGCTGGCATAAGTCCTTACACCCAAAGTTGATCACGGAGTGCCCTTTATAGAATAGTGGAGGTGGGAGAAACAGATAATTGAAACACACTTCTAATGTTGGGACTTGGGACAGCTGTGCGCTGTGGGAGGTCCGTTGACCTAAAAAAAAAACTTTATATGACTGATCTTCTCGCTCTCCTAATATGGTGTGTGAGCTTGCAATCACTGTTGTCACCTATTCCTTGACTTTTATTTATTTATTTATTAGGATTTATTTACTGCCTTTTTGAAGGAATTCACCCAAGGCGGTGTACAGTAAGAATAGCTCAAACATGAGCAATAAGCAATTAGAGCAGTAAAAATATTCTAACAACAATACAAAGTATGGCATGGTATACTACTTGCAATGACAACACAATATGTACTAGAAATTATAACTGGTAGTAAGGGGTAAGGCAAAGTTGTAACATATAGATGATTAAGAAAGTAGGAAGAATTAGAAAGTAAGGTGATTGATTTGAAGAAAGTTGCACATGAGGTCAGAGAGATGGTTAAATATTATCTTAGCTAGGGTAGGAGTGGATAAACATGTCCCGCTGCAGTATGTGCAGCCCAAGTCAATCCTTTTGTGTGTGAGTGAGACTAACAAGTTAGTTACTTCTTCCGTTAAAGGCTTGGTTGAAGAGCCAAACTGTCACCTGCTTCCTGAAGTAGAGATAGTCTTGTGTTAAGCGGAGCCTTTCAGGCAATGCATTCCAGAGTGTGGGGGCTACTCTGGAGAAGGCTCGCTTGCGGGTATCACATCGTGTAATGTCTTTTGGAGAGGGTGTAGTTAGTGAAATTTGACAGTTTGTGGATTTTGGTGTTTTTCTATATTTTTTGCCTATTTTTCAGTGTCATTTACTGAATATAGCCCTAAGTGTATGCAATAGCGTGGTGTAATGGAACCCCCCCCCCCCCCCCCCCCCAGGTTTTTCCAGAAAAACACTAAGGGCCCCTATTACTAAACCACAGAAGCGTCTACGTGTGCCAAATGTGCACCAAAATGGAGTTACCGTATGACTACCGCGTGGCTCATGCGGTAATTTCATTTTTGGCGTGAGTCCGCTAAGTGCATCTGAAAACTATTTTTTATTTTCTGGCATGTGTAGCAGA
This sequence comes from Microcaecilia unicolor, assembly GCF_901765095.1. Taxonomy (NCBI): domain Eukaryota; kingdom Metazoa; phylum Chordata; class Amphibia; order Gymnophiona; family Siphonopidae; genus Microcaecilia; species Microcaecilia unicolor. The sequence continues at coordinate 14,729,962 of NC_044041.1, read as the reverse complement.
TGCGCGCCAAGTGGCATCTGACACGCGTAGGTCATTACTGCCCAAATTCTTTACCACTAGGTCTATGGCTGGCGGTAAGGTATCAGACCCCAAATGGAAGCGCGGCAATTTTGATTTTGCCGCATGTCCATTTTCAGCAAAAAAAAGGGCATTTTTTGTAGGTGTGCTGAAAAATAATTCTGCACGCGACCAAAACCTGCACCTACACTACTGCAGGCCCTTTTTCAGCGCTCCTTTGTAAAAGGACCCCTAACTTATTTATACCATTGATAACACAGACAAATGAGAACAGAGAAGAGCATTGCAGCCCTGTGTGACATATCCCAGAGTCCTCCTGCCCCACTCATTTGCATGACAACAGCAAGGGAAGCCAATGGATGGGACACAATTTTGGCACCCTGGCTTTCCTTGTGCTCTGTGCGGCTGCATCTGCACATAGCTAGCTATGGCCCTGAGGACAGGTAACATCTATTCTCCCTACCTCTCGGAGACCCTAACTTTAAACTAGCTACATAGCATCTGGAAAACAAATGATAGGGAATTCTTGACACAACTACAGAACTTACCAACCTAGGTGTCTGTGCATTGCAGGTTGATTTCTTTCCTGCTATCTTTGCTTGATTTCTGTCTCTGCCTGCTCATTTTTTTTCTGGTGTCTCTCCCTTCTCCTTTTCTGTTTCTGAGCTCTATCCTCTTTCTTTCCCTCTTCCCCTCAAAGCAAATATTTTAATTAGAGCTGCATCGAATAGCACATTTTACTATTCAGCCGAATACGAATAATGAAAAATATTATTTGGCCAAATACTGAATACGAATAATGGGCATTGAGCTTTAACATAACAAATAACAAGAGAAGCAACATCAAATCAGAGATCAACCCCCTAATTCTATTAAAAGTTGCTAAAATTGAGCATGCAAATTTGGCACATGCGCAATTTTAATTTATTAGCTCTTATATCCCACATTATCCAAATGAATTCGATACAATGTGGCTTACAATAAAGATAATGCACTGTAAAAACTCATCTATATTTATGATAATAGCAATCCACAAATCTAACACACTCAGGGGGTCTTTTACAAAGGTATGCTAGAGTTTTTAGCGCGCACTAAAAATAAGCATGAGCTAAACTTTAGAGATGCCCATATATTTTTATGGGTGTCTCTAGCGTTTAGCACAAGCTAAACATTAATGCGCACTAAAAATGCTAGCATGCCTTTGTAAAAGGACCCCTCAATGAACAGTGGATACGAATCGGAGAAAAATGTCTTCACTCAACGTGTAATTAAACTCTGGAATTCAATGCCAGAGAATGTGGTAAAGGCAGTTAGCTTAGTGGGGTTTAAAAAAAGGTTTGGATGGCTTCCTAAAGGAAAAGTCCATAGACAGTTATTAAAGTGGACTTGGGAAAATCCACTGCTTATTTCTGGAATAAGCAGCATAAAATGTATGGAGCTTTCCAGGGATCTTGCCAGGTATTTGTGACTTGAATTGGCCACTGTTGGAAACAGGATGCTGGACATGATGGACCTTTGGTCTGTCCCAGTGTGGCAATACTTATGTAGGACTATATAAAGATCCCTAAGGCTTTCAGACACAGTAAACATTGAAGATATAAAATTATAAATATACTACATCAATCTCTTATCTGTACCTGAACAGTGGTCACGATAACTAAGGGGTCCTTTTACAAAGCTATGGTAAAATGTGGCCTGTGGTATTGTGGGTGTGTCTTTTAAATGCATGCTGGGCCATTTTTTTTTACAGTGGCTGGGAACAAAGCTATATTTTAATGGGCCAGGAAATGGGCCTGCGCTAATATTAAAACTAGCGTGTGCCTATTTACAGCTTGAGTCCTTATCACCACCCATTTACCTAGCGGTAAGGGCTCACGTGCTACCATGCAGTGAGCGCCAACATGAACACACTACCAGTTACCACCGGGAACCCCCCCCCCCCCCCCCGAGGTAGTAAATAGAAAATTATTTTCTACTTCAGGATTTGGTGCATGCCAAACTCAGAATTACTGCCGGACACACGTGTTACCACGGTGGTAGTACCAATTGGGTGCATGCTACCCACATGTTAGCTCTCTCGCGCCTTTGTAAAAGGACCCCTAGATTTCCACTAATAAAAAATGTTTAAAAAGGTAGGATTTCAGCATTTTACGGAAAAGTAGATAATTAGTTGCCCATCTCATCTCATTTGGCAGTAAATTCCACATCTCTGTTGCAAGATAAGAAAACTCCACAACATGAATTGATTTATAAATTAACCCCATGAATCTGGGAAAATGAAGTAAAAGAAAATCTCAAAAGAGCTAATTAGCACCAATAATTGACTTGTGTTTAACACTTTCCCAGCATCTCCTTCTCCATTTCATCACTGAGCAACAGCCTATGATTGATCCCCCTCCCCAGCTCCCATACTTCATTTAAATAGCTGGGGCTCTATTACTGGCTGGGGTTTCACTCATAGGTACAGTAACTTATCGAGCAGGTGGAAACCTTGGGAGCAGGCATTTCCTCTGTCTGATCTGGTGCATCATGAGATCAGGCCAAAGAAGTTTGAGCCTACTTGAGGAGTTTCTATGGGTGCAGAGAGAAAAAGTGCAGAGCATGGGCTCCTGATGCCTCCATCGCTGTTTTGATAGCTGTACAGGAAGGCTAAAGCGGCTAGGGATCTTCAGCTTGGAGAAAAGACAGCTAAGGGGAGATATGATAGAGGTCTATAAAATAATGAATGGAGTGGAATGGGTAGACATGAATCACTTGTTTACTCTTTCCAAAAATACTAGGACTAGGGGGCACTCATTGAAGCTACAAAGTAGTAAATTTAAAACAAATCGGTGACAATATTTCTTCACTCAATATGTAATTAAACTCTGGAATTCGTTGCTGGAGAATGTAGTAAAAGCAGTTAGCTTAGCAGGGTTTTAAAAAGGTTTGGATGGCTTCCTAAAGGAAAAGTCCATAGACCATTATTAAAATGGACTTGGGGAAAATCCACTGCTTATTTCTAGAATAAGCAGCATAAAATGTATTGTACTGTTTTGGGATCTTGCCAGGTACTTGTGACCTGGATTGGCCACTGTTGGAAACAGGATGTTGGGCTTGATGGCCCTTCAGTCTATCCCAGTATGGCAATACTTGTCTCCTACTGTGGCTGGGAGTTTCTTGCTCTTGTGTGGAAAAGTGGAAATTGACTCCCTAGATAAGGAACCAACAAACCTTCTCAGTACACCTCATCCACTAGAAACTGAGTAAATACTGTAACTTTGCAGTATCAGAAAAACACTGTCATTAGGACTTAACATAACTGTGATAAATGAAGAAGTGGTGATCACTTGGGACATTCTCATGTTTACTAATACAAAGCTTGATGCAAAGAAAAGTAGACAGAGCGGTAAAGGGGAAAACACATGAATGCCATTGTTACTAATAGTGTCAGTAACAAGTGACCATTCTGTACCAAGTGTGGTGGAAGAGAAAATCCTCAAGTACCAAAAAATGTAACCAGAGCCAGAAAAATGTGGCAGAAAGATACTGCAATTGGTCTAACTATATTGTGTGCCTCTGGTCTGATTAAAAATAATTTTCAATCACACCTTGATGTCTTTCCAAGGACAATAAATTTCCCTTACTATCCAGTGAGCTTCAGATCCTTTACCAGACAATAGAAGCATGTTCTAGTGGGCTTTAAAAGCCAATAATAAATGCAGTATTTATTGATTGATTGATTTACTGCCTTTGTGAAGAAATTCACCTCAAGTGGTGTACAGCAAGAATAAGTCAAACATAGGGGCCCCTTTAATTAAGCCACAGCAAAAAGTGGCCTGCAAAGGACCCTTTTTTTAAGGGGCCAGAAATGGACATGCGGCAAAATAAAAACCAGTGCGACTCCATTTTTGGCCTGAGATTTTACTAGTACCCACTGAGGTAAGGTCTCACGTGGTACCCAGGCAGTATACATGCAGCACACGCCCACTGCCATTTACCACTGGGTAAGAGGCACGAATTAGGAAATAGAAAATATTTCCTACCGTGTGCTTTTGGCGTGCGCCAAATTCAAAATTACCGCCCGGGGCACACGGTAGCTGGTGGTAATGCCAATTTGGCACACTCTGGACGCAGCTAGGCCCTTATGTGCCTTTGTAAAAGGGCCCCTAAAGCAATACATAATTAGAGCAGTAAAAATATTCAAATAATAATTATGACATAGTATGCTACTTGAGGGGTCTTACACTTACAGTAGAAATACACACAAAAAAAAGGGGGTCATGCAGAACAATCCTTGTGTTTGAAAAACCACTGTTGGCAGGCTTGACGGCATCTGACTGAATTTCACTGCGAGTCAGTGGTTTTTCAAACACAAGGATTATCCTGCACCGACCCCTTTTTTGTGTGTTTCTACTAGTGTAAGACCCCTGAAGCAGACTGGTGTGCCCCGTTGAAACATAGCCTACGTGTCGGGTCACATACACGAATGGTGCTGAATAAAGTTTATTACAACTTACTTCTGGCTGCAAGACTGTTTGGTCCACCCCTAATCTTTGGGTTTTTTCTTGGATTTTATGTAGGGTTTTTTACTTTTACCTTTGGGTTTTGTTTTTGTTACAGTATTCTACTTACAATGTCAACACAACACTCATTAATTCAGGCTAACAGACGGTATAGGGGGTAAGTGGAGGTGGAAGAAATAGAGAAATAAGATAGTTAGGTAGAAATAATGGTGACTAAGAAAGAAATCTTTTCTCACCACCTTTCTTTGGGAGTGCTGGGGAATACCTAAGTCCCAGGGAGTGGGTCCTGAGGGCCAAGGAGGCCTAAGGCTAGGGAGAGGGTCCACTATTGTTTGGTGTTGGAGGAGGGGATTTTGAATGTCCACAGATCCCATTGGTGGGCTCAGGTAGGCACCATCCCCTAGATTCTATTAATGGCACTCACATTTTGGCACCCAAAATTGCATGCGATCTTGAGATCTATGTGCGAATAAATTAGTTAACAAGTGGAGGAGTGGCCTAGTGGTTAGTGCAGTGGACTTTGATCCTGGGGAACTGAGTTCAATTCCCACTGCAGCTCCTTGTGACTCTGGGCAAGTCACTTAACCCTCCATTGTCCCTGGTACAAAATAAGTACCTGAATATATGTAAACTGCTTTGAATGTAGTTGCGAAAAAAACCTCAGAAAGGCGGTATATCAAGTCCCATTTCCCTTTCCCACTAATAATCAATAATTGGCTGTTACCAATCAAGTACTGACATTAATTGGCTCTAGTCTGCATTTGCCTTCAGATCTGGCTGCCCCCTATTCTATAACACTATGGGGCCCAGCACAGGCTTACCATTCACTCTTCTGAGACTATCACCGGCCCAATGTGGCCACCGGCGGTAGTTCCGCCCCGAGCACGTCATTTCTGGGGGAAAAAGAAAACCCCTGGTCATAGGTTGTGTGGCAGTAATTGGGCATTGCCACGTGCTGCCTGGTTACCACGAGAGCCCATATTGCCACCTCAGTGGGTGGTAGTAAGGACTCTCTGTCACATTGTCATGCGGGTAAGAGTTCTCTTACAGCACGGCCATGTGTGATGTGTGCCACCTGCTGCAGTAAAAAGAGCTCTGCGCTAGCGGCGGGGGCCGTTTTTCCCACGCGCCAGGGCCTTTTTTCCCGCAGCTTGGTAAAAGGACCCCTATGTGGGCAAATCTTCCCTGGGCACAACCCCAAAAGGGGGTGTGACTATAGAAATGGTATGGACAGGTCAGGGTGCTCTTAAGAATTAAGTGCAGTATTGTAGAATTGCACTTGCATTTCTTGGAGATAATTCGATAATGTCTTGCATGTATTCAGGTGCCATCCCAAACAGTATGTTGAAAATGAGGTTTCTGGCTTTGAAAAGTAGTCCTGCCTTTATTGGTAACCAGTGCAGTTTTTTTAGTAGTGAAGTAGCTCTTTCGTATTTTGACTTTTTGAATATTAGGCTCGCTGCTGTGTTTTAGATGGTTTGTAGTGATTTTAGTGTGCTTTCCTTGAAATCGACTCAATCAGAATCCAACACACAACCTTGCTTGACCACTTAAATTGTATCTTGTTTTATAGACTACTAGGCAACTGGAAAGAATGCAAATCACATTTCATGGATTTCATATCAAACACCTGTGTAACTAACTCCAACATACTAGTACTAGGTGACATCAACCTCCACCTAGAAGACCCAAACTCCACCAATGCAAGAGACTGCAAGGAATTCCTCCAACTATGGGACCTTAAATGGCCGCACATGCAAGCAACCCACGTCAAAGGGCACACTCTCGACCTTATCATACACAAACTGTCCACAGAACAGAACCTAATAATATCAGACACTAAATGGACAGAAACACCATGATCAGATCATTACAAACTAAACCTATCCCTGAAATGGCGGGAAAAGGGTTCACACCTTATACAAGAACGCACAACATACTGCACAAGAGGCCAAATAGACTCGGAAACATTTTGGGAACAGATTTACAATAACGAATGGACAGCACAAACAAACTCTATAGACTACCTCTCAGATTGGGTTAATAGATGCAGAAGCATACTAGACGAAATAGCACCGCTTCAAACAAGAACCTCACGCAGGCATAACTCGATACCATGGTACAACGAGGAACTGAAAAAACTAAAAACACAAACTAGGAAACTTGAACGAGCATGGAAAAAAATAAAAGATGTGTGCACAGTCAACGCATGGAAACAAACTCAAAGAAAATACAAATATGCAATAAGACAAACCAAAAGATCATACTATAAAATCAAGATAGGACTAGACTACACATGAAGAAACTATATCAACTTGTGAACAAACTACTAGACACCACCATGGTCACCATGACCAACTCAGACACTCCATCTGCAGACAAACTCGCCAAATACTTCAAGGAAAAAATTGAAAACCTACGCAACACCTTACCTCAGAACACCACCAACATCGATAAATTCTTCGAATGTCTGGACCTAACCCCTGGTGAATACCCAGCAGACCGAATCTGGACAAACTTCGATCTCCTTAACTCCAAAACAATCACCCAAGCAATCAACAAAGGCGCCAAGACTCACTGTAAATTGGACACCTGCCCAGTTACCTAATAAAATCCGCTCCTCTACGTTTCATAGCAGACCTCACATCTCATTTAAACTACATGCTTCAACATGGACACTTCCCTAAGGAAAACGGTAACATTCTACTCACCCCAATTCCAAAAGATACAAAGAAAAAAATGAATGAACTCACCAACTATCGCCCAGTAGCATCCATCCCACTGGTAGTCAAACTGATGGAGAGCATGGTAACCAAACAACTCACAGATTGCATAAACAAATTCCAGTTGTGGAATGCATTACCATGTCACTTAAACACAATTTAGGAACTAACTTTCGCAAATCTCTGAAGACATATCTCTCAACAAGGCATACCATAACGATCATTAATTGTAACTGCAACACATCACCACTTAACCTTTTACTCTGATTGGTTTATTTCTATGCCTGTCTGCTTAATTTTAATTTTATCATGTCATCCTATTCTCTATGTAACACCAACTTAACTTGTACTCTGGAATGGCGAATACCATAACAGAACATTGTAAGCCACATTGAGCCTGCAAATAGGTGGGAAAATGTGGGGTAGAAATGCAACAAATAAATAAAAATATTACACGAATCACAATCAGGATTTCGCTTCAACCACAGCACAGAAATTGCAACCGGCAAAAGCATACTTCTCCTACAATTCGACGTGTCTAGTGCGTTTGACATAGTTAACCACAAAATACTACTAAACATTCTAGAATACTTTGGAATTGGTGGAAATGTACTTAATTGGATTAAGGGTTTTCTAACCACTAGAACATATCAAGTGAAATCAAATTCGAACATATCACCACCATGGAAGACAGACTGCGGAGTACCCCAAGGATCACCGCTATCACCGATCCTTTTCAACCTAATGATGACCCCCGTTAGCTAAGTCTTTATCCACCCAAGGCCTTAACCCGTACATTTACACCGACGATGTCACAATATACATCCCTTACAAACATGATCTAACAGAAATCAACAATGAAATCAAACTCAGCTTGAACATCATGAACTCATGGGCGAATGCATTTCAACTAAAACTCAATACAGAAAAAACACACTGTCTCATCCTCTCATCCCAATACAACACGAACAAACCCACCAACATAAGCACCCCAGACTACACCCTTCCTGTTTCAGACAGCCTGAAAATTCTCGGACTCACAATAGACCGAAACCTCACGCTGGAAAGCCAAGCGAAATCTGTAACAAAGAAAATGTTCCACTCAATGTGGAAACTCAAACAAGTAAAACCTTTCTTCCCAAGGGAACTATTCCGCAACTCAATGGTACAATCAATGGTACTGAGCCACCTAGACTACTGTAATGGAATCTATGCGGGATGCAAAGAAATAATCATAAAGAAACTCCAAACTGCTCAAAACACCGCAGCCAGGCTTATATTTTGCAAAACAAGATTCGAAAGCGCCAAACCCCTACGAGAAAAACTGCATTGGCTCCCACTCAAAGAAAGTATTGCATTCAAAATCTGCACTCTGGTTCATAAAATCATCTACGGTGAAGCCCCGGGATACATGTTAAACCTCACAGACCTACCAACCAGAAACACAACATCTGAGGCATTTTTTATTTGTTACTGCTCATATTTGATTGTCCAGTGTTATATGTGTATCTAGGAAGATTTCCAGTATTTTTAGTTGTGTTTCGATTTGGTATGTTTGATGGTTGATTATAACATTTTGGTGAGTTGTGGGGTTGTGCGGGCTGGTTAGAACCAGGAATTTGGTTTTGTCTCTGTTTAATTTGAATTTGAATGTTGTTGCCCAGTTTTCCATAAGGTCCAGGCCTGTTTTGACTTTGTCCAGTATTTCAGTGATGCTGTTATTAAAAGGTATGTAGATGATGACATCATCTGCATATATGAATGGGTTAAAGCCCATTGCCTCCAGTTTTTTGCTGAGTGGTGCCATCATTACATTGAACAGTACTGGTGATATTGGAGATCCCTGTGATACTCCACATTCAGGGATCCAAGAAGCTGATAACTAGTTGGACATCTTTACAATGTAGAATCTGGCCCTTAGAAATCCATTGAACCATGTCGCCACTTCACCATATATTCCCACGTTGTTGTTGAGTAGGGTCATTAGTGTGGTGCGGTCTACTAGATCGAACACATTTGACATGTTGAATTGTAGTAATAATATGCTCTGTCCTTGGCATATTAAGCATCTGAACTTCGTTATAAAGGTAGTTATGACCATCTTGGTGCTGTGTTGTGGTCTAAACCCTGATTGGGAGTTGTGAAGAATTGGGTGTTATGTCAGGTATTCTATTAGTTGTTGTGCTACTAGACCCTCTATCGTTTTGGTCGGTAATGGTATTGACGAAACTGGTCTGTAGTTTGTGATGGCGCTGATTTTGCTAGTCATGTTTTGGGGCATTGGGATGAGTACGATGTTTCCTTTATCTGTTGGGTATTGTCCTTTTGTGAACATGTATGTGACGTGCTTGGTGAAGCATTCAATGAACCAGTCCGGTGGGTTTTTCATTATATAGTTCGGGCACTTATCTAGCATACAGTGTATATGTGTGCACATTTTGTCTGTAATGACCTAATTGTGTTTAGTTTGGGTGTTTTGAAGGAGGACCATATTCTGACTGCCATGGTTTGGGCGTCATTTGTTTCACATTCTTGTAGAAAGTCTGTGATTGAATTTGGCACCGTGCAAAATTAAAGAATGTTAGTGAATCATCTTCTAAACCAGTAGTATTTAATCTTAGACCTGGAGGTCAATTTTGAGGGCATCCCTAATGAATATGCATGAGAGACAATTGCATACCTACTGCCTTCACTGTATCTCCCATGCATATTCATTAGCGGTATCCTGAAAACCTGGTCAGTTGGTAGCCCTCAAGAAGTAACACTAAGACCTTAAGGCCTTCTTTCTGCAAGAATCCCTAGGAGGAATTACAGACTAGAGAGTTGCACGGGGACAGAAATCCTACCCATCCCCGCCCGTCCCTGCTGGAATCTTACCCGTCCCCACCCATCCCCGCTGGAATCTTACCCATCCCCACCCATCCCCGCAAAAATTTAAACCATCCCAACCCGTCCCCACCCGTCCCCGCAAGAATTTAACCCATCCCCAGCCATCCCCGTAAGAATTTAACCCATCCCCGTAAGAATTTAATAGTACATAAAAGAAAGTTCCAGTCAGCTCCCTTTCTGGATTTGAGCCACAGCACTGTAGGCAAGGAAGGAATGGAAGTTGGAACTTGGAACACTCTGGTGCCCACATGTAAGATTTGTCTCTGATTCACTGGCAGTGTGTGCTGAGAGGCCGCCACATGCACGCGCCAGTAGGTCAGGTGACATCTGATTCTCGTGCCTGTGTCAGAGCTGAGGTCTGTGCACCAGCCTGGGAGCAAAGAGGATTAATAGTAACATAGTAAGTGACAGCAAATAGACCTGAACGGTCCATCCACTCTGCCCAATAGTCACACTCATGATCAATTCATCATTAAATCAACGAGTGTGATATTATATACTTGATTATGGTCTTTCTTTCGTGTTTCTGGAACAAAGACCACAGGAGTCTATCTGGCCCCATCCTTATGTTCCAACTGCTGGAGTTGCCATCAAAGCCCACTCCAGCCTATTCATGTTCTCATTTGTGGGACACAGACCGTAAAAGTCTGTCCAGCACTGTCCTCATGTTCCAGCCACTGAAGTTGCTGTCTAAGCCCTTTCCAGCCCATCCTACACCAGATTGCCATGTATGAGACACAGAACATACAAGTCTGTCAGGTATCAGCTCTAGTTCATCACAGCCAGAGTCGCCATCTAAGTGTCACTTGACATATCCACACACATGCAGCCATTTAAGGTTAGCTTTTATATAACTTCCATTTTCTAATTAGAGATCCTCTGTGTTCATCCCACGCCTTTTTGAATTCCGTCATCATTTGTGACTCTACCACCTCCTTAATGGAAGACTTTCCACATTTATGCTGTTAAAGCAAGGAAGAAGAGGAGGAGGAGACAGCACTCAAATAAATTGGTATTCGGTAGATGAGAGGCTGGTGCAGGTGCAGCTTACACTTCCACGGGAAGCCCACAGAACTGGTTCCATCCCCGCGGGAACCCCGCAGGAACTGCCTCCGTCCCCGCGGGAATCCCGCAGAACTGCTTCCATCCCCGTGGGAACCCCGCAGGAACTGCCTCCGTCCCCACGGGAATCCCGCGGGTTCCGCGGGATTCCCGCGGGGACGGAAGCCGTGCAGCTCTCTATTACAGACACACTAGAAGGAGGAAAACATGTATGTCTGTAAGACACCAGCACCTTAAAGAGGAGGCTACATCAGTGGTGTGTTATGGGTCTCCAGCATCCATGATCCACTGTTTGCATTTGTGCCTCTTCATGCCCCACCCATTCTTCCTATAGAAGTACTTAAAGTCACAGTAAATCACAATATGAAGATCAGAAAACAAATGGACTGACTGTTGAGAATTATCTAAGAGGCAGAGGCTTTCCTGTACTCATGAGACTGAGGGGGCTGGTTTGGAAAAAGGGATCTTTTACATTATTAGGGCAAAGTCAACTTCTCACTAGGTCTTCTTACTTATCCTGTAGGGGTCAAGTCAAAGAAAGTTTCACCTTCCTTGTACATACACCTGTCTGCCTATAGATGTTCATCCAGTTCTGACCTTAGGCTACAAATCAGAACCCCACAACCTTTCCTAAATATTTCTTTATTTAGTCAAGACCGCACACATAAATTGTGGACTCTTTAAATGACACTGCCCATTGCATAGCCAGACAATGTGTAAGTGAGTGACAGCAGTGAGGTCTACATTTCTAGTGAGAGCCATTCAGGGGAGCAAAGACCTGTTCCCAGCCAGTGGTTTGGGTGTGGTGGGAAGGAGGAAATGGTGGCACTGCTGAAAGTTTCAAGTGTTGGTCTGTACCATTAAGGGAACTCAAATAAGCACCAGGAGTAAGGGAGAATAACAGAGGAGGGCTCCGTGCAAAAGCATTATTAGCTCATATAAGAGGGATTCTGACAATGTAACTTAAAGACACCTACACAGCAGATTCCCATTCCTGTATGACCTATTGATTATGAAGGGCTTGGCATTTTCTCTTAGGGTCTTCATATGGGTTAGTCTTCCAGTGGGTCAGTTTTGTGTATACCAAGGCAGGAATGAAGCTCACTCATAAGCCATGGTATGTTGGATATGATCTCTTAAGTTTATTTTATTGAATATAACATGTTGTAAAGAGTGTTTTCTGGTATATAATTAAGAAACAGAAATACAAAAACCGAAAACAAAAATGAATATCTCCCAAATTTTACTGTATTTTATTTGTATTGAGCCAAAGAGCCTTCTTCTGGAACTCATAAGATGTAATAAGTATAGGCAACACATCAAGATGCATTTGAATGTCCTTTTTACCCAAGTTAGTGGCATCTAATAAAATTGGGACATTTTCTGTATCATTAACAATCTCTGTACCTTTCTTTTTCCATGTGTGGGAAAGTTGGGGGATTCCCCACTGACTACTTTGGAGCCAGGGGAAATAAGTGTTTCAGAAACTGTGCAAATGAGGTGGTGGAGAAATAAAGATGTGGCTAGTGGTTTTGGTTTTCTTTGAAATCATAGCTTAATTAGATGGTCAAATATCCTGTTTTATATAGGCCAGTTCTGTACAAAATTGTTATGTGTCCAGATTACTCAAGAATGCACAGCTGTACTGTGGCCATCCACTGTATGGCATATAGAGAAAAAGAAGTTTACATTTACATTTGATACTGGTATACCGCAATATCCTTGAAAGTTCAGAACAATTTACAAAAGGCAAAGAGACCAGTCACTAACTAGGAGAATAACAATAAAGACAATTAACAGAGAAATTAACAATTAACGGATTTCTGAAATAAGAATGTCTTTTTTCCAGCTGCAAACTGGGTGAATTTACTCCTTTGTAGGCAGAATACTAAACATAAAGCTGCTCTTAAGACCCCCAAACAATGTAATTTTATAAGCACCTATTTCTATGCATAAAACACTGCTTTACACACCAAAATAGCTTTTAAAACTCTTCCTTTTGTGTTTTTCTAAATTGCATTTAAATGTGTTATCTTTAACTTGTTATTACATGACTTTGGTCCTTGCCATGCAGCCTCTTGCTGTGCACTCTTTTGATTGGGCCACTAGCCTGTTGTACTTTAGTTCCTGATATAATCTTATCTATGTACCCCTCCCTTATCTCCACTAATTATCTTGTGTACTATTAATTCATTTCCTACTATGACCTCTCCTATTTTATTGTATTATTGTAAACCACTATGATAGTATGGTAAATCAAGAAACAAAAAAACTTGAAACGTATAACTACGTATTATATTTAGATGTTTATTTTAGGAGCATCATTTGTGTTTTAAAAATGCATAAACTGGAACTTAGAGGCATAGCTATCAATGTGGGCTACTGATACGATGTGTTATTTTACCCCTAACTTGTACTAACTTATTTTACCCCTAATTTGTTCTAGAGACCGCACCTACGAAAAGATATAAACAGGATGGAGTCCGTCCAGAGGGCGGCTACAAAATTATTAAGTGGTCTTGAAAACAAAAAATATAGAGACAGGCTTACGAACCTCAACATGTACACACTGGAAGAGAGGAGAGAAAGAGGAGACATGATAGAGACATTTAAATATCTACAGGGCATGTATGTACAGAAAGTGAGCCTTTTTCAACTGAAGGAAAACTCTGGAATGAGGGGGGGGGCATACGATGAAGTTAAGAGGGAATAGGTTTAGGAGTAATCTAAGAAAGTATTATTTCACAGAAAGGGTAGTGGAGGCATGGAACGGCCTCCCGGTGGAGGTTGTGGAGTCGAGGACTGTGTCAGAATTTAAAAAGGCATGGGATAAGCGTTTGGGATCACTTAGGAAAAGAAAGAGTTACGGGTTACAGAGGATGGTCAGACTGGATGGGCCATTTGTCCTTTATCTGCCCTCATGTTTCTATGTTTCTACTATTTTAGCACAGGTCCTATTTTATGCAGTGAGAACTGGGAGCCCTTTTACTAAGGTGCGTAGGCGCCTACAAGCATCCAACGCGCATCATTTTGGAACTACCGCCTGGTTACCGTGAGACCCAGGCGGTAATTCCGTTTCCGAAAATATTTATTTTCTACCACGTCTCTAACTGGGCGGTAATCAGTAGTGTATTCGCGCTGACGATTACCACCCGGTTAACGCATGAGACTGGGTGGCGGTAAAGTGTCAGGCCCAAAATGGACACACGCCAATTTTTATTTTGCCGCACGTCCATTTTCAGCCAGAAAAGGCCTTTTTTGCAGGCACGCTGACAAATGAACCTGTGTGCGTTCAATATATGTGCCTACAACAGCGCAAGCCATTTTTTTGCACACCTTAGTAAAAGGGCCCCCTAGTTACTAATAACTGGGGTTAACAGTAAAATAACACATCTTAACGGTAGCCCACGATAACTTCTCCCCTTAATAGTGTATCTTGCATAAATGTTTATGTTCTGATTTTACAAAGCCAACATATAAATATCGTGGAATATAAACTATGTATAGCACGTTCTTCATTTGTATATATCTCCACTGGATTCATCGCGGATTACAATACGAACAACATCTCAAACAGATGGAATTACAAGGTAACACATCAGAATAGAATGCACTAAATTAACTAAATCTACATCTGAAAATCAAAGAGTCTTCAACTGTTTTCTCAATAAAAAATAAGAAGAGATAGTTCTAATCTGATACGGGATTTCATTCCAAATGTTTACAGCTAGATACTGGAACGAATTACTCAAATAACTTTTTAACCTAACTCCCTGAAAAGTTTGAAACAATAAGATATTAGAACATTCAGAGCAAGAATCTCACCCCATAGACAACATAATTAAATATTTAGACAAACAAATTGAATTTTGACCCGTTAAGAGTTTTAAAAACCATGCAAGCAAATTTAAATTTGATACATGGTCTGAGCATGTTTTGGTTGGGACTAGGCAGGCCTGAAAAAATAAACGTTTATTCCCCATTTCAGAAGAGGAATGAACATCTATATCTTAACAGATCAATATCGGGATTGGCAGCTACCTAGTATGTCTAGGTTTCTGAAAATTTCTCCTATGGAGCAGCACTCCACTACAGGAATTAGGGGAGTCACCCCCCCCCCCCCCCACTTAATCCCCCAGTACTTGATCTCTCTCCTGAAAACTAAACTAGCAAAGGTTATTGGGCTCTGTGACAACTTCAGGAAAACAAACATTTATGTTTCTAAATGGCTAAGATAACATTTATGTTCATTTACATAAACGTTTGTGCCTGTTTTTTTTTTTAACTGACATCTTTATTGAGGTTTTATTTTCACATAATACAACAAAGACAGCTACTACAACCATGTCAAACTATTTTGAACAATAACAACAACAAAAACAACTTCATATAAACTGCCCCAGACCCCCACTCCTCATAAAAACATAAGAAAAGCCTTACTGGGTCAGACCACTGGTCCATCCAGCCTAGTATCCTGCTTACAACAGTGACCAATTCAGGTCACAAGTACCCTATATGTCTATCTGAATAGCAGACTATGGACTTTTCTTCCAGGAACCTGTTCAAACCTTTTTTAAACCAAAGATACACTAACCTCCCAGTACCCCCATCCCCCACTCCCGCCCATATATCTGAGCAATTGATATTTTAGACGTTCATTTTTTTAAAACTACAAATGGTTTAATTTTATTTAATAAAAGAAGAAAAACAAAGAACAATTCCAAATTCACGGACAACATAGACAAAAAAAATACCACATATATTGTAATCTGCTCCTATATTTTACAAGAATACTAATCCCCCCTCAGAAACAGAAACCTCCCTCCACCTCCCACCCTATCCCCACTTCTCCCATATAATCTACCATAAATCTATCTATCTTGATGTGCACTGTGGTTTCTTCAGTGCAGATCCCTCTTGGAAATGGATGTTCATGCACATATGTTGTTATCTCCATGTATTTTAGAAGAGTCACTATGTTGGGAGTAACAAAGTAAATGACGGCAGATAAAGACCTGAACGGTCCATCCAGTCTGCCCAACAAGATAAACTCATTTTACATGATATGTGATGCTTTATATGTATACCCGAGTTTGATTTGTCCTTGCCATTCTCAGGGCACAGACCATAGAAGTCTGCCCAGCACTCTTCTTGTACTAAAAGTTCTGAATCTAACACCAAAGCCTCTTAAAATTTACACTCCAGCCCATCCATATCTATTCCATCACGATCAGGGAATAGACCGTAGAAGTCTGCCCAGCACTGGTTTTGCTTCCCAATTACCGCCGTTGCCACCCAATCTCCACTAAGATTCCATAGATCCATTCCTTCTAAACAGGATTCCTTTGTCTTTATCCCACACGTTAGAATTCCATTACCGTTTTCATCTCCACCACCTCCCGCGGGAGGGCATTCCATGTATTCACCACCCTTTATGTGTAGTCATCTGGGACCAATAAGGCAGGATACAAGTGTCAGAAAAGGATTTTGAACACAGAACCCTATACTGTATATCATGTAGAGTTTGAAGCAGCTCATGAAATATTCATATTGAGAGGCAATGGAAAACATTTTGCATATATTAAGTTAAATTCTCCTCTACAACTCCCTTCACCTATTTAATGCCCAACTTATTTTGAATCTTTTCAGTTGTTTGGGGTTCAACTCTATTATATCTGTAATGTGACAGAGTGTTTTAGGATATATTTACACAAGACATAATAGAAATAAGTGCATGATACAAAAGGTATTGGTGAAAAGGGCACAACATAAATTGCTCTCCAAATGGGGCCATTTTTTGATACATGAAGGCATTTCTGTTACATATATCATATGACTAGTGGTGTGATTCAGTTATTTTAAGATAAAAGGATCACCCAGATCTGAGACATGCCTGCAGTTCTGTCCCTCAGATAGGCACATCAGCTGCACCAGATAAGTAATTTTTTTTTCTTTCACAATTCTTGCACTAGTGTTTAGGAGCTAATTTTAATTTTGTTACAGAAAAGGCAGTGACTCAAACTGCTGGTGATATTTATTAATTAGGCTCTCCCCCACCTTTCCCTCACCCTTTTTTGCTCTTTTTTAATATAAATTGTTTCTGGGGAAAACATTTTCCTCCTGATTCACATGGAGAGGCGTTTTCAAAAAAAGTCTAAGTCCAAAAAACCCCACGTCCTACTCAAAACGTCCAAAAAAAACCCGGTCCAACTCACAGTCATAATCAAACAGGGAAAACATCTAGATTTCCTGTTCGATTATGGCTGTGAGATAGATGTTTTTGCACTGAAAACGTCTAAAATGAATAGCCATTTTCGTCCACCTTCTGAATAACAAAATAACCAGGGACATGAATGTCTGTCTGGCATTATTTTCAAAAATTTGGCCACACAGATGCCTGTGCAGAACAGAGGAGTAGATTAGTGGTTAGTGCAGTGGACTTTAAATCATGGGACCCAGGTTCAACTCCCAAGTTAACTCTTTCAGGGCCCCTTTTACAAAGGTGCGTAAGGACTTATGTGCTCTAATTGGCATTATCGCCTGGCTAGCATGTGCGCCTGGCGGTAATTCTGAGTTTGGCACACACCGAAAAACCACAGTAGTAAATAATTTTCTATTTTCTATCGTGGGGGTATTCCCGGTGGTAATCGGCAGTTGGTGCATGCTGGACAGTTACCACTCAGGTAACGCATGAGATCTTATCACTATGTCAATGGGTGGCATGAAGGGCTCAGGACGTAAATAGAAACGTGCTGGTTTTAATTTTGCTGCACGTCCATTTCCCAGCCCAAACCCCTCCCCCCCTATTTTTCCAGATGCAGTGGAGAACTGGTCCAGCAAGCATCCAAAACACACGCCCACACTACCGCAGGCCACTTTTTGGTGTGCCTTTGTAAAAGGGCCCCTCATTTTGTAATTATGAGCCCACCCAGAACAGAAAAATACCTATTGTACCTGAATGTACACCATTTCAATAGCCTTCAAGCTTGCAGGTGGCTTATATAGCGAAGGTACTTACCTGTACCAGGTATTCTCTGAGGACAGCAGGCTGATTGTTCTCACATGTGGGTCGATGTCCGCGTCAGCCCAGGAATCGGACGACATTTTGCAAGCAAAATATAAAAAAAGTTTTCCCAGAGTCTGCTTGTGCACGTGCAGCACACATGTGTGGACTGATTTCCTGCCTGTCACGTGAGGGTGTTCCCTCAGTTAAATCAAAAAGCATAAAAAGAAGCAAATAACAACTCCAAAGGGGAGGAGGGCGGGTTTGTGAGAACAATCAGCCTGCTGTCCTCGGAGAATACCTGCTACAGGTAAGTACCTTCGCTTTCTCCGAGGACAAGCAGGCTGCTTGTTCTCACATGTGGGGTACCCTAGCAAGCAGGCTCACACAAAACAATGAACATTAGTCAATTGGGCCTCACATTGGTGAGGACATAACATAGATTGACCTGAAACCATAAACAACTAACTTGAGAGTGCAGCCTGGAACAGAACAAAATGGGTCTAGGGGGGTGGAGTTGGATTCTAAACACCAAACAGATTCTGCAACACCGACTGCCCAAACCGACTGTCGCGTCGAGTATCCTGCTGAAGGCAGTAGTGAGATGTGAATGTGTGGACTGATGACCACATTGCAGCTTTCCAAATCTCTTCAATAGAGGCTGACTTTAAGTGGGCCACTGATGCAGCCATGGCTCTAACATTATGAGCCGTGACATGGCCCTCTAGAGTCAGGCCAGCTTGGGCATAAGTGAAAGAAATGCAATCTGCTAGCCAATTGGAGATTGTGTGTTTTCCGATGGTGACTTCCTTCCTGATGGGATTGAAAGAAACAAACAATTGGGCGGACTGTCTAAAGGGCTTTGTCCGCGCCACGTAAAAGGCCAATGCTCTCTTGCAGTCCAAGGTATGCAAACTGCTTTCGCCAGGGCGGGTATGAGGACGGGGAAAGAATATTGGCAAGACAATTGACTGGTTCAGATGGAACTCCGATACCACCTTCGGCAGGAACTTAGGGTGCCTGTGGAGGACTACTCTGTTGTGATGAAACTTGATATAAGGTGCATGCACTACCAAGGCCTGAAGCTCGCTGACCCTACTAGCTGAAGTAACAGCCACCAAGAAAATGACCTTCCAGGTCAAGTACTTCAGATAGCAGGAATTCAGTGGCTCAAAAGGAGCTTTCATCAGCTGGGTGAGAACGATGTTGAGATCCCATGACACTGGTGGAGGTTTGACAGGGGGCTGTGACAAAAGCAAACCTCTCATGAACAGAACAACTAAAGGCTGTCCAGAGATAGGCTTACTCACTACACGGCGATGATAGGCACTAATCGCACTAAGATGAACCCTTACTGAGGCTGCTCCTCTGACCTGGTTGATGCTTTGCTCAGAATGGCCATAATACCAGCAGCTAACAGCCTAGTTTTCCTTTCCAGTTTCACTTTCAGGGGAGAAGGGGAACAGTAAAGACATGGAGGAGTCATGGCTTAATCTCTCCAGCTGCACAATTAGAGCAACGTTTTGTAACTTGGACGTGACTGAAACAGGTCTACATAAAAACGTTCTTTTCTTTAGGCAAGGATGTTTCTTCCCATAAGAAAATCCCTGTTGGACATCCTACTTTTGGGCCCTTCCGTAGTCCCACCTAAAACACGCCCCCTTGCTATTTGGATGAACTGCAGTATGAATCATCCAAATTCCTGACTTTCCAAAATCAGAATGTTTTAAAAGGCATTTTAAGACGTCTATGTGATTTGAAAATGAGCACCTTAATTACATAGGCTAGTCTTTGTCTTTGATTGAGCTCCACTCACTATTCTACCTATGAGACCTTCAAGAGGATTCACTTCTTCCAGCTGGAACTGTTTTAACAGAAAAACCTACATCCAACATGTTTTATCTGTACTACTACTAATCATTTCTATAGTGCTACTAGACATATGCAGTGCAGTACACATTATATACAGATACTTTCTCTATCCCTAGGGAGCTCACAATCTAAGCTTTTTTGTACCTCAGACAAATAGTGGTATTGAAGATTTTAGCGGCACGAGCTCTGGTGTGTTCACTTCCACACTCCAGATAAATACTACTTTTAAATAAATCATATTCATCCATATACAATATTGATGGACTTGTGGGTGTGCAGTGATTGAGATGGTACCTTTCAAGTGACAGCACTGCATGGCACATGTATTTCTGAGCACACCCATCACAACTTTTCAAGTTTTGTTGACTGTTATAAGAACGTAAGAGTAGTTATACTAGGTCAGACCAGTGGTCCATCTAGCCCAGTATCCTGCTTCCAACAGCGGCCCATCCAGGTCACAAGTACCTGGCAGAAACATTCCATGATACCAATCCCAGGGAAAGCAGTGGCTTCCTCCATGTCCATCTCAATAACAGACTATGGACTTTTCCTCCAGGAACTTGTCCAAACCTTTTTAAAACCCAGATAAGCTGTTACCATATCCTCTGGCAATGAGTTCCAGAGCTTAACTATTTGTTGACTGAAAAAATATTTCCTCCTATGTGTTTTAAAAGTATTTCAATGTAATTTAATTGAGTGTCCCCTGGCCTTATAAATATTTGTTCAGAAAATTTGTTCTTATATATATGACGACTTATAGATGATAGTTTATTCTGCAGTTATACCCATTTTTTGAGTAGGCATCAAGTTCTGGATCGAGGGGTGGAGACTTAAAGCTGCATTTAGAGGTGTTTCCACAGGTATGTATGTAGGCTTTTCCTACCATCTCTATGCTGATGACTCCCAAATCTACCTTTCTACCCCTGATATCTCACCTTGCATCCAAACCAAAGTTTTAGCGTGCTTGTCTGACATTGCTGTCTGGATGTCTCAATGCCACCTGAAATTAAACATGACCAAAACCGAGCTTCTCATTTTTCCCCCCAAACCCACCTCCCCGCTCCCCCCGTTTTCTATTTCTGTTGATGGCTCTCTCATTCTCCCTGTCTCCTCAGCTCAAAACCTTGGGGTGATCTTTGACGCTTCTCTCTCCTTCTCTGCTCATATCCAGCAGATCGCCAAGACCTGTCATTTCTTTCTTTACAACATCCGTAAAATCCGCCCCCTTCTTTCCGAGCACTCTACCAAAACCCTCATCCACACCCTTGTCACCTCTCGTTTAGACTACTGCAATCTGCTTCTTGCTGGCCTCCCACTTAGTTACCTCTCCCCTCTCCAATCGGTTCAAAACTCTGCTGCCCATCTCGTCTTCCACCAGGGTTGCTTTACTCATACTACCCCTCTCCTCAAGTCGCTTCACTGGCTCCCTATCCGTTTTTGCATCCTGTTTAAACTTCTTCTACTAACCTATAAATGTACTCACTCTGCTGCTCCCCAGTATCTCTCCACACTTGTTCTTCCCTACACCCCTTCCCGTGCACTCTGCTCCATGGATAAATCCTTCTTATCTGTTCCCTTCTCCACTACTGCCAACTCCAGACTTCGCGCCTTCTGTCTCGCTGCACCCTAAGCCTGGAATAAACTTCCTGAGCCTCTACGTCTTGCCCCATCCTTGGCCACCTTTAAATCTAGACTGAAAGCCCACTGCTTTTGACTCGTAACCACTCGCCTCCACCTACCCTCCTCTCCTCCTTCCTGTACACATTAATTGATTTGATTTGCTTACTTTATTTTTTGTCTATTAGATTGTAAGCTCTTTGAGCAGGGACTGTCTTTCTTCTATGTTTGTGCAGTGCTGCATACGCCTTGTAGCGCTACAGAAATGCTAAATAGTAGTAGTAGTAGTAGTAGTAGTATGTTTAGGTCAGAAAAGGAAAACTATATACATAGATAGCATAATCAGGTCTTGGCACATTCTTCTGATCAAAAATCTACCTACAGATGTAAGGGACCATGTCTACTTTGCCTCTGTAGCAGCTTTCAAAGGGAAGTATCTGTGTATATTCCCTTTAAAAACTGGCGCCAGACTGTGGGTAAAAACTAGAAGCAGATTTTATACCAATATGGGCTGGTTGAAAATAAAAGTTTATTCAAGCAGAGAGTATGAACACTGAATATGATGTTCTGTTGCCTCAGATTCAAACTTAAATAGTGAGTCCTCCAGGGACAGAAAAGTATCTACTGTACTTGAATGTACACTACTTCAACAGCTTTCAGGCTACTCTTCACATTTTGAAGGCGAATTGTGAAGACCCATACCGAAGGAGAAACCTTGGGAAACTTCAATTATGCTACGTGATTACAAAATTGTTTCCACGCCTAAAGAAGGCAGATCCACAGCTCACTACCTATCAGTGGGAATCTCACCATCCAGTAAAACCATTCTCCTCTACAAACTAACCTGCTTTAATCATACTGGTATTCTTTCATTTTTCCCTTTCTTAACTCCAATTTTGGCAGTAAATCAGACGTGACGATTTAAGAGTAAAGGAGGCAGGAAAACCACAACTTTAATTCATGCCTAATGAAATGCAAAAAGATTGTACAGTGCTTCTTAGCAGGAAAAAAAACTTCATTCACATTTTCCAGTTTACTTCCTGCTTGAGCGAGTCATACAGGGAGGGCTACAAATTACTTCAGTATATAATGAGTTCCCAATTTCAACATGTAACGCACAAAACCTGCTCTGTCACAGCACCAGTTTCCAACAAGTTACCTATCAGAATAAGCTACTGACAATGAAGTTCTTGGTTCCAGGTAAACTCATATTTTTCAAGTGTGACTATGTTTTGTGATTCTTTGAAACTACTAAGAGATTATTTTGGACACGTATTAACTGTGCTCTGAATTAAACCATCAAGTTGGCATCTGCTGCTAATGATAGTTATCTGGGTCAGGCAAATTCATTGAGCTTCTTGGCAGCAGTGTGGCACATTCATTTCTTGTCTTTCTGGCATACTTGGTGCAGCCACAGGCTAAAGTATTTTCTGGGGAGGTACTGAATTTTTTTCTGCTATGTGACAAAGAACAATAGAGCAACAGAAAAAGCAAGAGATGTGAACTGTGATTGATTTGAATTGTCATTATCTCTATAGAATACAAAATTGCTAAACTTTAGGAAAATTAACATTTTCTGCTTCTTTTCTACCTGGACAGGGCACATAATTTCTAGAATTTGTGGCCAGAGTTTTGTCAGAGAGTTTTATAGTGTGTTCTATAAGGCAGTTGTTTCTACTTGGGCCAAGAACAAGTTTGTACAAGAGCATTGTGGTAGATGTTAAGTTTATTTTCCCATTGATACAGAATGGATTCTTCTATTCTGTAGCAGAGAGGTGTGGTAGCCGTGTTAGTCTACTTTTAAAGGTAATCAATAGAAAAAAAACAAAATAAAACATGGAAACATCTTATTTTCTTTTCCATGTTTTATTTTGTTTTACTTCTATTCTGTATGAACAAGAACATATTTGGAAATGTGTGTGTTTTTATTATTATTATTTTTTTACAATATTGTGGTAATGCAACAAAACAAATTCCAAGATCTATTTATTATTGGCAACCTGGAAATAACTTGTGATATCACTGGATGTACAAAATGTGAGTGATTCCCTCCCCACCTAAATTTTTGCTTTTAAAAATTACAACAAAATGTAATCTATCCATTCTGATGAAATTGTGATATGTACAGGTTCTCTATTCACAAATTATGGTTCTCATCATGAGGGTAATATATTCTGCTATCATTTTTTTCTCCCTAGCCTATTATTCTATCATATTATTCTATCATATTAAGGAAATTCAAGTGGCATTTTTTACCAGTATAGTTAAAGTAATTGAATTGCCCTGTCAGCTAGAATGCATTGGACAGACTGTTTCAAACAGCAAAAATCCCTCCTTGGAAACAGAAGTGTGGTATAAAACACAAGCCAAATTGACATGTCATGAAATTGGCTCATGAAGAGTTGACTTGAGGAAAATACTTAAAAAACATTTCCTTCCCCGAAGCTTGGCTGTGTCTGGTTAATTTCTGCCAATTCAGCCATCTTTTGTTGTAAGAAAGAAGAAGCAATTTCACGTTTTATTATCCCCAGTATTCAGAAACTTTAGGGATCCAGCTACACGGGAAATGTAATCAAGTTCAAGAAAGTATAGGATAAACCTGGAGAATCTAGATACCAGGGTTTCCCAAACCTGTTCAAGGGTCCGCAAAACCAGCTATCAGAGCATCCAGAATGAGACACAATGTATGCAAATTTATCACATGGGGATATCTGTGGGATCCCTAGGAAAGGATTGGGAAACCTTTGAAGGCTTGGTTATTCAAACAGAGCTATGGTTTAGATGTGTGACCATGATAGTTCTGATTGTTTGCTTGGGGCCATTTAGATATATTTTATTATCAGATACTGTGGAGCAGATTCTATATATGGCACCTAAAAAAATTGGTGCTGAAATCAGTGCCGACTAAGCGTATTCTATAATCAGCACCTAGATTTAGGCACCAATTATAGAATATGCTTAGTTGATATTCCAGCGTCGATATCTGTGCGCATCCATTTACGTCATTGAAAACCTGGTGCAAATCTC
This sequence comes from Microcaecilia unicolor, assembly GCF_901765095.1. Classification (NCBI taxonomy): domain Eukaryota; kingdom Metazoa; phylum Chordata; class Amphibia; order Gymnophiona; family Siphonopidae; genus Microcaecilia; species Microcaecilia unicolor. The sequence goes on along the minus strand of NC_044041.1, from coordinate 14,705,246 downwards.
AGCATGTAGATTTAGGCGCACTGGGCCATATTCTATAACTAGGTGACTAAATTTTGGAACATCCATTTCCACGCCCATATCCATACCCCTTTTATTTATTTGGTCCACTTGTATCCCACATTTTCCCAGCTTATGCGGGCTCAATGTGGCTAACAAAGTTACAAGAAAATTACATAATATAACAGGAGAAAATTGTTCCAGTAATACGATACAAAGAAGTACAGAGGAGCTAAAATAAGAGAATACGGATGGGAAAACAGGCGCAACCGAGAAGCTGACAGAGGGTAAAGAGCAGGTAAACTACCAAAACGGGAAAAAAGGAGGTTAAACAACACTGCTGACTTTGGGGTAGGCTTTAGTAAACAAATACGTTTTTTTACAGTTTTTTAAAAGTTTGATGATCCGATGACTCTTTCAAGAGTCTCGGCAAAGCATTCCAGGTTCGTGGGCTGATGAACGAGAAGGAAAAAGCTTAGAGCGTCTTGTATTTCAGATTCCTGCATGAAGGACAGTGCAGGTTAAGATAAGTTCTAGATGACACCATGGAATTTCTTGCAGGCAAATCAATCAAATCATACATGTACACTGGTGCTTCACCATAAATGATCTCGTGAGTTTTGCCTCCACGCATTAGAAGTTCTGTACACATTGTTACAAAATTCGCTTAGCGAGTTGTGCGCCTAAATTCTAATCAGTGCCAATGAGTCCTCACTATTGCTTGCTGTGCTGTTATCAGCGCTCATTAGCTTGTTAAGCAATTAAGTTAAGCGTGGTGTTATAGAATCCACACCAATTTCAATGCCTAAATCTAAGCACACTATATAGAATTCAGGGGAGTACATGTATGTGTAATTGGGGGTTTTTTTGTCTGTTAAAAATATTATTGTAAACCACTTTAATGCCTCAGTTGTGCTAAGTAGTATACAAACAGGCTCATTTTCAAAGCACTTAGCCTCCCAAAGTTCCATAGAAACCTATGTAACTTAGCCTCCCAAAGTGCTTTGAAAATATGCCTAAAAGTGAATAAAGCAAATCAAACCCTGCCCTAGATGTAAAGAAGTGAAGAGAAGCCAGAGTTAAACTGGGGTCAATTGCTCTGCATCAGTTATGAAACTGGGCAGACTAGATGGGCACACCAGTCCTTATCCGCTGATATTTATTATGTTCCTATGTAGCATATACAACCTTGCTCACAAAGGAGTACTGAATAGAGCTAATAGTAAAAACCACAGAATCATCCAGTCTGCTCTGTTAAGATTCTTCCACTTGGGTTAGATAAGCATACAATACTCAAAAACAATGTAATACCAGTTCCTGCCCCTACCCTCAAATCTTTTATCTGATTCTTAAGGCTTTTTCCTACCACTGTCCTCCATATCAGTTGCCAAGAGGGCCATGGCGACCTATGTGCAGGTGGTGCAGTCACACAGGGCACAAGGGAAGCAGTAACACCAAACTTGCACCCCATCCACTGTTTCCTTTGCTTAGCCATGACATAGTGGGTGGGATGGGAGCACTAGGGAGAGTGTCACACAGGGCACATTTCTGGATCAGAATGCTTACGGTTGCCATTATGCCCTAAATTTGTGGATATACTGGTCTCCATGACCTTCACTGATAATTTTCAGGTCTTATCTTCTTGTTTGATTTTTATCAGACCAACGCTCAAGTCCTCCCTCCGTGTGGTAGCAACAAGCTTTCTAACAATCCATATAGCAAGAAAAGCCAGCAAGACTTTTGTACAAAACATCCAGACGCACATCAAAGTATGAGTTATAACCACAGTAATTCTATGCAGGTTACCCCAGCCTTCTTAGAAGTTTAATGCAGCAATACCATGGCTGTTGGGGTCATAACCACTGTTACATGCAGTAAACCCCACTGCTACTTAGAAGATCAATGTAGTCATACAACTCTTTTTAGGATTATAAATACTGCTCCTTAGAAGTTACCTGTGTTGACCACCCCCATGGCCTGGGGTGCCATAGTTTATGCTTCCACTGTTTCTTCACTTTTTGAAAGCAGCAATCCTTGATGTTTACCCCAGGCCTCTATAGCAACACAGTAACATAGTAGATAAAGACCTTCACAGTACATCCGTTCTGCCCAATAAGATAAACTGATAACATGTGTTGCAAAACAACATATATATTCTTGATTTTGCCCTTGCCATTTTCAGGGCACAGGGTCTGCCTGGCATTGGACATAGAAACATGACGGCAGATAACAGCCAAATGGCCCATCCAGTCTGCCCATACACAGCGTACTTCCCAACTGCTGGAGTTGCTGTCGAAGCCTATTCTAGCCTATCCAAATGTGTCTAGCCATAATCAGGGCACAGACTGTAGAACTCTGCACAGCATTGGCCTTATTTCCCAATTACTGGAGTTACCATCTAAGAACCGCTAAGTTTTATTTTGATTCCATTCTCTTTCCATATAGTTATCCTTTGTGCTTATCCCACATCACTCTCCCCCTTCCCTTCTCTCCTTTTAGGTATACATGTCAGATTGTTTTCACAGCAGCAGAGTCATGCTTTCTTTGAGCTGCACCTATTTAAAGTAGATGTGGAGTCTCTGTTGTCTGCCAGCTGATCCTTTATTTGTACCTACGTAAAACGGAAAGGAATTCTTTCATGCCAACTTAAACATCTCAAAGGGGTTATTATTAACGTTAGTAATAATAATCACAATCACAATAACAGACAGACTATTGAGAGGAAAAATGAGGAGTTACAGTTAGCTTATTTATAGCCCGCTAAAGCCAACAACGTAGCTCACAGCGGATTACAATTTATGATACCTGATCAAGAATCTAGGAAGTTGTAATATAATCAAAAAAAAAAAACCAAATTAAAATACAATTGCTTCATTCAGAGAGAGAGAGAGAAAAAAATTAACTACCTACATTATCAAGTACATGTCATAGCATCATTGAGAGTAAAACAAAACAACACATTACTTCCTTACGACATACTTACAAAACATTGTCTTTAATCCCTTTTAAAAGTGTCAAAGCTAGACTTGCACTTTAATTCAATAGGGAGAGATGACTATAAACTAGATGCTTGGTATGCAAAAAGACAAGTGAACATTTTCTTTAAAGTCACCTCTTTAGGGATGGGAAAAGACAGGAGTAAATGATTACAGCAGGATCAGCAATGAGAAAAGTTAATAAAAATTTACAGGGAGAGCATCATAAAGGTTGACAGAGAAGAAAAATGAGTACAGTTCTGAACAACTGGAAACCCATTTGGCTGACTGGAAATACAAGGCCTTACATGGACAATACCTTAGGGAAATCAAGAATAATGTGGACAACACCAGAACTTAACTACAAAAGCTAAGGTGCAGTTAGTGCAAAGCCTTTACAATAAATGCAGGGGGAGAGGTGTCCAGCATCTGTTCTATATTTACCATATAGGGCAGAGGCCTCCCCTGAGGGCCCGGAAGAATAAAATAAAAAAGGTGCCTTGCCACAATGGTGTTCCCCCTCACTGCAGCTCCGATCTCCCCCACACCTCCCTCAACATCACCCTACACATCAGATCTGTCCACAACATTACTGCACATAACAGCCTCTTTCCAATTCCCCCCAAAAGTGACAGTTCCCTTCTGATCTTACGAACAGTGAAAGCTCTATTCCGATCCCCCCCCCCCCAACAGTGACACCCTCTCTTCAGATCCCTCCAAGAGTGACAACCCCATTCTGATCCCCCGTACAAAATCCCACCCTGAAACCAAGTTCTGCCCTCCAGATCCTGACCCTCCCCCTACTGCTGATTCCCCACCGAGACATATCTGGGGGTCTCCATGGTGGTTCAGTGGTACCTAGGCAGCAACAAAGCCCTCTGCTACTGCTCGGGACTGAGCTGGGATCCAAAATGGCCACCGTGACCTCTAGTGGCCATATCATGGAACTGTAATAGTACAACAAGATGACCGCTAGGTATCACGGCCATTTTTCACATTAAAAATCATTTAACAAAGTGGCTTTTAGTATTTTAGCTTAGGTCAAAATGCAGGCACGCTATACCTGGTGGGCCCTGTTTTTTAACCTCATGGGAAACACATGTCTTTTCTCAGTTAAGACATATAAGAACATACATTAAAACAAGCCACAGTTTCATTTAAAATAAAATGTAAAAGGCAGATGGATTATGACCATCAATTCATTGCTGGTCATGGGAAGAATGCTGAAGAGAGCCAACTCTGTTGAGCATTAAAAGAGAGGTTGCTGAACTCTGATTCAGTCCTGTTTTATTTTATGCAAGGAGTTCTAGTCTACTAGGTGAAATAGTTATCACATGTTCATGCATGAAATATTTCCTGAAAATCTTGGAATTGGCCTCCTAAATGGATGCAGTTGGTTTATGAGTAACACTACTGACATGAAATGGAAGCACAGGTAAGAGAATCTCACCTGACATGCTTCAGCTTTTCTTCTAATTTTTGGCTTTGTCAACAGGAGCTGTACATTTCTTGTTGCTGTGTCACTTAAGACTGGTAGTTAGCAGAGCACTACCAGTGAATCCCCAGATCCCTATTTGTGAAAATTTGGGTTGGTGCGGAAACCACATCATGGAACAACTAAGGCATCAGCTGAATATCCTAAACAGCACGGCAAAAAGTTTATATGAGACCTATGTAAGTTTAACTTGTTCTTGTTTCTTGGTCTGTGCAGTTTCCTACTTATTCTTTGCACATCCAGGTTAACTGGCTTTCCCCCTTCCCACCCTCATTTTATATTTCCTCAGCGTACCTAGTTTGGTCTTTGGTCCTGGGCCAGAGCCATGAAGTAGGGCTACTTCCTCTAATGCCTGCTCTGTCCCCAAATACAACGTTAAGCAATAGCCACAACTTTATGCTTCCTGCTGGGGGTTGTTACCGCAACCTTCATAGCATCTGAAGCAAAATGAGCAGAAGTCTTAGGTTAGGCACTGAACTAAAGACCTTCCACATGGAAGTACACAATATTACCACTGAGCCATCTTAATTTGTCCTTTGCAATAATACTTAGGACTGTTTTAGAAGTGGTTGCATAAGTGGATGCAATTGGTTTATGTGTGAAAAATGAAGATTTTAGAAAAGGAAAAGTACAGGTATACTTTCTCTTTCTAAAATCACTGCTTATGCATGCCTATCACAGCTGGTTGCACATGTCTATGCCAGCTCTGGGAGATGCAGGTGTATTTGTATTTTTTAAAGTATACATACAAATCCCTATTTCTGCCTATTTAATACATTTATAAGAGAATACATAGGATCACTCCCCGACTATACTTTCATATATGTGTGTGATTGCAAATTTTGGCACAGCTCAGATTTTATACATGGCGCCTAGAAAATCTGCATGGAACACATTTCTGCCTAAGTGTATTCTATAAGCGGTGCCTAGATTTAGGCACGGTATATAGAATATGCTTAGCTTACATCTTGGCACCTAAAACTACGTGCCTCCATTTACACCAATGAAAATGTGGTGCATAGATTTGGGCGCAGAGGACAATATTCTATAACAAAATGTGTTAACTTTGAAACGACTATGACATGCCCATTTCCCCGCCCACAACCACACCCCTTTTTGCCTGCACATTATAGAATACACTTAGGGAGTTGAACACATAAATTATAATTATTGCCAATTAGTCCTCATTTTTGCTTGTTAAGTGTTGTTAACAATGCTGATTGGCTTGTTAAGCCAATTAAATTAGGCATGTTGTTACAGAATACACTTGGATTTAGGCACAATATATAGAATCCAGGAGAGAAGGGACAATTCTACAACCTGGCACCTCCAGTTAGGTAGGCCGATGCCACACACTGAGCGCCAGTTCTATAATGGTATCTGTCCACCAAGATGGTGCTATGGAATACTGGCATAAACCCAAGTCAGCACACACAAATTTAGACATGACCATTTATGCCAGGTCAATGGTAGGAATAAATAGGCATGCCTATGTGCATCATGCAAAGCGCATACTTATAGCATTCTATAAATTATGCATGTAAGTTGGAGACATGCCCATAGCTTGCCCATATTCCGGCCACATCTCCGCCCTCCTTACAAGTTATATGCTGTAACCTATAGGTACATTGAAATAGAACAGAACCTAGTGCATTTACGTTCATAACAACCAATTTTGGCTCTTTTGACAGGTGTAAGTATAGGCACCAATTTATAGAACTGTCCTTAGAAAGCCTTTAGAAAAGTTTCATGGTAGAGGTAACTTTATAACAGGGTGTCCTACATGGAATATCCAAAAAGGCATATATTTTATACTTATTTTATAAAAGCAAATAGATTGAAACAGCTCCTTAGACCCCCTAAATCCTTATCAGTTTACATATTGTACAAACAATTGTGTCCAACTCAATTTTCTCAAAAATATCCAAATTAATGTGTTCATACAGCTGTACCCAGGGGCGTAGCCAGTCTTTGGCGGGAGGGGGGTCCAGAGCCCGAGGTGAGGGGGCACATTTTAGCCCCCCCCCCCCGCCACCACCAACTTTGACGACCCCTGCCGCCGACCCTCTCAACCCCGTTCCCGCTGCCGACCCTCTCGACCCCCCCTCCCGCTGCCGCCGTGCTCTACTTTTGCTGGCGGGGAACCCCAATCCCTGCCAGCCGAGGTCCTCTTCTTCCCGCGAAGGCTTCGTTCTGTTTCTGACATCCTGTACGTCAGACTCACAGAAACAGAATGAAGCCTTGCAAGATGGCTTTGTTCTGTTTTTCTGAGTCTGACGTCCTGCACGTACAATGTGCAGGACATCAGAAACAGAACAAAGCCTTCGTGGGAAGAAGAGGACCTCGACTGGCGGGGATTGGGGTCCCCCAACAGCAAAGGTAGCCCACAGCGACGGCGGCGGTGGGGGAGGGTTGGTGGCGGGAGGGGGGGGTTAAGAGGGTTGTCAGCAGGGAGCTCCAGGGCCAAATCCACGGGGGCTGGCCCCACGTACCTACGCCACTGGCTGTACCCAACATCAATAAAATTAAAAAGATCACTAATCTCATGTGAAACACTCCATAAGCCCAAGAAATTTCACCGCTGTTCTTCCCCTGAAGCAGGAACGCAGCACTACAATCCAAAACAGTGTTTCAAGCTACCAGTCTTCTTCAAGGTTGTTAAAATACGTGCAGACTGTGAAATATTGCAGGAAGACCTTAGGAAATTGGAGGTGTTCAAATGGCAGATTAAATTTAATGTGGACAAATGCAAGCTGATGCACATTGTAAAGAATAATCCGAATCCTAGTTACCTGATGCTAGGGTCCACCTTGGGTGTCAGCACTCAAGAAAAAGATGAGTGTCATTGTAAATAATATGCTGAAATCTTCTGCTCAGTGTGCGGCGGCGGTGTCCAAAAAAGCAAACAGGATGCTAGAAATTATTAGGAAAGGGATGGTGAAGACCAAAAATACTATAATGCCTTTGTATCGCTCCATGGTGTGTCTGCCAATTCTGGTCACCATATCTCAAAAAAGATATAGCGGAATTAGAAAAGGTTCAAAGAAGAGCGACCAAAATGATAAAGGGGATGGAACTCCTCTCGTATGAGGAAAGGCTAAGGAGGTTAGGGCTCTTTAGCTTGGAAAAGAGAAGGATGAGGGGAGATATGATTGAGGTCTACAAAATCCTGAGTGGTGTAGAACAAGTAGAAGTAAATTGATTTTTTATTTGTTCCAAAAGTACAAAGACAGCGAATGATACATACCTGTAGCAGGTGTTCTCCGAGGACAGCAGGCTGATTGTTCTCATGACTGGGTTGACGTCCACGGCAGCCCCCACCAACCGGAACAAAACTTCGCGGGCGGTCCCGCACGCAGGGTACGCCCACCGCGCATGCGCGGCCGTCTTCCCGCCCGTGCGCGACCGTTCCCGCTCAGTTGAATGACAAGCAAAAATGATCAAAAACACAACTCCAAAGGGGAGGAGGGAGGGTAGGTGAGAACAATCAGCCTGCTGTCCTCGGAGAACACCTGCTACAGGTATGTATCATTCGCTTTCTCCGAGGACAAGCAGGCTGCTTGTTCTCACGACTGGGGTATCCCTAGCTCTCAGGCTCACTCAAAACAAGAACCCAGGTCAATTGAACCTCGCAACGGCGAGGGTATAACAGAAATTGACCTACGATGAACAACTAACTGAGAGTGCAGCCTGACCAGAATAAATTCGGGTCCTGGAGGGTGGAGTTGGATTTACACTCCAAACAGATTCTGCAGCACCGACTGCCCGAACCGACTGTCGCGTCGGGTATCCTGCTGGAGGCAGTAATGTGATGTGAATGTGTGGACAGATGACCACGTCGCAGCCTTGCAAATCTCTTCAATAGTGGCTGACTTCAAGTGAGCCACCGACGCTGCCATGGCTCTGACACTATGAGCCGTGACATGACCCTCAAGAGTCAGCTCAGCCTGGGCGTAAGTGAAGGAAATGCAATCTGCTAGCCAATTGGAGATGGTGCGTTTCCCGACAGCGACCCCTTTCCTATTGGGGTCGAAAGAAACAAACAATTGGGCGGACTGTCTGTGGGGCTGTGTCCGCTCCAAGTAGAAGGCCAATGCTCTTTTGCAGTCCAATGTGTGCAACTGACGTTCAGCAGAACGGGTATGCGGTCTGGGAAAGAATGTTGGCAAGACAATTGACTGGTTAAGATGAAACTCCGACACCACCTTTGGCAGGAACTTAGGGTGAGTGCGGAGGACTACTCTGTTGTGATGAAATTTAGTATACGGAGCATGAGCTACTAGGGCTTGGCGCTCACTGACCCTACGAGCTGAAGTAACTGCCACCAAGAAAATGACCTTCCAGGTCAAGTACTTCAGATGGCATGAATTCAGTGGCTCGAAAGGAGGTTTCATCAGCTGGGTGAGGACGACGTTAAGATCCCATGACACTGCAGGAGGCTTGACAGGGGGCTTTGACAAAAGCAAGCCTCTCATGAATCGAACAACTAAAGGCTCTCCAGAGATGGCTTTACCCTCTACACGATAATGGTAAGCACTAATCGCACTAAGGTGATTCCTTACTGATTTGGTCTTGAGGCCAGACTCTGATAAGTGCAGAAGGTATTCAAGCAGGTTCTGTGCAGGGCAAGAACGAGGTTCTAGGGCCTTGCTCTCACACCAGACGACAAACCTCCTCCACTTGAAAAAGTAACTCTTTTTAGTGGAATCCTTCCTAGAGGCAAGCAAGACACGGGAGACATCCTCAGACAGACCCAACGAAGCAAAGTCTACGCCCTCAACATCCAGGCCGTGAGAGCCAGAGACTGAAGGTTGGGGTGCAGCAGCGCTCCATCGTTCTGCGAGATGAGAGTCGGAAAACACTCCAATCTCCACGGTTCTTCGGAGGACAACTCCAGAAGAAGAGGGAACCAGATCTGACGGGGCCAAAAAGGCGCTATCAGAATCATGGTGCCGTGGTCTTGCTTGAGCTTCAGTAAGGTCTTCCCCACCAAAGGTATGAGAGGATAAGCATACAGGAGGCCGGTCCCCCAATGGAGGAGAAAGGCATCCGACGCTAGCCTGCCGTGTGCCTGTAGTCTGGAACAGAACACAGGCAGCTTGTGGTTGGTCTGAGAGGCGAAAAGGTCCACCGAGGGGGTGCCCCACTCTCGGAAGATCTTGCGTACTACTCTGGAATGGAGCGACCACTCGTGCGGTTGCATGACTCTGCTCAGTCTGTCGGCCAGACTGTTGTTTACGCCTGCCAGGTATGTGGCTTGGAGGAGCATGCCGAACTGGCAAGCCCAACGCCACATCCCGATGGCTTCCTGACACAGGGGGCGAGATCCGGTGCCCCCCTGCTTGTTGATGTAATACATTGCAACCTGATTGTCTGTCCGAATTTGGATAATTTGACAGGACAGCCGATCTCTGAAAGCCTTCAGTGCGTTCCAGACCGCTCGGAGCTCCAGGAGGTTGATTTGAAGATCCTTTTCCTGGAGGGACCACAGTCCTTGGGTGTGAAGCCCATCGACATGAGCTCCCCACCCCAGGAGAGACGCATCCGTCGTCAGCACTTTCGTGGGCTGTGGAATTTGGAATGGGCGTCCCAAGGTCAAATTGGTCCGAATGGTCCACCAGAGCAGTGAAGTGCGGCAACTGGTGGAAAGGCGGATGACATCCTCTAGATTCCCGGTGGCTTGGCACCACTGGGAAGCTAGGGTCCATTGAGCAGATCTCATGTGAAGACGAGCCATGGGAGTCACATGAACTGTGGAGGCCATATGACCTAGGAGTCTCAACATCTGCTGAGCTGTGATCTGCTGAGACGCTCTGGTCTGGGAAGCCAGGGACAGGAGGTTGCTGGCCCTCGCTTCGGGAAGGAAGGCCTGATCGGTCTGAGAATTCAGCAGAGCTCCTATGAATTCCAGAGATTGGAATGGCTGGAGATGGGACTTTGGGTAATTTAGCACAAACCCCAGCAGCTCCAGGAGGTGAATAGTGCACTGCATGGACTGGAGAGCTCCTGCCTCCGAGGTGTTCTTGACCAGCCAATCGTCGAGATATGGGAACACGTGCACTCCCAGCTTGCGTAGATACGCCGCAACCACCACGAGGCACTTGGTGAACACCCATGGGGCAGAGGCAAGCCCAAAGGGCAGCACACAATACTGAAAATGCCGTGTGTCCAGACGGAATCTGAGATACTGTCTGTGAGCTGGCAGTATCGGGATGTGAGTGTATGCGTCCTTTAAATCCAGGGAACATAGCCAGTCGTTTTTCTGAATCATTGGCAGAAGGGTGCCCAAGGAGAGCATCCTGAACTTTTCTTTGACCAGGAATTTGTTCAGGCCTCTAAGGTCTAGGATGGGGCGCATCCCCCCTGTTTTCTTTTCCACAAGGAAGTACCTGGAATAGAATCCCTGCCCTTCCTGCCCGGGAAGAGCGGAGAGTTCCTCTGCAAGTACTCGCTTGTGCTGGGAGCTGAAGGATTGAGCCCCCGGAGGACAATTTGGTGGAGGGGAGGCCAAATTCAGGGCGTATCCGCACCGCACTATTTGGAGAACCCACTGGTCGGAGGTTATAAGAGGCCACCTTTGATGAAAAAGTTTTAACCTCCCTCCGACTGGCAGATCGTCCGGTACGGACACTTTGATGGCGGCTATGTTCCCATGGATCCAGTCAAAAGCCCGTCCCCGGCTTTTGCTGTGGAGGCGCAGGGGGCTGCTTAGGCGCACGCTGTTGACGGGAACGAGCGCGCTGGGACTGTCCCTGTGCCTGATGAGGCCTTCGGGCCGGCTGGGTGTACCTACGCTTGTTGTAGGTGTAGGGCGCAGCCTGCCTGGCCCGGGAAAAACGTCCACCTGCGGAGGTGGATGCTGAAGGCGCCCGGTGGGAGAGCTTGTCGAGGGCGGTTTCCCGCTGATGTAGTTGGTCCACCAACTGCTCGACCTTCTCGCCAAAAATATTATCCTCCTGGCAAGGGACGTCGGCCAGTCTCTGCTGGGTGCGGTTGTCCAGGTCAGAGGCACGCAGCCATGAGAGCCTGCGCATCACTATACCTTGGGCCGCAGCACGAGATGCCACGTCACAGGTGTCATATATACCCCTGGACAGGAACTTTCTGCACGCCTTCAGCTGCCTGACCACCTCCTGAAAAGGCCTGGACTGCTCCGGAGGAAGCTTGTCGACCAGGTCCGCCAGTTGCTTCACATTATTCCGCATGTGGATGCTCGTGTAGAGCTGGTAAGACTGGATGCGGGTCACGAGCATGGAAGATTGGTAGGCCTTCCTCCCAAACGAGTCCAGAGTGCGAGACTCCCGCCCCGGGGGCGCCGAAGCGGTATCCCTCGAACTCCATGCTCTCTTGAGAGCAGAGTCCACGACCGCCGAGTCATGAGGCAGTTGGGGCCGCATTAACTCTGGGTCCGAGTGGATTCTGTATTGGGACTCTGCTTTCTTGGGGATGGTGGGATTAGATAAAGGTCTCAACCAGTTCCGAAGCAGTGTCTCCTTGAGGACATTATGCAACGGCACCGTGGAGGACTCTCTAGGTGGTGATGGATAGTCGAGGACCTCGAGCATCTCAGCCCTCGGCTCATCCACAGAGACCACAGGAAAGGGAATGCAAATAGACATGTCCCTAACGAAGGAGGCAAAAGAGAGGCTCTCAGGTGGCGAGAGCTTTCTCTCAGGTGAAGGAGTGGGGTCGGAGGGAAGGCCCACAGACTCCTCTGAGGAGAAATAACTGGGGTCCTCCTCCTTCCCCCACGAGGCCTCTTCCTCGGTGTCGGACATGAGCTCCTGCAGCTCAGTCCTCAACCGGGCCCGGCTCGACGTCGAGGCACCGAGGCCTCGGTGGCGTCGTTGAGCGGTGGACTCCCGCACCGGCGGGGATGAAGCTCCCTCCATTGACGTCGACGGGGACTCCACCTGCGTGGCGGTCGAGACCGGCGCTGCAAGCGGCGTCGAAGGCCTTGGCACTGGGCTAGAGCACGCCGGCGCCTCCATCAACGGTGCCGAGGGCTCAAGCACCCCCGGCACCGGCACAGTCCGGCGCATCAGCCCTTCCAGGATCCCCGGAAGGATGGCTCGGAGGCACTCGTCCAGGCCCGCTGTCGGGAAAGGCGAGGGGGCCGGTAGAGGTGTCGGTGCCGGAAGCTGTTCGGGTCCAGGAGACTGCACCGAAGTGCTGGCACCCTGTCGTGGCGGTACCTCTACTACAGAGGGGGACCTCTCCTCTCGACGCTGCCGCTTCCTTGGCGTCGACTCATCCCTGGCGCCGGGAGCCAGATGCGTCGTGGGCGACCGAAGACGGTGCTTCTTCGCCTTCTTGCGGTGCCCGTCATCAGTGCTCGGTGGAACCGACGAGGAGGAAGTAGATCCTCCTCGGCCTCGAGGGATCGGGTCCGACAGGGTTCGGTCCCGAGGGCCCCGAGTAGAGGGAGTGACCGGGGCCGATTGCCCACGTGGCCTCTCACCCCTGCCGTCTCCGGAGAGCCGGTGGGCCGACGGGACCTGTGCTCCTGGGGTCGATGCCGTCGGTGCCAATTTCGTGGACTTCGATACCGGTACCGAAGAATCAGCCGTTGATACCGATGCCGTCAAAGTCGACGTCGAGGGGCCGGCGCAAGTTCCAAAAAGACGGTCCCGAAGAACTTGCCTCGCTACCTGTGTCCGTTTCCGGAGGCCGAGACACAAGGTACACGTCTTGGTATCGTGCTCCGGCCCGAGGCACTGGAGGCACCAAGCGTCTCGGTCTGCGAGATATGCCGGCCGCACCGACCACACTTTTTAAATCCACTCAGGACCTTCGAGGACATCGACGGAAAAATCGCGTCGGCGAAGTCAAAGTCGTCGATGGTGGCGGTAAAATTCACACCTCGAAAATAAATCGACCGCGCGGCCACTAGGCCGCAATGCGACGCCCCCGCTAAGAGACGAGGGAAAAACAAAGTTCAGTTTTTTTTTTTTTAAAAGAAACTAAATAGAAAAAAAAACGGAGAACAGCGAAAAAAGAGAAAAAAGAGAAAATTCGCGGCAAAAGCGCGATCCGGTTTCCGGGGCTGAGAGAGACGAACGCGGCTCTCTCCAGCACGGAAAAGAAAAGACTGAGCGAGAACGGTCGCGCACGGGCGGGAAGACGGCCGCGCATGCGCGGTGGGCGTACCCTGCGTGCGGGACCGCCCGCGAAGTTTTGTTCCGGTTGGTGGGGGCTGCCGTGGACGTCAACCCAGTCGTGAGGACAAGCAGCCTGCTTGTCCTCGGAGAATAAGGGAAACTTGAGGAAGTTACATGGAAATACTTTTAAAACAAATAGGAGGAAATATTTTTTTCAGTCAACGAATAGTTAAGTTCTGGAACTCTTTGCCGGAGGATGTGGTAACAACAGTTAGTGTATCTGGGTTTAAAAAAGGTTTGGACAAATTCCTGGAGGAAAAGTCCATAGTCTGCTATTGAAATAGACATGGGAAGCAACTTCTTGCCCTGGCATTTGTAGTATGGAGTGTTGCCATGATTGAGGTTTCTGCCAGGTACTTGTGACCTGGCTTGGCCACTGTTTGGAAAACAGGATACTGGGCTACATGGACCATTGGTCTGACCCAGTATGGCTACTCTTATGTTCTAATGCAACAAAAGCATCACTCCAAACCTTCAGTGACTATGTTTATTCATGATGCTGCCACACATAGTTCAATTATTCTGTAAAGCAAACAAACATGGTGTCAAAATATTTTCAGCACCTTGCTGAAATCTAGGATGGGACGAAATCCTCCAGTTTTCTTGGGCACAAGGAAGTACCTGGAACAAAATCCCTTCACTTCTTCCCCTGTTGGCGCAGGTTCAACCACTTTGGCCTGTAGAAGGATGGAGATTTCCTCTTCAATTACCTGCTTGTGCTGAGAACTGAGTCACGATGCTTTCTCTGTCAGGCATTGGCCAAAAAAGCAAACAGGATGCTAGCAATTATTAGGAAAGGGATGCAAAATAAGACCAAGAATATTATAATGCGTCTGTATCACTCCATGGTCTGACCTTACCTTGAGTATTGTGTTCAATTCTGGTCGCTGTATCTCAAAAAAGATATAGCTGAATTAGGAAAAGTTCAAAGAAGAGCGACCAAAATGATAAAGTGGATGGAATGCCTCTCATATGAGGAAATGCTAAAGAGGTTAGCGCTCTTCAACTTGGAAAAGAGATGGCTGAGGGGAGAAAAGATTAAGGTTTACAAAATCCTGAGTGGAGTAGAATGAGTAGAAGTGAATCAATTTTTCACTCTTGGATTGGCCACTGTTGGAAGCAGGATACTGGGCTAGATGCACCATTAGTCTGACTCAGTATAGCAATTCTTATGTTATGTTCTTATGTCTTTCATGCCAACGCAAGGCGTGACTGAGACAGACTATTTGAAGAACCCACAAGTAGGAGATTACGAGGAGCACTTCTGATGGAAAAAATTCAGCCTCCCCATCACCGGTAGAGTGTGGGCTTAGAGTGTGGCTATGAACTCTTGGAGCCAGTCAAAAGCTTATCCCTTGCTTCGACTGGGGCACTGGCTGGGGTCTCTGAGGACGGGGTTGGTGAGGCCAAGAACACTGGGCCTAGGGCTACTGGGCAGAGCGGGAAAGCAGTGGGAACCTATGCCTTTGAGAGTAGTAGGTTTGTCATTGAGGCCCACTCAAAAACCTTCATGAGGAAGAGGATGCAGTTAGAGAGTGACCAGACTGAGTTTGGACGGTGTCCGTACGTTTCTTTATGAGGTTGGTGACCTCCTCTACCTCATCTCCACACAAGTTTTCACCCTGGCACGGTTCTAGGTCAGAGACATGCAGCCGTGAGTGTCTGCGCATCCCCACACTCATAGTGGAGTACCGGGATGCTATATCAAAGGAGTTATATGCACCCCTGGCCAGATATTTTCTACAACAGCTGCTTGCTGGCCAACTGGAGAAGCTCTGCGGCCTGCTCCTGTGGGAGAGAATCCGCAAGACTTAATGTACTGCGGACCAAAGACTGCAAATAAAGACTCGTGTACAGCTGGTAGGACTGGATGTGGGCAATGAGGATCAAGGCCTGAAAAGTTTTCCTCCCAAATGAATCTACTGTCCTGGCCTCTCTACCTGGAGATGCCAAGGCAGGAGCCCTGGAGCTCCTAGCTCATCTAAGAGCAGATTTGATTACCAGAGAATGGTGTGGCAGCTGAGCCCTCTCAAATCTGGGAGTCTTTTGGATATGGTACTACGTATCCACCTTCTTAGGTGCAAACTACACTGATTAGAGAGATTCCCAGTTTTCATCTATGAATCCTTAAGGATAGGGTGCAGTGGTACAGTGACCCCTTCCTTAGGAAGAGACTCGTAGTCCAGGACAGTCAATATCTCCACTCTAGGCTCTTCCTCTGTTTCTAACTTAAATGGAATGGCAGAAGCCATCTCCATGATAAAACCAGTGAAAGAGAGACTCAGCTGGAGATTTACTTCTCTCCTGAGGGGGGAGAGATCAGAAGGAATCCCATAAGACTCATCCTCCGAGAAATAATGTGGGTCCTCCTCTGAATCCCATGAGAGGTCCCATTCAGACACCCACCGTACTGAGGTTGTTCCAATTGAGTATGTGCTTGTCTTGACTCAGTGGATCTATGTCCACAACTCTAAGAATGCCATGGTATAGCCCTACTCTCTGACTCTAGAGAAGCTTCCTCCCACGACGTTAAGAGCATCAAGATCGACATCCTTTGAGGTGCCGGTGTCAAGGATCTCTGAACCGGCATGGAAAAAGAGCCTCAGGAAGAACCTGGGTTTGATCTGCAGTTGGTGCAAGTGCATTTGATGCCTGAGCAGTTTACAACTGCAACATCTGCTCCAGCTCCTCCCTGATCATGGCTCGGAACCACTCATTGAAGGAAGGCATCGGCAAAAGTGGGGGACCCGGCAGACAGGCAATCTGAAAAGGCATCAGTGTCAGACCAGTAGCGGGGACCTGGCAGCTAGGAGACTTGCATACCGGCACCTCTTCCAAAGAGGCAAAGTGTTCCTCCTGGATGCCAGTGCTTCTTGAGTACTGCCGCTGCCCTGGCACCATGCGTCGAGGACCGATGCTTATGCTTTTTGGGATTCCCTCAGTGCACAGCATCATGGTCCTTTGGTGCTGACAAGGATGACGTCTAACCCATATGTGCCCTTGGTGTCAGGTCTGATACTGACTAATCCCAGGGCCTACTCTCAGCATCTGAAGTCAAGAAATGCAGAGACCTCCTCAATACTGGTGTACTCCCAGTGGATGCTGAAGTCTTGGCAGCCATTGAGGTTGAAGCTTCCAGTTCTGATGTCGATGTATCAGCCTTTGAGGAGCCAAAAAGCTTCTCCTTTTGAACCTGCCATGCCCTCTGTGTCCTCAGCTGCATTTGCAAACAGAGAGGAGAAGAGTTAGGCTCAAGATCAGGTCCAAGGCACCCGATGCACCCGATGTGCAGGTCCGTCGCAGAAATCACCTGATCACATTGGGCACACCTCTTGAAACCACTGGGGGTCTTCTTGGAAAAATTGGCCAAATTAAACTCCTCAATTTTGAACCGGAAAAAAGGGCAGTGTTCAAATTGAGGTCGGGGCTCTGGCCTAAAAGGGCCTAGCAATATACAAAAGGTGAAGGAAACTTTAAGGGCCAAAAAACTAAAAGAAATTAAAAGGGAAACTGAAGAATGGGTAAAATAAAGAGAAAAATTATACGAGAGGATTTGAAAATTTGCACGGGAAGACAAGAAAAAAAGCACAAATCGCACTTGTGGATAACGTGAAGATGCATCCTCCATGCTCCGCAGAAAAACGAAGACTGAAGGACCCACACTCGCACATCGGGTGGGAAGACAGCACATGCGAGGTGGAACACTGCTAGAAAGTTCTTGATCTTGCTAGTCAGCATCTGCACTGGGCTCCATTGGATGACTTCATCCAGCTGTAAGAATATGACGGCCTGCTTGTCCTTGAAGAAACACTTTTACACCATGTTTGATTGCTTTACAGAATAATTGAACCATATGTGGAAGCACTTTGAATAAACAAAGTCACTGAAGGTTTGGAATGAAGCTTTTCATTCTTGAAGAAAAATCCCTGAAGAAGACTGGTCGCTCGAAATATGGTACTGTGTTGGCTGGCTTATGGACCTGGGTGCTGGGTTTCTGCTTCAGTGGAAAAGCAGCAGTGGAACTTCTTGGGCTTTTGGAGTGTTTTACATGAGATAAGTGATCTTTTAAATTATATTGAAGCTTGATACAGTTATATGAACATATCAATTTGGACACTTTTGAAAAAATTGAGTTGGACATAATTGGACAATATTTGGACCAATGAGGATTTTGGGAAGTTTAAAGAGCTGTTACATTCTACTTGATTTGTAGGTTGGTTCCTGTTCCCATCTGATGGTCCTTTCTTGTTTCATGACTATTTAGTAAATTTTGATGGGCATATGAGTTTCAGATTTGGTCATCATCCCATTTTTGTGGGGATTATTTTGACATTTTATAAAAGCTACATAGGTGCCTAAATGCATTTATAAAACAAGCTCCAAAAACTAGTTCCTACAAGCGAATAACATTAAATACACCATGACAGTTTCCCAAAACTATCTACAGTAGCACACAAATTCTTACACACACACACTTACACCTGCTCTGAAGATGTAAATGTAAGGTACTCTATGCATGTACACACATATTTTATAAAATATAATCATACACCACAACTCTGCCCCAGCTCTATCCAAGCTACACCTCTATGATTGCGTACAGATGGCATGCATATTAAAGCACCATCTTATTAGCATGCATATGTCTACTGTCGTATTCAGTCACACAATTTTATAAAAGCACTTTTCCCACATATAAAACTTGTTTTACACATGAAAAGGCCAATTATAAAACTGCATGTAGTTTTGTAATGATACAAGAACATCACCAGATTTGTGATTCTATTAAACTGTCCCAGATGTTACTACGGCAACAGTACTCCTTGAAGTTGTCATTTACCCCTGGATTCTGTATAGGTCACCCAAATATGGGTATGGATCCCAGATTCATGCATAAACTAATTAGTTAGTTAGACACTAACAATCAATTATTGGATTTAACAAGTATTTAATTGGCATTAATTAGGAGTTATGCATAGATATACCCTTCGCCCTATTCTAGAACATACGTATCTAAATTTTATAGCAAGTAACTCAAAAGGGACCATGGGCAGGTCAGGGGCACTCCCAGAAATTAGGGGGTCCTTTTACAAAGGTGCACTGAAAAATGGCCTGCGGTAGTGTAGATGCATGTTTTGGGCGTATGCAGAATCATTTTTCAGTGCACCTGTAAAAAATGCCGAAAATGGATGTGTGGCAAAATGAAAATTGCCGCGCGTCCATTTTGGGTCTGAGACCTTACCGCCAGCATTGACCTAGCGGTAAAGTCTCACATGGTAACCGGGCAGTAATGACCTACGCATGCCAAATGCAACTTGGCGTGCATAGCTGATGCGCACTGGAAAATAAAAAATATTTTTCTGGCAAAAATGAAATTACCACAACCGCAGGCCATTTTTCAGCGTGCCTTAGTGAAAGGGCCCCTCAGTTAATTCATAATTTGTGTTCAAAGTGTCCTCCTTCAGTCTTGACACATTCACAAAGTCTTTGACGCTACTGAGCTGTTGGCTCAATGAATTAATTAACAACTCAACTGTTTTGCGAGCTCGATGCATTGGGGCTCCAACCTGTTGAAAAATAAAGTACTCAGAAATGTTTCGAATTTCAGGCAGAAGTGGGACATTTTGGGGTTATTTAGAAAAATGTTGGGAGTTCCTTTTTTCCTAGGATGTTTCACGCAGGACACTTCACGCAGAGCACCTTTACAGAATACTATCTTAGGGCAGATTATCCTGGCGCCTAACTGTTGGCAGCATTTATTAAATCTAGCCCACACTGTAGATCATCTGAACTTCACTGTTGTAGGAGAATTATGAACTGGCAATAACACTTTACTTTTTTGTCATTCAGAAATACAAACAACAGTTTGACGATGAACTCTGCAGGCCAACAGATATTGATTTTCCTAGCTTCCACATGAATGGAACACATGGCAAAGAAAGAATGGTTGAACTGTATAAAGTTTTCATTTATATGAATGCATCACTTGGCAATATCACCAGAGATCAAAATGACCTGAATCCGGAAGCTAAGGACCTGTTGACATTACTAAGGAATACTACCGCAATCATCAGGGGGGTAATCTCCAATCTAACCTGTCTACTGTGTGAGAAATACAAGGTTACTGATGTGGATGTGGTATATGGCAGAAGCACCAAGGGGAGTAATATCTTTAACAAGAAGAAGCAAGGCTGCGAAGTTCTCAGGAAGTACATGCGGGTTATAGATAAAATTGCTCAAGTGACTCGGTCAGATAAGGCCAGTTAGAAAAAAAGCTGACAATCAGCTAAATAAAAATAATGTATGTCATCAGGAAAATTTTCCAAGTTACAGAAGCAGTCTTCTCCTGCCCCATGTTGTTGCTACTTTCAATGCTCTACTTATGTTTGTGTTGCTAATTTCTTACTAAAGAGCTAAGAATAGGGAACCAGATTTTGCAGCAAAACAGGACATCCTTGTCTGCCTTGTGATTTAGGGCCTTGTTTATCAAGCCACGCCAGTGGTTCCCAAACAGCAATGCCGATGGGGCCCATTCAAAGCGAATGGGCTTTGTTGGCATTACTGCACCGCGGCTTGATAAATGAGGCCCTTAGACAGTTTCACAAAGATCAGACATGATCGAGGTATTTAACATATTGGCATAACTTAACAAAGCAAAAATAAGTTTTTTAAATCTGGCCAAGACCAGACAAAGCAAAACTGATAGGACAGGAGTTCTCAACTGTGGTCCTCAAGGGCTGTAAACAGGTCTGGCCTTTGAGGTAGTCAACCCATGCAAATTAGTCCTGCTTTATTAACAGTATAGTAAAAACCTGAAAATCAAATGGAAGAGTAGCCTAATGGTTAGTGCAGTGGGTTAAGAATTGGGTTCAATTCCCACTATAGCTCCTTGTGACTCTGGGCAAGTTACTTAATCCTTCATTGCCCCAGCTACAAAATAAGTACCTGTATATAATATGTAAACTACTTTGATTGTAACCACAAAAAGGCAGTATATCAAATCCCATCTCCTTTCCCTTTCTTCAGCCCACATGACAGGTAAAGAATTTTTTATTTGTTGAGAAATACTACTTTTTCCCAAACACAACCGTTTCAAGTTCTACAAAATCCATGTGGGATTATTTTAAATAAAATGGGATACAGTTCATCGAGTTAAAAAAACCCTGTACATCCAATTTGCAAATCTACCTTTGTGGTAGCCTACTAAAGGTATAATACTTTACACAGTTTAAGACCAGCTATCTTAAATGAGAAACTTGACGCAAAATATTCAGAGATTGCTAGAAAACATTAGCTAGCTCTCCTAAGGACACAGTTTTGTGCAATATAATTTTCTTTAAATAGAAGCTCATAACAGATAGGCAATTTATTATATATTTATTTTATGTTATTTATTGTTTTAATTTATGAATATTTATTTTGACATGTTTGACAGTAGATGTCTTTTGAAATTCTATTTACCATTGCTCATACTGTATAGACTTGCACATTTGACTATGATCAATCCTAACACGCTGATTTCAGTTCAGGTTTTGCCCCATTGCCTCTATAGGGGGGCGGGAGTAGTTATTAACGGGGGCTACTGTTAAATTGGGTTATTTTGCCTTGTCAGGTTATTTTAGCACAGGGTTCCACTTTATAAGATGAGCTAAAATAACCTGACTTGTGGTAAAATAATCCGATTTACAATAAAATAAATTGATAACTTCCCCCCTATGGTCTTTTGGGTTTTCTATATTTGAAAGGCAGACCTAAAAATCCATTGATGCAATGAGAGAAAACCAGCAGTGGATCACCTTTTGTTAGGGCTGACCTGGGTTTAGTGGCAACTCTATTTATATTGGTAACATGATAGGATTGCTTTCACACTTTTCTGGTAATTTACTTTTCACACTTCATATCTGCTGTGTGCTTACCTTATCATGTTAAATTTGCACTATAAGATTAGCAGGCTGAAATGTTTAATTGCCTGAATGTTCATTTTTCTGTGTCATTCTACCTTAGGGACAAAAAAGAAGTACTATTCAGCGTAAAGGATTATTCGCTGAGTTCAGACCAAGTCTATGAAAAGTGTTGTGTTTTAAGGTCAACATGAATTCATCTTTAGAATCAGTTTTCTTGAACTAGCTTTTCACATTGCTAAAAAAAAACAACAACTTTCCTTTATTGAAAAAATAAGCATATTTTTACATTTCAATAAAGTCTGTGTATGAAGCAATTTGGAGGCAAAATATGCAATTGTCAAAATTTTCACAGTTGCCATTAGTACACATTTTATCTACCTCAGAAGGAAGAAAAGCTGTCAACCATGCTGGAGTCTGCACCTGTGAAACACAGGCTCATGCAACTGTTACACAAAGTCATTAGGCAGCAGAATTAACATTTCTATCTAGGAACATGTTTTTCAAGAAAATATTACATTTTACATGTTTAGCTGAAAGTTATCCACAGCTCCATTTGTACTCAGAAACACTGAGCAATAACCTTACTGTGTGTCAAGAATTTGCTCCACATGCAGAAAAGCAATTCTCAGGAAAGGAGTTTTGTTGAACCCTTCTGAATGTAATTAACTCAACCACTGTATTTAAACATACGTTGGAAGCTCTGATATATGTGTTTAAAAAGATACACTGAAAAATGTGAAGCAATGTATTTTGTATTACGTGCTAAGGGCAGTCAGGTGTGCCTGTATGTAACTTTTTTTTATATGAACTTGGGTTAGAATATGCATGATCCGCCTGATATTCAGCCAGCAGCGCTTTGACTGCCTGCTGCCGCCGTTCAACCCAGATATTCAATGCCAGGCTGTTTCCAGCGACTGGCATTGAATATCTGGGTTTTTCAATGCCGGCTAGCACATGACCAGCTAAGTCAATATTCAGACTTAACTGGCCATGGCTTAGTGGGCAAAGATAGGCCTGCTTTTTATGTAGCCTTATGTGGCCACTAAACCTGCCCGGTTAAGTTCTGAATAGCGGGACATAACTGGTCACGCTCTCAACATCGATGGCTTTATTTTCAGTGGTAACCGGGCATTTTTAGCAGTAATAACTGGTTAAATGCTGCTGAAAATGACCGGTTATCTACCGAGACACGAGTTAACCAGTCGGCGGCCTTTCCCAGCAGGTTAATTTGTGCTGAATATTGGCCAGGATGTGCTTATATTGCAGTAGAGTCAAGCAAAAATTATCAAAATGTCTATAAATAAGGCTTCTGTTTTCAGGGAATTTTAATTGGGCAAGCTGTGAAGCATGATTGGAATTCTGAAATGTGGACAATTTCAATTATCTGTAGCTGCCAGTTCCTGATGAAAGTAAATAGTGGTGAATCAGCAACTGTAGGAAGTCAGTGCTGCCTCTTAGGTTCTGTGGTTTACCAAATTAAGGGGTATGTTTACTATACGGCGTTAAGCCCTTAATACGTGCTAACAAGGGTACAACATGACAATGTTAAGGCATTCTGTGGTAGTATACCTGTTAGCAGGCGCATTGAGGAATTTTTCTGGGAGAAGGCATGACATAGGCATGGAAACATCCTGCTATCACATTCTAGGTAATGTGCACTAAATGGATAACAGTTGAATTAACACTAGATCAATTAGCGACTCCTACATAGGAGACATCAAGTGAACCAACACTGAATCCTAGCAGTTAACGTGTGCCAATACATTAGAACACAACCTACACAAAACATTCCCTCAAAAAGAAAAGTGCTAGATTTACAGTTAACCAAATCCTAAAACTGTTTCGTAAACATACCCCTAAATCTCCCAAACCCAGAAGACCTAACTCCACAGTGTCAGAATTGCACAGAGTGGGGGCAATTCTATATGTGGGAGCCTCATTTTAAGTTTGCCGATGTGCCTATTCTATAATGGCATCAAAGGTATTTCAGTGACAGTCTGAAATGATGAGGGAGGGGTGGGCTAGGTGAGAAACAGAGAGGGCTGACAGGATGAGGGACAGGGAGATATTCATGGTGATCAGAGGGTGACAAAGCAGTGAAATTTCATTGTTTATAATGGGCTAGAAAACCCCTTTGTTAAGTCCTGTCTGGTGGGTGTCAAAATATTTAATCATTTTGACTTCAAAAGACTTGTGTTCCTGTATTGTTTTAAAGTTTTCTTTAAGTATTCTCACCATGAAATCACTGGTACAGTGTTCTGGTTTTGTAAAGTGCTGTCCCACAGAGATAACATCCTGGTTGGCACTGGCATTTTTCATATGGTGTCTATGTAAAGTGAAAGCAGTTTAGTTCAATGGTTCCTATGAGCCATAACAACTGGGAAAATTTAATTCCCTCCAATCTGGCATCATAGTGACAATCCTTCAATTGAAGGACACAGACTGTGGCTCACTTCAGTGCATTTCAGTCTGCTACTGTAAATTCAGGGGGAGATTTTACATATGGCGCCTGGAAAATCTGCATGGAATTCATTCTCGCCTAAGTATATTCTATAAGATTTAGGCGCTATAAAGAATATGCTTAGTTGATATCCTAGCACCTAAAACTACATGCATCCATT
The DNA here is from genome assembly GCF_901765095.1 of Microcaecilia unicolor. Taxonomy (NCBI): domain Eukaryota; kingdom Metazoa; phylum Chordata; class Amphibia; order Gymnophiona; family Siphonopidae; genus Microcaecilia; species Microcaecilia unicolor. Next base: position 14,681,093 of record NC_044041.1, on the reverse strand, counting down.
TACACCAATGAAAACTTGATGGAAATCCTTGCGCATAGATTTACGTGGACTGGGCCATATTTTATAACAGCGTGCATAAATTTGTGAATGCCCATGAAACGTCCATTTCCCCTTTTGAACTGTGCACTTTAGAATTTAGGCGTTCATTACAGAATACGCTTAGTGAGTTATGTGCGTAATTTCTAATTATTGCCAATTAGTGCTCATTATTGCTTGTTAAGTGCTGTTAAAAATGCTAATTGGCTTGTTCAGCCAATTAACTTACGCACATTTTTATGGATTCTGCATAGATTTTGGCACAGATCTCTAGGCACGCTATATAGAATCTGGGGGTTATTGCTTTTATGAGGTGGATGAGATTCCTCCTCCTACAGCCTCTGCAACATCCCCAGCATTGGCTAGCTTGAAGAGCTGAAACAGGTTTGAAAACTGAACCTGGATCTGCTGCATGGTAGTGCACCTTACTGCTGCAAAAATACTGGGCAAAATCTTAAAACACTGGGGTGTTTTCTAAACCAAGTTATCTAAATCAGAGAAAACGACTGATGCACGAAAACTGCAGCTAACATTTCAATTTGTAATAAAACTTTTTTTTATGAGCTGGTTTAAAAACAAAATGCTTTCTTGTTGGTATTCATAAAAGGTTCTTGTTTAATGTTTATATTGAAAAAATTGTGAATTACATATATGCTCTATAAAATGTCATGTTTTGCCATTAAAAGTTATTGGTAGGCACATAGGGCTTCCTCTCATTTACCACACAGGAATTGCTACTGCGGCTTTGTAAAAGAGGCCCATACTGAACAGTATTCAATGTAGTGAAACTGCAATGTAATATCAAAAGTTAAAGGCCAAGCAAAGAACTGGCTGCCATTCTTTTATGCTTGTTCACTGTTACCTCCAATGTGTCAAATCCCTTCTCTTCCATTAACCCTTTTCAGACTCTCCTCCCTTTTTAAGCTCTCTGGGAGAGGGGAAACCTGTACTGTGGACATGCTGACTCAAGCCTTTGTGGTCACACACCAGGGTTCAATCACCCAGAAATAATGAACTGACCAATTTGACTTGTTCCTGAAAATAAAGGGGCCCTTTTACTAGGCGTCGGTAAGCACTAACGCATGCTGAAAAGGAACTACCGCGGGACGGTAGTTCTGGGATAAGCGCACACTAATCCCAGGGGCATGTTTGGAGGCGGAGAGTAGGAATGCCCTGCTCTAATTGGGTAGTGAGGGTAAATTGCCGCATGTTGCCTGATTAGCGTGGGAGCCCTTACCGCTTAGTAATAGGTGGTGGTAAGGGCTCATAAGCTAATGGCCACAAGCTAATTGGGAAATTAACATGTGACCATGAGTGGAAAAATATAAATTGTGGTCATTTTACTGCAATGCTAAAAGTGGCCTCAGTGCACAGGAAACCCATGCGCTAAAATAGCACAGGTGACTTTTTAGCGTAGCTTAGTAAAAGGGCCCCAAAAGTCTGAAAACCTGTGAGCAAGCTTTGAATCAGGCCCTTATTGCACTCTTTAATGTTTTATGTGTAACGTAGCTCATTTGAGCAGGGACCGTCCTTCTTTGTTTATTTTGTACAGCGCTGCGTAACCCTAGTAGCGCTCTAGAAATGTTAAGTAGTAGTAGTAGTAGTAGTAGTAACGTGGCATTGTGAATGAGTATTATTGTTTGGAATGCAAGCTATCATGAATTATGAGCCGATTTTCATATGTTGACAGAAAAAGAAAGCTAAGCTGAAATAACACATTCACAGATTGGGTCATGAATGTACTTTAGCCAAAATGATCAATATATAATATTTAAATATTTATTTTTTATATTATTGAACTCTTGTAATTTATAAAAAAAAAGTATACATTTCATATGTATGTATATATAATAAAATAAACTTTTTTATTACACTACTTGACTATCAATATTATTCATGTTTTGTCTGCAGTGGCTCTGTGGTTTGAGAATGCTGTTTTTTGGTGGGGGTGATTTACCTCCCCCTTGTACAAAGCCACACTAGCGGCTACCGAATTGCAATATCGACACAGCCCATTCACTTCGAATGGGTTGGTTCGGGTTTACTGCACCGGCAGCTGCTAGCACGGCTTTGTAAATTGGGGTGGGGGGAGGTTAATTTGTGAGTTTTTATACTGTATATGATAATTTATTGTTTTTCATGCTTGTCTTTTAAGTTTTTGGTTTTCTTTTAGCCCTTTTTCTGGAGAAATATGTTAAGAATGGAAGCAGAATACAATAGAAGTGAATGTATTCTAGAGGATCTATCTCCTGTTTCCAGTGATTAGAGCACTAAAAGCTGAGTTCCCAAATGTGAAAACATAGAAACTGGGCTGAATGAGATGTAACGTCATCCAAAAATTGATTTTATTGCCTCTTCTTTTTTGGTTGCCCTCTTCCACAGTTCATATACATCTATGACACTCTGGAGTCCTTTTACTAAGATGCGGTAAGGGCTATCATGTGTTTACCCCAGCTTAAAATGGCTTACAGCTGGACACGCTCAGGCGTCCTGCGGTAAATTCCAAATCAGCACACGCTAACTGTGCACTAAAAAATATTTTGAACTTTCAGTTGGAGGGAGCATGTCAGGAAGGCAGAGCATGGACGTTCTTGAGCTAATCAGCATGTCAACAGTATTGCAGCTTATTAGTGCAAGATTACCATGTGAGCCCTTATCACCAACAAAACAGGTGGCGGTAAATGCTCCACCCAGTAATTTTTTTTTTTAATGGCTGCTTGCTAATGGCAACATTAGTGCAAGGCTATCAATTCAAGAAATGGAAAATTGGCCATTTTATTACAGCGGTAAAAATGGCCCTAGCGTAGGGGAAAACCCCATGTAAGGCTGCACTAAGGCCATTTTCTATCTCAGCATAGTAAAAGGACACTTCTAGTATTTAAAAAAGCAGAAAATGAAGTGTCATAAAATCCAATAAATAACACCTTAAGGTTAGTCTGGCCTAGCCCAGGAGCTTGGATGGCAAATGCTGTACACTGTTACATGCAAGTTGCCCAATTTAACCACTATGTTGGGCTTTCTGCTCCCCAGGTTGGCACAGCTGGTGATACTACAAAGGCAGGGCTCACAGCTTCCAGGGAAGAGTGTTGTGATCCTTGCTTAAGGGTGACACCAAGTAGCTAGATTCAGAGTTCAGGATGCTGACTTTTTGCACAAACCAGCTAGATCTGCAAAATTTAGCATTTCAAGCTAGATCTGCAAAATTTAGCATTTCAACCAAACTCCTAGCCAGTTAGATTCGTTTAGGGGTCCTTTTACTAAGCTGCGGCAAAAGGGGGTCTGTATGTCTTTGACGTACGCTGAGGCCCCCTTTTAACGTGGTGGGTTTAAAAAAAAAAAAGAAATGGCTGTGTGGCAAGTGAACCACTTGCCGTGCGGCCATTTCGGGAGGGGGGGGGAAGAACTTACCACCACTCATTGCGGTGGTGGTTAGGAATCCCTTGCTAACCTGGTGGTGGTCACCGGGCAGTATGCAGCACTGCCCGATTACTGCCTGCTAAACACTGGCACAACAAAAGTTAAAATATTTTTGTAGTGCCAGCAATGGTGCATACTGGGGGTGGGAACTACCGCTGGGCTGCTGTGATACTTACCGCCACTTAGTAAAAGATCCCCTTAAAGATATTAGTGCAATTATTGTGCTGCTGTATTTTTTGTGAGGTAGAGGTGGACAGAGAAAAGAATCAAATTGGGCGTAATTGTCGTTATAGAATACTAGTGCGAGTCCACAGTTATGCACCTAACTTTAGGTGCAAGCAGTTATGCTAACTCAACGGTAGGTGTAGCGCTTAGCAGCTGTCAGTTAGGTGTGTAACTGAAAATGTTCTTTAACTTTAGCACATACAGTGGGGGAAATAAGTATTTGATCCCTTGCTGATTTTGTAAGTTTGCCCACTGACAAAGACATGAGCAGCCCATAATTGAAGGGTAGGTTATTGGTAACAGTGAGAGATAGCACATCACAAATTAAATCCGGAAAATCACATTGTGGAAAGTATATGAATTTATTTGCATTCTGCAGAGGGAAATAAGTATTTAATCCCTCTGGCAAACAAGACCTAATACTTGGTGGCAAAACCCTTGTTGGCAAGCACAGCGGTCAGACGTCTTCTGTAGTTGATGATGAGGTTTGCACATATGTCAGGAGGAATTTTGGTCCACTCCTCTTTGCAGATCATCTCTAAATCATTAAGAGTTCTGGGCTGTCGCTTGGCAACTCGCAGCTTCAGCTCCCTCCATAAGTTTTCAATGGGATTAAGGTCTGGTGACTGGCTAGGCCACTCCATGACCCTAATGTGCTTCTTCCTGAGCCACTCCTTTGTTGCCTTGGCTGTATGTTTTGGGTCATTGTCGTGCTGGAAGACCCAGCCACGACCCATTTTTAAGGCCCTGGCGGAGGGAAGGAGGTTGTCACTCAGAATTGTACGGTACATGGCCCCATCCATTCTCCCATTGATGCGGTGAAGTAGTCCTGTGCCCTTAGCAGAGAAACACCCCCAAAACATAACATTTCCACCTCCATGCTTGACAGTGGGGACGGTGTTCTTTGGGTCATAGGCAGCATTTCTCTTCCTCCAAACACGGCGAGTTGAGTTCATGCCAAAGAGCTCAATTTTTGTCTCATCTGACCACAGCACCTTCTCCCAATCACTCTCGGCATCATCCAGGTGTTCACTGGCAAACTTCAGACGGGCCGTCACATGTGCCTTCCGGAGCAGGGGGACCTTGCGGGCACTGCAGGATTGCAATCCGTTATGTCGTAATGTGTTACCAATGGTTTTCGTGGTGACAGTGGTCCCAGCTGCCTTGAGATCATTGACAAGTTCCCCCCTTGTAGTTGTAGGCTGATTTCTAACCTTCCTCATGATCAAGGATACCCCACGAGGTGAGATTTTGCGTGGAGCCCCAGATCTTTGTCGATTGACAGTCATTTTGTACTTCTTCCATTTTCTTACTATGGCACCAACAGTTGTCTCCTTCTCGCCCAGCGTCTTACTGATGGTTTTGTAGCCCATTCCAGCCTTGTGCAGGTGTATGATCTTGTCCCTGACATCCTTAGACAGCTCCTTGCTCTTGGCCATTTTGTAGAGGTTAGAGTCTGACTGATTCACTGAGTCTGTGGACAGGTGTCTTTCATACAGGTGACCATTGCCGACAGCTGTCTGTCATGCAGGTAACGAGTTGATTTGGAGCATCTACCTGGTCTGTAGGGGCCAGATCTCTTACTGGTTGGTGGGGGATCAAATACTTATTTCCCTCTGCAGAATGCAAATAAATTCATATACTTTCCACAATGTGATTTTCCGGATTTAATTTGTGATGTGCTATCTCTCACTGTTACCAATAACCTACCCTTCAATTATGGGCTGCTCATGTCTTTGTCAGTGGGCAAACTTACAAAATCAGCAAGGGATCAAATACTTATTTCCCCCACTGTAACTTCCATGCTCACAGCCCCCTAGGAGCTGTACACTAAAGAAATTCTATGCACGCCCCTTCCATGCTCACAGCCCCCTAGGAGCTGTACACTAAAGAAATTCTGAGTTAAGCTTACAGAAATCCAACCAAGTGCAGTTATGTGTGTAACTGCAAATTTGCACCAATTAGAACACATTCACTCCAATTATAGGCAATTATTGATTGTTAGTGCCAATTACTGCCTAATTTAATTATTTAATTTATTTATTAACAGTAATTTGTTATACAACCTTTACTAACTCATAGACCTAAGTTGTTCACAGTCAAAAAAAACCATACATAGTCATTGACATATACAACACACAACAAAATTTCACACTACCACACTAAAATACTCCTCAGGCTCATCATACTGCTCCATAGCATTAGGGACACCAAACTGCCTAAAACATTACTCATAAAAAGGCAAATAAATGGAATGGAATAAATCACAAATGAAAAAAAAAAGCCAAAACAGAAAACAAATGAAACATACAAAAAAAAGTGCACACAGCGGCAGGAACCAATGCAATCAGATCATTCTGATTAAACCAATGCTTCAGCTTCCAATCAGAGAAAGAACAAGTCGACATAAGAAATTACAATTGTCATACTGGGTCAGACCAAAGGTCCTTCTTCAAATGGTGGCCAAGTCTAGCCACAAATATTTAGAAGAATCCCAAAAAGCAGCAAAATTCCATGGTACCGATTCCCAGTGGATTCCTCAGATCTATCTTAATAATGGTTTATGGAATTTACCTTCAAGAATTTGTCCAAACCTTTTTTAAACCCAGCTATACTAGCTACTTTTACCATATCCTCTGGGAACAAGTTCCAGAGCTTTACAGCGCTGCGTACGTCTAGTAGCGCTATAGAAATGATAAGTAGTAGTAGTAGTTAACTGTGCATTGAGTGAAAAAAATATTTTCTCCTAAATTTTTTTCAAACTATGTGACTTTTTAGATACATGAATGAAGATTTTAGATTTGCCTCAAAGTAAATACCCAAATTATTATCTCTTTCTTAGCAAACAGTAAGGTTTCTTTAAAGACAGCTGAAGCACAGGTATAGGGGAGGTAACATCTATTCAGACCAACACCTTTGCTTTATACAAATTTATTAGGATTTATTTACTGCCTTTTTGAAAGAATTCACTCAAGGCGGTGTACAGTAGGAATAAATCAAACATAAGCAATAGACAATGTTCAAATAGCAATACAAAGTATGGCACAATATACTATCTAATATAATAAAACGCACCGTGAACGTTCTAATGAGGGCAACGTTCTGTGAAGCCCTGAAGCCCTGAAGCCATGCCCTGAAGCCATCTGACGTCACTGAAGCTGTAGGGTTCGTGGATTCGTGGTGTGAAGCCTCCAAGCCAGCCAGCCGTCTCTGCCCCGCCTTCGCGAGAAAACAAACAAATCAGGAAGCGAAACGTCAGGGAAGGAGGCGGCGCTCCCGACGTCTAGCCTTCCCTTCGCTGTGTTCCGCCTTCTTTATAAGGCGGAACACAGCGAAGGGAAAGCTAGACGTCGGGAGCGCCGCCTCCTTCCCTGACGCTTCGTTGCCGGAAACGCCACGGAGGTAAATTGAAAAAGAATCAAAACAAAACGATGCATGGATGCGAGGGGGGGGGGGGGGAGAAGAGGGCGGGCCAGGCTGGGACATGGGAGAGAAAGGAGCATGGATGCGAGGGGGGGTCATGGAAGGGAGAGAGGGGACTTGCTGGAAAAGGATGAATGGAGGCGGCAGGGGACAGAGGAGCATGGATGGGCATGGATTGCGAGGGCAGGGCTCAGGGAGAGAGGGGAATTGCTGGAAATGGATTAATGGAGGGGGCAGGGGACAGAGGAGCATGGATGGCCATGGATTGGGAGGGCAGGACTCAGGGAGAGAGGGAAATTGCTGGATAGGGATGAATAGAGGGGACAGATGGGCATGGATGGATATGGATTGCAGGGCAGGCCTCAGGCAGAGAGGGGAAATGCTGGATAGGGATGAATGGAGGGGGCAGGTAACAGAGAAACATGGATGGCCATGGATTGGAAGGGCAGGACTCGGGGAGAGGGGAAATGCTGAATAGGGATGAATGGAGGGGACAGATGGCCATGGATGGATATGGATTGCAGGGCAGGCCTCAGGCAGAGAGGGGAAATGCAGCATAGGGATGAATGGAGGGGCCAGGTGACAGAGGAGCATGGATGGGCATGGATTGGGAGGGCAGAACTCAGGGAGAGAGGGAAATTGCTGGATAGGGATGAATAGAGGGGACAGATGGGCATGGATGGATATGGATTGCAGGGCAGGCCTCAGGCAGAGAGGGGAAATGCTGGATAGGGATGAATGGAGGGGGCAGGTAACAGAGAAACATGGATGGCCATGGATTGGAAGGGCAGGACTCGGGGAGAGGGGAAATGCTGAATAGGGATGAATGGAGGGGACAGATGGCCATGGATGGATATGGATTGCAGGGCAGGCCTCAGGCAGAGAGGGGAAATGCTGCATAGGGATGAATGGAGGGGCCAGGTGACAGAGGAGCATGGATGGGCATGGATTGGAAGGGCAGGACTCAGGGAGAGGGGAAATGCTGGATAGGGATGAATGGAGGGGACAGATGGGCATGGATGGATATGGATTGCAGGGCAGGCCTCAGGCAGAGAGGGAAAATGCTGGATAGGGATAAATGGAGGGGGCAGGTGACAGAGAAACATGGATGGCCATGGATTGGGAGGGCAGGGCTCAGGGAGAGAGGGGAATTGCTGGAAAGGGATGAATGGAGGGGGCAGGGGACAAAGGAGCATGGATGGGCATTGATTGGGAGGGCAGGGCTCAGAGAGAGAGGGGAATTGCTGGAAAAGGATGAATGGAGGGAGCAGGGGACAGATGGCCATGGATTGGGAGGGCACGGCTCACACTCTCTCTCTGATATGCAATGTCGTTCTAACTCTCACTCTTACACACTCTGTCTCACACTGTATCACATTCACTCTCTATGTGCCACACAGTCACTCACACACTCGCTTGGTCTCATACACTCACTCAAACAGAGAATCTGTGTCTCACACACACTCTCTCTCTCGCCCACACACACACACTCTCTCTCACACTGTGTCTCACATACACACTTGCACACACTCTCATTCTCACAAACACACTCACACCCAGACTCACTCTCTCACACACTCACACTTTCACTCTGACTCTCAAACAGTCACTCTCACATACACTCTCCCAAACATACACACTCCGAGGAAAACCTTGCTAGCGCCCGTTTCATTTGTGTCAGAAACGGGCCTTTTTTACTAGTTTATCATATTTTTAACAATAGTTCTGCAAGTTCATTTTTCAATTCTATCAGTACTATGCGATTAAAATCATCCGGTCCAGGAGATTTGCTACTCTTCAGTTTGTCAAATTGCGCCATTACATCTTCCAGGTTTATAGAGATTTCATTCAGTTTCTGAAGGATTTTTTTTAGCCCTGTAATAGCTCACTTCACCTCATTTTTTAACCATGCTGGCTGAATATCAATTTTTGATAAAGCAGGTCATAAATATTATTTACCTTGCCAACTAGTATTAGGCCTCTAACTCTACCTGCAGCTGCAATTTTGGAGTGCTGGTTTAGCAATATTGTCAGATCTCTAAAGGGCTTTGTAGCTCAAATTATAAAGAATGACAGCTCAAAAGTAGCCCAATATGTCCACAGGACCATGATAGGCCCTCTCCAAACATCAAAAGAACTAAAAGTGAGGAGACCTGTTTTCTACTTCAGGAGTCAGAGTAGGCACTAGCAGTGTTGCCCAGGAGATAATCTTGATGACACTGACAGCAAGTAGCCCAAAAGTAGCAGTCTACATATAGATTGTTTACTTGCAAGGGGAAAAAGTTAGCCTGACTGGGCCTTAAATAGCTCAAACTGACAACAATGCCCAATGATTTTCAATTAGCTGGCCTGCAAGGCAAAATGAGAGATTCTATTTATGGCCTTCATATGAAGTCTTACATTATAATTATTCTTCTCTATAAACCTTGACCATCTCTCCTTAATAGCTATACCAACTTTGTAACCAACCCTAAAACCAGCCTTAAACTGTTTCACTGTCAGTTTAAGTCAGTCTCTAGCAGGGCAATATCAAAGGCAGTCCCAAGTGCAATTGAAAGGAGACTATTGCAAGATACTGCATTAGGAGGTCTCTGGTAGAGCTGTGCCGTAAAAGTTCACTAGCAGGCCAAAATGATTGATGCTCATTGTCAAGATATTGTGACAGAAGGTCAGGCCACACATGAGAAAGCCACAGGCCCAGAAGTACATTAAAAGGATGCTGATGTGTCTCAAAATTGGAGAACATTAAGAAGCCAGCAAGATCAAAGAATGCTGACAGAGAAGTGCAACAAGAGACCAGAAGCAGGGCAGCATAAAAGATTCACAATGTAGGACAAAGTGAAAACAGTCAGGTGGTAAGTTCATATACTGCATATTTGGTGGTTTCCTGTTGACAAATTTCAGCTTTCCACTACTTGAAAATTCTTCCTCATCAATACAAGTAACTTGGACTGAGTGAAGAGAAAAACAGTAACTGTTTTGAACACATATATACTAAACAGTTCACTGACACAAAAATATTTCCTTACTGATACCTTCATTCAAGTAAACTTTACTGTAAATCTAGCATAACATTACAAAAAGACAAAAAGCAGGAAAGTTAGGTGCATCACTGGTTCCTGAGGAAGGTGACAAAAGAAGGCCCTTGTTGAATGGGAAGTTAGCACTGTTACATCTTTATTCATCCAGGATGAGGCATGAGATAAGCAACTGATGGACTTAATGCCAATTTGATGATTTGTATTTCTGTGGATGATTGGTGTTACCAGATAGGGTTATCTTGTTGCCTAATAATATTTGTTTCAGAAGGATGGTATTTGTAAGGCAGAAAATGTTTAACTGCCATCAAGCAGAAATGTAATTTATATACATGTTTTTATGAAACCACAATACTTAATAGACATGGTTTAACTTCGGATTGTCCCTCTGATGCGAAACGCTGCTGGCTTTCCCTGTGCTGGTACCGTCAAGCGCTCAATACTTTACTTCTATCTTGGCTTATGTACCAAGTTTATATATTGGATCATTAAACTAGCAGGTATCACGACTCCTGACAAAGGCACATACACTGAAACACGTCCGTGTCGGGTCTTTTCTATATAGGCTATTGGATTTGAAGAAAGAATTAAAGATTTTCTCATTACACCAAAAGTCGCGCCTACGCTACCGCAAGCCATTTTTCAGCGTGCCTTTGTAAAATGACCCCTAAGAGTGCTAAACCATTGGATCCTCAGCTGACAAGAAATATACAGTACTTAAATTACATTGTCGTAAAATATTTCAGGATCAACAATATTTAGAAGCCTACCTCTTACTCTTATCAAAATGTTTATGTTTGTTAGGTACTTGATATACCACCTTTATGTCAGGACAAGCAAAGAAATTGTATAATTTACAAACCACTAAGTAGGGAAATACAAGAAAAGAACTATAATAATTGATAGGAAAGTGGGGTCACACCATTCTGTTGGTGACCCAGTATTCATTGTATATTACAATAAATAAGGAAAGCATAATATATAAAATTAAAGCAGTGATTAAATGAAGCAGAAATAGAAGCTATTAGTACTCATGGGATGAGGCATATCCATACACTCAGGATTGCTTTTTTACTCAAGATTTATTTCTGCTGTTGGTGTTATTAACTGACTTGACTTCAAGTATATGCAGAATCTGTGAATGTGTTGCTATGTATATGCAAGAACAGATATACTAATCAATTCTTCTAACAATACATTTTAAATATTGTCTTCTCCAAATATACAAACAAGGAGATATGAAATGCCAAACAAATGATCAGAGACAAATTCTGATATATACCTGGCATAATCTATGTCAATGTTTGTTTAACATAAGGGCCAAACCTTCAATACAGTAGGTATATTCAGTTCTGGATAGGTATAACATACATTTAATTTAATTTATATAAATATAAAATGTATATACTCTATGTGTAATAACAGAGAAATAAGAACAAACTGATAAGTATGCCACCTTTTAATTTCCATTAGCTGTCAGTGGGTTCACTGGTTCACTGACCTTCCTCCTTTTCCATAGAGTCACAGATTCATCTTGGCTGCACGTAAAGTCTAGAGTCTGCAAAATATCATTAAAAGGAAATGATAAGATCACAGATCTCCAGAATAAAATTTAAGTGTAAGATCTTAAACCAATGTATTATCTTTCTTACTCTTTTACAACTTGTAGCAAATACACTCAGGGGAGAGTTCAACAGCTGAATGCCTTCATTTAGGTGACCCAAGGACAAGTGGCAGGAGCCCTATTCTATAATAGCACCTGGGGACCTAGATTCCATTAACCTGGAGTCAGCACATGTAACATTTACACACCTACAGTTATACCAGACATAGACCTGACATAACTGTGAGCATGTAAATGCCGCAGGGACACATGTAACGTACAGTGTTCTCTAAGTTACAACATGTAACTGGGAGTTTCACCCATGTCCTGCCCATATTTATGACCCCCTTGCATTTACACATTATGTCAGCGTTTCCCAAACGGTATGCCAAGGCAAACTCACAGGGGTGTTGCTGATGGAGATGCAGAATAAGCACACATCCACCCACACGTGCATGCCCTCAGCCAGGCACACAGACAGAAGGTTGATTGGTCTCCTGCTCCTTTGTGCAGGGACCAGGGTTATCATGTAGCCATGGGTCAGGTCCTTCTTCCTGTCTCGTTCTGCTTCCTGGGACGTGGCAGGAAGAAGGACCTGACCTGTGGCTGGCAGCAGAGCAGAGTTAACATGTTAACCCAGGTTCCACCACAGAGGCGCAGGAGAAAGACCGAGGGAGCACAGCAGAGGCAGTCAGAGCTACTGACACCGGGCCATGGCAGCAGCTGAACAAGCAGACAGCAGACAAAAGGGTGAGTACAAGGCAGCTCTTTCTATGCACAGGGATTAAAGGTGCACCCCTCCATTAAAACCTTTTTGCCCAGAATATCTTTTTGTGTTAAATTCATTTTCCTATAATGTGTAGTCAGTGTCTTTGAATCTTTGTTCCCCCCACATCCATAGTGTGTGGACAGTTTAAAATAATTTGAGCGTGCCATTAATGAAAGTCCTTCAATAAGAGTGTAGTATATATACAAAGACTGAAGATACAAGGTATTAAAAAAAATAGCAGCTAGTCTACCACCATGACAATGGGTATGGTGAGAGAAGATGAGGGAAAGGAACTATAAGTTACCTCAGAGTCACTGAGACAAGTTTCTGTGAGACAAAAAAGGTCCAATGAGTGTGATGAGTAGGAAGCAGAAAATGTAGAGTGAGAAGAAAGGAGGAATGCAGAAGGATATGCAAGAAAGAGATGAAAAATAAGAACAGTATTCTGCATCGAACAGTGGCCAATCCAGGTCACAGGTACCTGGCTGAATCCCAAAGAGCGGCATGATTCCATGCTACCAATCTCAGGAAAAGGTAGTAGCTTTTCCCATCTATCTTAAAAGCAGATTATAGACTTTTCCTCCAGGAACTTGTCCAAACCTTTTTCAAACCCAGATATGCTAACTGCTGTTATCACATCCTCCAGCAATGACTTCTAGAATGTAACTATTAATTGAATGAAAAAAATATGTTCTATTTGTTTTAAAAGTATTACCATGTAACTTCATGAAGTATCTCCTAGTCTTTGTACTCTGAAAGAGTAAACAATCAATTTACATTTACCCATTCTACTCCACCCAGGATTTTGTGGACCTCTATCATATTTCCCCTCAGCAGTCTCCTCCCAAAGCTGAAGAACCCTAACCTCTTAACCATTTCCTCATATGAGAATTCCACCCCCTTTATCATTTTGGTTACACGTCTTTGAACCTTTTCAAATTCTGCTAGATCTTTTTTGAGATATAGCGACCAGAACTGCACCGAATACTCAAGATGAGGTTGCACCATAGAGTGATGCAGAGGCATTATAATATTGTCTTATTTTCTCTTTTCCTATATAATAATTCTCACCTCCAACGTTCTATTGGTCTTGCTGCCTGTGTCCGTGGTTTCTTCGGAGTTGGTCTGCTAGGCTCCGTAGCCCAGCCTGACGTCACCATACGCAGTATGACGACAGCAACAGAACCCTCGCAAAAGAAAAAAAACGCCTCACAGCTGATCCCCCCCCCCCCCCGCAGGGAACGGTGGAGGCTAGCACAGGAGGTGCCGCTGCTGCCACACCCCCCCCCCCCCCACATCCCAAGACAGCAGGAGCACAAGGCCGGTGGATAGGGGATCGGGGGTCCGACCACATGGCCCAGTGGCCTCTCCCCAACGTTCTCCGTCTCTCCCTCCCTCCGAGTTCCAGGGTCGTCGTCCCTCCCTCATTCCCAGTTCCAGGGTACCCCCTCCCTCCCAGTTCCAAGATCGTCATCCCTCCCTCCCTTCCAGTTCCAGGCCCCCTTCCTCCGATTTTGAAAAGTCATCTTCACTTACCCCGTCGGGGTTACGGCGGCCGGCAGCAGCGGTACAATGCGCGCAGGCTCGGCCCTTCTGTCTCTCTCAGCTCTGGTCCCGCCCTTGTGGAAACAGGAAATGAAGGCAGGACCAGAGCTGAGAGAGACAGAAGGGCCGAGCCTGCATGCGTTGTACCGCTGCCGCCGGCCGCCGTAACCCTGACGGGGTGAGATGACTTTTCAAAAATGGAGGGAGGGGGCCTGCAACAGGAAAGAAGGGGCGACGATCCTGGAACTCGGAGGGAGGGGGGACCCTGGAACTCGGAGGCAGGGTGGGAGGGGGGACGGCCCTGGAACTCAGAGGGTGGGAGGGGACGGCCCTGGAACTCAGAGGGAGGGGGGGACGGCCCTGGAACTCAGAAGGAGGGGGGACCCTGGAACTTGGAGGGAGGTGGGATGGAAAGGAGAGAGAGAGGGGAGGGAGGAGGGCCTGGAACTGGGAGGGACTGGAACTAGGAGGGAGGTGGAGGGAGGGAAAAAGGAAAGAGGAGGATTGCTACACCACAATGGATGGAAGGGGCAGAGGAGAGATGCAGCACATGGATGGATGGAGGGGGCAGGGCACAGAGGACGTTTGCTGCATATGGATGAATGCAGGGGACAGAGCATAATTGCTGCACACGGGACACACACTACACTCTCTCACTCACACAGACACACACATTCTGTCTCTCAATCACACACTCACTCACTCTTTCTCTCTCACACATACTCACTCTTTGACACATACTCATTCACTCTCTCACACATACTCACTGCCTCTCACACATACTCTCTCTCCTAACAGGTCCCTTAAAAACATAATTGCCATTAGAGGACAACCTTGCTAGCGCCCGTTTCATTTCTTTCAGAAACGGGCCTTTTTTTACTAGTTGCTAATAATTCCTAGCATTCTGTTTGCTTTGTTGGCTGCCACTGCACACCGAGCAGAATATTTCAACAATGAAATCTAGATCTTTTTCTTGGCTGATGACTCCTAAAGTGGAACCTAACATCAAATAACTATAATTTGGTTATTCTTCCCAATGTGTATCACTTTGCACTTGTCCACATTAAATTTCATCTGCATTTGGATGCCCAGTCTTCCAGTTTCTGAAGGTTTTTCTAAAATTTCTCACAGCCCACATGCATTTTAACAACTTTGAATAGTTTTGTGTCATCTGCAGATTTTATCATCTCACTCGTTGTTCTCATTTTCAGATCATGTTAAACAGCACCGGTCCCAGTACAGATCCCTGCAGCACTCCACTATTCACCTTCCTCCACTGAGAGAAATGGCCATTTAACCCTACACTCTGTTTTCTATCTATTAACCAGTTCCCAATTCACAACAGAACTCTGCCTTTTACGCCATAGCTTTTTAATTTTCTCAGGAGCCTCTTGTAAGGGACTTTGTCAAAATTTTTCTGAAAATCTAGATACACTACACCAACCAACTAACCTTTATCCAATGATTATTCATGCCTTCAAAGAAATGAAGCCAATTGGTGAGACAAGATTTTTCTTGGCTGACTCCACGTTGACTCTATTCAATTAAGCCATGTTTATCTATGTATTTGATAATTTTATTCTTTATAATAGCTTCCACTGGAGGGAAGTGACGTCACCGACTAATATGGTCGTCTGAAACGAGAGCTCCCGCTTCCCTAAGCATTAAATGGTAGTGTTACCCTACGTGGCTACCTGATTTGAACAGGAAATTAGCTGCCCGAGATATTTAAAGTGTGGAAGAAGTGCAGGACGTATGAGCACGGCGGCGAATCTCTCCCAGTTCGCGTATACGGGCAGTGTGGCAGAGAAGCACGTGGCGAATATGGAGCGAGTTGTGGAGGAACCAGCGCGTGCGCTAGCAGGACCCGCTTCTCAAGATCTGTTTCTGTCTGAGCAGGACCCGGGAAACTCCGAGGTAGTTAATTACTCGGAATTGCGGGATTGGTTGAAGGAGATGCGCACGGACTTAAAAGCGGTCCGCACGGACCTCGCGGTCATGGAGGCTAACTTACGGAGTGAAATCCGGGACCTTGGCAATCATTTGGACGAGCTAGAGGGCCGAGTTGAGGAGCATGACGGCGCTATCGGAGGCCTTAATCAGCAGGTCGGCGAGGTGCTTGTGGAGATCCAACAGATCACAGATAAGCTGGAGGATTTAGAAAACCGCAGCAGGAGGTGTAATCTCCGTTTTAGAGGCTTACTGGATACTCCATTATATGCAGAATGTGAGGATGTGGTACAGCGCATTGTGACCGCCCTACTCACAGAAGCGGGATCGCCCATTGAGCCCACAGAAGTACATCTGGTGAGATCTCATAGAGCATTGGGTGGGGTGAGAAACAATATGCCCAAAGACATAATTGCCTGTTTTCAGGATTTCAAGCTTCGAGAGCGGGTAATGCAGGCGAGTCGTAAGCTTGACAGCTTTAAATGGGATTCGTATCCTGTAGCAGTTTTTCAAGATTTGGCTGCGGTTACGCTAAAGAGAAGGGCAGACCTAAAGCTGGTTACTGCACGGCTGCGTGAGATGGGCATTAAATACAGATGGAGACATCCCTTCGCCTTGGCGTTTTACAAGGATGGCCATCAACATCAAATTAAATCGGTGGAGGAGGCACGCCAGATAATAGCTTCCACTAATTTGCCTGGCACTGATGTTAGGCTTACTGGTCTATAATTTCCCAGATTACCCCTGGAACCCTTTTAAAAAACTGGCATAACATTAGCCATCCTCCAAGCTTCAGGTACTAAGGACGATTTCAATGACAGGTGACAGATCACTAATAGCAACAATTTCATGTTACAGTTCTTTCTGTGCCCTGTGGTGTATACCATTCTGTCCAGATGATTTACTGCTCTTTAAGTTGTCAGTTTGGCTCAGAACATCTTCCAGGTTCACTGAGATTTGTTTTAGTTCTTCATTATCCTCAGCCTTGAAAACCATTTCTGGCACAGGAAGATCTTTTATATCCTCTTCAGTAAAGCAAAGAATTAATTCAGTATCTCCACTATGGCCTCATTCTCCCGGAGTCCCCCCTTTTACTCCTTGATGACCTAATGGTCCCTATGATTCCTTCACAGGCTTTCTGATTCCGATATACTTGAAAAAGTTATTGAGTTTTTGCCTCTGCAGCAAGCTTCTCTTCATATTCTCTTCTAGCATTCTTTAACAATGTTTGCATCTAACTTACCACTGCTTATTTTGCTTCGCATTTTCTTTATTCGGATCCAGGGGCGGTGCATGCACCCCTCGCAAAGTATCAGTTGGTGCCCCCCCTGGTCCAGCATCTCCTTTCTCCCCCCCCCCCCCCTCTTTTGCAGCCCACTGCCTTAAAAGGTAAAGAACAAAAGGGGTTTTTTAGTAGACAGTTTTTTAATTTATTTGAAAGCTTCCCATATGCAGATATAAATACCATGAAATAAAACTGAATATCACTAAAACTGCTTAAAAAATTATTGTAACTGGTGGAAACAGCACTAATAAAGGCTATATTTTGTGCTCCTTTTTCTGTACTGTTTTATATAATACAGTAATATATGGCCAAATTTCAGTGAGGATATCCCGTTTACTGATGAGTTCATCTTAACTGTTGTTGTAATCTGCCTAGGGAACATAGAGGGGCATAATTGAACGAAAACGTCTATCTCCATGGGCGTTTATCTTCGAGAACGGGTCCGTGAAGGGGCGGACCGAACTGTATTTTCGAAAAAAATAGACGTCCATGTTTTATTCGACAATTTGTGAGCTGGGCGTTTTTGTTTTTCAGTGATAATGGAAAATGAAAGCACCCAGCTCAAAAACGAATAAATCCAAGGCATTTGTTCGTGGGAGGGGCCAGGATTCGTAGTGCACTAGTCCCCCTCACATGCCAGGACACCAACCGGGCTCCCAGGTGAATAGCACCCTTCCCTTGTGTGTTGAGCCCCCCAAATCCCCCTCAAAACCCACTGCCCACAAGTCTACACCATTACTATAGCCCTAAGGGGTGAAGGGGGGCACCTATATGTGGGTACAGTGGGTTTGGGGGGGGTTGGACGACTAAGCATTAAGCAGCACAATTGTAACAGGTAGGGGGGGGATGGGCCTGGGTCCACCTGCCTGAAGTCCACTGCACCCCCTAATAACTGCTCCAGGGACCTGCATACTGCTGCCAGGGAGGTGGGTATGACATTTGAGGGTGAAAATAAAAAGTTATGAAACATCATTTTTTGTGGTGGGAGGGGGTTAGTGACCACTGGGGGAGTCAGGGGAAGTCATCCCCGATTCCCTCTGGTGGTAATCTGGTCATTTAGGGCACTTTTTGGGGCCTTATTTGTGAAAAAACAGGGTCCAGGAAAAGTGCCCTAAATTCTAGCTACAAACGCATACTTTTTTTCCATTATCGGCGAAAGGCGCCCATCTCTCTTTGGCCGATAACCACGCCCCAGTTCCACCTTCGCCACGCCTCCAACACGCCCCCGTCAACTTTGTACGCTTCCGCGATGGAGTGCAGTTGAAAACGTCCAAAATCGCTTTCCATTATACCGATTTATTCGTTTTTGTGAGATAAACGTCTATCTCCCGATTTGGGTCAAAATCTAGGCGTTTTTCTCTTTCAATTATAAGGTGGATAGTAACATAGTAGATGACGGCAGAAAAAGACCTGCATGGTCCATCCAGTCTGCCCAACAAGATAAACTCATATGTGTATACCTTACCTTGATTTGTACCTGCCTTTTTCAGGGCACAGACCGTACAAGTCTGCCCAGCAGTATTTCCCGCCTCCTATCACTGGCTCCGGCACAGACCGTATAAGTCTGCCCTCCACTATCCTCACCTCCCAACCACCAACCTCTCTTCCCCCACCTGCTCCGCCACCCAATTTTGGCTAACCTTCTGAGGATTGGGTGGCGGAGCAGGTGGGGGAAGAGAGGTTGGTGGTTGGGAGGCGAGGATAGTGGAGGGCAGACATAAAGATTGGAAGTAAAATTAAACTCTTCTTTCATTGGGGCACGTGGAAACAAATCTTCATCTCATCTCTTTTGTACAAATGGATTATTCTGTTTTGAGCATGTTTCAGGGACAAGTTGTTTTCATAAGTCAAAATAATAAAAAATATATTTTCTTTCATGCAGATCGCTCATTTGTTTTAACATAACTAAATGGGCTGTAAGCCCATAATGCAGTCCATTGGTTTCCTTATATTTTGTCCCTGTGATGACTTATACTGTGCTAAAACCTGCCACCCGACTTATACTGTGCCAAAACCTGCCCCCCCCCCCCCCCCACAGTAATGCTGCCATTCCCCTCCAGCGTACTAGAGGCCTACCTTGCCGCCTGCCTTGGTGGTGTAGTGGCCTCTGCAGCTGTGGGAGCAGGAAAGAATCCCACTCTTTCTTGCCCACTGCCGCTACTCCATCTCCGGTGCTCTCCGCCTTTCTCTTCTGTGTTGTAGGCGCCGCCGCCGTGTTTTCCCAAAATGGCTGCCAAGACTGCCGCCGGACGCCTTGGCAGGCATTTTTAAAATACTTACAAAATTATAAACAATAATGTGGTTATTTTAGAAGCTCTGTCCCTGTTTTGGTAATCTGAAAATCGGTGTTTAGTTGTCCATATTGTATGGGAGTCCAAATCCCAATTTTATAAGTACATCCATATGGCAAGGGGGTGGCTTGGGCATTTTTGGGACAGGACTAGGGAGCGGCCAAAAGATGGCCATCCAACTCCAATTGCAGAAAAGGGAAATCCATGTCCAAAAAGACAGATATTTGTATTTAGACTTGGTCCTTTGCAGAGGTGCTCCGAATGAGTAGTTCTCCCTTGGAGGAAATAAGGGAAATCACAGTAGGTATTTTTCTATGCCTAGAAAGTTCACAATTAAAAAAAAAAAAAAAGAAAAAGAAAAGAAATTACAAACAGCTATGGTGGGATTTAAACCTGCAACCTCTGGATCTCTGCTCCAGTTCTCAGCTGGCTGCTCTAACCATTAGAATATTCCTCCATTTGGATGTCTGTGTGGTCATTTTATAACATGGATGTTCCTAAACTGCCACAAAGCCAACCATGTCCCTTGTTTTTGCCCTGTTCATAGTTTGTAAAATGGATGTTCAGATGTAGCTAGCACTTGGCTGTTCATTTCTCAGGTAGTTTAGAGCAGGCTGAATGTCAGCAGATCCTGTTCTAAAATATATGAGAAATGGATGTCCATATCTGACGTACAGATTTGGACATCCATATTTTGAGCTGAATGTTATTTCTAAAATTCCATTCTAAACAAATACAAATGCCCAAAACAAAGTCATAAGTCAAATCACAAGCAAAAAAAACTGCCTGAAACTGTGCCATCTGCTTAGCATACACAAATGCCTTGTATTTGAACACTAATAATCTGCAGAATAGAAAGGTTGCTGCAGTAGTGCTTCCTGTGCACCGGGCTCCATCAATGATATCATCTATATGTGAGAATTAAGTCCTGCTGTCCTTAGAGAACAACTGCTACATGTATGTGGACACATCTGGGTGGGAATGACTTTATAAAATTACCTCTACAGAATTCAACTTCATGCAAGTTTTTCTACACATAAAGCCAATTTTTTTTGTGTGGAAAAGGCCTCACAGAATTGTGTGGCTGTTTACAAGTGTCTACATATGCACACATACATCACTGTTCATACTTATAATAAACCCTTGCAAACCCCCAACTTCAAAGCTGGTGAGAAGTTCTGAGAGAAGAGGACATTTCTCTGGGTAAGTGAAATTATTTTGCTCTGTGATTGCTAACTTAAAGATTGGGTTTAAAGGAGGAATTGTAGGTTATTGATAAATACAGTTAGAAAAAAAAAGAAGCAAACTTTATTAACTAGTTTCCATACCCTTTCCCCCATAGTTTTAAAACTTGAATTTTCTGCCACAGCATTAAACAGTGTTTCTGAGAAGCAAACACTAAATAAATTACATATTACACCATCAGGCTCATTTTCAAAAGAGATAGATGCCCAAAAAGTGACATAAGTCAGCATTTGGACGTTTATCTCACAGAAACATCCAAATCAGTATTATCGAAACCTCTTTTTGGACGTCTTTCTCTGAAGTCCATCAGAAGGACGTCCAAATCTCAAGGGGGCGTGCCAGGGGCGTGTTCAAGGCGGGATATGGGCATTCCTAAAGACAGGGACGTCTTTCAGCAATAATGGAACAAAACAAAGATGTCCAAGACTAAAACTTAGACGTTTTGAGCTAGACCTGTTTTTATAAAAAAAATAGCTGCAGTGAGAATTGAACACACTTCCATAGGATCAAAGTCCACTGCACTAACTGCTAGGCTACTCCTTCACTCTACACAAAATGGTGCCCCAAATGACCAGATGACCACTGGAGGGAATCAGGGATCACCTCCCCTTACTCCCCCAGTGGTCACTATTCCCTTCCCACCTCAAACAAATGTGATTAAAAATATTACTTGCCAGCCTCTGATGTTATACTTAGGTCAATTAGAATAGCATGCAGGTCCCTGGAGTAGTCTAGTAGTGGTGCAGTGCACTGCAGACAGGTGGACCCAGGCTTCTACCTCCCCCTATTTGTTACACTTGTGGAGGAAACTGTGAGCCCTCCAAAACCCACCAGAAACCCACTGTACCCATATATTGGTGCTCCCTTCACCTGTAAGGGCTATGGTAGTGGTGTACAGTTGGGGGTAGTGGGTTTTGGGGGGCTCAGCAGACAAGGCAAGAAAAAAACACATCTTTGAAATCTTATGGATTAAAATTCCACGTGTAAAGAGCAAAAGGATAGTGATAGGAGTGTACTACCATCCACCTGGCCAAGATGAACAGACAGATGTAAAAATATTATCAGAAATTAGGAAGGCTAACAAACTGGGTAGCACAATAATAATGGGTGATTTCAATTACCCTGATATTGACTGGGTAAATGTAACATCAGGGCATGCTGGGGGTAAACTTCCTTGACGAAATCAAGGACTGCTTTATGGAGCAGCTGTTACAGGAGCCAACGAGATTCTAGACCTAGTCCTTAGAGGAGCGCATGATCTGGTACAGGAGGTAATGGTGCTGGGGCCGCTTGATAACTGTGATCATAATATGATCAGATTTGATATCAGCTCTGGAGTAAGTACACACAGGAAATCCAATATGTTAGCATCCCTATCTGGGCTCCTAATGTCGGGGAAAAGCTCGACGTCGATGCCGACTCCTCCGACCTTGATGTCGATGCTGACGTTGAGGGACCGGACCAGGCTCCAAAATTCTTGGCGCGCTAAGCCTCTCAGGAAACCTGAATCCTCTTTTTTATACGAAGGAAGAGGACACAGTTGGCTGGGCTATGGTCGGGCCCCAGGCACTGAAGACACCAAGAATGGGTGCCCTTTCCCGAGATAATCCGGTTGCACTGAGTACAATGCTTGAAGCCACTGGGAGTCTTTGTGGACAAGGAAGGAAAAACTGCAGCAGCCAAATTAAAAGATGCGATGGTGACTGAAAAAGGGGAAAAGGCACAAAGAAAAACAGCCCGACTGGGCAGGCCTAAAAGTGGCCCACGTCGAAAAATAAAGGAAACTTGAATGCAGGCTAAAAGTAAACTAAAGAAATAAAGGAAAAACTTTAAAAAAACAAAACAAAACGAGAGAAAAGAAGAGCAAAAAGAGGGAGATAGGAAAAATCGCCAAAGGCACTTGAAAAAGCACAAAACACTCTGACTGGGTGTGTGAGAAGCCACTACAGAAAGCAGCTGCTCCTCACATGGAAAAAGTGAAACTGAGCCGGCACGTTCATGCTGTGGGCGGGAAAGGACTCAAGCATGCGCACTGCTCATGCTCCAAAAAGCTCTAATATTTTCTGTGGCATATTGCCGAACCAGGCGATGCGGGAATGGCATCTACCTACTTGTGAGAATTGTAAGTTTGCTTGTCCTCGGAGAACGCTTGTTTACCCTATCCAAAAATACTAGGACTAAGGGGTACACAATGAAGCTGCAACGTAGTAAATTTAAAACAAATTGGAGAAAATATTTCTTCACTCAACATGTAATTAAACTCTGGAATTAGTTGCCAGAGAATGTAGAAAAAAGGAGTTAGCTTAGCGGGGTTTAAAAAAAGGTTTGGCTAGCTTCCTAAAAGAAAAGTCCGTAAGCCATTATTAAGATGGACTTGGGGAAAATCCACTGCTTATTTCTAGGATAAGCAGTATAAAATGTATTATACTGCTTTGGGATCTTGCCAGGTACTTGTAACCTGGATTGGCCATTGTTGGAAACAGGATGCTGGGCTTGATGGACCTTGGTCTGTCCCATTATAGCAACACTTTATGTTCTTATCTGCATGTTATTGGGGGTGGCCCTGGGAGTCTATTTTATAATGGTACATAAGCGCCTTTGTTGCCTTTACATAATTTGCTTAAAATAGACATTATTTTGGACTTCTCACATAGGCAAACTATTTAGAATCAGGCTCATTAGTTCAGGCAAATTTCTGAAAGACCTAATTTTTATGCATAAATTTCTGCTTGAATACACTTACTTCAAATGGCCACTAATATTTGCTCAAACTGTATTTTAAAGATCACTGTTCAAAAATACAGTCAAGCTCCCGGAAACATTTACTGGGTTAAATGCAAAGACCTCAGATGTGCAGTTCAGTGAAAGAAATTTATATCAAAACTTCTGCACCGGCGTCGTCATCGGTCTTTTTAATATCTCACTTTGTAGTTATGTTTGATTCTTATTAAATAAAATGAAATTCTTATACACTTATTTTAGTTGTTGGCTCAGGGGTATGTTGTCCAACACAACCCATGTTTCACAACCGCTTTTTCATTTTTTGTGCATCAATCTCTGTTTGATGCAGAAAAATGGCTTGAAAAATTACTGCCAAAGTCACAGACTGTCAGTGGGGAAAGTGAGATTTAAACTCTGGTTTCCAGTTCATCACTTTACTAATTTCAAGTTCTGAGATATTCTTCATTGTGCCCAATTAATTTCCTCCCTGATATTCAGCCCACATTGGTCATTTTTTTTTTGTAAATGCTGGCTGCCTTGGGTTCTTTATACACAGATATTCAGTGCTGGTCCATATCCGGTTCCTAGTGTTGAATATCTGAGAATAAATCAAGTTTCAAGTTTTTATTAACGTTTGATATATCACCCATCAAATTATCCAGGTACCTGGATAATGTTAGGAAAGTCTTTTTGCTGTCCAGCTTTATCGGAGTGGTTATCTAGATACCCATGAAAATCACTGGCACCTGGGTAAGAGCCATTTTGGCCTTAGCTCTGCTCCCAGATCACCCCAACTCTAGCTGAATAGTGCTGGGGCTATTAATGATCATGCTGTGAAAAATTACAATTGGTCCCAGTGAGTGGCACTTATCTGGGTAGAAGCCATTCCAACCCCTCAAATTTTACTGGTGTAGAAGTACTAGTATATTCTGATGATCTCATAAGCATTTTAAAGATTTGTTAAGTGTTGTCATGCTAATCAGTTTTCACCAAACTATATGCAAAACAGATGTGTTTAACGGACAATATAAAACATGAAAAATAAAAGCCATGATAGTTGTACGGAAACTTGAAAAAAATTCAATATCTCTGAAGGCACAGCACTTATATCTAAATATCACTTTCTATTGCTAGGCTTCTTCCTTTTCACCCTTGTTTCACTGTGGTTAAAAGAATAGCACGAAATATCAATTCTTTTCTGGGAAGCTAATATAAGAAGAAACCACATACTCTGAGGTTTATGGTTTACCTTTTAAGCAACTGAAACCCCCTTTCCCCAGCTGTCTTACTTTCACTTAAAAGAAATGAATCGGTTTGTATGTTAAATGATTCTGGATGACGATTTTTCCGCCCTAGTTTTTAGATATCCAGAAGCTGAACTTGAAAACGAAACACACCTCCACACTTTTAAAATACATGACAAGTTTTAACAGAAACTGGTATTCCAAGTTGTGAGTTATGAGCTGCCAGACATGTTAACTAATGGATTCCTCCCATCTATAGGGCAATTCTAACAGAATTTATTTAGAGAATGATATACAAAGTTGCAAAATTTTAGAAACAGGGCTTCCCATGGACAAAAGCATTAAAACATTTAGGAACTGGCAAAACTGCTGAAATAGTTGGAGTACACTGGTTTAAGGGTTTTCTGTCAACAAGAACATACCAGGTCAAAGGCACTCCAGATCATTCAGCACCATGGAAAGCTTCTTGTGGGGTTCCCCAAGGTTCGCCCCTTTCTCCAACGCTATTCAATATCATGCTGTTTCCCCTTGCCACCGCACTAGCAAACCTAGGCCTGAAACCATTTATCTACGCAGATGACATAACCATCTCCATCCCCTTCCATACCTCATTAGATGAAATCACAGATTTGTTAGAAGCGAGTTTTTCCATCTTGGAACGTTGGGCCGAGGTATTCCGGTTTAAGATCAACAAAGACAAAACTCAGTGTCTTGTGCTCTCGTCCGTCCATGCCAGATTTTCCACCAACTTCCTTGTCATTAAAGACCAGACCCTCCCTATTTCACAGAGCCTTAGACTTCTGGGTGTTGAGCTGGACCCTCACCTGCACCTGGATCCGCAAGTGTGAGCGGTCACCAAGCGGATGTTCTATGCAATGTGGAGGCTGCGGCGTGTTAGGTTTTGTCTCACCAGAGAGCTCTTCCGCACTCTCGTTCACTGGCTAGTTCTGTCTCACCTGGACTACTGCAGTGGGATTTATGCAGGCTGCCAGGAGCATCTACTGAGGAAATTCCAGACTGCCCAGAATACTGCTGCAAGACTCATCTTGGGCAAACCGCGCATGGTTCCTGCGCAGTCCCTATGTTTCAATCTACACTGGCTACCTGTGAGAGAACGAATCGCATTCAAGATCTGCACTCTGACACATAAAATAATCTACGGCTTAGCTCCGGAATACATGATTCCTCTAATAGATCTCCCACCTAGAAATGCCATCACAACAGCACGCACCTTTTTACAACTACATTATCCATCTTGCAGGGGTGTTAAATACAAGCTTCTTTTTGCCTCTACTTTCCACTACTCCAGCCCGAAGACTTGGAACGCTCTTCCCCTGTTCCTAAAATCGCAAGCTGACCACCTTCTTTTCAAGAAGCTGCTGAAAACGTACCTTTTTGAACAAGTGTATTCCATTAGTAATTCTGCTGTTTAGCCATCCTAATTGCTGCTAACATTTTATCCTTATTCTACTGCTAAAGTCATGTGTTGTATCTTTTAACTTTTGTAATTCATGGAAGCCACATTGTGCCTGCATTTGTGGGAAAATGTGGGGTAGAAATGAACCGTAAATAAATAATAATAAATAAATAAATAAATAAAAGTCTCATTTGTGAATAAATTTGCAAGTTCACTGCTTTGGCGGTAGTAAACTTTCAAGTGTAGTCCTTCTATACGCAAAAAATTATTTAAATTAAAAATATATGAGCTGCCACAATGTGATTTACACAGGTTTTTACAGAATAGTGCTTAGGTCGACATTTGGAAGTTACACATATACATACCATTACTCTAAACATTTATCTGCGTAACTGGCAGATAAATGTTAGTGTCTATGTTGCAGAATTACTCCCTTGACGGGCACTAACTACATCAAAGATAACATTGATGCAGTTAATAACTTCTACTGATGACATGGGGGTAGGGCCACAGTGTTCAAGATCAAGAGGATAGTCAAAGGACAGAGGCAAGAAAAGGAAAGAGCCGATGGCAGGGGCTCCTCTATGATGGCAAACACAGTCCCTACTGCCACTGGATTAGTTTAGTTTATTCACAGGCTTGCTATGCCACCTTTTAATAAACACATTAAGGTGGTTTACAATCATCTAATGAACAATAAACAGTAGACACTGACACAAAGGTGCAACAACATAAGACTAGGAACATAGGAGGAGAGAGAAAAGCACTGGGATCATGACCTTAAGAGAATTGTGGAAAACGAGGTAATGATCACCTGGGACATCGCCATCCCAACTGATAAAAGCTAGGTGCAAGAAAACTGGATATAATGGTAAAAAAGAAAAAAACAACAGAACAGACTTCATTATAGAGGTGTAAGTACCAAGAAATTACTCGGTGAATCACGTGAAGAGAGGGAAGATCCTCAAGTATCAAGAAATACAGTCTGAAACCAAGAAAATGTGAAACAGAGATACAGAAATATTTCCCATTGTTTTGGGTTCCACAGACTTAATCAAAAGAACTTCCAAGAGCATCTGGATAAGTTGCCTACACATCTCACATCTTATAAACTCCAGAAGCAAGCTCTCTTTGGCACAATGCAAATACTATAGTGACTGTTAGCCGTAAATTTGAGAGACCGAGATCATATTCCTGTCATGTATGCGCAAAACTAACACAATTGGAGAAATTGCCTCCAAGGAGAAAGAAGGTCCACAAGTACCAAGAAATAATAGTTGGAGACCAGAAAACGTGGCAGAAGATACAGAAATATTTCTCATTGTTTTAGGTGCCACAAGACTGATCACAAAGAACTTGTAAGTGCACCTGGATAAATTGCCTATCCAGTTGCAATTTATAAACTCCAGAGAGAAGCTCTTTTTGACACATTGCAAGTACTACGGTGAGCGTTAGCAGTAAATTTGAGAGACTGAGATCATACTGCACATATCCTGGCTTAGAAGTGAAGTTCGCTATCATAAGAAAAAGGGCAAAAAATGAGTACTCCTTTCTTAGTGCACCGTCACTGCTTGACTTAAAAAGAATGAAGTAAATGATGAGTGTACCTCAGAGCTAAAACACCTCAAAGGACCACAAAGATTCAAATGGGAGGCTACAGCTATAATCACTGGTATCATCTATATCAAAAAGCAAACTCCACTACAATTTATTAAAATTGGGGCAAAAGGCATCAAACAGAATTCATGAAAATCAAAACCTTCAAAAATTCTAGAAATCCAGCAGAGAGGGTGTACTGAAAAAATAACAATAAGGTCTTCCAATGGACACAAAAACAAAAAGGTGCCAGCTGCTACAGTATAGTAAAGGTACTCACCTGGAGCAGGTGTTCTCAGAGGACAGCAGGCCAAGTATTCTCACAGCTGAGTAATGTTATCTGAAAAAGTTCAGTGCGGACACTGACTAGTGAGATCAAGAACTTTCTAGCAGCATCCCAACACGCATGCGCAGATGCCTTTCTGCCCAATGCTCAAGCGCAGGTCCCTCAGTAATTGTAAAAAGCTAAATAATTCAACTCTAAGGAAAGGTGGGAGGGTATGTGAGAATACTTTGCCTGCTGTCCTCGGAGAACACCTGCTACAGGTGAGTAACTTTGCCTTCTCTGAGGACAAGTGGGCCAAGTATTCTCACAGCTGAGAATCCCTAGCTACAGCTGGGAATTCCCTAGCTATCAGGCTCACTGAAAACACAATGCTAGGACAATAGGGACTCAAAACAATCAACCTGAAACAATCTGTTTACTAGTTGTGAAGGTACCACCTGGAACAGAAGAAAACTGGGCATAGGGGGGGTAGAGTTGCATTCTAGACACCAAACAAATTCTGCAGGACTGCATGCCTGAAATGGCCATCTCATCAGCTATCCTGCTCAAAGGTGGTAATGAGATATGAATGTGTGAACAGATCACCACGTCACAGGTTTGCAGATCTTCTCTATGGAAGCTGGCCTCAAGTGAGCTACCAATGTAGTCATGGCTCTGACATTATGAGTCTTGACATGTCCCTCTAGAGTCAGCCCAGCCTAGGCATAAGTAAAGTAATTGCAATCTGCTAGCCAATTGGAAATTGTGATTTGCCAATGGCTACCCCCATCCTGTTTGGGTCAAAAGAAACAAAAAGCTAGATGGACTGTCTATGGGCATTAGTCCACTCTAGATAGAAGGCTAAGGCTTGCTTGCAATCCAAGGTATGCAGTACAATCTTGCCAGGATGGGCGTGTGGTTTTAGGAAAAATGTAGATAGAATGACTGACTAGGATGGAACTCCAACACTACCTTAGGAAGAAACTTAGGATGTGTGCAGGGAACTACTCTATTGTGGTGAAACTTTGTGTAAGGTAGGTCAGCTACTAGGTCCTAAAGCTCACTGACCCTGCGAGTTGAAGTGACCACCACCAGAAATACAACTTTCCAGGTCAAATACTTCAGATGGCAGGAATCAAGTGGCTCAAAAGGAGCTTTCATCAGCTGAATGAGGGCAACATTGAGATCCCATGGCACAGTTGGAGATTTGATAGGGGGTTTTGTCAATAACAAACCTCACATGAAGCAAACAACTAGAGGCTGTACAGAGATAGGTTTACCTCCCACATGGCGATAAGCACTAATTGCACTGAGATGAATCCTTAGAGTTGGTTTTCAAATCAGACTCAGAGAGGTGCAGGAGGCATTCAAACAATTTTTGTGTAGGACAAGTGAGGGGATCTAAGGCCTTGTTCTCACACCAGACAGTAAAGCTCTTCTACTTAAATGAATAACACTTGTCAGTGGAGTCTTTTCTAAAAGCCAGCAAAATGCAGGAGACATCCTCTGGCAAATCCAAGGTTTACAATTCTATGCTCACAATATCCAAGCCGTGAGGGCCAGGGAGTGGAGGTTGGGATGCAGAAGAGATCTCTCATTCTGTGTGATGAGGGTCAGAAAACAGTCCAATCTCCACTGATCTTCGGAGGATAACTCCAAACGAAGAGGGAACCAGATCTGTCTTGGCCAGTAAGGCACGATTAGGATCATAATTCCCTGGTCTTACTTGAATTTATGAAAGGTTTGGAGGATACACATACAGAAGACCCTCCCCCCAATGTAGGAGAAAGGCATCTGACGTTAGTCTGCCGTGTGATCTGAGCCTGCAGCAGAACTGGGGAACCCTGTTGCTGAGATAAGTGGCAAAGAGATCCATCGAGGGGGTGCCCCAATCTCAGAAGATCCTGCAGGCTACGCCCATATTGAGAGTCCATTTGTGCACCTGAAAAACTCTGTTCAGTCTATCTGCCAGGCAGTTGTCCTTTCTTGCGAGGTATATGGCTTGGAGGTCCATCTCATGAAGAAGGGCCCACTGCCACATCTCCACTGCTTCCTGACACAAGGGGTAGGATCCCATAACCAATTGCTTGTTTACATAAAATATTGCAACTTGGTTGTCCATTTGATTAAGAATAATTTGGTTTTGCAGGAAATCTCTAAAAGCCTTTAGAGCCTTCAAAATGGCAGTGAGCTCAAGGCGATTGATATGGAGATCTATTTCCTGAACAGATCAAGTTCCCAGGGTGTGAAGCCAGGGCCGGCAGAATGCAGTAAGCAGGGTATGCATGGCAGGGGGGCACCAACATTTGAGGGGCGCCAGAAACTGCTATGCTTACCCATGCACTATGCTCCACTGGCCACTGCCACTGCATACAAGATCTACCTTGATCCTTGAAGGCCGCACTGGTGGTGTGGTGACCTCTGCGGCTATGGGGGCAGGAAAGAATCCCCTCTTTCCTGCCCTCTGCCACTACTCCGTCTCCGCTTTGCTCTTCTGTGCCGCGGACGGCCCTACCGTATTTTAAAAATGGTTGCTGAGGCTTCTGGTGGCAGTCTTGCGAGACTGCCGCTGAAGTTTCAGCAGCCATTTTGGGAAAACATGACGGCACTGCCCACAGCACATAAGAACAAAGCGGAGCACCGGAGATGTAGTAGTGGCAGTGGGCAGGAAAGAGTGGGATTCTTTCCTGCCCCTGCAGCCGCAGAGGCTACTACACCATCAGGGTGGGCAGCAAGGTAGGACTGTAGTATGCGGGAGGAGGATGGCGGCATTACTGTGGTGGTGGGGGGGGGCGAGGTTTTGGCACAGTATAAGTCGGGGGGCAGGATCTGGCAGAGTTTAAGTCATCACAAGACAATATAAGAAAACCAATGGAATGCATTAGGGGCTTATAGTTATCTTAAAACAAATGAGAGATCTGCATGAAAGAAAATATTTATTTTTATTTTGTTGACTTATGAAAACCACTTGTCCCTGAAACATGCTCAAAACAGAATAATCCATTTATACAAAAGAGATGAGGTGAAGATGTGATTCCATGTGCCCCAATGAAAAAAGAGCTTAATTTTATTTCCAATCTTTATAACACCAGGCTTCCTTAGGCAGATTACAACAACAAGATGAACCCATCAGTATGTCAGCTTTTGGAAATGTGCATCTGTGATATTTTGCATGTAAGTTTCAATTTTTCTAGTATTGCTGCATGCTGAGTCTGATTTCTTGAGGTAACTTTTCAGTTCCGTATTTTGCCTTCATATCTGTTGTGTCATGTATGATCAAGGTGCAGTATCCTGCTAGCGTGTAGCATTTGCAGTCCTTTTTGTTTTGTTTTTTTTCACGAGGTAGTGTATTGGTGTTTTAGAGCCTGGTGTAATTACAGTTCTGCCTTTCCACGCATAAGGTTGTTCTCGTCCTGTCCATGGAATTAGTGCTGTTATGGTTTGGTAAGGTTATGAGTGTGTTTTTGCACAAGTTTGTGTATAGTGTTTTGCAGTGGAGAGATTGTGTGTCCGCACCTCTGACCCCCCCCCCCCCCCCCCCGGGGTTATGAGAATTGGAACTAATTGTAGTGGACTTGAACTGAATAATGATAGCATTGTGCTTATTATTTCAATCAGTTTTTCTGTACAAGTTTAGCTTCATTTGTCTTTATTTGAAATTTCATAAATAAAACATTTTCTAAAAATTGAATATTATCATCAATGAGGTGGAGCTGGAGTGGGGGCGGGGCTAGGATGGGGCCCCACCAAATTGGTCTGCATAGGGCCCCGCACTTGCTAAGACTGGCCCTGTGTGCCAGTGACCTGCAACCTGGAAATATGTAGATACTGTGGCCCCTCAAGATGGAGGGAGATCGGTCTCAAAATGGCCATGATTCCTGCTGGTTTGAAAAACCACGACTGCTGCAAGAACTGCAGCACCTGTTCAGCATCAGCTATAATGAAAGAGGCAAGTGGAAACAGCAGCTGCTGTGAGACTAAGAACTAGTGTAATGTAAGTTGCTCAGACATTGCCAAGGCCCCACCCCCTCCACAGCAATCCCTGCCACTGTGAGTAGGACTCCCCTCACGCTATACAGTAGAGGGAAGCCCCAGAATTTCCCCAACTGAATGCTGCTCAAATCCTTCCCCAGAGGAAATCCCCCTCAGTTGTAAAATCTCTTCCCTCAGTCTCTGCTGCCTGCAAGTTTACTGCCCCAACGGTTTTCTTTTTTTAAGCCCTGCTGTAGTCAATGTCACTACACACTTATATACCACCACCCTCACCTAATGAGTCTGGTGCATTTTACATCATCAATTATAACAGTAACAATCTAAAATACAGTACATGATTACATAAGAGCAATTACATCTCACCACAGTCAGATAAAAGTCAGGAAAAGAAGTCTTAATTTTCTTGTGAAAAGAAGAATAATTAGCATCGGTCTATCCAAGACCAGGGACCAAAGCCCCCAGGGAGGAGGCTGCTGAAGAAAAGACCCCCTAAAATGGCAGTGAGCAGAGAAGGGGAAGCAAAGACCCCAAAAAGGGAAGGGGGAACCCAAACGGGAAGGGGGCAAAGGGAAAGAGAGACGCACTAAAGTACTCGGGACCACTGCCAACCTGTGTGTTCTCTATCGATGCACAAAGGCCACAGCTCAGGGGTCCTGGCTATCACTGCTGGTCACAGTCCCATGGGACTGATGCCAGCCTCTGCCTCATCCAGCTAAGGCCAAAGTAGGGGGCTCTCAGAGGGTACACCCTTCTGCCCAATCCGAGGAAAGGTCCGTGGACCATTCCTGAGAGCTTCCAAGGCTAAGGAGCTCAACCATGGGGCTACAGGCCTTAGCCTGTGCCCCTGGGAGTCAGGCCCAACAAAGAACCCATCATCCTGTTACATCAGAACAGCTGCACCATCTGCTAAAGGCAGAGAAATGATGTCACCAAAATGTCAGTGTTCACTGCCTCCATCTGTAGGTCAGCAGTATAATCAATTTGTCTGGACTGGTCTTGTAGAATAAGGAATATACATTTAGTTTAGACTTGCTAAATAGGAAGCCTAAACTAAACTGATAGCACCGCCATGGTCATCACACTATCCATATTACTCAGCATCCCTACCTATATGGATAGTGGCATTGAATACAAGGATTTTGTTAAATGATGCAGGCTGAAAATTTATCATTACATAAGTATTGCCATAATGGGGCAGACTGAAGGTCAATGAAGCCCAGCATATTGTTTCCAACGGTGGCCAATCCAGGGCACAAGTACCTGGCAAGATCCCCAAAAAAGTACAAAATGTTTTATTCTGCTTATCCTACAAATAAGCAGTGGATTTGCCCCAAGTCCATTTTAATAATGGTCTATGGACTTTTCCTTTAGGAAGCCATCCAAACCTTTTTTGAACCTCGCTAAGCTAACTGCTTTTACTACATTCTCTGGCAACGAATTCCAGAATTTAATTACACGTTGAGTGAAGAAACATTTTCTCAGATTCGTTTTAAATTTACTACTTTGTAGTTTCATTGCATGCCCCCTAATCCTGATATTTTTCGAAAGAGTAAACAAACGATTCACATCTACCCGTTCCACTCCACTCATTATTTTATAGACTTCTATCATATCTCCCCTCAGCCATCTTTTCTCCAAGCTGAAGAGCCCTAGCTACTTTAGCCTTTCCTCATAAGGAAGTCGTTCCATCCCCTTTATCATTTTTGTCGCCCTTGTCTGTATCTTTTCTAATTCCACTATATCTTTGAGATGCGGTGACCAGAATTGAACACAATATCCATAATCTGCACAGCTGATACTGCAAGATTAGTCCAAGAGGGGGCAAGAAAGGAAAACACTTCAAGCTGCCCCATAAATAAATTAATCTCTGTTTTACATTTATTATTAGGATTTATTTACCGCCTTTTTGAAGAAATTCACTCAAGGCGGTGTACAGTAAGAATAGATCAAGCATGAGCAATAGACAATTACAGCAGTAAAAATATTCAAAAACAATACAAAGTATGGCATGGTATACTATTTACAATGTCAACACACTACGTAATAGAACATTATAGGTGATAGCGAAGGGTAAAGCAAAGATGTAACATACAGAAGGGTAAGAAAGTAGGAAGAGTTAGAAAGTAAGGTAATTGATTTAAAGAAAGTTGCACATGAGGTCAGAGAAATGGTTAAATGTTACCTCAGCTAGGGTTGGAGTGGATAAACATGTCCTGCTGCAGTATATGCAGCCCCAGTCACTCCTTGTATGCCTAAGTGAGACTAATGAGTTAGTTACTTCTTCCAGTAAAGGCCTGGTTGAAGAGCCAAGCTTTTACCATACTTCATGTGCATAGAAAAATAGTGATCTTATTTGTATACATTTATAGGACGAACGCTTTCTGAAGATCATGCTAACAAGCTACTGAACTAAGAGAATATACACAATGGAATACGGCTTCTTGTGCAACTTAACACATTTTTGGAGCTTGATGATTAACAAGATATCATTTTGAGTCCCCAGACAAACCACCTACACACATTTAAGCAATGCCTACCTTAAAATTGTTCACTTACATTCACATTGTTTCAGTATTATTTAAGTACTATAAATAGAGCTTTATGACAGTTCATGGATGGGGGTGGGAGAGAATGAATTTCCTGCTCCCTAACATTTTTTCAGCTAGAATTCCTCCCACTGCTAGCTTAGAACTAATGCATTTGTCAGATTTGAAAATGTTCACTAGGGCAGTTCATTGTGATCTCCCAATAAAACATTTGGCTTGCAAAGAACAGGTTAGGAAGTGTTAAAACCACTTAAACGGAACTTAAGATTAACCTCTCCAAACTTTTAAAAAGTTTTATGTTTATTTTTAGAACGTTATCTCTTAATTTTACCTTCTTTGTAAGGAAAAAGAAACAGTTTTAACCTACAGAAGTTGAAACAACTCTTAAAAACACTTCATAAAATAACTCTCAGAGAAAGACAAAAGATTGTGCTGAAGTTTTATGAATTAATCACCAGGTTTCAATTGTTCTCTGAATTAATCACCAGGTTTCAATTGTTCTCTCTGAGAATTATATGGGTTTCACCTAGAGACTTCAGTACTTATATCAATTACTGGGTCTCTGGAGAAAGAGAAAAGAAAGAGATGACATCAGTCAGGCAAGAGGGAGGAAGGAAGTATCATTGGCCCACGTGGGCAGAGGAAAGAAGCAGCTGTCTTGGTCCACCTAGGCCAGAAGATAGAAGTGGTACCATTGGCCCACATGAGCCAGATAGAAGGAGAAAATGTTATCCCAGCTCAAAGGAAGGAGAAAAAAAAATCAGAGCTTCTTCAGGAGGAATTATCATTGGCCAATGTGAGCTAGATGGAGGAGATGTCATTGGCCTACACAGACCAGGAGGCAGTAGCAGCAACTGAGCAGGCAGATTATAGGTTGAGGGGGTCAAGATGGGAGACAAGTAGGAGAAGACTACAAGGGTTAGCTTTAAGGCAAGGAGAGAGATATATGTATGAGTGTTCATGAGAGTTTGTGTGTGTAAGACAGCAGATGTATATGAGAGTGGTGTATATGTACGAGACTGTGTATATGCATGTGAATGTGTACGTGTGTGAGTATGAAAGACAATGTGGTGTGTATGTGAATGTGCATGTGTGCACTTTACTCGGTATGGTTGAAGAAATACGTTCATGTGCCCAATCTCAACTGCCTCCCCACAATCTATGCCATCCTCAGGGTGATGAGAATTCTGAAGCTCCCAGGTATGCCAACTGCATAAATAAAACAAACCACAGAGCACTCACCTGATGAACCACAGCAATATTGAATTGTTTGGTTTCCTTCTCCAGCCTGGTAGTTTCATAGTCTACTTAAAAATAAAGAAGTTTAAATCAAAACAAAGTGTATACAAAAACAAAATAAATTTAAGCAAAGCGTCTATAATATTTTCAGTAGAATTTAAAATATACATTTCACCATGAGAATAGCCACCTTTTATCTATACTAAGCATTAAATATTTAGAGACAAACTTCACAACATTAAGCCAGTGACTGTCAACTATTTTAAAGGCTCTGACTGTTGCAGTCTGAATCTGACCTGGATATTCAATGCCAGACCTAATCCAGGCACCAGAACTGAATATTAGGGTCATAAGTAGATGCTAAGTTATTGGATCCTGCCTGATATTCAGACCAGTGTCTGGATAACTGGATGGAAAAGTTAAGATGTTATTTTTGCTATCCTTACTTTATCCGAGCACTTGCCCAATTAGTAGAATAAAAATCACCACTACCCAGGTAAGTCCTGGCTCTGCCCTGTCTCCAACCTTGAATCATCCTGGCATTAAACTGACAGTGCCTGTGGCACTCAAGCACATTTTCAGTGGCATTAGCCAGTTACGTGCCTCTGAATATGTGCTCTGAGACCGGCAAATGGGATTTAGAGGGAAGTTGTCAAGCTGCGTTAAGGTAATAATGCACATTATTGACCCTTTAACACTACTTAAAGGGCTCTAATGTTGGGTTTCTTGCCTTAACACAGAGCTAAATAACTTACCCACCATTATGGAATGAGATGTAAAACACGGAAATGCATGTAAAGCTGCTCATTACTTTGTAAATTCCATAATGCAACTTATGTGAATACCGGGTGCACATCACAAGTTGTGTTGTGGCCTTAAAATGGCAGTAAAATAACCCTAACTGAAAGCTGTTTATGTTTATTAGAGTCTTAGCTTATTTATGGGGAGTTATTAACTGCCTTTATGAAGAGATTCACCCAAGCTGGTGTTAGTGGGATATGAGAGTGACCAAAAATGTCTGTCTTTAATAAAAATATAATTCTTATAAAACTATCATTTTAGAAAATGTGATTGGATTAGATACTACAAAGGCAATTCTATAAGCTAGCACCTAAATTTAGGCACCAAGTGTGCCTTGTTTATAGAATACTAGCGTTTGCATATGCGATTGGCACCAATAAATGGCAGTTACATATTCTATAAAGAGTGCGCCTGAATCACTTACAGGCTCGTTTTTGAAAGAGATGGACGTCCAAAAAGTGACATAAATCGGCACTTGGACATCCATCTCTCAAAGACGTCCAAATCGGTATAATCGAAACCCGATTTTGGACGCCCCTATCGGAAGTCCGTCGCAAGAACGTCCAAATCTTAAGGGGGCATATCGGAGGCGGGACTTGTGCATTCCTAAGACTTGGATGTCTTTGAGCCAAAATGGAAAAAAGCAAAGACGTCCATGACTAAAACTTGGACATTTTCACCCTGACCTGTTTTTATTACGAATAAAGCACAAAAAGGTGCCTGAAATGACCAGCTAACCCCTGGAGGGAATCGGGAATGACCGCCCATTACTCCCCCAGTGGTCACTAACCCCCTCCTACCCTCAAAAAATATCATTAAAAATATTACTTGCCAGCCTCTATGCCAGCCTCAGATGTCATACTCAGGTCCATGACAGCACATGCAGGTCCCCGGAGTAGTTTCACAGTAAATGCAGTGCACTTCAGACAGGTGGACCTAGGCCCATGCATCTCCTACCTGTTAATTTGTGGAGGAAACAGCGAGCCCTCCAAAACCCACAGAAAACCTCTGTACTCACATATAGGTGCCCCCTTCACCCGTAAGGGCTATGGTAGTGGTGTGCAGTTGGGGGTAGTGGGTTTTGGGGGGGCTCAACACACAAAGTAAGGGAGCTGTGTAGCTGGGAGCATTTTATGAAGTCCACTGCAGTGCCCCCTAGGGTGCCCAATTGCTGTCCTGGCATGTCAGGGGGACCAGTGTACTACAAATGCTAGGTCCTCCCACGTCCAAATGGCTTGCATTTGGACGTTTTAGAGTTGGATGTCTTTGGTTTCGAAAATCGCCAAAAATCAAAGATGTCCAAATCCAGGGACGTCCAAGGTATTTTCGAAACCAAAGATGGACATCCATCTTTTTTCGAAAATTACCTTCTCCCCGCCTCCGAATTTGGACGTTTTACAAAGACGTCCGAATTCCAACTTAGATGTTTCTTTCGAAAATGCCCCTCTTAGTGTGCAACTGTCAAGGAACATACTCGTGGGTGGAGCATGGGCATGTCACCAAGCGACATGCATAACTTATAGCATACAATCAGTTACGTGCATTGCATGGCGCACAAAGGCATGTCCACTTATGCCTGTCATTGACTGGTTGTAAGTAGGCACCCCTAACTTTTGGCACACCAATGTGGCTTTGGGCTAATATTCTAGAATGGATTAGGCATGCCATTAAGTTGTTAAGAATTGGCACCAAGTGTGCCGCTCTGTGCTGCCTAAAATGAGGGGCTAATTTATAAAATTGCCACCTACATCTTCAATTGTTGTATCAATCACATGCATTTATGAGCAAACTGTAAAATATTCATAAAAATGTTTCCAGCCACATACAGTACCTACTTTATTGCAAGGAGAATGTGGTTCAATGCTTCATTAAAAATAATATCACAAATAAAGATGTAGGGCCCGATATTCAGCAGGCAGCACTTTTCCTGTCCACCACCGGTATTAAACCCAGATGTTCAATGCTGGGCCATTTCCAGCGACTGGCACTGACTATCCGGGGGTTGTTTTTTTTTAACCCACTAAAAAGTTAACCCATTAACATAGTAACATAGTAGATGACGGCAGAAAAAGACCTGCACGGTCCATCCAGTCTGCCCAACAAGATAAACTCATATGTGTATACCTTACCTTGATTTGTACCTGCCTTTTTCAGGGCACAGACCGTACAAGTCTGCCCTCCACTATCCTCGCCTCCCAACTACCAACCTCTCTTCCCCCACCTGCTCCGCCACCCAATTTTGGCTAAGCTTCTGAGGATCCATTCCTACTGCACAGGATTCCTTTATGCACATCCCACGCATAAAGAAGATATTCAGTGCTTACTGGTTAATTTTACAGTGATTAAAGATAGGCCTGTTATTCATGTAGCCTATTTTCACTGCTGAACATAGCCAGTTAAGCACTGAATATCCATGCCTGACTATGTTCTGTGATATAGGGTTATCTCCTACTGAATATCCACAGTTAGGTGCCGATATGCTATTTAACTGGTCAGCAGCTGTGTCTGGACACTTAAATAGTTTTGAATATTGAGGGGGGGTAGTGGTTAAACAAATCATATATCTTGACTACATGTAAAGACCATCAATTCTGTTTTACTCAATTTTAAACTCAAGCCATTCATTTTTAACCATGATGCAAATGACCCATGCATGTAGCCATAGGATTCATTGTTGAATTAAATTTAAGATTATTATTGTGTGACAAAAACAATTTATCATCCATTCAGAACTCAAAATTTGTTTGTATCTCTCTCAAAACATCAAAAGGTGGATGAAATAGCGGTTGAACAGGACTCTGTCATGCCCTGAAGAAAGGTGAGCTCTTGGGTCGTCCCCAAGGATAGGGCACAAGCAGCCGACAATGCCCTAGGTCTTCACCTAACCAACTGCCGTTCCCTGAGAGTTGAACCCCTGGGTTCGGGCAGCTGGTTGGACTTCCCAACAGGGGCAGATACCTGGCGTGGATTAAGTCATGCAGCAGGCAGAAGTCATATACCAGATGTGGGTCAGATCAGGCGGAAGACAGAAGAAGTCAGATAACAGGTGTAGGTCAGGTCTCGCAGCAGGCAGGAGAAGTCAGATACCAAGCGTGGGCCAGGTCAGGCGGTAGGCAGGAGAGGTCAGATACCAGGCATGGGTCGGAGGAAAGCAGAGCCAAAGTAGCAACTCACAGAAACCAAGGTGTCCGGAGCTGTTGCTGCAGCGCCAAAGGAGAAAAGGGACCAGATGAAGAAGGGACGGCGTCTGATGTCAGCAGGGATCTCTCATGTGGCACCCAGAAGGAGAGTCCCGCCACGCAAACCTGGTGCCTCCCCTAAGGAGAAGCCATGGTGCTGCTGGAAACAGGGCTCCAAAGAGAGTTGTGAACCACCCTTCCGAGGAGTTGGAGGAGCGGTAGCCACGGCGGACCTGGAAGCATGAGCCTATCGTGGCAAAGTCGGCACCCAATCCCCAGGTGTGAGAACATGATAGACTGCAAATAAAGCAGAGCTTTGCGGACCCCTCTTCAGAGAGTACACTATTTGTGAAACATTGTTGTGAATTTGAAGTAACTGATCACAACTGGATCCAGTGCAAACATGACCTCCATTTCCACAATCTTGAAGTCTCATTAGCAAAATACAATGAACCACCAAATTGAATGCCATCGAGATATCCACCACAATGGGCCTTAGTAATCTCAAACTCACTTAGCCAGTAATCAGTAGTAGAAACTAGTACAGCTTCCATTCTATATTCCTTCTGGAATCCAAACTGTTAATCATCTAAAGGTCTATTGTCATGAAAAACATTATAAATGTTGATTAACATAACCTGCTCAATGATCTTAGCTAAAAAAAGGTAATGCAAAATGGTGTGATAATTATTCAAAATGGTCAGATTCAATGATCTCTTCTTTAGAATTGTACACACAGAAGCCTTCTTCAAAGATCCTTCACTAAGGGAAACAACTCCCAAAGGGAATGCTGAGACAAGACCTGTCAGGGCTTGTAAGGAATTTGCATGTGTGAGTATTTATCTGCTGGGAAGTTGTGTCTTAGAACTTAGGGGAAAAGGGATCATGGGTTAAACTGATAATTTCTGTGTTCATTTAAAAGTCAGTTAAGCACAAGGCTAGTTTAAAAGTTTTCTGCTTTTTTTTTTTTTTAATTCAGTTACGCCGTAGGCTGGTTAAAAGCTTTCAGTTTGTCTTTTAAAAAAGAAAGTTAGAAAACAGATTAGGGTAAAATGTCTTTATATATACAGAAATAAATTATTTGCTGAAGAAATTATTCTCTAAAAGAGGGAAATGCAAAGGTTGAACAACAGTGTGAGTTCAAGTATTACTACTATATATATGTCACAGCTCAGATGGGATTTTCATCCAGATCCTCAAGCCTGATATGCCATCTAGTGGTGCTGGACACTCTTTCCTAATCGCTCTCATTCTCTCAAACAGTCTTTGGAAAGTAATTAAGTCAAGGCTTCTAATACTGCTTGATTATAAACTTCAAAGTGAAATGCCATCAATACTCTTTTTCCACTTTCTTTCACTGGTTCCATCTTTTACTAAACCAAATCATACATTTCTGTAATGCTGCTTTCACCAGTCACTGCCTGTAGCATCCTTATGTTCAATCTGCGTATGCTTTTTCTAAATCAGCAAACCCAACCTATTCCATCTACGATTCCAAGCCAGGTTTTCTTGCTCTGAATCTCAGCAGAATTTAGAGCTCATGAAGCTTTACCCTAAGCCCACTTGTGCCCCAAAGTAATTAGCTATCTGTAGATTTTCCCTTCAACACCATTCCCATAGAGTTCCTTTGGAATCAGTACATTCCCTTCCTTACCATTCCCACAGAACTGTTCTCTAACAATCAAATGCCCTCCCTTTTGCTTCCTTATAGAACAGAGGATTGAAGAGGCCAAACAGTTCCTGGGCCTCATCAAACAAAAGGAATCTTGGTGCTACTCTGGGTTTATCCTTTCCCACATCTGTGGACTGTTCCTCCTTCGCACTTCTGTATAAACCTCTGACTCACTGGATCCCTAGGCTGGCTTACAGCTGCTCTAGGAATTTTTCTCCTGTTACTTAGGTCTCTACCTTCTCCTGAAGCTGACCTTACAAACAGCTGACATCCTTGCTCATTTCCTATAACAAAAAACATGCTCCTTTCTTTCCCCCAGGACCTCAACCTATTCCCTCTGGAGACATTCTCAAATCATTAGCCCAGTTACCTGTATCCTTTCCCTGAGACCTTCCATGCTTAGCTGTGAAGAGAGAATTCTGCCATTGGCTGTGTGGGAAGAAGCTATTACAGCTAAGTTACTTACCTATAGCAGGTGTTCTCCGAGGATATTGATGCATGTCGGTCGGGTTCATGCCACCCCAACGGTTCACACCCGAACCGGTGTGCGGGACTTCTCCCGTGACTATCTCTCTGATGTATTAACGGGCTGGCTGAGGCTGGTGCAAGCACCCTATAAGCCTAGATAAACTGCAAATGCAGTAGGCTCTGAAAGCTCCTCCTTGAGCATAGTCCAGATTTTTTTCATGTAGTGTAGGCATCAGTACCGGCTGGGAAAGCAATGTGGATGCAGCCTGAGTAATAGCCTATGCAGGCATATGAGATCTAAAAGACCTCAAAGGTTATAAGTTGGAGAGAACGTGTCATGGTCCCGGGCCATGTCCTGCATCCCGAATTACCCGCAAGCCTCGGCGGAGGTTGGGGTCAATGTCCACAAAATCTATGAGGAGTTCTGGATCCAGATCTTTGATGTGGCAGGCCGCCAGCACTGCAGCTCCTGACGTCCAGTGGCAGGTGCTCTATGGAGGCGCCTAGGATTGACGTCATGGCCCTAGACCTATTTAAGGCAGCCCTGGACTCTCCAGTATGGCCTTCGCATTAGGTCGCTTAGCTGTGTTCAGTGAGTGCTCATGTCTCCCTTGCCTGATTTGACCTCCAGCCTACCTTGCCCTGAATCCTTGCCCGTCTCCCGCCCGAGCCAGCCTTGCCTGTCTCCAGTCCGAACCGGCCTTACCTAGTTCTTTGCCTAGTGCTGTGCTTAGTCCATGTGACTCACCTGCCACTAGTCAGAATACAACTGCAGCCCAAGGGCTCACCTTCCCTGAGTTTGTGACAGAAGGAGAGTGGTCACTGTGGCATGGACACTTCCTGTGCATCAAGGACAGCAATGCAGAGGAGGTGTTGGCAGAGTGCCTGAAGGGAGGTCCCTCAATGCATGCAGTACTGACGAAGATGTAGAGTCCCTGCGCTGTTGTGGTACCGAGTCCGACATCGGATCCTCTTGATGTTGCATCGGTGCACCTGATGTTGATGCCAATTTTGGTCCACATCAAGTGCTGAATCCCTTGCCATGATCGATGCAGATGCCAATGTCGATGCAGAACTAAAACATTTTTCACACTGCACTATGTGGGCTTTAAGGGTGCTCACTTACATGCGCAGGCAGAGACTATATTGTATATCCCGGTGCTCTGGACTCAAGCACTGAACACACTAGTTATGGGGGTCTGTGCCTGAAATAGTCCTATTGAATCGAGTACACTTCTTAAAGCCACTCAGTAACCTCATTGACATGGAGGGAAAAATGGCTGAAACAAAGTCAAAAGTCTCTATGGCCCGGGGAGCTTGAGTAGTCACGTACCTGAGAACGGTCAATGCTTCTCAGGTATTGCCACAGGTTAAAAACTACTACCACGGGGCATGCTCGGGCATCCCATGGTAGCTTTTGGATAGGCATGCGCTTGCCACAAGCTAAAAAATACTTTTTATTTTTTAGCACTGGGCATGTTTGGAGGCAGAGAGTAGGCGTGGTCTGTGCTAATAGGTCAGCGCAGCTACATTGCTGCGTGCCAACCGATTAGTGTGTGATTAGTGCAGAAGTCCTTACTGCCTAGAAAATAGGTGTCAGTAAGTGCTCCTGCATTAATGGCCGTACGCTAATGGGGAAATCAGAAAGTGGCCATTAATTGAAGAAATGGGAAATGCGGTCATTTTACAACCACGTTAGGTGGCCTCAGGCACAAGAAAGCCCCACACTAGTGATAGCATTAGCCCCCCTTTTAGCGCAGCTTAGTAAAAAGGCCCCTCTGTTATCTGCTAGCACTCTTTAGGGAGTAATGCTTGCTTTCAATTTCTCCTCCCCCTACTGGTGGAGCTGGTCATTCTTGCCCATCGCTATATCTATACTTTGAAGGTTGTAGTTCTTTAGGATATTATGCATTACATATGCAATACATAAGATTTGCAAACCCGCTGGTATATGTGACTTTATTTATCTTTTGAGATCCTTTACCTGTCTGTTGCAATATGGAAGCAGACTCCTTGTTTTCATTGCCTCCTTCATTCATATTACTTTTGGTTTGGTGATTTTTTATTGGTAAAGAACTCTTCTGCAAGAAAAACAACATAAGAGATCCATAATTATACGTATTTCTCCAAAAACTGTATACCTACGAACAGATTCATCATACCTTGGGTTTCTTCAGATATGGGTGGTGTTTGCAAATAATGTATTAAAATACAGGAAAATAAATTCTCCATGGACAAACAGGACTGAATCAATCCCACATAGAGGCTACATCATTTTGACAGGTTTTATAATAGCTAGAGCTAGAAAAGCCAAAGAGATGTGCTCTTGATCAACTAATTGTCCAGACAGGAGAAACCCATTCAGCTTCAGTTCCCATAACCACTAACATGACTAGAGCATTTATGAAGGCTTATGAAACAGATGCTAGGTTGAAGGGTAGGATGCAATATTGAAGGTGCTAAGAACATACGAATAGCCAACGGTCCATCTAGCCCAGTATCCTGTTCCAATAGTGGCCAATCCAGGTCACAAGTACCTGGCAGAAACCCAATTAGTAGCAACAATTCATGCTACAAATCTGAGTAACTTCTGACTTGGATGCATCTCTAAATCGATGTAAGCTTCTTTTAAATTCATAGAGCACAGCCAGTCTCCTTTCTGGAAAAATGAAAAGGACTAATGTGCCTAGGGAAAACAT
Organism: Microcaecilia unicolor; assembly: GCF_901765095.1. Lineage (NCBI taxonomy): Eukaryota > Metazoa > Chordata > Amphibia > Gymnophiona > Siphonopidae > Microcaecilia > Microcaecilia unicolor. The sequence goes on along the minus strand of NC_044041.1, from coordinate 14,636,426 downwards.
ATTGAACTTCTCTCTTACAAGGCACACAGGCCCAGGATGTATCACAAAATTAGCCTACGGGAAGTGCCACCAGCAAGTTCATATTGCAATTTTAGAAAAAAGGTTAAAACCTTATTGTTTCAAAAATATTTTTTGCACTCTGCTTCCTAATCATGGTGTGATATTTTTCAGTCTTTATTCCCAGAAGATTGTTTCTAGTCTCTTGTGATTGTGTTACCTGCTTTGAACTGATGAGGTATTAGCAGGACATATAATCTGTTTATCATTATCGTTTATTATTACCATTACAAGGGGGCGGGGAAACATCTTAATTATGAGATTAGCAAGTTACAGTGGTGGAAATAAGTATTTGATCCCTTGCTGATTTTGTAAGTTTGCCCACTGACAAAGACATGAGCAGCCCATAATTGAAGGGTAGGTTATTGGTAACAGTGAGAGATAGCACATCACAAATTAAATCCGGAAAATCACATTGTGGAAAGTATATGAATTTATTTGCATTCTGCAGAGGGAAATAAGTATTTGATCCCCCACCAACCAGTAAGAGATCTGGCCCCTACAGACCAGGTAGATGCTCCAAATCAACTCGTTACCTGCATGACAGACAGCTGTCGGCAATGGTCACCTGTATGAAAGACACCTGTCCACAGACTCAGTGAATCAGTCAGACTCTAACCTCTACAAAATGGCCAAGAGCAAGGAGCTGTCTAAGGATGTCAGGGACAAGATCATACACCTGCACAAGGCTGGAATGGGCTACAAAACCATCAGTAAGACGCTGGGTGAGAAGGAGACAACTGTTGGTGCCATAGTAAGAAAATGGAAGAAGTACAAAATGACTGTCAATCGACAAAGATCTGGGGCTCCATGCAAAATCTCACCTCGTGGGGTATCCTTGATCATGAGGAAGGTTAGAAATCAGCCTACAACTACAAGGGGGGAACTTGTCAATGATCTCAAGGCAGCTGGGACCACTGTCACCACGAAAACCATTGGTAACACATTACGACATAACGGATTGCAATCCTGCAGTGCCCGCAAGGTCCCCCTGCTCCGGAAGGCACATGTGACGGCCCGTCTGAAGTTTGCCAGTGAACACCTGGATGATGCCGAGAGTGATTGGGAGAAGGTGCTGTGGTCAGATGAGACAAAAATTGAGCTCTTTGGCATGAACTCAACTCGCCGTGTTTGGAGGAAGAGAAATGCTGCCTATGACCCAAAGAACACCGTCCCCACTGTCAAGCATGGAGGTGGAAATGTTATGTTTTGGGGGTGTTTCTCTGCTAAGGGCACAGGACTACTTCACCGCATCAATGGGAGAATGGATGGGGCCATGTACCGTACAATTCTGAGTGACAACCTCCTTCCCTCCGCCAGGGCCTTAAAAATGGGTCGTGGCTGGGTCTTCCAGCACGACAATGACCCAAAACATACAGCCAAGGCAACAAAGGAGTGGCTCAGGAAGAAGCACATTAGGGTCATGGAGTGGCCTAGCCAGTCACCAGACCTTAATCCCATTGAAAACTTATGGAGGGAGCTGAAGCTGCGAGTTGCCAAGCGACAGCCCAGAACTCTTAATGATTTAGAGATGATCTGCAAAGAGGAGTGGACCAAAATTCCTCCTGACATGTGTGCAAACCTCATCATCAACTACAGAAGACGTCTGACCGCTGTGCTTGCCAACAAGGGTTTTGCCACCAAGTATTAGGTCTTGTTTGCCAGAGGGATTAAATACTTATTTCCCTCTGCAGAATGCAAATAAATTCATATACTTTCCACAATGTGATTTTCCGGATTTAATTTGTGATGTGCTATCTCTCACTGTTACCAATAACCTACCCTTCAATTATGGGCTGCTCATGTCTTTGTCAGTGGGCAAACTTACAAAATCAGCAAGGGATCAAATACTTATTTCCACCACTGTAAATACTTTTATCAATACGTTTGGTTATAAAATATTGTCCCAAGACTACATCATATTTAACTACCTATATGTGGTTGGAATAATGGCAAATTGCCAACCAATGTTTAAGCGTAAATGACTTGGGCAGAGTGGAAGGGCAATACTGGTATTTATTTGCCGTAATTTACTGTAAGACGCGCTGAGGAGAGCTAAGCTGAGAAGCAACTGCTCTGCTCCACGGAACAAAGACTGCTGGTCCTGTATGCTCAGGTTGGGTGGGAGGGCACTCATGCATGATCAATATGGCACTGCCAAAAGTTTCAGAAGATACTAGAATGCTGGGTAGCATCCATAGCACAAGGCAGGAAGATGCCATGTACAAAGTCTGTAGAATCAAGGTAAAACTTTATTGTCCAAGAATACAGGAAAATGCTGACATACTGACCCAACACAGGCCGTGTTTCGGCAATCCTGCTTTCACTGGGGGTCCTTAACAAATAATAAACATATATGCAAATTAAGTACCATACATACAAATTAAAAACAATAAATAACATATAAATAACTTATAAATATATAAAATGATGGACAAAATTAAAATTGAAGATAGAACAACAACAACAACAACAAAAATGACATCCTATGTATGTGACAACAACATAAAAGAAAAGAAAAGCAAGCCATACCTTATCTATCAGTTGTAAATTACTTACCCTCCTGTTTACTAAGCCGCGCAACAATGTCAAATAGCCCATTCAAAGTGAATGGGCTGTGTTGGCATTAGCGCACCAGCAGCCACTAGCACAGCTTAGTAAACAGAGAGGGAGGAGTTTACACTGTAAAATCAGGACATAGTGCAAAAACTGAAAAATCATCCAAATAAACCAACATTCTCTCAAAAAAGATTAAGGGAGAAATCATAAACGCTGTCTTAAAATAAAATCTCAGTGCCTTAACTTGAACTGCTAACAGGCTCATTTTCGAAAGAGAAGGACGCCCATCTTTTGATACAAATCGGAAGATGGGCATCCTTCTCATAGGGTCATCCAAATCGGTATAATCGAAAGCCGATTTTGGACGTCCCCAACTGCTTTCCGTCACAGGGACGCCCAAAGTTCCCGGGGGCGTATCGGAGGCGTAGCGAAGGCGGGACTAGGGTGTGCCTAACATGTGGACGTCCTCAACCCATAATGGAAAAAAAGGACGTCCCTGACGAGCACTTGGACGACTTTACCTGGTCCTATTTTTCTTATGACCAAGCCACAAAAAGGTGCCCGAACTGAGCAGATGACCACCGGAGGGAATCGAAGATGACCTCCCCTTACTCCCCCAGTGGTCACTAATCCCCTCCCACACTCAAAAAATATCTTTAAAAATATTTCGTGGCAGCCTCTATGCCAGCCTCAAATGTCATCCTCAGGTCCATCACAGCAGTATGCAGGTCCCTGGAGCAGTTTTAGTGGGTGCAGTGCACTTCAGGCAAGTGGGCCCAGGCCCATCCCCCCTACCTGTTACACTTGTGGTGGTAAATGTGAGCCTTCCAAAACCCACCAGAAACCCACTGTACCCACATCTAGGTGCTCCCATTCACCTGTAAGGCTATTATGGTAGTGGTTTACAGTTGTGGGTAGTGGTTTTTTTTTTTTTTGGGGGGGGGGGGGGCTCAGCACACAAGGTAAGGGAGCTATGTACCTGGGAGCAATTTATGAATCCACTGCAGTGCCCCCTAGGGTGCCCGGTTGGTGTCCTGGCATGTCGGGGGGACCAGTGCACTACAAATGCTGGCTCCTCCCATGACCAAAGGGCTTGCATTTGGTCGTTTCTGAGATGGGCATCCTTGGTTTCCATTATCACCGAAAATCAGAAACGACCAAGTCTAGGGAAGACCATCTACAAAGGTATTAAGTACAAATCCTTCTATGCATCCAATTTTTCCTTTCTGGGTAGCCAGCTTTGGAACGCTCTACCAAGACCAATCCGAACAATCAACGGCCTTTTGCCCTTCAGAAAAGCATTGAAGACCCATCTGCTCAAGAAAGCCTAACCTAATGATTCAACTAACTAAAGCATGCCCACATGATTCTTACCAACAATTGTTATACATTGACCATGTTTCCCACTATCCTTATTGCTATCCCTAATCTTTTCCTCTCCATCTATTTCTCTCCATCTTCCTACGCCTACCTCCTAACGCCCATTTCCTTCTACACCTAATTCCTCCTATGTTCAATTTACTTCTACACCTAATTCCTCCTATGTTCAATTTACTTATCCGTCAACCCCATTAATATTATGTTTACTACAAATTGTATATTTTTCTTATGACTTGTAATTCTTTTTATTGTTACTATGTAAGCCGCATTGAGCCTGCCATGTGTGGGAAAGCACAGGGTACAAATGTAATAAATAAATAATCAAAATGAAAGATGGACGTCCATCTTGTTTCGATAATACGGGTTTCCCCGCCCCTCCATCGGGACCGTTTTGCGAGGACGTCATCAGCAAAACTTGGGCGTCCCTTTTGATTATGCCCCTCTAAAGGAGCCTTGTAGGCGCTACATAAAAAACTACTGAAAAATACAGAAAACCATGTAGTCATGAAATGTAAAGGCAGTAAGGGACTCAAACACTAGTGAAATGTGGCAGCATGGAATAAAAACAAGCCTACACATCTCTCAATTCTTAATTAGTGCAAAGCAGGCCAAATCTAAAAAGTCAAAATATTAGCGGGAGATCATAGTAAAAATAAGCCACTCACATACCTTAAACAAATGTGAAAAACATTAACAGCAGCAAACAGTAATCTCTGAAGAGACGGCAAGAACTAACAAAATTTAAAATAACGCCATACATCCACCATGATGTTGACATATCTCTCCATGCATATGTAAACTGATGACATCTAGATGATGTACGAATACATAATGAGTAACATCCAGTAACATGAATATGTAAAAGTATGTAATAATTATCTCTACTATAATAAAAGGCACCTTCAACGTTCTGAAGCTGACTCCGTGGCTTCAACTGAAGGGTTCGTTAGGATCGTCGCTCTGTCACATCTCTGTCGGCCCCGCCCTTGTACCTCTGATAGGTCCGCCGCCCTCAACGTCATCACGTTTTGACGTAGAGGGCGGCGGACCTATCAGAGACACGAGGGCGGGGCTGACAGAGATGGTGACAGAGCGACGAACATGAAGAAAAAAAAACCCTTCACTTCAGCCACGGAGTCAGCTTCACCACTTTGCAGGTGGGTGGCTGGAAGGGAGGGAAAGAGAGGGGGCAACTACCCTGGAACAGGGAGGAAGGGAGGGAGCGAGGGGGGCAACGACGCTGGAACTAACTTGGAGGGGGGCCAGACAGACAGACACAGAAACTGGGATGGAGGGAGGGAGGGAGGGGGGGGACCTAGAAACTGGGAGGGAGGGGGAGAGGGGGGGAACGACCCTGGAACAGGGTGGGAGGGAGGGAGGGACAGCGGACACTGGAACTTGGACGGGGGCCGACCCTGGAACTTGGAGGGGGGCCAACCCTGGAACTTAGAGGGGGGCCAGGCAGACCCAGAAACTGGGATGGAGGGAGGGAGGGGGGACCATGAAACTGGGGGGGGGGGGGAACGACCCTGGAACTGGGTGGGTGGGAGAGCGGACACTGGACCTTGCAGGGGGGGTGGACCCTGAAACTGGGAGGGAGGGGGCCCCTGGCACACACTCTCATTCTCACACACACACACACACACACTCTCGCACACAGTCTCACTCTCTCTGTCACACACACTCACACATTCACTCTGTCACACACACTCACACATTCACTCTTTCTGTATCACACACTCACTCTCACACACACTCTGTAAAACACACACACTCCGAGGAAAACCTTGCTAGCGCCCGTTTCATTTCTGTCAGAAACGGGCCTTTTTTCCTAGTGTATAATAAATGCACTACTGATGCTGATACTGATAAAGGAATCCTGTGCAGAAGGAAGGGATCCTCAGGAGCTTAGCCTAGAATGGGTGGCAGAGCTGGTGGTTGGGAGGCGGGGCTAGTGCTGGGCAGACTTATACGGTCTGTGCCAGAGCTGGTGGTGGGAGGCGGGACTGGTTGGGAGGCGAGGATAGTGCTGGGCAGACTTATACAGTCTGTGCCAGAGCTGGTGGTGGGAGGCGGGGTTGGTGGTTGGGAGGCGGGGATAGGGCTGGCCAGACTTATACGGTCTGTGCCCTGAAGAGGACAGTACAAATAAAAAAGTAGCACATATGAATTTATCTTCTTGGGCAGACTGGATGGACCGTGCAGGTCTTTTTCTGCCGTCATCTACTATGTTATGCTGTTATACAAATCTTATCTTCCTTACCCCGCTCTAATACAAACTAATAAAAACAAAACAAAAAATAAAAACTCACATGCTGGTGTATTTACACATACAAATATGTCCTAAAATCATACAAATAACAATCACTCTAACCATAAAATGCATTTAGAAAGGTGGTATAAACGAAGATAACTGAAATCTATGGAATTAGTAAAACCCATTGCCAAGTATCGAGGGCACTCCTGAAAAATAAAACAAAAACATAACAATATTTATTTATTTATTTAAGGTTCATTTCTAACCCACATTTTCCCACAAATGCAGGCACAATGTGGCTTGCATGAATTATAAAACGTACAATACATGGATGTTACAGAAGAAAACTGAGGTAACGCTAACCACAATAACAATGATTAAACAGCAGAGCTATTGATGAAGTAAGTTTTTTCGAAAAGGAATGTTTTCAGCAACTTCTTGAAGAGATGGTGATCAGCTTGCGATTTTAAGAACAAGGGTAAAGCATTCCAAATCTTCAGGCTGGTGTAGTGGAAAGACGAGGCAAAAAGAAACTTGTATTTGACACCCCTACAAGATGGGTAATGTAGTTGGAGGTAGGAGCGAGCTGTATTTACGGCATTTCTTGGTGGAAGATCAATTAAAGGAATCATGTATTCCAGAGCTAATCCGTAAAGCATTTTATGTGTTAACGTGCAGATCTTGAAGGCGATTCGTTCTTTTACTGGTAGCCAGTGTAGATTGAGACGCAGAGGCTGCGCATGTACCATACGCGATTTTCCCAAGATGAGTCTTGCTGCAGTGTTCTGGGCAGTCTGGAACTTTTTCAGTAAGTGCTCTTGACAGCCCGCATATATCCCGCTACAATAATCTAGGTGAGACAGAACTAGCCAATGAACGAGAGTGCGGAAAAGCTCTCTAGTGAGACAGAATCTAATACGCCGCAGCCTCCACATTGCATAGAACATCCTCTTGGTGACCGCTCGCACATGCAGGTCTAGTTGCAGATGAGGGTCCAGCTCAACACCAAGAAGTCTTGGGCTCTTTGAGATAGGTAGTGTCTGGTCTTTTAGGACAAGGGTGCTTGAAGAGAATTTGGTATGGATGGACGAGAGGACAAGACACTGAATTTTGTCTTTGTTTAACTTAAACTGAAACACCTTAGCCCAAAGATCCATGATTGAAAAACTTGCGTCTAACAAATCTGAGATTTCAGCTAAGGTGGAATCGAAGGGGATGTAGATGGTTATGTCGTCTGCATAGATAAATGGGTTTAAGCCTAGGTTAGCTAATGCGGTTGCAAGGGGAAACATCATGATATTGAATAGTGTTGTTGACAGAGGCGAGCCTTGGGGGACCCCACATGAGGCTTTCCAAGGAGCGGAGAAAGCCGGAGTGGCTTTGACCTGGTATGTTCTAGATGACAGGAAACCCTTAAACCAATATAGCACGCTCCCACCGATGCCTAAGGTATCTAGTAGATGTAGCAAAATGTTGTGGTCCACCATATCGAACGCGCTAGACATATCGAACTGCAGCAGCAATATTTTTTACCAACAGAAATCTCTCTTTTGAAATTTGACAGGGCGGTAACCAGGACTGTTTTGGTGCTATATTGGGCACGGAATCCGGATTGAGAGTAATGTAGAATGTCAAAGTTTTCCAGGAATTCATTTAACTGAGTATTCACCATGCTTTCCATTATTTTGATAATCAGTGGAATAGACGCCACAGGTCGATAGTTTGAAATCACGTCTGCTTTGATCTTTGGATTCTTTGGAATGGGTGTAAGAAGTATATTGCCATGCTCAGGGGGAAAGATGCCCTCTTTCAGCATGTAATTTAGATAGGTAGTCAGGTCGGCGATGAAGCGCTTTGGTGCCGCTTTTAAAAGGTGACTAGGGCAAACATCCAGTCCACAATACTTGTTAGAGAACTTAAGTAGAGCTTTGGATATGTTTTCCACATGAACGCTACTAAAGGCAGTCCATGTGCGATCGGCTGGACAATATCAGTGTGTCTAACCAAAGTGCTTAGAAAATTGTCTACAGCCGCAGGGGTACTGGATAGTGTTGATCTAAGATTTTGTATTTTCTCGTTGAAATATGTAGTGAGTAGGTCAACCGAAGGAAGTTCATCTTGGTTGGACTCCAGCTTAGTGGTGGCAAGAAAAGAGTTCAGAAGTTGGTTCAGCTTTTTGCTATCATTACCTGCAGCTTTTAATTGCACGGAAAAGTAAGAGCGTTTTGCTTTCTTAATGGCATAATTATATTTGCGGTGGCAGGTTTTCCAAATTTCAAACACTTGATCTGACTTCTTTTTGCGCCAGACTTGTTCATGCTTCCATGTTTCAGTTTTCAACGCTTTTAGCTCAGAGGAAAACTAAGGTATAGAAGTACGGATATAGGAGGTTTTGAGGTGCATGGGTGCAATAGAGTCCAGGGCATTCCTACATTTGTTGTCCCATTCTCTGAGATAATCGGTGGAATCGGCATGCACTGCCCAGTCGTTGCTATAAACTAACTTCCAGAATAATGGTATGTCAATTACACTTCTCGTATTGTAAGTGCAGATTGGGCTGGGCTGGTGCAAACCCGAGCTTAACCAGCGCAGGGTGAATTGAAGTTTGTAGTGATCAGACCAGGCCGTTTCGGTCCAACAGATACCATTTAGGAGGAAATTGGAGTCATCTAGGAATTTAAAGGAGAAGATATCTAAGGAATGGCCCTTGGAATGGGAAGGACAAGCAACCGGACGCTTTAGGTCCTAAAGATGAAGGAAATCTAAAAACTGAAGTGTGTCAGGGGAATGTAGATTGTCAAGGTGGAGATTAATGTCGCCCAATATGATGATATTTGAGTTGGCAGTGCAGATAGTAGAGATAAAGTCCAAGAGATCTGTTTGATTATTAAGCCAATTAATTGGAGGCCTGTAAAATAGAACACAGGTCAGATGTTTGCAGAGTGAACTATGATGAATGTTTACCGCAGCTATTTCAAGTGATGGGGATAGGAGGTCAGTGCAGGAATCTACTACGAGCTGCGAAAGGTATATGATGGCTAAGCCGCCACCTCTTTTATCTTTCCTGTCCCAGTGTATAATTTTATAGCCCTCCGGGCATAGGTCGAGCATAATGGGATCCTTAGGCACTCGTAACCAGGTAGTTCCTCGGTAAGGATCCAATCCAAGATAAGCTCAGGCTTATTCACAACTGATCTTGCGTTGATATAGCCTAATCGGAATGTATGATGCTGAACAGCCTGCTGCGCTGCACACAGGATACTTATAAGGTGCCTTGGGATATTGCTGCGAGGTTCTGAAAAGTTCTGACTAAATGTATGATCCGAGGGAGCAGCATTGCGGGGTAGGCGGCAAACTGGTAATCTCCTACTAATTGAGACAAATGGTATAGAGTTATATATGGACTCTGTTGCGGTGAGAGTGAAGTGGATAAGAGTTGAAAAGTAGAAAATAAGTATAACTTGATGGGACATCCTTATAGCAATGAAGATCGCAGGAAAAAGATGACAACAGGTGTAGAAAGCCGCTGTGGACAGTCTCAGTTTCCCTCCACTACCTGGCCATCATTCATATGCACTCAGAAAGTCACAAATAAACTCTCCCCAAATCGTTAGGATGGCAGAGCAGGCACAGCAGTAAAAGGGCAGTAAGAGGGGCACAGCAGAGGGCTGGCAACGCCACGAGGAGGGGATGTAATAAGCCTTGACGAGGAAGTTGGAATGACGGATCACAGCTGAGTGGCCGTTAGCGCTGGCAGGATTCAAAGGCGTCGGCGGTCTCACTCCTCACAAAATCAGCTGCTCTTCAGGGTCAGAGTGGCCAGCATCAACGCGGATACCCCACATTACCTCCAGAGGGCGAGCAAGTGCTGGTTCAAGTTAAGCACCGCTCAGCCCTGCACACTCTGTTCGGTCAGCCACGGCAAGGCTGGCGAAGGTACGTGCAGATGGACTCCGAGGACGGCCAGCCAGCAGCCTGAAGACTCCCCTCGGTACAACGATCAATGCCAGGAGTAACTATTCAGTAGGAGGTGGTCAGCAATTTTTTGGCCACTGCCATATTGCCCCAATAATGAATAGCTACGCTCTGGAACTCTTTGCTAAAGGATGTGGTTACAGCAGTTAGCATATCTGGATTTATGTTTAAATCTTTTTTATTATAAACAAACCAAAAGATTAACAGGCAAAAGACATCAACTGTCACTAAAATTCTGTTTACAGTGAGTATACAGTGATCAGATATTTAAAGATATGACATATAACAGATTCTTAATTCCCCTTTCCTCTCATCCCCACATCCTCTCTCACTTCCCCATATAGCTTATCTCCTTTTGCCTAAGACAAAATTACATTTGTAATTTTAAGTCACTGAGCACCAAACTACAGGATGTATAGTTTGAATAAATAGTTCCTATACAGACCAAAAACCTTTTTCCTTTGAGATGTAAGACACGCATCCCTAGCTTCCCATAGCATCAGAGTATGAAACACATTCCACCAATACCAAAAGGATGGAGGCTAGTCCTTAGTCTAGGCTTAAATAATAATAATTGCTCTCCTGCAGAGAGGGGACCACAATAATTCATCTTGCCAAACAAGAGAACCATAGAGGAAGGAATAAGAGCTTTATCTAGGAGTAAACTTATAAAGGTAGTCAAATGTGACCAAAATCTTTGTATATGAGTACAATGCCAAAAAGCATGGGATAGTATACCATCTTATATACTACATTTGAGGCAGATAGTAGAATTTACACAACTAGCATGGAAGGCTTGTTTCTGCAAAAAAAGCTCTTGTAAGTACTCTATATTGACATTCTTTATATAAAGCGCTACTATAAAAGGAATCTGTTGAATTGCTTTAAAAGGTCTAAAAGTTGGAGCCTAATACCCAACTCCATATTCCATTTGGTCATTATATCTGTATTTTGTTTCCTAGGAAGAGTAGTACTAATAACTTTATAAAAAGCAGAACCTGAGGAGTACTGAAGAGAAGACTGCATGAAGAAATCATGTAATTTAACTGATATTCCCAAAGCACAGTTAATTCTCAACAGATCTGCTACATAATGTGCAAACTGCATATAGGCAAAAAGATCTCTACGTAAGACCCCACTGTTTTGTACCAAATTCCCAAATGGTTGTAAAGTGACCTCCTCAGAAAGTATATCAGATATGTGCTTAAAACCACCCTGTGCCCACCAGCGAAAAACCGTATTTTACATAAGAACATAAGAGTGGCCATACTGGGTCAGACCAATGGTCCATCTAGCCCATTATTCTGTTTCCAAACAGTGGCCAAGCCAGATTACAAGTACCTGGCAGAAACCCAAATTGTGGCAACATTCCATGCTACAAATCCCAGGGCAAGCAGTTGCTTCCCCATGTTTGTCTCAATAGCAGACACTGGACTTTTCCTTCAGGAACTTGTCCAAATTGTTTTTAAACCCAGATACGCTAACCGCCGTTACCACAACCTACAGCAAAGAGTTCCAGAGCTTAACTATTCGTTGAGTGAAAAAATATTTCCTTCTGTTTTAAAAGTATTTCCATGTAACTTCATTGAGTGTCTTTGTACTTTTGGAACAAGTAAAAAATTGACTTACTTCTACTCGTTCACCACTCAGGATTTTGTAGACCTCAATCATATATCCCCTCATCTATCTCTTTTCCAAGTAAAATCCTGATTCCCTCCCAGGGGCAACAAGTCTGAGCTACCTGAATCCAGATTCCACAAACTCCAAGCCTCCCTCAATGGTTTCAATAAGATATTTTGTTTTAAAGCCGACGGGAGTTGACTTTAGGAAGCATGTAATAGGTAGCGTGAATGTAAAGGTGAGAAAAAAATCCATCTCTCAGGGAGTATATTCCTCTGTCTCCAATACCCAGTCTTTTAGATGTCTTAATAAGTAAGCAGGCTAAATTATAAATCTTGAAATCAGGAATCTCCAAACCTCCTAGTTACCAATTGCCATATAAATATTTAATCTTTATTTTAGGTTGTTTTTTTTTCTTTCCAGCAAATTTTTTAAGCTCTTTAATCAAAATGTTAAGATTATGCAACAATCAGACCGGAACATGCTGTAAAATGTAAAGCCATCTAGGAAATAAGGTCATATAATAGAGACTAATTCTACCGTATAAGGAAAGTGGAAGGGAGGCCCAAATTTGAACTTGTTATCATGTATGTTGTAACAAATGAGCAATATTATAGTGGTAAAGGTTTTTAGGATTAGTTGGAAGCTGAATACCCAAATACTGAAATACATCTGTAGCACTGCGTAGTGGAAATGTTCCTTCCCAAGTGGCACATAAACAGGCACAAGTAGATAATGCATATCTGGGTTTTAAAAAAAGTTTGGACAAGTTCCTCCATGAAAAAATACATCCTGACATTTTTCTTGAGTCTGCCCCCCTTCAATCTCATTTCATGTCCTCTCGTTCTACCACCTTCGTATCTCCGGAAAAGGTTCGTTTGTGGATTAATACCTTTCAAATATTTGAACGTCTGTATCATATCACCCCTGTTTCTCCTTTCCTCCAGAGTATACATGTTTAGTTCAGCAAGTCTCTCCTCATACGTTTATAATGCAAATCCCATACCATTCTCGTAGCTTTTCTTTGCACCGCTTCAATTCTTTTTACATCCTTAACAAGATACGGCCTCCAAAACTGAACACAATACTCCAAGTGGGGCCTCACCAACGACTTATACAGGGGCATCAACACCCCCTTTCTTCTGCTGGTCACACCTCTCTCTATACTGCCTAACAACCTTCTAACTATGGCCACCGCCTTGTCACACTGTTTTTGCGCCAGACCAGTAGATATAGACACTGTTTTTTCGCCTTCAAATCCTCAGATACTATCACCCCAAGATCCCTCTCTCCGTCCGTACCTATCAGACTCTCACCGCCTAACACATACGTCTCCCGTGGATTTCTATTCCTTAAGTGCATCACTTTGCATTTCTTCGCATTGAATTTTAATTGCCAAACCTTAGACCATTCTTCTAGCTTCCTCAGATCCTTTTTCATGTTTTCCACTCCCTCCCGGGTGTCCACTCTGTTACAGATCTTAGTATCATCCGCAAATAGGCAAACTTTACCTTCTAACTCTTCGGCAACGTCACTCACAAATATATTGAACAGAATCGGCCCCAGCACCAATCCCTGAGGCACTCCACTACTCACCTTTCCCTCCTCCGAGTGAATTCCATTTACCACCACCCTTTGGCATCTGTCCGTCAACCAGTTCCTAATCCAGTTCACCACTTCGGGTCCTATCTTCAGCCCATCCAGTTTATTTAAGAGCCTCCTGTGGGGAACCATGTCAAAAGCTTTGCTGAAATCTAAGTAGATTATGTCCATAGCTCGTCCATGATTCAATTCTCCTGTCACCCAATCAAAGAACTCAATGAGATTCATTTGGCACGATTTCCCTTTGGTAAAACCATGTTGTCTCGGATCTTGCAACTTATTGGCTTCCAGGAAATTCACTATCCTTTCCTTCAGCATCGCTTCCATTACTTTTCCAATAACCGAAGTGAGGTTTACCGGCCTGTAATTTCCGGCTTCTTCCCTATCACCACTTTTGTGAAGAGGGACCACCTCCGCCGTTCTCCAATCCCTCGGAACCTCTCCTGTCTGCAAGGATATATTAAACAAATCTTTAAGAGGACCCGCCAAAACCTCTCTGAGCTCCCTCAATATCCTGGGGTGGATCCCATCCGGTCCCATGGCTTTGTCCACCTTTAGCTTTTCAAGTTGTTGATACACACTTTCTTCCGTGAACGGTGCTCTATCCACTTCAATCTCATTTGTACTTTTTGCACTCCATCGCGGTCCTTCTCCAGGATTTTCTTCTGTGAAAACAGAACAAAAGTATCAATTTAGCAAATTTGCTTTTTCTTCATCGTTATCCACATAGCGGTTCACAGTATCTTTTAGTCTCACAATTCCCTTTTTAGTCATTCTTCTTTCACTAATATACCTGAAGAAATTTTTGTCACCCCTTCTTACATTTCTAGCCATTTGTTCTTCCGCTTGCGCTTTCGCCAGACGTATCTCTCTATTAATTGTTTTGACCTTGCCTGCTGTATGTTTATGTAGATTGTTGTAAGCCACATTGGGCCTACCCTTGGGTGGGAAATTGTGGGATATAAGTGCTGTAAATAAATAAAATACAAACTAACGCATGTGCATCAAACTTCTCTTACCCGAGTACATAGTTATGGAACACACTACCGAGCAATTTAAAAACTACTTATGAATTAACCAACTTCCGTAAATCCCTGAAGACCTACCTATTCAATAAGGCATACCAATAAGATCAGCAATTATCAATGTAATACATCGCAACCTTACCTATCATCAGCAATGCTCTTTGCCTATACTCGCTTGTTTAATCCTCGAATACGTTATATGCTACGGCATCTCCACCTTACCTTTATCATTATTTACCTATTATCAGCTATGCTTTTGCCTATATCTACTGGTCTGAATTTCGAATACGTTATTTTCTATGGCACCTCCACCTGTACCTATTATCACTGAGCCCGCAAATAGGTGGGAAAATGTGGGATACAAATGCAAATAAATAAATAAATAAATAAATACTTATATCCACTTGTTAAACTTCGATAATGATACTCTTTATGTAACAATAATTGTCATACTCTTTATGTAACAATAATTGTCACCTCTTAACCTGCCACCTACTAAAAATAATTCACTGTAAGCCACATTGAGTCTGCAAAGAGGTGGAAAAATGTGGGATACAAATGCAATAAAGAAAGAAAGAAAGAAAGTTTCCTAAAAAAAATTTCCAGACATTGTCTCATCATGAATGCATCATAACGATTGAAGACATATTAAAAAAAATAAAATAAAAAAACGGTCTTTTCCAGGTTTGTTATGGGAGATAAAATTTAATGCCAAGAAGTGCAGAGTTGCAGAGTGATGCACTTGGAGTGCAGAAATACAAAACAGAAGTACCGGATAGGAGGGGAGAGATTGGTAAGCTTAGCTCAGGAGAGGGACCTTGGGGTGACGGTGTCTGAAGATCTCAAGGTGATGAAACAGTGTGACAAGGCAGTGGCCATGGCCAGAAGGATGCTAGGCTGCATAGAAATGAGTATAACCAGCAGAAGAAATGAGATGTTGTTGGCCCTGTACAAGTCATTGGTGAGGCCCCACTTGGAGTGGTGTGTTCAGTTTTGGAGGCCTTGTCTCACTAAGGATGTAAAAAACTTGAAGCGGTTCAGAGAAAAGTGACTAAAATGGTGACGGTTTAAGTAGCAAGACGTATGTGGAAAGACTTACTGACCTAAACATGTATACCCTGGAGGAAAGGAGAAACAGGGGTGAGATGATACAGACATTCAAATATTTGAAAGGTATTAATCCGCAAACAAACCTTTTCCAGAGATGGGAAGGTGGTAGAACCAAAGAAAGCTGTCTGGTTTGCAAATCAGTCAGCTTTGTATATATAACTTATTCCCTTATTTATGATCTAGTAGGGCAATTAGCTAGCTTGTGTCTTCTTGGTCTTCTCACAGACCATAGACAGGCTTGCTTAGCCCTAGTAATGGGCCATAAACTTTAACAAGAGGGCATGAATTGAGGTTGAAAGGGGGTTGATTCAGGAATAATGTCAGGGTGGTAGATTCTTGGAATGCTCTCCCATGGGAGGTGGTAGAGATGAAAATGGTAATGGAATTCAAAAATGCATGGGACACACACAAAAGAATCCTGTTTAGAAAAATTGGATCCAAAGAAGCTTAGTGATTAAGTAGGAAAGCCAGTGCTGGGCAGACTTCTATGGTCTGTGCCCTGATCGCGACTGAATAGATTTGGATGGGCTGGAGTGGAGCGCTTCAGGGGCTTTGACAACAAATTCAGAAATTTCAGAACAAGGTCAGTGCCAGGCAGACTTCTACAGTCTATGCCCTAAAAACGGCAAGGTTAAATCAGGATCAGGTATACATATGATGTATCACTTCATGTCGTATACAATGAGTATCTTATTGGGCAAACTGGATGGACCATACAGGTCTTTATCTGCCGTCATCTACTACGTTACTATAATAAAGATAGGACTGAGTTTTATGCAGTCCAATTTGTCCAATTAACTTAAGCGGTTAAATGCTGAATATTGGCACTTAACCGCATAAGTGCCGACTCTGCCTCCATACTGCCCACACAATAGATGGCTATGATTTTATTTGTTAATGCTGATATTTAGAGGCACTAACCAGTTAAGTGCTGCTGAGTAGCAGTGGATAGCCCCAGAAAGGTAATTTAGCCAGCCAGGAGCCTCTTATGCCCAGTTAAATCACTTTGAATATCGACCCCCTTGTTTTTTTTATATAATAAAATATTACTGTATGTAATTATCAACCCCAAACTATGTTTGTTTTGGTTTTTATTACAAGCTAGCCTACTTATGATGAAGCATTTCATGGGATATATAGGAAAATACAGCAATGGCAATATTGGAAGTTAGCCTCCATGTATTTGTTCTTATATGGAAGCTAGAAAATATGGTCTATTCAATATATCCAAAGATTTCCTTACATCCATGCTTGCTGCATTTTCTTCTTCCTCCTCGTCACAATCTAGTCCTTGATGGGAAATCTCTGTGCTGTTTTGATTTACCAGTCTATTTGCCATTTCTGTCATTCTCTGGATCTCTGTTGTTACTTTCACCTTCATGGTATGATATCCTGTGGAGACTGATCCTACTTTTAAATTGACAGGGTCTCCTTCAAACACAAGGCTAACAGGATTGTTATCGTCTTTAAAACCAGGAGGTTGGTAGTCAGCAGGAGTCACTGTGGGTAATAAAAAAAGAGATTTCTGAAAAGACAGTGCTGTTTGTAAAGGTTGCATTTCTTGAAAATAATTTTTGTAAGGGCATGAGCTACACTGAAATCTTCTTTATGATTTTTGTCAATATCACATCTAAACATAGGATTCACCACAGTAAGCTGAAAACTAAAATAAATTCTAAGAGAATGAAAAAACTGTATGGATGAGGCATCTGCTTCTTGTACATGGTTACCACCTACCTCCTATCTGGGGATGGCATAGGAACACTGCTTACATGGTATACAGACAACTGGTCATACCTACGTATCCATAGGAAATTTGGTCATAGAGTCTTTGATCACAGTGCCTTTTGGTCATAGAACCCTGAGGTCATATGTATAACAGACACAACTACTATTGGTCATAAGGCTATTAGGTCACTGGTATATTGATCACAAGGACGTATTGTCACAGCGCCTTTTGATCATAGAAACATAGAAAATGATGGCAGATAAAGACCATACGGCCTATCCAGTCTGCCCATTCATATCATCCGCTATCTCTTCCTCCCCCTAAGAGGTCACACATGCCTGTTCCATGTTTTCTTGAATTCAGATATAGCCCTTGTCTCCACCACCTCCACTAGGAGATCGTTCCATGCATCCACCACCTTTTCCATAAAGAAGTACTTCCTTAGATTACTTTTGAGTCTATCCCCCTTCAAATTCATCTTATGTTCTCTCATTTTAGAGGTTCCTTTCAGTTGAAAGCAACCTGCCTCCTGTGTATTTATGCTGCGGAGATATATCAATGTCTCAATCATATCTCCTCACTTTCATCTTTCTACCAAAGAATACATATTAAGGTCTATGAGTCTGTCTCTATATGCTTTATAATGAAGACCACTGCCCATTTGAATAGCCGCCCTCTGTACTGATTCCATTCTAGTTATCTTTTTTTGAAGATGTAGTTCCCAGAACTGCACACAGTACTCTAAATGGGGCCTCACCAGAGACTTATACAGAGGCACTATCAGCTTCTTTTTCCTGCTGGCCATTCCTCTTCCTATGCACCCAAGCATCTTTCTGGCTTTGGCCATCATCCTTTCTACCTGTTTGGTCAACTTAAGATAATCATTTCAGGCTATTGCTATATGGAATAATCTACCCACTCTCAGTCATCTAGAAGTAAATTATATACAATTTTGTAAGAAGTTAAAAACCTTTTTATTTGATAAATGTTAGATCGGTTTTATGTTTTCTTTTATTTCTTTATCATTTCTCTCCTTGGTGAGTTTTGAATTGTAAACCACCTAGAACCTTTTTTGGAGTATGGAGCAGTCTATAAGTCATGAATTAGATTAGATTAGATCAGAAACAATTACCCCCAAGTCTCGCTCTTCTTTCGAGAACAGAAGTACTTTTCCTCCATAATGGTACTGCTCCTTCAGGTTTCTGTAGCCCAAGTGCATGACCCTGTGTTTTTTAGCATTAAATCTTAGTTGACAATTCGCGGACCATTCTTCTAGCTTAGCTTGATCCCTCCTCATGCTCTTCACACCATCAGAGGTGGTTATATGGTACACCAGGATGAAGATATAAGAGCAGAGTTTGTGCAATAGTACACAAAACTCTACTCTAAAGAACAGGGGGTGGATTTGAAGAAGAAACGGACGTATATAAGGGATTGGGGCCTCTCTAAAATAACAGACAACCAACGGGTGGAATTGGAAGCCTCCATTACAGTGGATAAAGTGATAGGGGTCATCAAGGGATTAAAGAGAGGGAAAGCGCCGGGATTAGATGGGTTCACGGGGAAATATTATAAAGTGTTTAAGCATGAGCTAGCTCCCCTATTGATTAGGGTGGGTAATGCGTGCTTTATTGAGGAAGAGTTACCAATTAGTATGCATGCGGCAGGGATATCAGTTCTCCTCAAACCAGGGCGAGATCCCACATTATGTAGCTCATATAGGCCAATTTCATTGCTAAATATTGATGTTAAGATTTTAGCGAAAGTAATGGCGGATCGCCTAGGGATGCTGTTACCCCTTCCGCCGGACTTTGAATATTATTATTATTATTATTTGTAGCATTTGTATCCCACATTTTCCCACCGATTTGCAGGCTCAATGTGGTTGGATAGCAATGAATATCATATGGGGGGCCCAGAGGAGAGAGGACTCCTTAATCCTGCTTGCAATCGATGCGGAAAAAGCATTTGATAGGGTAGATTGGGAGTTCTTATGGGAAGTGATGGTCCAAATGAGGATAGGGAGAGGGCTCCTGGGTTGGGTCAGGAAACTATATGCACATCCGGTAGCCCAAATAAAAGTTAACGGGGGTATTCCAAACCATTTAGTATTCAAAGGGGAACTTGGCAAGGGTGCCCGTTGTCCCCCTTGCTATTCGCCCTAGCCATTGAATATTTGCTCAATGGGTCCGTTTGCACCAGGAAGTCCGAGGGGTTCGGATGGGGGGTAGGGAGCTTAAGATAGCGCTCTTTGCAGACGATATTTTATTCTATATCTCCTCCCCATTGCTAACATTGCCCCCTCTGATTAAGGAAATTAAAACTTATGGTCGGGTATCGTGGTTTAAGGTGAATTATGACAAGTCTGAAATTATGGGGGTCACCATACCTGAGGATGAGGAGGACAGAATAACTGAGGCATTTAAATTTAAAAAAGCAGTGGATAATTTCCGATATTTAGGGATAAAGATCCCGAAGGACCTGAGTAAATTATATCAACTGAACTACATACCCCTATTGAAAGATTTGCGAGGGGATATGAATAGATGGAGGAAGGGGTGGCTTTCCTGGTGGGGCTGCATTGCATCGGTGAAGATGAACATTTTACCCCAGCTTTTGTTTTTATTTCAAACATTACCAATCCCAGTGCCTAAGAGGGAAATAGTGAAGCTGCAATCAGATTTAGGGACATTTGTTTGGGGGGGAGGGTCAGCTAGATTAGCACGGAAAATAATGTGCGGAACACCTGAGCAAGGGGGAAGGGGGATGCCAAACATCCTATGGTACTATTGGGCTTCCCAGTTAAAACAAATAGCAGTATGGAGCAAGGTGGATCTATCCCCAATAACTCGACTGCAGCAGATCTTCGTCCAAGAGGGAGCATTGGAGGGGTTGCTGTGGGCCTCAATCCCAGATACTGACTATAAGAGGTTAACTTTGAATCCCTTTGTCTCACACCTTTTGGCTTTATGGGGAGCACTAAAATATAGGTTGAGAGGTTCTAGGACTAAATCTACACATGCCTGGATCACACAGGAACCGGGTTTTCCAGCAGGAGCTCGGGGGGGGGGGGGGGGGGTGTTTAAAGCATGGTTTGATAAAGGCTGATAAGGTTTCGAGACATCCTGACAGAGGAGGGAGTTAAATCTTTTGCAGATCTGCGGGAGGCATATGAGCTACCACCCTCTGACATATATGCATACACACAAGTCACGCATTACATAACATTGGTTAGATGGATCAAAGATGGCCTAGTGGCTAAGGAAAGGATGGAAGACACATGGGGGAAGATAGACTTTTGGGGGAAAGACATCTCTAGACTTTATGATCATATGCGGGGGACTACCTTTGTAAAACATGCATATATGAGGGCCTGGGAGAGGGATTTGAAACAAGAACTGTCCAATTCGGATTGGAGACGGGTGTGTCGGGAGGTTAAAAAAGCCTCTTTATGTGTACTCCTCAAAGAGAATGCATATAAAATACTTAGTAGATGGTACTTTATGCCAGAGAGAGTAAAAATCATGCTCCCTGGAGTATCGGACATATGCTGGAGATGCCAGGAGGAAAAGGGGACATTTTATCACGTGTGGTGGGACTGCGGGTTAATACAGGAATTTTGGAAGGGGGTCATAGGACTCTTGACTGAGGTTCTAGAAACTCCACTCACATATGATTCTAAATGGTGTTTACTGGGGTGGGGCAATCAGAGAGGGGCCAAATGGGAACAAAGGCTCAAGCGTGTAGGCTTGGCAGCTGCGAAATCTTTAATAGCAGCGTTCTGGAAGAAGGCAGAGGGGCCCACAGTACATAATTGGATTGGGAGGATTAGGGGACTGATAACGATGGAAGAATTGACCGACAAACGGAGGGGGAGGTATAAATCTGAAGCAGCAGAATGGATGCATTTTGACCGGATATTGGGGAAATATCCTCCTGGAGGGGGGGAGGAAGGGAAGCAGAGTGGTGACTGATTGAGACTGAAGTTAAGGTGATAAGGGTATGGGGGGGAGGGAAGGGGAGGGGAGTGGGGAAATGGAGGAGACATGGGGTTGATATTATATACTGAATATTGGTCTGTAACTTGAAGTTTGTATTTAGGAATAGGGGGTATTAATGATGTACAGGCTGAGACAATGTGTTATTGAAAATGTTTGAAGTATCCTATATAATAAAACTCACCCTCAACGTTCTGAGGACACTGACGTCACTGTCAGGTCCTCCGGGCACTTCCTTCCGGTTCGAAGCCTTCGTGGTGGTGAAGCCACAGAAAACACTGTGTTGGGGCCCCGCCCTCGCGTCAAACGTGATGACGTCGAGGGCGGAGCAATGGCGTCAGTGGCTTCACAACCAAAGACAAAGCAGATTGAAGGTGGCGTGCCGAGGTCAGCAACAATGCTGGTCAGTGCCTTCAGAACGCCGAAGGGGTGAGTAGGGAGGGGAGGGGAGGTTCGGAAGGAAACCGTGCTAGCGCCCGTTTCATTTCCGCAAGAAACGGCCATGTTTTACTAGTGTTTAATAAACATAAAAAACAAAAACCAAATGTTGGACCTAAAGAAGCACAAGGCACAGTTTCTGAGACTCTCTCGCCACATGTACTTATAGCACTGCCAAAGAAGTCAATGCTGAGCTGTGCACTTTGCTGACTGACAGAAGATTCTCACGGAAGAAAATGTACATGTTTTACCCAGTATTCCAAATGATCTTAATTTCAAAGTATCCATTTGTTTCAGGGAGTTTGTGTTATTTGACCCTGGACTTGGAGTTGATCGCATACTCATGTTTGGATCAAATGAACTATTAGACGGGCTGGCTCGATCAACACTATGGATTGCAGATGGAACATTCAAGGTAATACAGTGGAACCCTGTTATAATGTGCCCCGCAATAATGTGAATCCCCTTATAACGTGATCATGTCTTGGCTCCTTTTTTAAAAAATGACATTTCCTCTGTTTCTCTCTTCCCCCTTACAATGACGCCCCTGTGGATTTCTCCTCTCTCTCTTCCCCCCTTACAATGATGCCCCTCTAACACCCCCCAACCATCCAGCATTCGCCCCCTCTCTCTCTCTCCTCCATTATCACCCCTCTGCCTCTCTTCCCCCGACATTCAGCACTGCCCATCTCTCTCATCCCCACTATCCAGCTTTGTCTCTTCTCTCCCCCCCCCCCCCACCATCACCCTCTTTCTGTTCTCCCATTTCTTACCTCCAACATAGAACCCTATCTCTCTTTTTCCTCCCCATCCACTTGCCCATGGGCACCTCCACCTGGCTACAGCAAAAAAAAAAAAAAATCTTAAAAAGAAACAAATCGAGCTTCACCTCCACACTGCCTGCCTGCCTGACCTACTGCCTTCCCCATTCAGTGGCTCAATAAACAGAAACCATGCACAGGATCATAAAGCTCTGCGCGCCGCTGTCAGCTCTGCCGGTCCACCTGAACAGGAAATTACATAATAGGGGTAGACCAGCAGAGCTGACAGCGGTGTGCAAAGCTCTATGGCTCTGCATACGGTTTCTGTTTATTAAGCCACTGAATTGGGAAGACGGTAGGTTGGGCAGGCAAGCAGTGCAGAGGTGAAGCTTGAGTTTGTTTTTCTTGTTGTCCCCACAGGTTGAGAAGCAGCAGCCCAGCAGGTGAGAGGAAAGGAAGGTCAGGTCATGGTTGGGTAAGTCTCCCCAAGCCTCTTATACGGAGCACCTATGATTGGGGGCCCTCTAATGGAGCGTTGCACTTGCCATGCCATCTAAGTCAGGCTCCAAAATATTGGGGATGCTTGAGCACCCACAGTGCCGGCACATATGGCTGGTACTCCAATAAGTATTGGCAGCAGCTTCAAACCCAGATAAGCACATAAGCACTGCCATACTGGGAAAGGACCAATGGTCCATCAAGACCAGCATTCTGTCTCCAACAGCGGCCAATCCGGGCTTCAAGAACCCAGCAACCCCCCCCCCCCCCCCAAAAAAAAAAAAATGTAATAATGTTCAATGGACTTTTCCCTCAGGAATCTGTCCAAACCCCCTTTAAACTCCGTAAGGCCAGCTACTGTCACTACATTCTCAGATATTCTGGGTATGGCCTGGTACTCAATATCCTGGTATTAAAAATCCATGGTGACTGGTGTTTAAAATATCCGGGGGGGGGGGGGGGGGGAGGGAATGTATCAGTGTTATCGGTGTATACCTTTACTGGAGGTAACAAACGTGCACAGAAAAGGCACAAAAACTGAGTGCAATAACATGATAAGCCAGGGGAGGGTGAGAGAGGACTAGGGGAAGTGATATTTTTCCTGTGTTTAGCCAATAAATGCTTAACTTTAATATAAAAGCTTAGTTTATTTTTTGGCATTGTCGGTGTTGAGCAGGGGAGGGTGAGAGAGGACTAGGGGAAGTAACATAGTAACATAGTAGATGATGGAAGAAAAAGACCTGCACGGTCCCATCCAGTCTGTCCAACAAGATAACTCATATGTGCTACTTTTTGTGTATACTTTACCTTGATTTGTATCTGTCTTTTTCAGGGCACAGACAGTATAAGTCTGCCCAGCACTAGCCCCGCCTCCCAACCACCAGCTCCTTGATTTCTATCTGTCTTTTTCAGGGCACAGACCGTATGTCTGCCCAGCACTAGCCCCGCCTCCCAACCACCAGCCCTGCCTCCCAGTACCGGTTCTGCCATCCAATCTCCGCTAAGCTCCTGAGGATCCCTTCCTTCTGAACAGGATTCCTTTATGTTTATCCCACGCATGTTTGAATTCCGTTACCGTTTTCATCTCCACCACCTCCCGCGGGACAGCATTCCAAGCATCCACTACTCTCTCTGTGAAAAAATACTTCCTGACATTTTTCTTGAGTCTGCCCCCCTTCAATCTCATTTCATGTCCTCTCGTTCTACCGCCTTCGTAGCTCCGGAAAAGGTTCGTTTGTGGATTAATACCTTTCAAATATTTGAACATCTGTATCATATCACCCCTGTTTCTCCTTTCCTCCAAAGTATACATGTTTAGTTCAGCACGTCTCTCCTCATACGTCTTGTAACACAAATCCCATACCATTCTCGTAGCTTTTCTTTGCACCGCTTCAATTCTTTTTACATCCTTAGCAAGATACGGCCTCCAAAACTGAACACAATACTCCAGGTGGGGGCCTCACCAACGATTTATAGAGGGGCATTAAAACTTATTTTCTTCTGCTGGTCACACCTCTCTCTATACAGCCTAGCAACCTTCTAGTTACGGCCACCGCCTTGTCACACTGTTTCGTCGCCTTCAGACCCTCAGATACTATCACCCCAAGATCCCTCTCCCCGTCCGTACCTATCAAACTCTTACCGCCTAACACATACATCTCCTGTGGATTTCTACTCCCTAAGTGCTTCACTTTGCATTTCTTCGCATTGAATTTTAATTGCCAAACTTTAGACCATTCTGCTAGCTTCCTCAGATCCTTTTTCATGCTTTCCACTCCCTCCCGGGTGTCCACTCTGTTACAGATCTTAGTATTGTAACCGGATATTAGCAAGTAAATCAAGAGACTGGAGGCAACGGATCCAAAGTAAGAGAAGTTTATTGCTAGCAAGGGTATCATCCGCAAATAGGCAAACTTTACCTTCTAACCCTTCGGCAATATCACTCACAAATATATTGAACAGAATCGGCCCCAGCACCGATCCCTGAGGCACTCCACTATTCACCTTTCCCTCCTCCGAGCGAATTCCATTCACCACCACCCTCTGGCGTCTGTCAACCAGTTCCTAATCCAGTTCACCACCGGGTCCTATCTTCAGCCCGTCCAGTTTGTTCAAGAGCCTCCTGTGGGGAACCGTGTCAAAAGCTTTGCTGAAATCTAGGTAGATTACGTCTATAGCACATCCCTGATTTAATTCTCCAGTCACCCAGTCAAAGAATTCTATGAGGTTCGTTTGGCACCATTTACCTTTGGCAAAACCATGTTGTCTCAGATCTTGCAACTTATTGGCTTCCAGGAAATTCACTATCCTTTCCTTCAGCATTACTTCCATTACTTTTCCAATAATTGAAGTGAGGCTTACCGGCCTGTATGTTCCAGCTTCTTCTCTATCACCACTTTTGTGATGAGGGACCACATCCGCCGTTCTCCAATCCCACGGAACCTCTCCAGTTTCCAATGATTTATTAAACAAATCTTTAAGAGGACCCGCCAGAACCTCTCTGAGCTCCTTTAATATCCTGGGATGGATCCCGTCCGGTCCCACAGCTTTGTCTACCTTTAGCTTTTCAAGTTGTTTATACACACTCTCTTCCGTGAACGGTGCTATATCTACTCCATTTTTATTTGTACT
Organism: Microcaecilia unicolor; assembly: GCF_901765095.1. Classification (NCBI taxonomy): domain Eukaryota; kingdom Metazoa; phylum Chordata; class Amphibia; order Gymnophiona; family Siphonopidae; genus Microcaecilia; species Microcaecilia unicolor. The sequence goes on along the minus strand of NC_044041.1, from coordinate 14,610,786 downwards.
TTTGCCAGTCCATCGCGGTCCTTCTCCAGGATTTTCTTCTGTGAAAACAGAAGTATCTATTTAACAAATTTGCGTTTTCTTCATCATTATCTAAAGTATCACATACCATGTAAAATGAGTTTATCTTGTTGGGCAGACTGGATGGACCGTACAGGTCTTTATCTGCTGTCATTTACTATGTTACTATGTTACATAGCGGTTCGCAGCGTCTTTCAGTCTCACCTTATTTGTCTTCCTCCTTTCACAAATATACCTGAAGAAATTTTTGTCACCCCTCCTTACATTTCTAGCCATTTTTTCTTCCGCTTGCGCTTTCTCCAGATGTATTTCTCTCTTGGCTTCTTTCAATTTCCTCCGGTATTCCTCTCCGTGTTCGGCTTCTTGAGTTTTTGTGTATTTCAGGAACGCCAACTCTTTAGCCTTTATTTTCTCAGCCACTTGCTTGGAGAACCATATCGGTTTCCTTTTTCTCTTGCTTTTATTTACTCTCCTTACATAAATGCTTGTGGCTCTATTTATAGCTTCTATCAGCCTGGACCACTGTCCTTCCACTTCTTGTTCGTTCTCCCATCCCATTAGCTCCTTCCTCAGGTATTCCCCCATTTTACTAAAATCAGCACGCTTGAAATCTAAGACTTTTTGAGTGGCTGCCCTCCACTTCAGCCATCATATCGAACCAAACCGTTTGATGGTCACTGCCGCCCAGGTGGGCACCCACTCGGACATTTGATACACTATCCCCATTTGTCAGCACCAGATCCAGTGTCGCTCCCTCCCTCGTGGGTTCCGTCACCATTTGTCTGAGCAGAGCAATTTGAAAAGCATCCACTATCTCTCTACTTCTTTCCGATTCTCAGATATTCTGGGTATGGCCTGGTACTCAATATCCTGGTATTAAAAATCCGTGGTGACTGGTGTTTAAAATATCCAGTGGTGGGGGGGGGGGGGGAGGGAATGTATCAGTGTTATCAGTGTATACCTTTACTGGTGGTAACAAACGTGCACAGAAAAGGCACAAAAACTGAGTGCAGTAACATGATAAGTGTCGCGCCTGTCGCGTCTCTCGCGCTCTCAAGGACCTTGGCATACTTTCAGGCTTCTTCCTCGGGAGCACGGGGTTTGTGAGTCCATAGGCCACTACCGTGGAGCGGCAGTGGCAGGCAAGATCACCTTCCAGGTAGAGATGAAACAAGACTGGACCGGAACCCCGGACTGGAGTTCTACACCGGAACACTCGGAACTGGAACGCACCGGACGGGTGCGCACTGGAGTGGGGCCCGCTGGACTGGACACACTGGAGTGGCCCCACTGGACTGGAACATACAGGAGTGAAACCCGCTGGACTGGAACACACTGGAGCGGAACCCGCGGAACTGGAACACCCTGGCCTAGGCTTCACCTACACTTGACTGCCTTTCCCCGAGGGTTGAGCCCTCAGGTTCTGGCAGCCGGTAGGACTTACAGGAACAGCAGGAATGAAGATCCAGGAGTGCCCCCTGGCACCTAGGCGAAGGCAAGGCAGACAAGCAGGGACTGTCCGGGTTCTGGCAGTCGGCAGGATTCAACACAATGACTAGTAATCTGTACCCAGGCTAATAGGAACGCTATACCCAGGCAAACCAGTCATACACAAGAAACATACACAGAGCAAACTCAGGAGACTTAGTAAAGCTATACACCAGCTAACAACAAAGCTGTGCCCAAGCTAACAAGTCATGCACTGGAAACAACACAGAACACTAGCAAAGCTTTACACAGGCTACAAGCCAGACGGTGCCTAAGCTGGCTAGTCTATCACTAGGAACAAACACAGAGAACTAGCAGAGCTATACACAGGCTACAAGCCAGACAGTGCCTAAGCTGGCTAGTCTACACTAGGAACAATCACAGTCTCGGGATAGTGACTAGCAAGGGCGGCCAGTCTAACACTAGGAACAAACACAGTCTCGGGAAAGTGGCTAGCAAGGGCGGCTAGTCTAACACTAGGAACAAACACAGTCTCGGGATAGTGGCTAGCAAGGGCGGCTAGTCTAACACTAGGAACAAACACAGTCTCGGGATAGTGGCTAGCAAGGGCGGCTAGTCTAACACTAGGAACAAGCACAGAGAACTAGCAGAGCTATGCACAGGCTACAAGCCAGACGGTGCCTAAGCTAGCTAGTTTAAACAAACATAGAAACTCACACAGAGCAAACACTGAAACCGTGTACAGAGCACTCTATACACCAGGACCTTTAGATGAGATGCAAAGGCCAGGACTGTAGTCTCCAAGTGATTAATAAAGCCCTTCAACACCAGAGCCACAGCTGCAGCAATCACCTTGCAACCAAACAGAGGCTTGACACACAGAGCAGTCAGCCCATAGGAAGGAACAGCGGGGGCCATCTTGGATACTGGCAAAGAGGAGGAGGCGGCAGCCATCTTGGAAGAGGCAAAGCCCACACAGGTGAGGTTCAGTAGGGCAATCAGCACACAGAGCCAGAGAGAACCTAAGACAGACACAGACACAGAGAAAAGCAGAAGCCAGCACAGACACTGACTCCCAGAAACAGGGTAAATCTGAGGGTTGTCACGGCCACAGACGGGACAATAAGCCAGGGGAGGGTGAGAGAGGACTAGGGGAAGTAATATTTTTCCTGTGTTTAGCCAATAAATGCTTAACTTTAATATAAAAGCTTAGTTTATTTTTTGGCATTGTCAGTGTTGAGCAGGGTTCACTGGTTAAAACCTAAAAAGTCTTTATTACAAATCTTTTAAAACAAATAAATAAATGTGATCCGCTGAACAAAAAGGTACCAAAAGTGGGATATGTGATTTACTTATACCACAAGGTAGAGGGATATCAAATGCATAATCCTGCAAACTTTCAGCCTCAGATATGGACTAATTACATCTTTATAAAATGAGAAACATTTATCAATATAAAAAGTAATTCCAATTTCGGACACCCTAAAAATTCTTGGAGTTACCATTGATTGTCACCTAACAATTGAGAATCACGCAAAAAACACAACCAAGAAGATGTTTCACTCAATGTGGAAATTAAAAAGAGTAAGACCTTTCTTCCCAAGGACCGTCTTCCGTAACCTGGTACAATCAATGGTACTCAGCCATCTAGACTACTGCAACGCACTCTATGCTGGCTGCGAAGAGCAAATAATCAAAAAACTTCAGACAGCCCAGAACACAGCAGCTAGACTCATATTCGGTAAAACAAAATATGAAAGTGCTAAACCCCTACGAGAAAAGCTACACTGGCTCCCACTCAAAGAACGCATCACGTTCAAAATATGTACCCCAGTTCACAAAATCATTCACGGAGATGCCCCAGCCTACATGTCAGACCTGATAGACCTACCACCCAGGAATGCTACAAAATCATCCTGCACATTCCTCAATCTTCACTTCCCCAACTGCAAAGGTCTAAAATACAAACTAACGCATGCGTCAACCTTTTCCTACTTGAGCACACAACTCTGGAATGCGCTGCCATGCAACTCAAAAACGATCTACGAACTAACTAACTTCCGCAAACTACTGAAGACCCATCTCTTTAACAAGGCATACTACTACTACTATAAATCACTTCTATAGCGCTACCAGTCGTACGCAGCGCTTTACAATTGAACATGAAGAAAGACAGTCCCTGCTCAAAAGAGCTTACAGTCTAAATCAGGACAAACAGACAGGATCAATAAGGATAAGGGAAGGACAGACAGAAGGACACAAGGATAAGACAAAAGATAAAAGATACCATAAAGATCAAGAAATGTGAACTCCTACACATATATCCAGAATTGTCTTACGATATTTGCTTGTTATACTACTATCATGCTTTAACATTATCATGTTACCCAAGATCCTTATGCAATACTAAATGTCTACTCTCTTATGTATTTCCACTATTCATGATGCAATGTAAGCCACATTGAGCCTGCAAAGAGGTGGGGAAATGTGGGATACAAATGCAATAAATAAATAAATAAAAATTAACCCCAGAAATCACTTACCCCATTTTAGCTACCTACAGTTTTAAGGCTGTAGAACATGAAAAACATCAAAGTTGTAAACAAGAATTGCACAGTCCCATTTATTGACCCTATTGTACACAAAACTTTCAAAGATAAAAGTTGTTCCTCCACACTTTTATAGCCTTTATCTCTGTTATTTGTAACCCCATTTTTGGTACCTTTTCACTCAGTGGGTCACAAATAAATACTGTAAATGATGTAAAGTTCCATTGACTGCTCTCTGGAAATCGATATTATTTCACTACTCCAAGATGTTATTTAACCCTTTTAACCTACTGGGAATCTCCTGCTGCTTACCATCATTGTAGTAGAATAGTTTCATGGTAAGGGTTACATCATTGGGAAGAGGCTCAAGATACTGCATTAGCATGTACAGCTTACGGATCATTAGAATACTGCTCTTAATCTCTTTACTCCTCTCTCCACTCTCAAAGTTTATTTTGTTGCTGCTGTTATAATAAAAAGAGAAACAGAATCAGTTCTTGCAGCCTGAACTTCCCAAAATTGATGCAGTAGAATATACTATACTATTCTATATATTAGTACACTACTGAAGTTGTACAGTATATGCCCAACATTCAGAAAATGCTGAGCTCCTAAATTTATGCTCCTGAATTAGCCTGATAAATCTGTGCCCTATTTTCAACCAAACTTAGAAGTATAACTTTTCAGCTGAAAAGTCATCTTAATTTCAGAGCTTAAAAATTATGCTTATAAATTTAGGCCTGCCATTCGTTTATCTAGATTTATGAGCCTAAGGCTAGATTCTATATATATGGCTCCTCAATTTCTATATGGAAATCAAAGCGCATTCTATAAAGTACGCTTTAATTTAGGTGTATCTAATATAATACGCCAACTGCTGCGCCGCGCAATGAAATTTAGTTGTGGTCAATTACGCCAACTAAAACCTGATGTAAATCCCAATGCCTAAATTAGGCACAGAGCGGGTGTATTCTATAACAACGCACATAGATTTTAGAAATGCACATGACCTGACCATTTCCATGCTTATAACCACACCCACTTTTCAACTATGCGACTTAGAATTTATGTGCACCATGTTACAGAATACGCTTAGTAGTGTGCGTCAATTCTAATTAAAGTAAAAGTACTTACCTGTAGCAGGTGTTCTCCAAGGATAGAAGGCCTTATATTCTCACAAGTGGGTAACATGGCGCCGTGTTGCCCTGTCCTGAGATTCTAACAAGCTCAAAACAGAGCTTTGTGGAGCGTGAGACATGCTCCACTACGCATACGCGAGTGCCTTTCTGCCCACTACAAGGGCGCATCTCCCACAGTTAGATACTACAGCAAAAATAAAGCTGTAAATAGGAGACAACTCCAAGGGGAGGTGGGCGGGTTTATAAGAATACTAGTAAAAGAGGCCCATTTCAGAGCAAATGAAACGGGCGCTAGCAAGGTTTTCGTCGCCAACACCCCCCCTCCCCCCCACACTCCCTCCCTGGCCAACCCCTTCGTTGTTCTGCCATTGCTCCGCCCCCAACGTCATGATGTTTGACTTGAGGGCGGGGCCCGGAGCGATTTCCCACCCCCTGCCTCCCTCCCTGCCAACCCCTTCGTTGTTCTGCCATTGCTCCGCCCTCAAGGGCGGGGCCCGGAGCGATTTTGGTGGCTTCACCACCACGAACCTTCGAACCTTTTTGAAGGAAGTCAGGGCTTGGCTTCACTGACGTCAGTGACCTCAGAACATTGAGGGTAAGTTTTATTATAGTAGATAATGTCTGATGTCCTCGAAGAACACCTGCTACAGGTAAGTACCTTCACTTTCTCTGAGGACAAGCAGGCCTATTTATTCTCACAAGTGGGGAATCCCTAGCATCCAGGCTCACTACAAATAACAAACATTGGACAACTGGGTCTCGCAACTGCGAGGATATAACTCAGATAAACATGAAACTATATACAAACTGAGTGAGAGTGCAGCCTGGAACAGAATAAAACGAGCCTAGGAAGGTGGAGTTGGATTCTAGACCCCAAACAGATCTGCAACATTGTCTGCCCGAACTGACTATCGCATCGGGTATCCTGCTTGATGCAGTAATGAGATGTCAATATGTGAAGACCACGTTGCAGCCTTGCAAATTTCTTCAATAGAGGCCGACCTCAAGTGGTCTACTGATGCAGCCGTGGCTCTGACATTATGAGCCGTGATATGACCCTTATGCCCAGCCTGGGCATAAGTGAAAGAAATGCAATCTGCCAGCCAATTAGAAACTGTGCATTTCCCAATGGTGACCCCCCACCCCCCATCAAAAAGCTGGGTGGACTGTTTGAGGGGTCTTGTCCGCGCCATGTAATAAGCCAATGCTCGTTTGCAGTCCAAGGTGCTCTTACCAGGGTGGGCATGAGATCGGGGGAAAAATGTTGGCAAGACAATCGACTGGTTCAGATGGAACTCCAGCATGACCTTTGGTAGGAATTTAGGGGGTGTGTGGAGGACTACTCTGTTGTGATGAAATTTAGTATAAGGTTCATCCAATACTAAGGACTGAAGCTCACTGAATTATGTGAAGGTGACCTTAAAGGTCAGAGTTGAAGAATACCAGATAAGAGAGAAAATATAAGGCATTAAGTGATTGGACAAAATTAGGCTTCAGTAATCTGACAAGCACAACTTGTGCTAGTCAGGTTTTGTTAAGCTTCCAAAGGAAACAGAGAGAGAGAGAGAGATTTTATTTTCCTTATACTGAAATTTGGACTGATATAAGTAAGAATTAAATTTTCTGTAACACTGGGATAAAATAATTTTTATTCTAACCATTTATGTACTCTAATAAATTTTAGCATTATTATAAAAGAGAAAAACTAATCTCAAGAGTGTTTCCTTTACCAGAAGGGCTTTCTTTCAGTCTTCTGTTCTGGTTAGCTTCCCTTTAGAGGCAAGAGGGTTGTTAATTGTTAATACAGAATCCACTAGGAACTTTAGTGAACATAGACAGGAAACTTTGTGGGCTAAATTAAAGGAAGCGATGATGCCTGAAAAAGGGGCAAGGCACCAGAAAAAAAAGAGAGAGTGAACCCGACTGAGACCCAAAAGCAGCCCTGTGACAATGAAAAAATAAGAAAACTTAAAATTTAGCACAAAAAAAAAAAAAAACAATAAAGGAAAAGGAAAAAAGTTCCGTTAAAGGAAGCACCGCCAAAAAGGCAAAGAAAAACAAACCGAAAGGCACAATAGTTCTTGGACCGAGCAAAGAGTGGAGACAGTGAAAAAGTACACCCTCTCCTCACCACAGTAAAAAAGCAACTGAGCTGACCGCATTCGTGCGGTAGGTGGGAAAGAACTCGTGCATGATCCACAAAGCTCTTCTTATGCTTGTCATAAGATCCAGACCAGGCAACATGGCCTGCGTTGCCCACTTGTGAGAATAGATAGGCCTGCCTGTCCTCGGAGAATCAATGTATGCATTTCCTATATAATAATGCTCACCACCAACGTTCTAATGTCTTGCCTGTGTCCGTGGCTCCTTCGGCGTTGCTGAGCTAGGCTCCGTAGCCAGGCTGACATCACTCACAGCTGATCCCCCTCCCCCTACACACACACACACTGCCACCAAACACAGCAACAAACAAAAAAAACAGCCTCGCGCAGCTAACCGAAAAGGCTCAAGGCTGCCGCCCTCCCAAAACACTACTGACGCGGACCACAACTTCCCTCCACAGATACCGGCGTCAGCAAAAAAAAACAGAAACAGCTCCACACTGCCTGACATGAAACACTCCCTCCACAGTTACCGGTGTGCAAGACACTGCACTCAATTACGGAGTACCGGTAAGGAGGGAGGTGACGCTCACTAACTTTAATGCATGTTCCCTGGCTTTCAAAAACTGTCTTCACCCACCCCCAAGACACTGCCCGCCCCTGTTGAAAACCCTCTCTCAGTCTCACGCACACAAACTTCCTTGCGATGCCTCCACCCATGCCGCTAGCCTCCCCCCTCTGAGTCTGGCCCCGCCGATCCCCCTCCGTGCATGTCGACCCACCCCCTCCAAAATCGCCACTCCCGCCCCTACCCATCTCACACAAACGTCAGTCACAGACGCTTACAAACTTCCTGGCGATGCCTCCACCCATGCCGCTACCCTCCCCCCCCCCCCGTCTGGCCCAGCCGATCCCCCTCTGTGCATGTTGCCCCCCTCCTCGAAAATCACCTACCCCGCACCCCACCCTCTCTCTGTCTCACAGACACATTCTCTGACACACACACACATACTCTGTCGGTATCTCACACACACACAGTGAATCACTCTCTCTCTCTCACACAGCCTCGCTGTGTCTCTCTGTCTGTGACACACACAATCAATCGACATTCTGTCTTTCTCTCTCCCACACACTAAGTCGGCCCACACACACACTCTGTCAGTCTCTCTCACTCACTCACACACACAATCAATCGACATTCTGTCTCTCTCCCACACACGAAGTCGGCCCACACACACACTGTTGTCAGCTATCGTTGTCTAGGGTTGGTCCCAGGGTCCACTTCACAGAGGCAGTGGGTTCCCAAAGAATACGCAATCCACACGGATTTGGATATATAAAGTAAATTATATTTGCATATATGTATTGACTCACAGCACTTAGTACAGGAAAAAGGGTACAAGCTGTCTCGGGGTGTGTGTTTAGAGGGAGGGAGAAAGGATAGGGTGTTTGTTCAGAGGAAGAAAGAAACCTTGGACTAGGGCTGTCTGAGAAGAGGGGGAGCAGAGCCAGGTGCTCTGGTGGCTAAAGATGGAGGTGTCAGAGAAAGAAGAAGAAGAAACAAAGACAGCCCAGCAGAGTCCCGTGCCCTCTGCTGCAGGGAGAAAGAAAGAGGGAGACGTAGTGCCCTGGACACAGAGAAGTGCCCAGGACAGAGAGAGAGACAGTAGACCCCAAACAGAGCTCTGTGCCCTGCTGCACAGAGAAAGACAGCGAGAGAGAGAGAGAGCCCTAGTGAGCTCTGTTTTATACCTAATAAGAACTGAGGGGGAACAGGAGCAGAGAGAGATCAAAAACTTCTCTCTTTCCTAGTTATTTCCTTTACAGAACTCCAGATACTTTCTGAAGTCAGGAAAGGTGACAACTTTCACAGGTTGTCCTGTTTGAAATCCCTAGTGATGGAGCCTCTATGTCTGGCTTTGGTTGCTCTGAAGCCCTGCTCCCAGATGGAACAAAAGGTATGTTAATCAGGAGTAACTGAGAAACCAAAGGGCTATCAGGCCTCTCTGAGCACCTTTTGGTCCATTTCATCCTCAATGGTTCCTGAAAGGGGAGGGGGGAGAGTTTATCAGAGGTCAGAAGCTGGTTTAATATTATGTCAAGCTGATTTCATATTAATATAAGTATGTCCAGCAATAATTTTGACCTCCCACAATCCTGACAACTGTCACAGTCTATCTCTCTCTCACTCACACACACACAGGCTCTCTCTCTCTCATACAGTCTCACACACACACATACACTCTGTCACACACACTCGCACATTCTCTCTCTCTCACACACACAGTCTCTGTCAAACATACACACAAAGGAAAACCTTGCTAGCACCCGTTTCATTTCTTACAGAAACGGGCCTTTTTTACTAGTATTTTTATTTTTTTTTAACTTGAAAATTTTTATTAAATAAACATTAAACCAACAGTCTAGAGCCACAGGCCCCTCAAGGTTGTCTTACATCTCAATGTGCAAACCAACCACAATTTACTATTCCAGCAATTTCCCCCCCAAACCCTGATTCCTTGCCACCCCCCATCGCCCCCACTCCCCCCACCCCTCTCCTAATACCCCCCTCCCTCTTCCTCTTCAAAGGTTCCATCAGCCCGAGCTCGTGTTATCGCTTAAAATCTCATCCAAATGTATCCACTCCTCTGCATTTGAGTTAAACGTTCCCTGACGTCTATCCGTCATCTTCTCCATTGCGGACACCACTTTAAGTTTTGCTTTCCATTTATGTATGGTGGGTCCCTGTTTTTGCTTCCAATGTGAAGCTATGTTACTAGTATTTTATAAAATGGGTACATGCATGAATTTACATCTTCAGCACGTGTCAGCATTTGTGACCTATTGGGGCTGGATCTGGGAGCCTATTTTATAAAGGCACATGGAGGAACATTTTCAATATGATGTCAAAGTCAGACTTTTGACATTTTGCGCTAAATGTCCCAAATTCAAATAGCAAATGTAACTATTTTTTAAAAAGGAAAACGTCTTTTTTTCCCGAAAATACCATTTGTAACAAGGTTTTGTGCTCTGTGCATTTATCTTTTCAGGTCATTTTCGGGAAAAAAACACACAAGTGAAAAACGTAGAAAATCAAGCCACTGGGATGTAGGAGGAGTCAGCATTTTTAGCAGACTGGTCACCCAAATATCCCAGGAGAGCAGTGGGGCACCCTAAGGGGCACATCTGTGGACTTCATATAAATGCCCTCAGGTACATATCTCACCGTTGTTCCTTTAATCTTGTCGGCTGAGCCCTCCAAAACCCACTACCCTCAATTATACACCATTACAATAGCCCTTATAGGTGAAGGGGACACCTATATGTGGGTACAGTGGGTTTCGGGTGAGTTTTGGAGGGCTCACAGTTTCCACATGTGTAACAGGTAGGGAAGGTATGGGCGGTCCACCTGTCTACAGTGCACTGCACCCACGACTACACCTCTCCAAGGACCTGCAGGTTGCTCTAATGGACCTGGCTATAACATCTGAGGCTGACATAGAGGCTGGCAAGTACTGACCTTCAGTTCAGAATCTAGAGTATTCCATTCACACTAATCATCTTTTTGATTGCTTGGGGGGAGGAGGGAGAGATTCTTTATGGGCTTGTGATTTCCCTCCAAAATACGGTCCTCTGAAGATACACATTTTTTTCCCTTGAGGTTATGCAATTCCCCAGTTTCTGATATCATCTCTGGAAGCTCCCCCTCCCCACTTTTTTTTTAAAGATGCATAGAAACAAAGGGTCATCTCTGTCCACATCAGAATCTTCCTTTTTTCCAGAAAGAGTTTGTCTCCAACAGCTAGGAAATTGGAATGCTCTTCAGGAACACACTCCTCTTCTGTCAGTCATAGAAGCCCTGGAGCCCTGAGACCTTGAACTGGAAGACTTGAAATGGAAGGTAATGTACGAAAACCCTGTCTGAGGAAGAAGGACTGATGCATTAAGAGTACAAATTCTGGAAAGAAAGAACATCCCAGGAGCTCCTGAGCCCCAGTACCTGGGGAGTCCCCAAATCCATTTTTATCCCAGGTCCACTGAGAACAGTGCGGAGGGCCTTTTGCACTCTCAGCCACGGAGTTATTAGACAAAATGTCTGATGTTCCTGCCACCTTAGACCACACCCCACTACTCCTGGAGGGACCTGTTTCAGGATTCTCAACTGCCACTGCCACAAATGTGGGGGCAACTATCCCAGGCTTACTTTGCACATATGAGCCCTCCCCTGCTTCAGCTGCAGATTTTGCCTCAGAACCACTGGTCCTGATGCCACCATGGCTGCTTCCAGAGTTTGTAGTACTTGCTGTGGTCTGACTATACCATCATAACAACAGAAGAATGCTGCTGGGGAAGCCTCTGACTCCTTCTGTGTCCTATTCAACTCCATTGGAACTAACTTCTCACCTCTCAGGCAGGCTGCCATGATATTTTTGTTTTTAACTCAGTTGAGATGAGCTCTACAGAACAGGGTTCCAGCTGAGAGGAAGAGGAGAAGACAAAGATGCAGAGAACCAGACTCACTAGTTGGCACCCTCAGACTGAAGGATCAGTATCTAGACCTGTTTATAAGCCTTCTACTCACATTCCCACCCAATTCGACTGGGGGATCCAATAACTGCCACCAAACAGTTTATCCAAATTTTCCTTCACCAGCTTCCAGCTGCATGGGTATTGTCCTACTGTATATACTGGAGGCTGCTCGATACACTACATTGCATGATGTCAGCAACCTAGCTGTTTTCTGCCTCCATATACTGGTATGGGGACAGAACTGATGTCTGGACTAGTCAGGTGAGATGAAAAAAAATAAGCCATTAACAAATCCTATATTTAGGGGTCCTTTTACTAAGCTGCGCTAAAAAGTGGCCAGCAGTAGTTTCAGTGCGTGGGTTTCCTGCATACTGTGGCCACTTTTTACATGGCTCTAAAGTGGCCAAATTTCAATTTTTTCCATTAATGGTCATGCACTAATTTTCAAATTAGCATGTGGCCATTCCCACCTGAGCTCTTACCACCTCCTAACCCATAACTTGTGCAGTAATTGGGCAGCACGCTGCAATGTGCCTGTGCTGCCCGATTACCACTTGCGCACGGCAAACCCAGAACTACTGCAGCGTGCCTGGGTGTGCCCAGCGGTAGTACTGTTTTGCCACGCGCTATCCACACAGTAGCCCTACCGTGCCTTGGTAAAAGGGCCCATTAACATCTCAGACACCTGTCATTTATAATACATTATTGGGAGAAATCTATATATGGCACCAAATGTTAGGCACTACTTCCATGCCACATTTTTGGCACAGAAAAATGTTCTAATGGATGCAAGGCGCCAAAATGGGGTAGAAATGCCAGATCCACATGAAAACTCACGGGCCCATTTATAGAATTGCACCCAAGTGTTTTCATGTGGATCTGCAAAGCGGGCATGGGCTGGTCAGGGGTGTTCCCTTAAAATGCACGCAGTATTAAAGAACAGTGCAGATCTGCACCCAACTTGTGCGCCAAGATTTACACCTGGTGTAACTCGAAGTTCAGCATGGATTCTGATGCTGCGTGCTATTCAATACAGGGCACCCATCCCAGAACACCATTTACAGAACACTGTTCAGCGCGGTTTTTTTGGTGCCAAATTTTGAGTGCCATTTACTGAATCCAGTCCTAAGGGGCCCTTTTACTAAAATGCGTTGATTTGGTGTTAATGTGGGATTTTCACATGCATTAGCTCCAAATCTAATATAGCACTTTTTAGGGTATTTCAATTTTTTAAAATCAGGTTGTTATTACTGAGCAGTACCTGCTAGGAGTTAACATGGGATCACTTACCACCTCCTAAGTGCTCCTGCATTAATGCTGCATTATCCAGTTAGTGTGCGTTAAGTATAATGCGCTAGTGGATAACACTTCTATGACCATACTCCAGCCCCTCCCCAAAATATTTTTTAAACATTAGTGCACACAAACAGAAAAAATACCCCAAAACACTTTAACGCCTTCAGTAAAAGGCCCCTATATTGTTTAGATCCAATTCTCAATTAATGGGTCACTTCCATTTTATTAAGCAAAGGATATGAGGACACAGAATCTACCTCTGAGGTATTATCTAAAAGACAAATATTGTATGCATAAAGGGGTAATTATATAACTGTCTGCATGAACTTTTCATTATATAGACTTTGCTTGATTTTCAAATTAAAAGCATTCATGTGCTTTTCTGTTGAAAATTATCCTAAGATATTAACCTCAAAAATTTGAACTTGATTATTTATTTAAAAATTTTCTAGTCCACTATTTCCAAAAATCAAAATGGGTTACAACCAACATACAAATTTAAAAGTTTGCTACTTACTTGTAAGTTTAAATATGTGCGTACTTTTTAAAATTCCAAAGTACAGGTGTAGTTCCAAACCCTGCCTTACTGTGGGGTTAAAGTACACACAAAATGGCAATTTAAGAAGTCATTCTATAAAAGTGTGCCTATTTTTTATCAAGATGTCTATGTGCAGACTATTCTATAAAAGAAAGTAGACACCTACTTTCTTTTATTGAATACTAGCATGGTAACAAATATATTTTACGTGTGATCACTTATACGAGTAATAGAGAAGGTGTAAATGCTTGCACCTGTATCCTATAACTTACACTTGAACTGTGCACCCTGGCCAAGCTTCACCCAGATTCTGCCCATGTGTATGCCCAGCTCATTTATGTCTCATGCCTATGTGTAAACATAGGCATGTATAGATTGTAATTTACGTATGTCTTGGCATAGGGAGGGGCAGTTTTTAGGGCCAGCGATGGAGAAGTGCAACCAAGGAACTGCCATAAGTCCCCATGTCACAAGGGGTCCCATGCCTGTCCAAAGCTGAAGAAGGTGCAGCCTACTGTTGGGCTTTAGAGCCCCCTCCCAAATTTTTGCCTTGGGCTCTAGCATCTTTTCATACTGGCCCTGTCAGTTTTGTAAAAGCCCATTTCCACATGTAAACCACTGCTCTCCCCACCAAAATGGCTTTTAAAATTGCCCTCAAAGTGAGTGGGGTCAGTCAACATCTATTTTCTAAATTTAGAAATAACAAAAGATGACAGATTTTCACATTTTTCTATATGTTCTTTAAAAAATTGCATTACCTGACAAAGTCCATATTTGGGCCTTCCTTTGTGTACCTGAATTTAAACTGATACAGCTCTGTCACACTCTAGAGGATTTTTAAGGGAATAACAACAAACACAATTTTTTAAAACTGTATTTTAATATCAAGAAACAAAATTCATCTAAATTTCAGTGTTTCCTGTCTGATTTGTTTGTCTAACCTAATAGAACATGATGAGGTTTCAATTCTTTTAAAAAAATGCATGAATGCCCACTTAGCTGGCCAAAATCTGACTGTTACAATGGTGAAATTAGGCCTTACCTGCTAATTTTCTTTCCTCTAGATCCTCCAGACTGTTCAAGACGCTTGGGTTATGCACTCCTACCTAAAACATCTTATACAAGTAGCTTGTGCAGTCCTTCTACTAACCAGTAAAACAGTAACAAAGCAGAGGAACAAAACACCTCCACCTAAACAAAACCACTGAATCCACACTCAGATCTCCTCCCCTTAAGACGGGAGAAGTCAACTGCAGATGGGCACAAACGGTACCACAAACTGCCCTTAGTAAAACTCCAGGACCCAAATCACAGGAGCTACTAGAAATATCAGCAACTGAAGTCTAAAGAAAATATCATACTGACCTGTCCGATACACTGGGTGGGCTCTTGAACGGTCTGGAGGATCTAGAGGAAAGAAAATTAGCAGGTAAGGCCTAATTTCACCTTCCTCAGCAATCATCTAGACCGTTCAAGATGCTTGGGACATACCAAAGCAGTAAACACATCTAAGGGTGGGACCTGCGAAGCCCAGAGGACAGAACTGCAGCTCCAAAACTGGCATCCTCCCTTACCTGTACATCCACTCTGTAATGTTTAACAAAAGAATGCAGGGAGGACCATACCGCCGCTCTACAAATGTCCACCGGTGGAACAAAACTACTCTCTGCCCAAGAAGCCGCCATCCCCCTAGTGGAATGTGCCTTGAGCCCCACCGGCACCGTACGGCCATGCAATATGTAAGCTGAAGAGTTGGCATCCTTCAACCACCGAGCTATAGATGCCTTAGAAGCAGCCGCTCCCTTCTTGGGCCCCCCATGAAGGACAAATAACCTGTCCGAAGACCTGAATTCCTCTGACCTGCGCAAGTAAACCTTCAACACTCTGCGCACATCCAATTTCGCCAAATGACGCTGAGAAGCATCCCCCATCCGGTCCCCCAAGACGGGCAGCGAAATCACCTGATTGACATGAAAGGAGGATACCACCTTAGGCAAAAACGAAGGGACTGGACGCAGCAAAACCTTTTCCTTAGAAAACCACAGAAACGGAGGCCTACATGAAAGAGCCTGAAGTTCCGAAATCCTGCGAGCCGACGATATAGCTACCAAAAAAACCACCTTCATAGTAAGGTCTTTTATCGAACAAGACTCCAAGGGCTCAAAAGGAGAACCCGCCAAAGAGTCAAGAACGATATTAAGATCCCACTGAGGAACTACCGGCCGCTGAGGAGGACGAAGCAACTTCACCCCCCTCAAAAAACGGACCACATCCGGGGAAGACACAACCGACCTGCCCTGCACCTTACCCCGAAAACATGCCAAAGCAGCCAGCTGCACCTTCAAAGATGACAATGAAAGGCCCTTCTCAAAACCATCCTGCAAGAAATCTAAAACGCACGACACAGAAGCTGTTGAAGGGACACACGCCCGGTCCCCACACCAATCTTCAAATATGCACCACACATACACATAGGCTAAAGATGTTGAACGCTTGCGAGACTGCAGCATCACCTGAATCACCTGAGGAGAAAACCCTTTCCTTCTCAACCGTTTCCTCTCAAGGGCCTCAACCTGAGAGAGAACCAAGCCGGATCCGGCATGACAACTGGACCCTGTCACAACAGCACCGAGCCCCCCAGCCGCAGAGGCTCACCTTCTAACAGGCGCATCAGATTCCCGAACCACGGCCGACGCAGCCAATTTGGAGCCACCAACACCACCGGACCCGCATGACATTCTACCCTCTGTAGGACTCGACCTATCAAGGGCCACGGGGGGGAAACACATACAGCAACACCCGCTGAGGCCACAGAAGGACCAACGCATCGATCCCTTCCGCTCGTGGATCCCGACGCCAACTGAAATACCGAGGAACCTGAGCATTCTGTGCCGACGCCATGAGATCCACTACTGGCATTCCCCACTTTAGAACTATCTGGTCGAACACCGACCGGTGCAGAGACCATTCTCCAGGGTCCAACATGTGTCTGCTTAGAAAATCCGCGTTCACGTTGTCCACCCCGGCCACGTGCGCCACTGAAATCTGCACAAGATGCCTTTCCGCCCAACTCATGAGCAGAGCCATCTCGATTGCCAACCGCGGACTCTTTGTACCGCCCTGCCAGTTGACATACGCTACCGCTGTCGCGTTGTCGGACATGACTCTTACCGCCTTTCCGACCACACTTGAGCGAACGCCAACAGACCTAGCCGAATCGCCCTTGTCTCCAACCGGTTGATAGACCACTGAGCTTCCTCCGTCGACCACCATCCCTGCGCGGACCGACTGAGACACTGAGCTCCCCAGCCCAGCAGACTGGCATCCGTTACCAGAATCACCCACTGAGGAGGTTCCAACGGCATGCCCTTTTTCAGATGGGCCAAGCACAGCCACCACTGGAGACTGCGCCAAGGAGCCCCCCTCAATGGCAACCGCAACTCCAAACTGTGTACCTGGGGAGACCACCAGGACAACAGAGCCTACTGAAGCTGACGCATATGCGCCCTGGCCCATGGTATTTCCTCTATTGTCGCTGCCATGAGGCCCAGAACCCGAAGGTACGTTCGAACCGTCAGACTCTGAACGGACATTAACAGCCGGACCTGCTGCTGAAGAGAGGCGATCCGAGAATCCGGCAGAAAAACACGACCCACTGCCATGTTGAACCACACTCCCAACTACTCCAGACTCTGCGATGGGATCAACTGACTTTTGACTACATTCACTACCCATCCGAGCGATTCCAGAAACGCGACCACCTGAGCCGTCGCCGCAACACTGTGAGCCCGAGACTTCGCCCGGATCAACCAGTCATCCAGATACGGATGCACCAGAATTCCCTGCCTCCGCAAAGCCACTGCTACCACCACCATTATCTTGGCAAAGGTGCGTGGAGCCATTGCCAGACCAAAAGGCAGAGCACAAAACTGAAAGTGCCTCCCTAAAACAGCAAAACGAAGGAAATGCTGATGGGCCTCTCGAACCGGCACGTGCAGATACACTTCCGTGAGATCCAGTGACATGAGAAATTCTCCCTGACGAACAGCCACTATGACTGAGCCCAGAGTCTCCATGCGGAAGGATAACACCTTGGGCACCCCATTGACCCTCTTGAGATCTAAAATGGGTCGAAACTGGTCCTCCTTCTTCAGCACCACAAAGTAAATGGAATAACAACCCATTCCCTGCTCGTGCCAAGGAACGGGTACCACGGCTCCCAACTGGATTAAGCGACCCAGAGTCTCTTGAATAGCCTTTAACTTGACTTGAGAGTGACAAGGAGAGGGAAGAAACAGATCTGGTAGCGGGTGCTCGAACTCGAGCGCATAACCGTCACGAACGACCTCCAGCACCCACTGATCTGAAATAATTTGGGTCCACCCCTGATAAAACAGACGAAGTCGCGCCCCGACCTTCACCAGAGGCTGGACCCGCACACCTTCATAAGGAGGACTTATTACCATTTCCGGCACCTCTGGAGGAGTCCCGACCTCCTCGACGACCCCCTCGAAAGGACTGCGTCCGCTGGAAAAACCGGCTTTTAGGAAGAGATACAAATCTGCCCAGCCTGTACCACCTCGCGTCCTTAAACCAACCTCTAGCCGAACCCCCTCGACTAGCCAACTTAGGCCATAACTCCGGCAACCTTGAGACCTTGGTATCCCCAAGACCACTCATCAGTTTATCCAAGTCCTCTCCAAACAACATAGAACCTTTGAAAGGTAGAGAACACAACTTTGCTTTAGAGGCCGTATCTGCCACCCAGCCCCTAAGCCAAAGAGCCCTACGAGCCGTCACCGCCAGAGCCATATTCTTAGCCGAGGCCCTTAGCAAATCATAAAGGGTGTCTGCCAAAAACGAAGACCCCATCTCCAATTTGGCCAGCTCCTGAACCAAACCAGTCCTATCTAACGCAGGCTCATCCAAGAGCTTCTCCGCCCAACGGAAACAAGCTCTGGCTACCAAGCCCCTACACACAGAGGCTTGCAAGGCCAAAGCCGACAAATCAAAGCTGTACTTCAGAAAGGACTCTAGCTTCCTACCCTGAGGATCCCGTAAGGCTGTACCGCCATCCACCGGAATGGCCGTAGCCTTAGTAACCGCCGTAACCACCGCATCCACAGTAGGTGGTTTCAGCAGGGCCAAATCTTTCAGAAGCAAGGGATACAGCCGCGCCATAGCCCTAGACACCTTACAAGCAGCCTCCGGCACAGACCATTCCTGAAAAACCATGTCTCTAATGTCTGAATTCATGGGAAAGGAATGGGAGGCTCTCCGAATCCCCTTAACCAAGAGATCTACCTGGGGTCCCTCCGCAGAGGGAGTGGCCGCCGGAGCAAACTTCAAAGTAGAGATCACCTGATCAATGAACTCTAACAACTCCTCCTTATGAAAAATGCGAACCACTGAAGAATCTTCCCCAGGCCTTAGCCCATCCTGATCCTCAGACTCATCTAAGAGATCCTCTTCTCCTGGGTTACTCCAAACCTCTGACCCAGGCAGAGAAAGTATCTCCATAGGCTCCGAAATATCCACCCACGGGCGCTTAACTCCCACTGAGCTAGCAGCCTCCAGGGAAAAATACAGCCTGAGAGGGGCCAGCTCTCCAGGCATTATACAGAGACCAAACTCAGGACGGAAACCAGATCCCTCCCCCCGATGCTGCTGAAGCCCCAACAACACTTCCTGCAGTCTCCGCGACGGACCCCCCTCGCTCCCGTGGTAACAGGTCCATCACGTGATCCACGGCTAAACTAGGCGCGCTTCCTGCCACACATGGGTCCTCTGGCGCCAGTACGTAATGGCCGCACTTCCCACCAAAAACGGCTCCGTCGAGGCCGACCCGGGACGTGCAGCCAAAATGGCTGCATTTCCCGCCAAAACCAGCCCCGCCGTTGCCGGCCTGGAATGTGCGGTCAAATCGCCACCCAACACCTCCGCCCACTCAGGGGAAATCACGGGGGGCAAGAGCGCTGACAACGTAGGCTCCCCACAAAATTTACATTGGCCACCTTTCACTTCAACGCTGCGCTTCGCGCAAAACCAACACCTCGCCAGCTTAGACATAATGGCCGCGAACACAATAAAAACAAACAGTTGCTTTGTGCTCTGACAGACTAATAGGCAAAACCGCCTAAGGCAATAACGTCCTTGAAGACGTTTTATCTCTGGACTGCCACAAGAACGGCCAAAATAGCAGCCTTTTAAAAACGTTTATTTATTTTTTTTAAACCTCGTTGCTGATGCCTAAACGCCTCAAGGGTACAGAACGAGGTCTGTAGCCAAGGTCAAGCAGACCTCCAGAGGAAGAGCACAGGGGGAGGGACCCGGCCACCCGGGTGTGACACCCCACAGGGAATAAGAAGCCCCTTAGGACTTACACCCTGTAATAGAGATGCAAGTGTGGGTTCTCTAACATTTACAACCCAACCTAGAAACCCCAAATGGGCCTACCAGACTGAGTACACTGCACAGGCTGCACACATCTACCCTCTGCTGAGACTGAGAAAATACTGGTTAGTAGAAGGTCTGCACAGAAGTTTTAGTGTTCTCAGTCTCCCTCTGCTGGTAGGAGTGCATAACCCAAGCGTCTTGAACGGTCTGGAGGATTGCTGAGGAAAAAGCTGATTTTCAAACAAATCTAGCTGGATAGAACTCAGCTGGCTAGAATTATTATGCTCAGACTGTGTACCTACACTTAGCCAGCAGGGTCTGACTGCCTCTATTCCTCCCTACCTACTCAAAAAATGACATTCCAACAGGATTGTCAACCTCTTCCAGCCCCCCTTCCACCCATCCAAGTAAGGAATATGATCCTCCAACCTACCTGAATATTCAAAAACTTATCTCCTGACTCTCCACATCTATCAGAAACCATCTAAAATACCAAAAGTTCTCCCTACTGAACCAAGAAGATGCTATTGTCAGAAAAATGTTGAGCTCCAAGCTAAGAGCAGATAAGCCTCTATCTTTCTAGTTTGGCTGAGAGGAACTGAGAGGGGATTGAGAAGGGGACAAGGCTAAGGATAAGGGATAATTTTTTTTGCAAAAAAAATGGGTAGGTTGCAGAGGGACTGATGGGGCTATTAGACTTTAAATATATTCCTAACTATGGTGGTTAGGGAGGTATATTGTGTATTCAAGATGTCTATAGTACTGTATTGTTTTTATGATACTTTTCACATTTCCCTGACATGATATTATTTGAAGATCCCCACAATGAGCTTCAAGACTCCCATAAGCAACCCTGCTATTATATTACTCTGAAACACTTCAAACATTCAGGTCAGCATTAGTAATATGTCTGAGAGCAAACCCAGGTCAAAACTTCCCTTCTTATGAATGCACACTCATAGAAATCTAAGTTTTGGAACTGTTTTCTCCATTTTTAGGCTGAAAATGTATGGGTCTATTGTACTAGAGCATGATAAATTTATCTGCTTATTATGGGTAACTTAGATTCAAAGTCCTACAGTAAAAAAAGCAGATGAAAACATCCCTTTTATTTTATTTATTTATTGCATTTGTATCCCACATTTTCCCACCTTTTTGCAGGCTCAATGTGACTTACAACACATCATAGATGGTGAGGATATATTAGAAAATAGACATTTAGTGTTACAGAAGAATCATGGGAACAAGATAATAATAGAACATGGTAATAGTATAACAAGCAGATATTATAAGACAGTTCTGAATATATGTGTAGGAGTGGTGTCCGTTCACATTTGTTGATCTTTGTGGTATGCCTTAATAAAGAGATGGGTCTTCAGCAGTTTGTGGAAGTTGGTTAGTTCGTAAATCGTTCTTAAGTTGTGTGGCAGTGCGTTCCATAACTGTGTACTCAAGTAGGTAAAGTTTGAAGCATGCATTACTTTGTATTTTAGGCCTTTGCAGTTGGGGAAGTGCAAATTAAGGAATGTGCGGGATGATCTTTTAGCATTCCTGGGTGGTAGGTCTATCAGGTCTGACATGTAGGCTGGTGCTTCTCCGTGAATGATTTTGTGAACTAGGGTACATATTTTGAACGTGATGTGTTCTTTGAGTGGGAGCCAGTGTAGCTTTTCTTGTAGGGGTTTAGAACTCTCATATATTGATTTGCCGAATATGAGTCTTGCTGCAGTGTTCTGGGCTGTCTGAAGTTTTTTGATTATTTGCTCTTTGCAGCCGGCGTAGAGTGTGTTGCAGTAATCTAGATGGCTGAACACCATTGATTGTACCAGGTTGCGGAAAACAGTCCTTGGGAAGAAAGGTCTTACTCTTTTTAAATTTCCACATTGAGTGGAACATCTTCTTGGTTGTGTTTTTTGCATGGCTCTCGAGTGTTAGGTGTCGATCGATGGTAACTCCAAGAATCTTTAAGGTATCGGAAATTGGAAGGGTCAGGTTTGATGTATTAATGGTGGTGAATTTGTCCGTGTTATGTTGAGAGGTGAGTATTAAGCATTGGGTTTTTTCTGCATTTTCAGCTGAAATGCATCCGCCCGTGAATGCATGATATGGAGACTTTGGTTGATGTCGGTGGTAATTTCCTTTAGATCTTGTTTAAATGGGATGTAGATCGTTATGTCGGCTGCGTAAATGTATGGGTTGAGGTTTTGGTTTGATAATAGTGTGGCCAAGGGTATCATCATTGGATTGAATAGGGTCGGCGAGAGGGGGGATCCCTGTGGAACTCCGCATTCGGGTATCCATGTGGCTGATGTAGTCGAGTTGGATGTTACTTGATATGATCATGTGGTTAGGAACCCCTTGAACCAATTGAGAACGTTTCCTCCAATTCCGAAGTACTCAAGGATGTGTAGTAGTATTCTGTGATCAACCATGTCAAAAGCGCTAGACATGTCAAATTGTAGAAGTAGTATGTTCTTGCCAGTTGCTATCGTTTGTTTGAATTTGGTCATAAGAGTAACCAGTACTGTTTCTGTACTGTGGTTAGCCCGAAATCCTGATATACAAAGTACTGTACTGTATTTTTACTGTGGTACCATGCAGTATCCTAGGGCCCGATATTCAGCCGGTGGCAGCATTAAACCCAGATATTCAATGCTGGGCCGTTTCCACCAACCAGCATTGAATATCTGGGGGGTTTTTTTTTAACGGCTAAAAAGTTAACTGGCTAGCCGGTTAACCTTTTAGTAGTTAAAAGATAGGACAGCTATTTGACCACTTAACTTATCTGGTTAGACACTGAATATTGTTGCCTAACCCAGTGGTTCCCAAACCTGGTCCTGGAGGCACCCCAGCAAGTCAGGTTTTCAGGATATCTACAATGAATATTCATAAGAGAGATTTACATGTAGTAGAAGTAGTGCATACAAATCTCTCGCAGAAATATTCATTGTGGGTATCCTGAAAACCTGACTGGCTGTGGGTGCTTCCAGGACCAAGATTGGGAACCATTGGCCTAACCGGATAAGTCGTGTGATATAGCCAGATATGCGCTAAGTGCTAACCGGCAATATTCAATGGGAGATAACCAGTTAGATCCCGCTGAATATTAGTGATTAGGTGCAATATGATATTTAACCAGGGGTCTCTGCTGGGTCCTCTGCTTTTTAACGTATTTATAAATGATACAGAGATGAGAACAACTGTTGAGGTAATTAAATGTGTTGATGACACAAAGTTATTCAAAGTTGTTAAATTGCAAGAGGATTGTGAAGAATTGGAAGAGGGACTTATAAGTCTGGGAGACTAGGCATCCAAATAGCAGATAACTGTTATGATCGTGGTCAGGACCCCTCTCAAACTTACCTTTTTCCTGGTGGTCAGCTTCTTAGCTGGCTTCCGTTTCTTCTGTCTGTCCTGTCTGAGCTAGCTCTCTCTCTCTCTGTGCTGGCTGCTGCCAGCATGGGGTTAATTGTTTCTCTATACTGCAGCTGTGGGTGTGGACTGAGTTAGCTCTACCTCTCTCTGGGTATACTGGCTTCAAGTGCTTCATGGTGCTGCATTGGTGTGGGTTGGGCCTCTCTGGGTTTCAGTGTGCTGTATGCATGGGTCTAGGGAGTTTGACATCATCTGGGAGGTCCTTGATAAGGAAGTGGTGTTCTTTCCTTCAGGGCCTTTGCAACGTTTGCTTGAGGTAGGTTGGTGCAGTGTGCACTTCTGACTTTGTGTCTAGTTTCCCTGCTTGCTTTTGCTAAAGGTCCAGGTAAGTGTTAGTGCAATGTGCACTTTGATTCGTGTTTAGCTCCCCTGTTAGTTTCTGTTACTAGCACTTCTGTAGGTTTAGTGCTTGCTTGGTTAGTTTAGTGCGGTGGGGCACAGCTGTAGCTTGGTGTTTAGGAAGCACCTTTGCTAGTTTTTGTGTTTTTTCTTCCTTGTTTTTCCCTTGTGGCTCCCTGGTGTCCCTTTTAGTGCTAGGAGCACTTCTGGTTGTTTGGTGCATAGGAGCACCTTAGTTAGTTTAGAGTTGTAGAGCACTGCTTGTAGTTTGGTGCTTAGTAGCACCTGTGTTAGCTTTGTGTTTAGTTCCCTGCTCTGTTAGTTTAGGGCTTAGGAAGTCCCTTTGTTGAGCAGGGCTTAGGAGCTCCTGTTAGTTTAGGGTTTAGGAAGTCCCTTTGTTGTGCAGGGCCTTAGGAGCACCCCTGGTAGGATAGGGCTTAGGTTTGTCAATTTAAGATTTAGGAGCATTTCAGTTAGTTGAGTACCTGGAGCACTCCTGCTTCAGCTTGTTCTAGTCCTGGGCCCTGTGTCATCCGATATCCGGTAAGTCCTGCCGGCCACTTGAACCCAGAGGCTCAACCCTTGGGGGGCAGTGGCTAAGTGCAGGTGAAGCTGTACGGACCAGTCCAGTATGCTCCAATTCAGTGTTCCAGTCCTTTGTTCTCCAGTCTGGGGGATTCCAGTCCAGTGTTCCAGTTCTGTGTCCTCCAGTCCGGGGGATTCTAGTCCGTGTGTTCCGGCTTGCTAGGCGGTGCCTGCAGTCCCTGCCGGTGCCGGTGTGCTTGTCCAGCGTTGGTTGGTGGGTTTTGCCTGCTGCTGTCGCTCCTCGTCAGCAGCCCAAGGGCTCATGTTTGCTCCAGAGTCCGGCCCCGTGGGCTCTGAACCCGAGAACCTGACAATAACATTTAATGTAAGTGCAAAATGATGTATGTGGGAAAGAGGAACCCAAACTATAGCTATGTCACGCATAGACCAGGAAAAAGATCTAAGTGTCATCAATGATGATAAGTTGAAACCCTCTGCTCACTGTGCAGTGGCAGCTAAGAAAACAAATAGAATGTTAGGAATTATTATGAAAGGAATGAAAAATGAGAATGTTACAATGCCTTTGTAACATTCCATGGGGTGACTGCACCTCAAATAATTCTGGTCACTGCATCTCAAAAAAGATATAGTGGAATTAGAAAAGGTACAGAGAAGGGCGATGAAAATGATAAAGGAGATGGGACCAATGTTTACGCTCCTTTGACTTCCCTCAACGCTCAGCATCAGGGTTCCTCGGTGCCAATAAGGACAATGTTGAACCTATAGGCATCCTCGGTGTCGGGTCTGATGCTGACGAGTCCCGAGGCCTTCTATCAGTGCCTGATTTTGAGGGAAGTGGAGACCTCCTCAGTGCTGTTGCACTCAGTGGTAGATGAAGTCTGAGCAGCCATCGACGATGATGGATCAGCTTTGAGGAGCCAAAATGTTTCTCCTATTGGACCTGACGCTCCCTCTGTATCCTCAACTGCATCTTTAAACAGACAGAACAATAGTTAGGCTCATAGTTAGATCCAAGGTACTCAATGAACCAAGAGTGCAGGTCCATTGCAGAGATTACCCGACTGTATTGGGTGCACCTTTTGAAGCCACTGAGGGTCTACTTGGACATCGAGTAAACAATTGTGGTTAAATTAAATTCCTAATCTTGAGCTTCGAAAAGGGACATAGCTCAAATCAAGGTCGGTGCTCAGGCCTAAAAGGGGCTTAAAGAGTCGCGTGAAAACGAAAGAAAGCTTGAAGAGCCAAAAAAATGTAATAAAATAAAGGGGAAGGTACTGAAAATAAAAACTATGAAGAAAATCAGACAAATGGAGGAAAATCCGCAAGAGAAAGCACAGAAAAAGTATCTGTTGAAAAGCGCTGAAGACAGACCACGAAAATGCAAACTCTCAGCTCTGTGGAAAAAAAGAGACTGAGGAACCTGCGCTCACAGGTAAGCAGGCCCCCTTGCACACACAGTGGGACGCTGCTATAATTTTCTACTTGCTGTAAACGTTAGGCAGTGTCCACACTGGGTTCCGTTGGATGACATCACCCAAATGTGAGAATACTAATGGTTTGCTTGTCCTCAAGAGAACTGGTTTTCTGAGGACTTTTTACTTCCTGTTTATAGTATTTGTCTTGGTTCTCATGGCAAGAATAATAGTGGAGATGATGGCTCTCATTTTACAAGCCCTATTCACATTTGACACATGCATCAATCAACACTTAAAATATTTATTTTGTATAAATGTCTAAGTCTCTAGTTTACGGGATATGCACGCATCTAACCCAAATGTATGCAAATGGTAAGAGGGTGTGAGCTGGGTGTGTCTTGGGTGGGGCAAGGGCATGGCAAATTCACAGATATTTATTTACCATTTCAGAAGGGAACTAACACCCATAATCTATATATAATGCCGAGCGTTAGGCACCAAAATTTGTGCATGGGTCTCGGGTCGCATGCAACTTAACAAGGTAATAGGCACCAACTGGCCACTTAAATGGTGCTAATGGAGAAATTAGGTCTTACGTGATAATTTATTTTCCAATAGTCCTTCCCACTCTTCCAGAACCTGTGGAAAAGTTGTGTCCATCAACCAGCAGATGGAGATAGAACTGAAAACTGAGCTAAAACATCTCTCTCTTGGTATCCAGTTCAGCTCCTCAGTATTTACGTAGACAAGCAGAAACATGAACCTCAGAGTGCTTCTAAGATAAGCACTATAATACTCGATTACTGTTTTTTTAAAAAATTTGCATGAAGTCTTTATTGTCAAATTAAAGAATCAGCACAGAATGCAACAGGAAAGCATTATACACAAGTACATAATCCAAAGCACTACAAGAGACGCCAAGAAATAGTATTCCAAACTGCAAAGAACAGCACAATAGAACTTCATTATTTTATAAACTTTTCAGATTTTCCCCCAGAATCCCCCAACTCCCTCCTCCCACCTTCCAGCCTATTCAGACCACCCAACCACCTTGTTACCAGTCTCTGTCCTCAGTTGTACTAAACATGTTTTAGGAAAGGCTCCCAGATCGCATGCCACCTGCAGGTTTGGTTACGCCGCTCCGCTAGAAGCCTCTCCATCTCACAAACATACCTTAATTTAGAAAGCCATCTCGCTATTGGAGGAGTCTTAGGCACTTTCCAACAGGAAGCGATTACAATCCTAACTGCACTTGTTGCATACCTCGTCAATATCTGCTGGTCATGTGAAAGGCTTGCCTCCTTAACCGAGAACAAGAAAAAGGCAGGGTTCCAAGGAATAGGGCATCCCACCCATTTCTGTAATCGATTCTGAATGGATTTCCAGAATGCCCGTATCCTTGCACACGCCCACCACATATGCCCCATAGTGCCCTTAACCCCACAACCCCTCCAGCACTCACCAGACAAGGTAGGGTATATGCGCCGGAGACGCTCCGGCGTCAAATACCACCGGAACAGCACCTTGATAGCATTTTCCTTGAAGGGTACATGAGTGGACACTCCCACCGCTGCCCGTTCTATCCTCTCCCACTCAGCCTCCGAGATCTCCATGCCCAGCTCCCTCCGCCAGCCTCCTCTGTGAAGTGTGTATCGTGGCGCCTGCAGTCTAATACAACTGTATAAGCGAGATATTAAACCACTCGTCGTTGCATGCCCTTCACATATTGCTTCCATAGGCAACTTTTCCCTGGCCACCACCTCCCTGATTGCCCGTGTGGTGAGGAAATGGGTTACTTGTCGATATGCAAATTCGTCCCTTCCCACTACCGGGAATCGGGCCACAGCTTCATCGAAGGACAACAATGAATTGCCCTCAAACCCTCTCCATACCATCTGGTGAACACTCCTGTTTCAGTCCCAGGGTAGAACATTGGGTTAAATGCTATCGGGGACAGACGCGATAGCATACATTTTTTCCGGGGAAAGAGACTATCCCAGTATGAGAGCGTTACCTGAATGGCCGGACATGCCCCCTCCCCAATTGATCTAAACGGGCTAGGAAGCCACATTAGTGTCCCAAGTGGTCTCGGGCCTGCAGACTGCTGTTCTATGTGTACCCATTGTTTATCGGGATATTCCTGGAACCATTCAATGGCTGCGCGTGCTTGGGCCGCTCGGTAGTACCAGGCCAGATTAGGTACCCCCAACTCTCCCCATCTTTTATCCTGGTATAAAAGAGATCGCGATAGACGTGGCCTCTTCCCTGCCCAAATAAAACGTACAATACGATCTTGCAAGGTTGCAAGGAACTTTCTAGGTAACACTATCGGGAGGACTTGGAATAGGTATAGTAAGCGTGGCAGCACATTCATCTTAACAGTAGCTATTCTGCCAAACCATGATAGCTCCAAGTCCCCCCATCTGTCCAAGTCAGCCGAAAGAACTCTAGCCAACCCTTTGTAGTTTGCTGTGAAAAGGTCAGATAGATTAGCTGTTAAATTCACTCCCAAGTAACGGATTCCTTTAGGGGCCCATCGAAAAGCGTAGGACGATTGTAGGGATTCCACCAACCCTTCAGGTAGTGTTACATTCAGTGCCTCTGATTTCGTCATATTTACCTTAAAGCCAGAGACCTCCGAATATTCACTAATAGCTCTCATAAGATTCGGGAAGACAACCTGAGGCCGTGTGACAAAGAGCAGCACGTCGTCTGCGAACAGGGCCATTTTATGTTCTCTCCCTGCCACATTGACCCCAGGAATACCCCGATTTATTCTGACTCTTGAAGCAAAAGGCTCCATGACCATGGCGAACAGCATTGGTGATAAGGGGCAGCCTTGTCGCGTGCCTCTGTGGAGCGTGATCATATCAGAGTTGCCCCCGTTTACCCTCACACATGCTTTAGGGGATTCATAAAAAGCTTGGATCCAGCCTCTAAACCTCGGCCCGATCCCAAATGTTTCCATTACCTTATACATAAACGGCCAATGTACTCTGTCAAAGGCCTTCTCAGCATCTAAGCTGAGAAGGCTCAAAGGCCTCTGGTTTCGCTTGGCCAAGTACATTATATCTATCACACGCCGTATGTTGTCCATTGCCTTCCTGTACGCGACAAACCCCACCTGGTCTGGGTGTATTATTGCCGGTAGTAAGGGTGCTAATCGATTAGCCAACACTTTGGCTAAAATTTTTACATCGGCATTTAACACTGAAATTGGGCGATAGGAGCCACACTCTGTGGGATCCTTATCTGGCTTTGGCAATACAGCTATCCATGCCTCCATCATAGACGGTGGCAATGGTTCGCCCCTGCCAATCTGATTAAACAGGTCCGCCAGAAGAGGAGCCAATTCCAGAGCAAATTTCTTGTAAAATTCATTAGGAAGACCATCCAGCCCTGGAGATTTACAGGAAGGCAGGCCTTGAATAGCTTTTTGAATCTCAATTGGGGTCACTGGTTCTTCCAGCATGGCGCATTGCTGACTTGTCAGTGAGGGTAGCTCACTTCCCTCCAAGTACTCATTAATAGCCTCTTCAGAAGGGTTAATGTCTTGCGCGTACAAAGCTTGGTAGAACTCCCCAAAACGCCTACGTATGCTTTCTGAAGTGGATAGCATAACACCCTTCCCATCACGCACATGTATGATAGCACGATCCATTTTATGCCTCCGTAGCTGCATAGCAAGGAGACGGCCTGCCTTGTTAGTGAACTCATACGAGCTAACTTGCCTCCGCGATTGTAGAAAGCTAAGATGTTCGGAATATAAGGCATCCAGTTGCATTCTCGCTCCACGTAATTCCTCCAGGACTATTGGGGAGCCTCTAGCCTTATGCCGCTGCTCCAAATGCTTAATTTTCTCCAGACAACTCGCCAACTGCATCCGTCGAGCCTTCGCTCGTTTACTAGCTGTTTGCAAGAAAAAGCCCCTCGAGACCGCCTTCATAGCATCCCAGACTATGTTTAGTGGTGGTCCCGATTCAACGTTAAGTTCCAAATATTCCTTCAACACATGCCTACAGCCCTCTACCACCTCCGCGTCTAGCAATACATTCGCATTTAATGTCCACCTCTTATCCTTAACCTCAGCCTGGATGCCCGGCACCACCACCCATACCGGTGCGTGGTCCGATATAGTCATGCTGCCTATACCCACCTTTGGGCCTTTCTCAACCAAAGCGAGGTCTAGGAAGATACAGTCAATTCGAGAGTAGGAGGCATGAACCGGCGAATAATATGTATAATCCCTTTCCGTTACGTGGTTCAACCGCCACACGTCCAACGCACCCAGGGAGTACGCTAAAGAGCCCAATGCTAATGACTCCTTGTTTTCCCTCTGTTGACCATTTCCTGATCTATCTAGGGTTGGGTTCATAACAGCGTTAAAGTCACCTCCCAGAATTAGTGAACCTTGAATAAATGTGACGAGAGCATTTTTGATCTTAGTGAAAAAGGGTCCCTGATGATCATTTGGCGCATATACGGATGCCAGAGTCAAGTCCACCTGATCCAAAACTATGTGTAAAAACAAAAAACGCCCACCCGGGTCTCGCTTAATCCGCTTTACTTGGACTGCAAGCGACGAGTGAATCAACACTGCCACTCCACGTTTTTTGGAGCCGTCAGAGGACGAGGCAAAGAATGCTGTCGGATAGCTAGAGTGAGAGAGGAGTTTTTCATGTACCCTGCGGAGATGTGTCTCCTGCACTAATACTATCTGTGGTTTGAGCTGTGATAACTCCTTAAAAAACTTCTGCCTTTTCTGGGGCATGTTCAAGCCTTTGACATTATAAGATATAATTTTTAAATCAACACTCATATTTAGGTATGCATCCAGGTTGTGCCTAAAGGAGGTTCAGTTAATCTGGCCTCTTCAGTGGTAGGAGCTTCCTCCTGTACACAGCAAATCTCCCCCCTACCCCCCTTCCTCCCTTCCACCAACCTCCCCCCGTCCCCCCCTAGCTCACCCTGACCCCCAACTTGAACACCAGCCAGAGGATCTATGTCCCCTGAATGGGATATGAGAAAGTGACCCGCCCTTCCCGCACCCCTCCTTTATCTGCAGCTCCTTCCCTCCCCCTTTACGTCCTGTCTCCCTTACTGCCCCATGCTTAACAGTGAGCATATATTAAATCATCCTATTCAGCTCTTCCATCTATTTCTCCACACATACCTTCCCCTTTATTCTACCTGCCTTATGGCCTTATCCCCCCGCAATTCCGCTACACACTCCCCCTTCCCTCTCTTTTGAGCTACAAAATTAGCATGATATACATTAACCTTAACTCAAATACTGACTATAGAGTCCATCTTGGCAAGCTATAGTTATACCACAATTGTCCAGCATATCCCATAGATCACCTCAGGGTGACACGTCTGGCGCCAGCCGATCTCTCTGATCCTCCCAGCGTTCATTCAGGTCTCGGATGCCTCTCCTTTTCTTTTTGGGTTGCTCCGTTTGGCGGTCTCAGGAATCCGCTGCCATTTTTGTAATTTTTCTTTCGTCGCTGGCGCCAGCTCCCCTGGAGGCGCTCTCGTTGCAACTAGCCCCGCCGCATGCAGGATTTCCCAAGCCTCCGAAAGCAGTTGGACTCTGTGTTTAGTTCCCTTCAGTTCAAAATTTAGTGAAAACGGGAATCCCCATCTGTATGACGAATGATGTTTAGTTAGCACTTCCAATGCAGGTTTCATCTGGCATCTCTGTTGTAAAGTATACTGAGACAAGTCCTGGTACACCGAGATCTTGGCTCCATTGTATTCTAATTCCTGCACCTTCCGTGCACGGTTGATGATCTGCTCTTTGACCTCATACTTATGGAATCGGGCGATAATATCCCGCGATCTGCGTTCTTGTCGTTGGCCTAGGGCTCTGTGCGCTCTGTCCAATTCAATCATTATCACCTTTGCATCGAGTCCCAGCAGGGTGGCGCACAGTGATTTTACTATCTGTGGGACATCTTCTATGTCTCCCCCCTCCGGGACTCCGCGAAAACGGAGGTTATTCCTCCTACCTCTGTTTTCGATATCGTCCAACTTGTATGCTAATTCAGCATACTTTACTTCCAAGGCCCGGAGTTGGGTTTCGTGCTGCTGCAGGGATTCAGAGTGATCATCAAGCTTCTGCTCGGCATCTTCAACTCTGCCCCCCAGTTCCCGAAGGTCCACACTCATCACTTCCATGCGTTCCAGGATTTCTTCCTTGAACGTTTTGATGTCGTCCTGTATGCTTGTTAAAAGCTGGCGAAGTTCGCTAGAAATGCCTTTTTTTGCCGGGGGCTGTCTGGACTCTGCTAAGGAGAGCGCGGAGTCCGAGTCCGACGGCGAGGCTCGTGCCCGAGACTCATGGCGCTTCGGCGTTTTACTAGGCCCGCCGTTCGCCTGTCGCTCGGCCTCTTTATTCCGCGATTGACTCGCCTTACTCATATTAATCTGCTGTGGGAGGTTGATTCTGCCCACTAAGTCACCGATAAAGCCGCTTGCCGATTTTATTTGCCGTTTATGGGTGCTACGAGCGGGAGCTCTAGAGCTAGGCTGCCGACATGGAAGGTGACGTCACTTCCAATACTCGATTACTGTTAATGCGGTTTATTTTTATTTTCTTGTTTTGTAGATGATGCAAGTCCAAATTTATGTGTAGCTTTAAAAGACTCGACACAGCAGTGTTTCGGCCAACCGGCCTGCCTCAGGGGTCTTGCAGTCTTTCAAGAATGTCCACGGAAAGACCCTGTGTCTGTCGATATACTATCAAATTAAAAATCTTGTATAATGAAACCGGAATGCGAAACCCTCTCCTTTGACAGGAAAATAAACAGCCGCCAAACTGCAAAGCGCGACACTCAGAAAATGTGGTTTATTTAATTAATTAATTCATTCATTTTAAAATTTATATACCACCTTAAAACCTAGGTGGTTTCCAAAATTACATAATAAAAACAAAAAATACAAAATAATCCAATTATTACCCATTAAATCAGATAAACAATATAGTAATTATTACTCAACAGAATGCTGCCACCAAAAAGCTGTGTTTTAAGCTGCTTCTTAAATCGAAAGTGACCTCTGAGGGCATTCCATAGCTGTGTACCAGCCACTGTAAACGATGACGACCTTGTTTCTGCATAGTGTGATTGCATACTTGGATCCAGTGACATAGGCCCCATAGGGAATCAGCCCTTTTGTGCTGCAAACCTTTACTGATGCTAGGATTAATCCAACTGCATACACACTTCCTGCATGTGTAATTAATACTCTTTCTGCTTACAGCCTACTATGTCCATGATCACTTATGTGAATCTTCATGTATTTTATATATATTTATTATATATCCATGCTATATGTTAATTTTATTTTACTTACCTCCAGATCCTTGGGATTTGTGTAAAACTTTTAAGAAATAAAAGAGAGCATATATGTGATTATTTTCCAAATTTTAAAACTTTCTATATCAACATTTAGGGTTGATTTATTTTTACTTACTTCTAAGACTGCCATACGTAGCTGAAAAACAAAATATCTGCCATTAATATCTAAATCACAATTATGCCATTAATATAAAGGACTGTGAAGCTTAGTGGTTTCACTTGTCTCAAAGGAGATATAACTTTATCCTTGTTCAGCTGCATTTATTCAGTATTGAAGGTAAAATTATGTATAATCATACCTGATAATTTTCTTTCCATTAATCATAGCTGATCAATCCATAGACTGGTGGGTTGTGTCCATCTACCAGCAGGTGGAGATAGAGAGCAAACTTTTGCCTCCCTATATGTGGTCATGTGCTGCCGGAAACTCCTCAGTATGTCGATATCAAAGCTCCATCCGCAGGACTCAGCACTTAGAGAATTACACCCACGAAGGGACACTCTGCCCAGCTCACCACCGCCGAAACGGGGGAGGGGAATTAACCCAGCTCATCCCCACACAAGTGGGGGAGGGGAATCCGTCCAGCTCATCCCCGCGGAGCGGGGGAGGGACACCACACCCGCCGATGCGGGGGGATCTGGCTTATCCTGCAACCGCAACCGCGGGAGGAGCTGACTGACCCTAACACCGCCGAAGCGGGAGGGGTACAAAGCTGCCCTACAGCCGCATGAAGCGGGAGGGAGTGCCGGCAGAATTTATGTCTCAATCCAGCCCCGTAAAACGGGGGGGAGAGGAATGCAGCAGCTCACTGTAACACAAACTCGTCTCAACTCTTCTTTCTGAAGTAACTGAAGACTAAACTTGCACCTGAAATGCAATCAGAATAAAAACAGTACAGATATCTGGGAGGGGCTATGGATTGATCAGCTATGATTAATGGAAAGAAAATTATCAGGTATGATTATACATAATTTTACCTTCCATATCATCAAGCTGATCAATCCATAGACTGGTGGGATGTACCGAAGCAGTACTCACCCAGGGCGGGACATTGAAATCCCTGACCTCAACACTGAAGCTCCAAACCGGGCCTCCGCCCGTGCAGCCACCGTCAAACGGTAATGCTTGGAGAATGTATGAGCCGAAGCCCAAGTTGCCGCCTTGCATATCTCTTCCAAGGAGACGGATCCGACCTCTGCTATCGAGGCCGCCTGAGCTCTCGTGGAGTGAGCCTTCAGCTGGATAGGCGGCACCTTCCCTGCGGCCACATAAGCCGCTACAATGGCTTCCTTGACCCATCTTGCCACTGTAGGCTTAGCAGCCTGCAGACCCTTACGAGGACCTGCAAACAGGACAAACAGATGATCCGATTTCCGGAAATCATTGGTCACTTCCAAGTATCTGATGATGACTCGCCTCACATCCAGATATTTAAGAGCAGAGTACTCCTCTGGGTAGTCCTCCCTACGAAAGGAAGGGAGACAGAGCTGCTGATTCACATGGAAGCGAGAAACAATCTTGGGCAGGAAGGAAGGCACTGTGCGAATAGTCACTCCTGCCTCAGTGAACTGCAGAAAAGGCTCTCGACATGAGAGCGCCTGGAGCTCGGAAACTCTTCTGGCTGAAGTGATAGCCACCAAAAAGACTGCTTTCAACGTCAGGTCTTTCAGAGATGCCCTTGACAAGGGTTCAAAAGGCGGCTTCTGCAATGCTCTTAGCACCAGGTTGAGATTCCACGCAGGCACCACTGAGTGCAGAGGAGGGCGCAGGTGATTAACTCCCTTGAGAAAGCGCACCCCATCTGGCTGCGAAGCCAGGGAAGCACCCTTCAGGCGGCCCCTGAAGCAAGCCAGAGCCGCTACCTGGACTTTAAGGGAACTGAGCGACAGGCCTTTCTCCAGACCTTCTTGCAGGAACGCCAACACTGAAGAAATTGGAGCAGTGAAGGGAGAAAGTGAGCCTGCTTCACACCACACTGCAAAGATACGCCAAACCCTGGCGTAAGCAGTAGAAGTAGAGCGCTTCCTCGCTCTTAACATAGTGGCGATGACCTTGTCTGAGAAGCCCTTCTTCCTCAGACGCTGCCGCTCAATAGCCAGGCCGTAAGACCAAAGGGGGAGGGATCCTCCATCACCACGGGACCCTGATGTAACAGGCCCTGCTCCACTGACAGCCGCAGAGGATCGTCGACTGAGAGCCTGATCAAGTCCGCATACCAGGGACGTCTGGGCCAATCCGGACCCACCAGGATTACCCTGCCGGGATGCTTTGCCACCCGGTCTAGCACCCTGCCCAACATGGGCCAGGGCGGGAACACATAGAGGAGCTCTTGTGTCGGCCACTGTTGGAGAAGAGCATCTACTCCCAGGGATCGAGGGTCCCGTCCTCTGCTGAAAAAGCGCGGCACTTGGCAATTGGCCGATGACGCCATCAGATCTAGGCTCGGCTGGCCCCAGCGCTTCGTGATGTCCAAGAACGCCTGAGCAGATAGTTGCCACTCTCCGGGCTCCAAGGTATGGCGACTGAGAAAGTCCGCCTTGACATTCATGACTCCGGCAATGTGGGCCGCTGAAAGCTGCTCCAGGTTCGCTTCCGCCCACTGGCAAAGATTCATAGCCTCCTTGGCTAGAGGGGCGCTCTTGGTACCTCCCTGGCGGTTGACATAGGCCACAGCCGTGGCATTGTCCGACAGGACCCGTACAGGCTTCAACACCAGTACCGGGATGAACTCCAAAAGCGCCAACCGAATGGCTCTGAGTTCCAGGAGGTTGATAGACCACTTTGCCTCTGCAGGAGACCAGAGCCCCTGCGCTGTCCTTCCCAAGCAGTGGGCTCCCCAGCCCGACAAAGAGGCGTCCGTCGTGACGACAATCCACTCTGGGGTCACCAGAGGCATTCCCGCAGACAACTTGTCTGTCTGCATCCACCAGCTCAGCGCCTTGCGCACTGCTGGGTCCAAGGGAAGGCGCACAGCATAATCCTCCGACATCGGAGTCCAGCGCCGCAGCAAAGAGTGTTGAAGTGGTCTCAAATGAGCCCTGGCCCAGGGCACTACTTCCATCGTGGCCGTCATAGAGCCCAACAGCTGCACATAGTCCCAAGCCCGAAGAGGAGAGGCTACTAGGAACTGGTCCACTTGAGCCTGAAGTTTGACAATCCGATTGTCTGGCAGGAACACTCTGCCCACTTGGGTGTCGAATCGAACTCCCAGGTACTCCAGGGACTGAGTCGGGCGCAGCTGGCTCTTCTCCCAGTTGATGATCCATCCCAGGGAGCTCAAAAGAGCAACTACCCGGTTCACAGCTTTGCCGCACTCTGCATAAGAGGGGGCTCGGATCAACCAGTCATCCAGATAAGGATGGACTTGTACCCCTTCCTTTCGTAGGAAGGCCGCGATGACCACCATTACTTTGGAAAAGGTCCGCGGAGCAGTAGCCAACCCGAAAGGGAGGGCTCTGAACTGGAAGTGTCGTCCCAGGACTGCAAAACGCAGAAAGCGTTGATGAGGAGGCCAGATGGGAATATGCAGGTACGCTTCCTTGATGTCCAAGGAAGCCAAGAACTCTCCTGCCTTCACTGCCGCTATAACAGAGCGGAGAGTCTCCATGCGAAAGTGCCGAACTTTCAAGGCCCGATTGACCCCTTTGAGGTCGAGGATAGGCCGGACAGAACCTCCTTTCTTTGGTACCACAAAGTAAATGGAGTAACGTCCTTTGCCAAGCTGACTTTCTGGCACCGGAACGACCGCGCCCAGGCGGATCAGATTGTCCAAGGTCTGCTGCACTGCCACAGCTTTGACCGGAGACTTGCAGGGAGAGAGTACAAACCCGTCTTTTAAGGGTCGGCAGAACTCTAGCTTGTAGCCGTCTCTGATGACTTCCAGCACCCACGCGTCTGAAGTTATTGTGGTCCACTCGCCCAGAAACGAGGACAGCCGTCCTCCAATCTGCACTGGGGCGTGGACCAAGGCCCCGTCATTGGGTACGAGACCCTGGGGGAGGACCGGAGGGAGCACCTCCGGGACGGCGGTCTCTGCGAAAGGAATGCTGCTTGGGGGAGAAATTCCTCTTGAAGGAAGCAGGGGCAGAGGAGCCCGACTTGCCCGGGCGGTACCGACGGGCTTCCTGCAACCGTCCTCTGGAGGTACCGGGACGAGTACTAGCCCGAGCCCTGACCTCTGGTAATTTCTTGCCCTTAGACGTGCCGAGATCGGTCATGATTTTGTCCAGCTCGACCCCAAAGAGCAGCTTGCCTTTAAAAGGCAATCTAGCCAGGCGGGATTTAGAGGCGTGGTCAGCAGACCAATGTTTCAGCCAAAGCCACCGCCGCGCAGAGATTGTCTGAGCCATGCCTTTAGCTGAGGCCCTCAAGACATCATACAGCAAGTCTGCCAAATAGGCTAAGCCCGATTCCAGGGCCGGCCAATCAGCCCTCGAGGAAAGATCCGAGGGGGAAGCCCGCTGCACCATAGTCAGGCATGCCCTGGCCACATAGGAGCTGCAAACTGAGGCCTGCAAACTTAAAGCAGCCGCCTCAAAGGACGACCTTAAGGCCGCCTCCAATCTTCTGTCTTGGGCGTCCTTTAGGGCCGTGCCACCTTCCACCGGCAAAGCCGTTTTCTTAGTCACCGAGGTGATTAAAGAATCCACGGTAGGCCACAGATAGGCCTCACGTTCACTCACAGCCAAAGGATA
The DNA here is from genome assembly GCF_901765095.1 of Microcaecilia unicolor. Taxonomy (NCBI): domain Eukaryota; kingdom Metazoa; phylum Chordata; class Amphibia; order Gymnophiona; family Siphonopidae; genus Microcaecilia; species Microcaecilia unicolor. Next base: position 14,572,978 of record NC_044041.1, on the reverse strand, counting down.
GAGGCGGGACATAGCCCTAGCCACTTTAAGGCTCGCTTCCGGGACATCCCATTGAGCCGAAATTAAGGTGTGCATGGCATCATGCACGTGGAAGGTTCTAGGCGGGCGCTTCGTCCCCAGCATAATGGCGGAGCCAACAGGGGCTGAGGGAGAGACGTCCTCCGGAGAGGAAATCTTCAAAGTGTCCATGGCCTGTAACAACAGGTTGGGCAAATCCTCTGGGCTAAAAAGCCGCGCTGCAGAGGGGTCATCCGCTCCATCCGAGCGGGGATCCATCTCCTCCAAGGAATCCGCAAAGGACCGTTGGGAGACCTCAGACACGCTGCCCTCATCTACATCGGAGGAGACAAAGTCCTCCAAGGCCTGGGAATCAACCCGAGGACGTTTACCTCTGGGAACCTCAACCTCTTTACCAGACGAGGGAGCAGGGGCAGCGTTTTGCATGAGGAAAGCCTGATGCAGCAGCAAAACAAACTCGGGGGAGAAACCCCCCAGACTGTGCACTTCCGCAGCCTGGGCAACAGCCCTAGACGCACCCTCAACCGGCGCTCGCAAGAGCGGGGGAGAGACATGCTGCGCATCCAAAATGGCGTCCGGCGCGACACTCCGCGAAGGAGCCACGCGGGAAGAGCGGCGCTTAACTTTAGCCGCTTTTGTGCCGTCGCCCAAATTAAGGGCGTTCATGGCATTGTCTCCAACCTCAAGGGCGGCCCACGAAGAAGCCGTCCGAGCCGCGTGGCCGGCCAAGATGGCGGAGGCGAGGAGCGGGGGATGGGCGTTTATGGCGGGAAAAACCGCCACGCCGGAGGAAGGACCGGGACATTCATCGGTCACTAAACTGTCACCCAACAAGGGCGAATCAGGCTGTAAAACCCCCGCATCCCCTCTAGAAGCGCTCAAGCGATCCGGGGAGCGACCCTTTGCGCCCTCGCCCTCCGACGCCATATGCCACGAGGAGAAGAATCGGGGAACCCCCTGCCCGCTATAAAAAGGTAAAAATTACCTGCTTGCCGCTCCGAGCTGTAACGAACTGGTGTCCCAGTGAGTAGCTGCAATGAACGTTTAAATAAACGTCGAAATAAACGCCTTTAAAGACGTTTAAAATTTTTTTTTTTTTTTTTTTTTTTAACGGAGCCAGCGGGAGGGGGGAGAAAAGGAGGGACCTGGCACCACCAGGTTTGCACTTGCTCAAAAGAGCCCTCAACCCCAGGCACTCAACAAAACCTAAAAATTAGGCTTGGAGGCCTAGCCAGAGCTGCTGCTGTGTGTGACCACCACCTGCTGAGATAGAGAACATACTGAGGAGTTTCCGGCAGCACATGACCACATATAGGGAGGCAAAAGTTTGCTCTCTATCTCCACCTGCTGGTAGATGGACACAACCCACCAGTCTATGGATTGATCAGCTTGATGATATGGAAGAAACAGTGGCATCCAGTGGCAATGGAAACATATATGTGTTTTCTATGAATAATCACTCTCTATATAATACAGTATGGTAGTAATTCTGCAAACCTTTTTTGCACATAAAGGTAAAATTAGTTCTTACCTGGTAATTTTCTTTCCATTAGTCCCAACAGATCAATCCAGAGATGAGTGGGTTATGTCCCTCTACCAGTAGGTGAACCTCAGAGGTTTGCCATATATTTATTTATTTATCACATTTGTATCCCACCTTTTCCCACTGATTGCAGGCTCAAAGTGGCTTACAATAATACTGTAGTAAGTTACAATGCAAGAAATACAATTTTTCAAATTGAGCAGAATAGAAATAACAGTTGAACAGCGATGGGTATTGAAGTAGGATATAATTAACAATTAATCAGTAGTATGGACCTGTGCCTCCATCTTAGCCTCAGTATTGTCGATACCAAAACAGCGGAAGAATAAATCCAACACAGACGCCTTCTCCTGCCCCTACATCGGCCAAGTAGGCATCACCTCCACCGCTCTCGCGGGAGGGAAACATCCAAATTGGAAAACTGTAGCTTGATGACATGGTGAAAATTTTAAGAAGCCTAAACAAAAGGAAACAGTACCATAATCAATCAAAGACAACAAAGGGAGGGCCTCTGGATTGATCTGTTGGGACTAATGTAAAGAAAATTATCAGGTAAGAACTAATTTTACCTTCCACAGCGTCCCACAGATCAATCCAGAGACGAGTGGGATGTACCAGAGCAGTCCACAATTAGGGCGGGACAGCATAATCCCTAAAGATAAGAATGGTGGAAAGATTACCAGTGTACCACCAGAGACTCTGCCACCGAAGGAAAAGGTACAAGCCAAGGGTACTCAGAACTAGGCCACCAGAGAGAACTGAGGCCTGAAGCCCAAGGGCAAGCCAGTGAGAGAACATCACCGGGTAAAAAACTCTGCGGTACCTGGCGAACAACAGCAAGCCCTTAACCAGGAAAGAACCCCAAGGCCTACGGCCTGCGTGGAAATTCCACAAAACCCCCACATGGAAGGCCCCCAAATCAGAACCAACGAACAAGAAGACTCAACCGCAAAGGTACCAGGCAATCCTCCGTTCGCAGACTCTGGAAATGAGAAAGAACTCACCACAGAGAGTGCGAAATCTAAGCTATGAGCTGCTTAAGGTGTACTTCGCCCGGACCATCGGGGAGAGCACAGAAGAATAAACCCAACTGTAGCAGAATACCACTGGAGAGACCTTAGGCTCATCCAAGAACCAAAGAACCAGCAGGAACTAGTTGTCCAAGAAAGATGCTCCAGCAGGAAAACAAGAGACTCTACCATATAAACTGGAGGAAGCAGCCTTATGGAAGACCTGCCGGAAGAGCTGGCTCTAGGTCCACCGATAATGAGGTAATGTATAGTCAGCTAGAATAACAGCCAACAGCTAGATGGCCCAAGACCCGAAGGGTCATCCAAAGGAGACCCTAAAGTGTACCTGGCAGACCGGCCAGTACTGGGAAAAACCCAATAGGTCAGCCAGAAAAGAAACGCCAGGCCAACCAAGGGCAGCATACATGGACCAGACCATTCTGCCAGAGATGGAAACACGCCCAGCACGGTGGAGACATCCGCAACTCAGTCTGACTGAGCTGTCGGTAGACACTGTCGAAACTAGACAAGGTGAGTAACAAGTCATAAGTAAGCCCGGTTCCACAAAGAACCGGAGGTAGGCAAATCTGCCGTGCAGAACCCATAGCCATCCAAAGAAGAACAGACGAAACCGAGCTATCCAAGACTAGTCAAGGGATTGCGAACAATGGCGCAGGAAGACAAGACTGCCCGGACTTGTTTCTGAGAAAGTCAAGGGTGCAGGGAGGCAGACAGAACCTGGCAAAACCCCGGCCACAGTTGGCTCAAACAATCGTTCTGCATGCCAGACTATAAAGTGGGTCCCTCTAGAAAAGGACAAAGCCAGGCCAGATCCTACGTGTAACTGAGAACAGACTAGGCTGTACCAGAAGAATCGGAACCAGACAGGCTCCAAAGCCGGAGCCGTGCAACAGCAAAACTAAAAAAATTGCACATATGAACAGCAAGAGCCAAGGTCTGTGAGGCCTGCACAGCCAGCAGCAGGCTGGGCCATAACCCATGTCCGGCCAAAGCCAGGCAAGGAAGACCACCCGGCAGAGCAAGATTCAACACCTGGAGATGGAGTGAAGACTCGTGCCAGGAGACAGAGAAAGGTTCAGCTTCCTGAGAAAGTGCAAGGCTCGGAACCCGAAGACAGAGCAAAGCTCGGCACCCGGAGACAAAGTAAGGCTCGGCATCCAGAAAAGGAGCCACGCCCAGTACTCGAACATGGAGCAAGGCTCGAGCCTGGAGAAAGAGGAAGGAATGCCCTGCCAAACAGCAAACCAAACTCGGGTATACAAATAAAGTATCACATACCATGTACATGAATTTATCTTGTTGGGCAGACTGGAAGGACCGTACAGGTCTTAATCTGCCGTCATTTACTATGTTACTATGTTTAATGCTCGGCGCTCGAAACAGAGCAAGACTCAGCACCCGAAAGTGGAACAGGCCTCGCCTTCCGTAGATTACACTGGGCATGTCGCCCGTAGACGTACCAGGGCTCGGGCCCGAAAAGGAGCAAAACTCAATTTCCACAGGAAGGCTCAGCTTGCAAAGACAGAGCAGGACCCGATGTCGAAAGAGAGAGCAGCGCTTGCAGCCGGAGAGCAGTACCTGAAGTCTGGACACAGAGCAGTGGACAACGTCCGGAAGCAAAGCAAGGCCTGACGGCTGGAGGCGGAGCAAGTCCGAACACCAAGAGGCAGAGAAGAGCCCATTCCCAGCGGCAGCGGAGGGCCTGACGTCGAGCGACGGACCAGAGTTCGACGTCCGGAACTGGAGTAGGGCTCGACGTCCGGAGACACAAAAGGCAACAAAGACCAACATCTGGAGATGGAGCAGGGCCCAACGTCCGGAGGCGGAGCAGGGTTCTATGCCCAGAGACGGAGCACAGCTCGATGCCTGGAGATGGAGCAAGGCCCGACTCCCAGAGATGGAGCAAGGCCTGACTCCCGGAGATGGAGAAAGGCCCGATGCCCGGAGATGCACCAGCGCCCATGCCCGGAGGCGGAGCAGAGCTCGATGTCCTGAGACGGAGCAGGGCCCGACATCCGGAGACGGAGCAGGGCCCGACTTCCGGAGACGGAGCAGGGCCCGACGTCCGGAGACGGAGCAGGGCCCGAAGTCCGGAGACGGAGCACGGCTCGACGTCCAGAGACGGAGCACGGCTCGACGTCCAGAGATGGAGCAGGGCTTGACTTCTAGGAATGGCTCAAAGGAGCAACAAGCATGGAAGAACCATAGCTCAGCATCCGGAGATATAGAAAGGCTCACCGCCTAAAGACGGAGCAGGCCAGACCCCCGATGAAGGCCGGAAGCCTGACTGGAAAAGCCTCAACCACCAGTTCTGAGGAAAAAATGACGGTCACGGCGAGGAAAAACACACTTCTCCCGAGGCAGTGCTCACCCACCGGGGTCACCACCCTGTACCAGGGCTCGGCCTCATACCAATCTGGACCACCGGCCCAAAGGGAAACTGGTTATAGAAACACCCAAACCAGAAGAAAGGAATGCCGAGCCACCATCTCAACCCCTCTGAGGGAAGAAGAGGTGAATTGGGGCAGATTGGTCCAGACAGACCAAGACCCAATAAAACTTAAGTGTAACCCTATTGGGACGGTACCCTTCCCAAGAAGAGCGCTCCAGGTTACCAAAGGCGACCGCAGTACAAACATGCTGCCCCAAACGAGAGTTTCCGACAGAATGAGCTAAACCAATAGCTTCTAGGAGAGAAGACAAAACTGAAGACCCATCAACCTCATCCAAAACCCAGGGCAGTAGCTCCTGCCAAGTAGCCCTACCAAACCAAGGGCCCCCTAGCAGATACCAGACGTCGTGAAAGCAGCACTGTCAACATACAATGCCCCAAGAAGGAAGGCAGAGGGTCTGGCTCAAAAGTCAAGGGAGCCCTACCAAGCCACACGTCCCCTAGCGGACCAAAGTGCTGCATGCTGCACGGCCTTCCATAAATGCTCCTGGAAGGAAGGTAGAGGGTCTGGCCCGAAAGTCAAGAGTCCTACCAAGCTAAGGGCCCCTAACAGGCCGGCAAAGTCCCAGAGAAGCCAAAAACTGGAAAAAAGGAGGCATCCCAAAAGGGCCTCCAAATCCCACCTAATGCCACAGCCATCAGCCATGTGCTAGACCACAGCCAAGCAAACGAAGCAGAAGTGAGTCACAGAAGCTAGCGGAGAAAGCTGGGTGACTCAGAAAGGGGAGACAAGAACTGAGCAGAATACAGTCTACGCCCTGACACAGGCAAACAGAAGCTACTCAGTAGAGCGAACTGAATGGACCATACTGGTCGTATCTGCCATCATCTACCAAGAACTCTGAAACAACGGAACCCCTAGAAGAGTTCAGAACAGGGCCGCCCCCCACAGTTTGCCTAGCAAACAGATAAACTGAGTCCCTTCAGGCCAACCGCAAAAACCAACGCAGGGCGGAGACGGGGAGGCTAAAAGGCCAACTCTAGCCGAAGCGGCCTTAACAAACTGCTGAGCCGAAGCCCACATCACCCTGAAGAGAAGAGGGAGACAAGAAACTAAGACCGCCTGAACCCACGGAGTAAGGTTCGTCTGACAAGTGGCACTAGCGAAGCAAAACACGCTAGAAGCGGGCTAGAATAAGGCCCGAAACTAAAAAGGAAGACCCCCTCCCACACAATGCTGCCTTGAGCCGCGAGGCAAAGGAAAACAGAAAAGACGCTGGCAAGCAAAAAAAAGCCAGCAATCCGAGACACTGACACGACTAGAAAGTGCCCTAAAAACAATCACGAACCGTAGGGGAGCGTCGCCTGGTTGAAAAATAAATATGCTGGGCCCTGTTACCACCGAGGCAAGCTACGAAATGGTGGCGAAACCGCCAAGATCGCTCCCCCCCTAATCACAAAAAGCACGGCTGAAGGAGAGCCAAACACTCAGAAAGCAATAACAAATGAGTAAATACTCAAAGCTGAAGGTTTCCCATCCTCTGTAAGGGAAAATAAACTTCCTGGCTGACTTTCCGGGTTTTTTTTTGTTCAAAACAAGAGAGCCAGTATGCTCACATGCTGGCAAGAATGGAGGGCAGAGGAGGGGGGAGGGACCTAGCACCACCAGGTGTACCCCCAAACAGACAGAATCCAGCCCAAGACCCCCAGCTCAACTAAACCTGAGGGAACAGGTTAGGAGCAAGCTCAACCAGAGAGCAGCACAGGATATGTCCATCCACCTGCTGAGATAGAGAGAATACTGATTCTAAGATGGAGGCACAGGTCCATACATGGCAAACCTCTGAGGTTCTCTCTATCTCCACCTGCTGGTAGACAGACATAACCCACTCATCTCTGGATTGATCTGAGGGACGCTATGGAATCCTTTTTTTCCAAAAAGATTCTCTCTATAGCACAGCACAGCACATCAGCAAAGTGTCTCTTGCACTTCTGGTTTGAGGTCTGCCCTGATGACTGCTTCAGTCGCAGCCCTCTGCCATGGCGGTTACCTTTTTTCGCATACTCCTCGCCCTGCTGGTCGTGGGGGTGGTGTTGGACTACTTCTCTCTCCCTCCTCCAGATTTCAACCCCTTCTTCCACCTCAATCTCACTGTTTTTCCTCCTTTGAAGTCCACTCTATCCGCCTTTTCTCTCCTCTGCCTGTTCGAATAGCGGTCATTTATCGTCCCCCTGATAAGTCCCTTTCATCCTTTCTCAGTGACTTTGATGCCTGGCTTGCCTTCTTCCATGATCCTTCCTCCCCCTCTCTCATCCTTGGTGACTTTAATATTCCTGCTAATGATCCTTCCAACTCTTATATTTCCAAGTTACTCGCTTTAACATCCTCCTTTAATCTCCAACTATGCCCCACCTCCCCCACTCATCAAAATGGTCACTGTCTTGATCTTATCTTCTCCTCCAACTGTTCACCCTCTAGTTTCCTTGCCTCTGATCTTCCCCTCTCTGATCACCATCTTATAACTTTCACACTTAAATCTCCTCCCTCCCAGTCCTGTCCTATCTTATCTAATTTATCTAGGAATCTTCACGATATTGACCCTTCATCTCTATCCTCCCATGTTTCAAACCTCCTCTCTACTGTGGCACCATCCACGTCTGTCAACGAGGCTGTTTCTTCTTACAACAATACTCTATCCTCTGCCTTAGACACTCTTGCACCTTTGATGAACCGCCCTATAAGGCGTACAAAACCCCAACTTTGGCTGACTTCTAATATCCGCTACCTACGTTCCTGTACCTGCTCCGCCGAACGCCTCTGGTGGAAATCTCGGGCCCTTGCTGATTTCTTACACTTTAAGTTCATGCTGACCTCCTTCCAATCTGCTCTTTTACGCGCCAAACAGGATTATTATATCCAACTGACCAACTCTCTTGGCTCTAACCCTCGACTTCTCTTCACCACATTGAACTCTCTCCTCAAGGTGCCCCCTCCCCCAACTCCCCCTTCATTATCTCCTCAGACCCTTGCTGAATTCTTTCACGACAAGGTTCAAAAGATAAACCTTGAATTCTCTACCTCGCCACCTGTCCCTCCACTAGTCCGTTCCCCTCTCTCTCCTTCCCCTCATTCCTTTTCCTCCTTTCCTGAAGTTACTATAGAGGAAACTACATTTCTCCTTTCTTCCTCAAAATGTACCACCTGTTCCTCTGATCCCATTCCCACCCACCTTCTTAATGCCATCTCACCTGCTCTTATTCCTTTTATCTGTCACATTCTCAACCTCTCACTTTCCACTGCAACTGTCCCTACTGCCTTTAAACATGCTGTGGTCACACCTCTCCTTAAGAAGCCTTCACTAGACCCTACTTGTCCCTCTAATTACCGACCCATCTCCCCCCTCCCTTTTCTCTCCAAATTACTTGAGCGTGCTGTTCACCACCGCTGCCTTGATTTTCTCTCCTCACATGCTATTCTTGACCCACTACAATCTGGTTTTCGCCCTCTCCACTCAACCGAAACTGCGCTTACTAAAGTCTCCAATGACCTATTACTGGCTAAATCCAGAGGTCTCTATTCCATCCTCATTCTTCTTGATCTTTCCGCTGCTTTTGACACTGTCGATCACAGCATACTCCTCGATACCCTGTCCTCACTTGGATTCCAGGGCTCTGTCCTTTCCTGGTTCTCTTCCTACCTCTCCCTCCGCACCTTCAGTGTTCACTCTGGTGGATCCTCTTCTACTTCTATCCCTCTGCCTGTCGGCGTACCTCAGGGTTCTGTTCTTGGTCCCCTCCTCTTTTCTATCTACACTTCTTTCCTTGGTTCATTAATCTCATCCCATGGCTTTTCCTACCATCTCTATGCTGATGACTCCCAAATCTACCTTTCTACCCCTGATATCTCACCTTGCATCCAAACCAAAGTTTCAGCGTGCTTGTCTGACATTGCTGTCTGGATGTCTCAACGCCACCTGAAATTAAACATGACCAAAACCGAACTTCTCATTTTCCCCCCCAAACCCACCTCCCCACACCCCTGTTTTCTATTTCTGTTGATGGCGCTCTCATTCTCCCTGTCTCCTCAGCTCGAAACCTTGGGGTCATCTTTGACTCTTCTCTCTCCTTCTCTGCTCATATCCAGCAGATCGCCAAGACCTGTCGTTTCTTTCTTTACAACATCCGTAAAATCCGCCCCTTTCTTTCCGAGCACTCTACCAAAACCCTCATCCACACCCTTGTCACCTCTCGTTTAGACTACTGCAATCTGCTTCTTGTTGGCCTCCCACTTAGTCACCTCTCCCCTCTCCAATCGGTTCAAAGCTCTGCTGCCCGTCTCGTCTTCCGCCAGGGTCACTTTACTCATACTACCCCTCTCCTCAAGTCGCTTCACTGGCTCCCTATCCGTTTTCGCATCCTGTTCAAACTTCTTCTACTAACCTATAAATGTACTCACTCTGCTGCTCCCCAGTATCTCTCCACACTCGTCCTTCCCTACACCCCTTCCCGTGCACTCCGCTCCATGGATAAATCCTTCTTATCTGTTTCCTTCTCCACTACTGCCAACTCCAGACTTCGCGCCTTCTGTCTCGCTGCACCCTACACCTGGAATAAACTTCCTGAGCCCCTACGTCTTGCCCCATTCTTGGCCACCGTTAAATCTAGACTGAAAGCCCACCTCTTTTTAACATTGCTTTTGACTCGTAACCACTTGCCTCCACCTACCCTCCTCTCCTTCTTCCTGTACACATTAATTGATTTGATTACTTTATTTTTTGTCTATTAGATTGTAAGCTCTTTGAGCAGGGACTGTCTTTCTTCTATGTTTGTGCAGCACTGCGTACGCCTTGTAGCACTATAGAAATGCTAAATAGTAGTAGTAGTAGGCCCACAGTCATGCAGGTTCCAGTCTCCATTGCAGAGGATCTCGATGCTGTATCAAAAATATCATAGGTCACGCGGACCATGTATTTTCCGCACTCCCTTGGCTACTAGCTCATGGAGTTCATCAGCTTTCTGCTGTGGGAGAGCGCCAGCAAGCACCACTACACTGCACACAATGTTCCGCAACTACATCTCCATGAAGAGTTGGTAGGATGCTATACAAGATGTGAGCACAGCATTCTGATAAAGTTGCTTACTTGTAATGAGGATTCTCCACTGACAGCAGGAGAATGCCACCATATGGAGTGGTGACGTTTTCTGGGCGGAGTAACGTGACCTGCACGTCACTATCTCCAATCAAAAGCAAGTTGAATTTTATTTAAACTGAGTAGCAGCGGCGCTCGTGCCGCTGCGGCGCGCGCGTCGGGTGCGCGCCGGAGGAGCGCACCTGAGGAGCAGGTACGCTCCTTAGGTGTGCTCCTTGGGGTGTGTGACAGGGGAACAAATAATTAAGCTTTTTGTTTTCATCTTGCTGTGCCTCTGGAACACTAATTTACTGCCTTTAATAGCACCTGAGGGTATGCAGGATACAGCATATATCCCAGTACAATGGAGTTGGCGTGCAAATCAGAATACTTTGTCTTCCTGTAAGTTTAACAACTTCCGTTACTTAACGCCAGTCACCTTAAATAATAATATAGTTTCTGATAGTGCTCCTCCACTATCTTCTTTATCTGTAGCCTTAATTAACTGTAGATCTCTTAAGAGCAAGTTCACATATATTTTGGACCTTTGTAAATTATATCAGCTTGACTTATTTGCCATTACAGAGACATGGCTTTTATCAGGGGAAGAATCTTATCTCTTTCAATGTCTACCCTCAGGTTACTCGGTCAGTTATTCGTCACGTACAGGGAGAAGAGGTGGGGGGTTGGCCCTAATATTTAAGTCAGATTTTAAGGTTCAGGAAATCAAAGATCACAGACTTTCTTATCCTGAACTTCTTTTATTAAAATTTAGTACAGCTAGGTCTACTTTTCATGTACTACTTTACTACTGTGCTCCATCCACTACGGCAGTGGGGTGGATAAGCAGAAAATCATCTGCATATGAGTAAAAACTGATACCCATTGTTTGAATGAGGAGCGCCAGGGGACTGATGTATAGGTTGAACAGTAGTGGAGATAAAACCGAGCCCTGAGGAACTCCACATGATAGGTTGTATGATGTAGAACAGGATTGCTGCTGAACTACTTTAAATGAACGATTCGCGAGGAAGGATATAAACCATTTCATAGTTGTCCCTGAAATACCAATCTCGCTCAATCTATCAATGAGTAAGTTGTGATTGATTAGGTCAAAGGCCGCAGACAAATCTAATGAAACAACCAGGGCAATATAACCGAGTTCTAATTTTGCATGGATTTCACTTAACAGTGAAGTCAGAATAGTCTCTGTACTGTGACCCTTCCTAAAACCAGATTGCCTGGGATGTAACAAATTTTTTGAATCTACATAAGTTTGCAACTGTCTAAACACTACTGTCTCTATAACTTTGGATAGAAAAGGAAGATTAGAGACTGGTCTATAGTTAGCAGGTAATAAGGGGTCCAATGAAGCTTTCTTTAGACTAGGTTTTACTAGCGCTTCTTTCAAAATAGTGGGGACTATCCCATCAGAAAGGCTCAACATGACAATTGAGTACATAAACTGTTGGACTTCTAGCGAATGTTTTTTCAACCATGCAGAAGGTATAGGATCCAACGAACTATAAGTGGGCGATAAACCTACAACCAAGGTATATAATGATTCAGCAGACGGAATTTCAAAATCCTTCCAAGGTACAAATAGTTGTGAACTTGGGGAATTGTCAGTATGACTGAGCCTTGGTACCCTTGGGAAGAGGGCTCTTAGTTTCTCGATTTTAGAGCTAAAGAACTTTGCTAGAGTTTCAGAGTCAATAGCAGGCGATTCTCTCTTTTCGTTAGTTATTGTTGTCAAACGTTTCATAATTTGAAACAGTTTTTTCTGCGAACTGGCTGCTTCTTTTATCTCTTTTGAGAAGTACGCAGTTTTAGCATCCTTTAATTGTGATAAATAGTATTTTTTACACTGTTTGCACTTTTCTTGTAATTCTGCGGTCTTATGCTTACGCCATTGGCGTTCAGCTCTACGTACCTGTTGTTTACATAATTTTAATCCTGGATGGTACCAAGGTTGGGAACGTTTCGTTGTTTTATTAATTATTTTTTCCGGTGCAATATCGTCAAGGGCTGCTGAAAGAACTTGGTTCCATATTTTGATTTGGTCATCTATTGGGAGTGTATCAAAATTTATCTCCACTACTGTTCAACCTATACATCAGTCCCCTGGCGCTCCTCATTCAAACAATGGGTATCAGTTTTTACTCATATGCAGATGATTTTCTGCTTATCCATTATGTTAGACCATCGAACATAGATCTTACACCCATTCAAATATGCTTGGATAAAGTAGCAGACTGGTTGACAACTCATCAGCTGGTACTGAACCCGGATAAGACTATAACATCTTGGATAGTAGGGCAAGGCACATATCCCTCTGTGGTACCTATGCTATTTGGTCAGAATATCCCAACAGTTAAGTCTTTTAGATATCTCGGGGTCATTATTGATTCCGCATTGACCTCTGAGGAACAAGTATCCGATGTAGTGAAAAAATCTTTTTTTCATCTGAGGCGGCTTCGGTCAGTCAGAAATTCAATAAGTAAGGACTCTCTCAAAACACTGACATCTGCATATATTACTTCACGTTTAGACTACTGTAACATTGTATATGCTGGGATTACTCAAACAAACTTAAAGCGATTACAAAGAATTCAAAATACAGCAGCACGTATGATCTGCAGGGCCCGGAGGGATGATAGAGTAACACCTTTATTGCATCATCTGCACTGGCTCCCGGTCGAAGCAAGAATAAAGTTTAAGGCTCTTGTCCTGACACACAAAGCCTTTTACACATTAAATCCTAGCTACTTGTCGAATTTAACAATTCCCTACACCGCTATGCGAACTCTTAGATCCCTAACAGATAACAGGTTAGTTATTCCCCCTCTTGCTAAGGCTAGGTGGGAATCTACACGGAGATCGGCTTTTTTCTATTTGTCACTACTACTACTACTACTACTATTTAGCATTTCTATAGCGCTACAAGGCATACGCAGCGCTGTACAAACATAGAAGAAAGACAGTCCCTGCTCAAAGAGCTTACAATCCAAAGGAGATTAGATTAGAGAAATCTTATCTCCATTACCGAAAACTTTTGAAAACCTTTCTCTTTATAAGCTACGTAGAACAGAACTTAGCATAATGAGATAAGGTCAAAAAGAAAAAGAAAAATGGGGTAGCTTAACTGTATATTAGATTTTTAATTTGTATTGATTTATTATGTAGTTTATCCTGGTTGCTGTGCTTTCCTGTCATGAATGGAATTCCTATGTTTGTTTATTTGTATACACTAATTTTTTTATATATATATGTAAACCGTTCTGTTTTGCAGTTGCAATAAGACACGGTATATAAATCAACATAAATAAATAAAAAAAAAATAAAAAATGCCACCTAGTGTGTGAACCTTTCCACTAAATAGCTCAGGGGAACCTTTTTTTAATGCTTCCCTGAGCGTGCGCGGGTGCACCCATGAATTAACAAGACTCCTTCCTGAACTAATTAGAAAATAACATAGCAAAAACAAGTGAGGTAGGAGGGAGGGAGGGAATGTGTGGCTGCATTCCCCTAAGGTCTCTGGAGAAAGCGAATGCTACATACCTGTAGAAGGTATTCTCCGAGGACAGCAGGCTGATTGTTCTCACTGATGGGTGACGTCCACGGCAGCCCCTCCAATCGGAAACTTCACTAGCAAAGTCCTTTGCTAGCCCTCGCGCGCCCGCGCGCACCGCGCATGCGCGGCCGTCTTCCCGCCCGAAACCGGCTCGAGCCGGCCAGTCCAGTATGTAGCAAGACAATACACTTCAAGGGAAGACACAACTCCAAAGGGGAGGCGGGCGGGTTTGTGAGAACAATCAGCCTGCTGTCCTCGGAGAATACCTTCTACAGGTATGTAGCATTCGCTTTCTCCGAGGACAAGCAGGCTGCTTGTTCTCACTGATGGGGTATCCCTAGCCCCCAGGCTCACTCAAAACAACAACATTGGTCAATTGGGCCTCGCAACGGCGAGGACATAACTGAGATTGACCTAAAAAATTTACCAACTAACTGAGAGTGTAGCCTGGAACAGAACAAACAGGGCCCTCGGGGGGTGGAGTTGGATCCTAAAGCCCAAACAGGTTCTGAAGAACTGACTGCCCGAACCGACTGTCACGTCGGGTATCCTGCTGCAGGCAGTAATGAGATGTGAATGTGTGGACAGATGACCACGTCGCAGCTTTGCAAATTTCCTCCATGGTGGCTGACTTCAAGTGGGCTACCGACGCTGCCATGGCTCTAACATTATGAGCCGTGACATGACCCTCAAGAGCCAGCCCAGCCTGGGCGTAAGTGAAGGAAATGCAATCTGCTAGCCAATTGGATATGGTGCGTTTCCCTACAGCCACTCCCCTCTTGTTGGGATCAAAAGAAACAAACAATTGGGCGGACTGTCTGTGGGGCTGTGTCCGCTCCAGATAGAAGGCCAATGCTCTCTTGCAGTCCAATGTGTGCAGCTGACGTTCAGCAGGGCAGGAATGAGGACGGGGAAAGAAAGTTGGCAAGACAATTGACTGGTTCAGATGGAACTCCGACACAACCTTTGGCAGAAACTTAGGGTGAGTGCGGAGGACTACTCTGTTGTGATGAAATTTGGTGTAAGGGGCCTGGGCTACCAGGGCCTGAAGCTCACTGACTCTACGAGCCGAGGTAACTGCCACCAAGAAAATGACCTTCCAGGTCAAGTACTTCGGATGGCAGGAATTCAGTGGCTCGAAAGGAGGTTTCATCAGCTGGGTGAGAACGACATTGAGATCCCATGACACTGTAGGAGGCTTGACAGGGGGCTTTGACAAAAGCAAACCTCTCATGAAGCGAACAACTAAAGGCTGTCCTGAGATCGGCTTACCTTCCACTTGGTAATGGTATGCACTGATTGCACTAAGGTGAACCCTTACGGAGTTGGTCTTCAGACCAGACTCAGACAAGTGGAGAAGGTATTCAAGCAGGGTCTGTGTAGGACAAGAGCGAGGATCTAGGGCCTTGCTGTCACACCAGACGGCAAACCTCCTCCAATGAAAGAAGTAACTTCTCTTAGTGGAGTCTTTCCTGGAAGCAAGCAAGATGCGGGAGACACCCTCTGGCAGACCCAAAGAGGCAAAGTCTACGCCCTCAACATCCAGGCCGTGAGAGCCAGGGACTGGAGGTTGGGATGCAGAAGAGCCCCTTCGTCCTGCGTGATGAGGGTCGGAAAACACTCCAATCTCCACGGTTCTTCGGAGGATAACTCCAGAAGAAGAGGGAACCAGATCTGACGCGGCCAAAAGGGAGCAATCAGAATCATGGTGCCTCGGTCTTGCTTGAGTTTCAACAAAGTCTTCCCCACCAGAGGAATGGGAGGATAAGCATACAGCAGACCTTCCCCCCAATCCAGGAGGAAGGCATCAGACGCCAGTCTGCCGTGGGCCTGAAGCCTGGAACAGAACTGAGGGACCTTGTGGTTCACTTGAGATGCGAAGAGATCCACCAGGGGGGTGCCCCACGCCTGGAAGATCTGTCGCACCACACGGGAATTGAGCGACCACTCGTGAGGTTGCATAATCCTGCTCAACCTGTCGGCCAGACTGTTGTTTACGCCTGCCAGATATGTGGCTTGGAGCACCATGCCTTGACGGCGAGCCCAGAGCCACATGCTGACGGCTTCCTGACACAGGGGGCGAGATCCGGTGCCCCCCTGCTTGTTGACATAGTACATGGCAACCTGATTGTCTGTCTGAATTTGGATAATTTGGTGGGACAGCCGATCTCTGAAAGCCTTCAGAGCGTTCCAGATCGCTCGCAACTCCAGAAGATTGATCTGTAGATCGCTTTCTTGGAGGGACCACCTTCCTTGGGTGTGAAGCCCATCGACATGAGCTCCCCATCCCAGGAGAGACGCATCCGTGGTCAGCACTTTTTGAGGCTGAGGAATTTGGAAGGGACGTCCCAGAGTCAAATTGGAGCAAATCGTCCACCAATACAGGGATTCGAGAAAACTCGTGGACAGGTGGATCACGTCCTCTAGACCCCCGGCGGCCTGATACCACTGGGAGGCTAGGGTCCATTGAGCAGATCTCATGTGAAGGCGGGCCATGGGAGTCACATGAACTGTGGAAGCCATGTGGCCCCGCAATCTCAACATCTGCCGAGCTGTGATCTGCTGGGACGCTCGCACCCGCGAGACGAGGGACAACAAGTTGTTGGCCCTCGCCTCTGGGAGATAGGCGCGAGCCGTCCGAGAATCCAGCAGGGCTCCGATGAATTCGAGTTTCTGCACTGGGAGAAGATGGGACTTTGGGTAATTTATCACAAACCCCAGTAGCTCCAGGAGGCGAATAGTCATCTGCATGGACTGCAGGGCTCCTGCCTCGGATGTGTTCTTCACCAGCCAATCGTCGAGATATGGAAACACGTGCACCCCCAGCCTGCGAAGCGCCGCTGCTACCACAGCTAGGCACTTTGTGAACACCCTGGGCGCAGAGGCGAGCCCAAAGGGTAGCACACAGTACTGGAAGTGGCGTGCGCCCAGCTGAAATCGCAGATACTGTCTGTGAGCTGGCAGTATCGGGATGTGTGTGTAGGCATCCTTCAAGTCCAGAGAGCATAGCCAATCGTTTTGCTGAATCATGGGGAGAAGGGTGCCCAGGGAAAGCATCCTGAACTTTTCTTTTACGAGATATTTGTTCAGGGCCCTTAGGTCTAGGATGGGACGCATCCCCCCTGTTTTCTTTTCCACAAGGAAGTACCTGGAATAGAACCCCAGCCCTTCTTGCCCGGATGGCACGGGCTCGACCGCATTGGCGCTGAGAAGGGCGGAGAGTTCCTCTGCAAGTACCTGCTTGTGCTGGAAGCTGTAGGACTGAGCTCCCGGTGGACAATTTGGAGGTTGAGAGGCCAAATTGAGGGTGTATCCTTGCCGGACTATTTGGAGAACCCACTGATCGGAGGTTATGAGAGGCCACCTTTGGTGAAAAGCTTTCAACCTCCCTCCGACAGGCAGGTCGCACGGCACTGACACTTGGATGTCGGCTATGCTCTGCTGGAGCCAGTCAAAAGCTCGCCCCTTGCTTTTGCTGGGGAGCCGCGGGGCCTTGCTGATTCGCACGCTGCTGACGAGAGCGAGCGCGCTGGGGCTTAGCCTGGGCCGCAGGCTGTCGGGAAGGAGGATTGTACCTACGCTTGCCAGAAGTATAGGGAACAGTCTTCCTTCCCCCGAAAAATCGTCTACCTGTAGAGGTAGAAGCTGAAGGCTGCCGGCGGGCGAACTTGTCGAATGCGGTGTCCCGCTGGTGGAGAGACTCTACCACCTGCTCGACTTTTTCGCCAAAAATGTTATCCGCACGGCAAGGCAAGTCCGTAATCCGCTGCTGGATTCTATTCTCCAGGTCGGCGGCACGCAGCCATGAGAGCCTGCGCATCACCACACCTTGAGCAGCGGCCCTGGACGCAACATCAAAAGTGTCATAAACTCCTCTGGCCAGGAATTTTCTGCACGCCTTCAGCTGCCTGACCACCTCCTGAAAAGGCTTGGCTTGCTCAGGGGGAAGAGCATCAACCAAGCCCGCCAACTGCCGCACATTATTCCGCATGTGTATGCTCGTGTAGAGCTGGTAAGACTGGATCTTGGACACGAGCATAGAGGAATGGTAGGCCTTCCTCCCAAAGGAGTCTAAGGTTCTAGCGTCCTTGCCCGGGGGCGCCGAAGCATGTTCCCTAGAACTCTTAGCCTTCTTTAGGGCCAAATCCACAACTCCAGAGTCATGAGGCAACTGAGTGCGCATCAGCTCTGGGTCCCCATGGATCCGGTACTGGGACTCGATCTTCTTGGGAATGTGGGGATTAGTTAATGGCTTGGTCCAGTTCGCAAGCAATGTCTTCTTCAGGACATGGTGCAAGGGAACAGTGGACGCTTCCTTAGGTGGAGAAGGATAGTCCAGGAGCTCAAACATTTCAGCCCTGGGCTCGTCCTCCACAACCACCGGGAAGGGGATGGCCGTAGACATCTCCCGGACAAAGGAGGCAAAAGACAGACTCTCGGGAGGAGAAAGCTGTCTCTCAGGAGAGGGAGTGGGATCAGACGGAAGACCCTCAGACTCCTCGTCAGAGAAATATCTGGGATCTTCCTCTTCCTCCCACGAGGCCTCACCCTCGGTGTCAGACACAAGTTCACGGACCTGTGTCTGCAACCTCGCCCTGCTCGACTCCGTGGAACCCCGTCCACGATGGGGGCGTCGAGAGGTAGACTCCCTCGCCCGCATCGGCGAAGCTCCCTCCGCCGACGTAGTCGGGGAGCCTTCCTGGGAGGTGGCCGCGGTCGGTACCGCACGCGGTACCGACGTCGGGGACCTCAACCTGGGCGATGGGCCAGCCGGCGCCACGCTCGACGGTACCGGTGGCGCAAGCACCGCCGGTACCGGAGGGGTAGGGCGCAACAGCTCTCCCAGAATCTCTGGGAGAACGGCCCGGAGGCTCTCGTTTAGAGCGGCTGCAGAGAAAGGCTGAGAGGTCGATGCAGGCGTCGACGTCAGTACCTGTTCCGGGCGTGGAGGCTGTTCCGGGCTGTCCAGAGCGGAGCGCATCGACACCTCCTGAACAGAGGGTGAGCGGTCCTCTCGGTGCCGATGCCTGCTGGGTGCCGAATCCCTCGGCGACCCAGAGCTCTCGGTGCCGACACGGGGAGGAGACCGGTGTCGATGCTTCTTCGATTTCTTCCGAAGCATGTCACCGGAGCTCCCCGGCACCGACGAGGAGGACGTCGAATCCATCCGTCGCTTCCTCGGGGCCGAGACTGAAGAAGGGCGATCTCGGGGGGGCTGTACCGCAGGAGCCCTCAGGGTAGGCGGAGACCCACCCGAGGGCTCACCGCCACCAGCAGGGGAATGGACAGCCCTCACCTGCACTCCACCCGATGCACCACCGTCCGACGACATCAGCAGACGAGGTCCTGGTACCACCGACGTCGATGCAGCTATCCGATGTCTCGGCGCCGATGCAGAGGCCCGATGCCTCGATGCACTCGATGCAGGGGCGGCCGAGGAAGATGGTCTGGACGCTGACGACGTCGATGCACTCGAAGATCCCGGTGCCGATGCCGACGAAGAGCCCGAGAACAACACGTTCCACTGGGCTAGTCTCGCTACCTGAGTCCGCCTTTGAAGCAGGGAACACAGACTGCAGTTCTGAGGGCGGTGCTCGGCCCCCAGACACTGAAGACACGACGAGTGTCGATCAGTGAGCGAGATAACCCGGGCGCACTGGGTGCACTTCTTGAAGCCGCTGGAAGGCTTCGATGTCATGGGCGGAAAAATCACGCCGGCGAAATCAAAAGCCGAAATGGCGAAATTTGAAGCACCAAATTTAGAGGGAGAAAAATCTCGACCGAGGCCGAAAAGAGGCCTACCCCGACGACGAAAGAAAACTTACCGGGGCAAAAAAGCTGGAAGTACGGGGAGGATTTACACGAAACCCGGCGGGGGGTTTCCGGAGCACTTCCCGACTAGGACAAAGCTTTCCCGAAGGAAAAAAACACGTTCAAAACAAATTGGACGCGCGAGGTCGACTTTCCGGGGCTCGACACGGCGAAAACACGACCGTACCGAGTGCGGACAAAAGAAGACTGGCCGGCTCGAGCCGGTTTCGGGCGGGAAGACGGCCGCGCATGCGCGGTGCGCGCGGGCGCGCGAGGGCTAGCA
Organism: Microcaecilia unicolor; assembly: GCF_901765095.1. Taxonomy (NCBI): domain Eukaryota; kingdom Metazoa; phylum Chordata; class Amphibia; order Gymnophiona; family Siphonopidae; genus Microcaecilia; species Microcaecilia unicolor. Next base: position 14,553,197 of record NC_044041.1, on the reverse strand, counting down.
AAGGACTTTGCTAGTGAAGTTTCCGATTGGAGGGGCTGCCGTGGACGTCACCCATCAGTGAGAACAAGCAGCCTGCTTGTCCTCGGAGAACCCTCGTTACAAGTAAGCGAATGCTACATACAGTGGGGGAAATAAGTATTTGATCCCTTGCTGATTTTGTAAGTTTGCCCACTGACAAAGACATGAGCAGCCCATAATTGAAGGGTAGGTTATTGGTAACAGTGAGAGATAGCACATCACAAATTAAATCCGGAAAATCACATTGTGGAAAGTATATGAATTTATTTGCATTCTGCAGAGGGAAATAAGTATTTGATCCCCCACCAACCAGTAAGAGATCTGGCCCCTACAGACCAGGTAGATGCTCCAAATCAACTCGTTACCTGCATGACAGACAGCTGTCGGCAATGGTCACCTGTATGAAAGACACCTGTCCACAGACTCAGTGAATCAGTCAGACTCTAACCTCTACAAAATGGCCAAGAGCAAGGAGCTGTCTAAGGATGTCAGGGACAAGATCATACACCTGCACAAGGCTGGAATGGGCTACAAAACCATCAGTAAGACGCTGGGCGAGAAGGAGACAACTGTTGGTGCCATAGTAAGAAAATGGAAGAAGTACAAAATGACTGTCAATCGACAAAGATCTGGGGCTCCACGCAAAATCTCACCTCGTGGGGTATCCTTGATCATGAGGAAGGTTAGAAATCAGCCTACAACTACAAGGGGGGAACTTGTCAATGATCTCAAGGCAGCTGGGACCACTGTCACCACGAAAACCATTGGTAACACATTACGACATAACGGATTGCAATCCTGCAGTGCCCGCAAGGTCCCCCTGCTCCGGAAGGCACATGTGACGGCCCGTCTGAAGTTTGCCAGTGAACACCTGGATGATGCCGAGAGTGATTGGGAGAAGGTGCTGTGGTCAGATGAGACAAAAATTGAGCTCTTTGGCATGAACTCAACTCGCCGTGTTTGGAGGAAGAGAAATGCTGCCTATGACCCAAAGAACACCGTCCCCACTGTCAAGCATGGAGGTGGAAATGTTATGTTTTGGGGGTGTTTCTCTGCTAAGGGCACAGGACTACTTCACCGCATCAATGGGAGAATGGATGGGGCCATGTACCGTACAATTCTGAGTGACAACCTCCTTCCCTCCGCCAGGGCCTTAAAAATGGGTCGTGGCTGGGTCTTCCAGCACGACAATGACCCAAAACATACAGCCAAGGCAACAAAGGAGTGGCTCAGGAAGAAGCACATTAGGGTCATGGAGTGGCCTAGCCAGTCACCAGACCTTAATCCCATTGAAAACTTATGGAGGGAGCTGAAGCTGCGAGTTGCCAAGCGACAGCCCAGAACTCTTAATGATTTAGAGATGATCTGCAAAGAGGAGTGGACCAAAATTCCTCCTGACATGTGTGCAAACCTCATCATCAACTACAGAAGACGTCTGACCGCTGTGCTTGCCAACAAGGGTTTTGCCACCAAGTATTAGGTCTTGTTTGCCAGAGGGATCAAATACTTATTTCCCTCTGCAGAATGCAAATAAATTCATATACTTTCCACAATGTGATTTTCCGGATTTAATTTGTGATGTGCTATCTCTCACTGTTACCAATAACCTACCCTTCAATTATGGGCTGCTCATGTCTTTGTCAGTGGGCAAACTTACAAAATCAGCAAGGGATCAAATACTTATTTCCCCCACTGTACCTGTAGAAGGTATTCTCCGAGGACAGCAGGCTGATTGTTCTCACTGATGGGTGACGTCCACGGCAGCCCCTCCAATCGGAAACTTCACTAGCAAAGTCCTTTGCTAGCCCTCGCGCGCCCGCGCGGCCGTCTTCCCGCCCGAAACCGGCTCGAGCCGGCCAGTCCAGTATGTAGCAAGACAATACACTTCAAGGGAAGAACAACTCCAAAGGGGAGGCGGGCGGGTTTGTGAGAACAATCAGCCTGCTGTCCTCGGAGAATACCTTCTACAGGTATGTAGCATTCGCTTTCTCCGAGGACAAGCAGGCTGCTTGTTCTCACTGATGGGGTATCCCTAGCCCCCAGGCTCACTCAAAACAATAACATTGGTCAATTGGGCCTCGCAACGGCGAGGACATAACTGAGATTGACCTAAAAAAATTTACCAACTAACTGAGAGTGTAGCCTGGAACAGAACAAACAGGGCCCTCGGGGGGTGGAGTTGGATCCTAAAGCCCAAACAGGTTCTGAAGAACTGACTGCCCGAACCGACTGTCGCGTCGGGTATCCTGCTGCAGGCAGTAATGAGATGTGAATGTGTGGA